>NC_092784.1:31167788-31767788 GCF_047496795.1 Chiloscyllium punctatum
GATATAATTCCTTTCGAAGATTTTCATTTCCTGAAATGAATGCCTTTTCTTATTGGAGTTATCTGCTTATGTCTTAGATGAGAAATCTTATTGAACCACGATTTTCATAAAAAGTGCATCAGCTGGATAGATATTTAATCTTGTTAAGGAGACTAAAGCTCGAGAATATTTTTTTATGAATGAGATTTGTTGATATTAATACAAATAATATGAAGACATCAACGTATTTTTAAAAATTTACACAGACATATATAAAGATGTCATCAAATTATAACGCGTATTTTTGTTTTGCTAATGAAAGGCACTGTGCACAACAACAGCAATGATGCACCTGCATATAGCTCATTGTCACCCATTCCAGAGAATTGTCATGGAGATTGCACATGCTCCAGTTTGGTGTTCTGTTGATATTATTGTATTTTTCCACACAGAGAGGGAGAAAAATATTACTTGCATCAGAAGCACAGCCAATTGGTCTCTCTCTCTTACTTTGTTTTGCTTGAAGACCAGGTGTAACAGCAGAAAATCCCTGAGTCATCTTAACCACTCATGCAGGATTCCTGGAGTGGGACCATTCAGCGCAGCCATTTTGGCGCATGCGATTTGGCGTGACCTGTTTGGTGCAGCCCATTTTGCCACAGACACATTTAGACGCAGAACTATTTCGGCGCAGCGCATATTTTTTTTCCTTTTCACGCTTAGTTAAAAGCATTAATGAAAGTACTAAAAATAAAAAGAATATTTATTCTCTTCAGTAAGAATGTTAAAAGGAAAAAAATAAACGGAATAAGTCCATTATGAAAAATCTAAAATATTACGTTCATTCAAAATTATGGGCAATCCGTTGTAAATACTCGACACCATTTCTCTCACTAAACCATCTTACGAGTATTTGTATTCTAACATCTGCTTCTTTAAATTCAACGGAATATCGTGTCCTGCTATCAGATACTCATAGTAAATATCCCTTCCTCTCGGAACTTTTCGTAAACTGTCAATATATTTCCAAATAACTGGATGTTCCACATCAAGTTCGCATTGTCATCTCCTGTGGGCAGCTTCTGTATTATTTTCTGTTTTGTCCTCATTGTTTAAAGTTCTTTCATATAAATTCCACATTCCAACAGGAAAAAGCATTGGACGCCGACCATTTCCACAGTGTAATCTTCTACCTCCATAGTTATCCTCGAACCAGTCCAGCAGCGGTTGCAGTTCATCTGGAAGTGCATCAGACAAATGTTCAATACCTTCATGAATGTTTTCAATCGGAATAAATGCAAGGCCTATTATCGTTTTAGTTCTGAAAGAAAACTCTGAGTCAATGTTATACTTACAAGTGTCTCTTTAACATTTTTACTAAAGGGAATAAACATTATTTTTATTTTTATTGCTTTGATTTATGCTTTTATCTAAGCCTGTGAAGGAATAAATATGGGCTGCGCTGAAATAGGTCTGCGCCTAAATGGGTCTGTGGCAAAATGTGCTGCACCGAACAGGCCGCACAAAGTAGAATGAAGTATTCAGTAAATTAAAGCATAGCGGGCACCTTCTAACCGTCCCAGGCTGTTATGCAGAAGCAGGGACGCCCTGGGTAGGTGTCAGGAAATGCAGAGTACAGATCATTACTCATTTTGTGTTTGGAAAGCGGTAACGAGTGTAATTCTTCAGGGATCTGTGTGAGATCATCAAAAAATTACAATCTATACTAATGAACCGGATGAAGGGGATAGAGCTCGGTTTGCTCTTGGACCAGGATACTCAATCAATAAGATGCCAAATGGAGACAGA
This sequence comes from Chiloscyllium punctatum, assembly GCF_047496795.1. Taxonomy (NCBI): domain Eukaryota; kingdom Metazoa; phylum Chordata; class Chondrichthyes; order Orectolobiformes; family Hemiscylliidae; genus Chiloscyllium; species Chiloscyllium punctatum. The sequence goes on from NC_092784.1 coordinate 31,169,577, forward strand.
GCGTCTCCAATGGGATGCAGAGAGGGGAGCACAGATCATCTGTAATAGGAGACAGACAGGGGGAGGGCAGAACGTCTGCAATGGGATATAGACGGGGGAGGACAGAGGGTCTGCAAAGGGATACAGACTGGGGGATGGATGCACGCTGTAATGGGATACAGACAGCGGGGATGGAAGAGGGTCTGCAATGGGATGCAGAGAGGGGTGGACAGTGCTTCTGCAATGGGATACATTCGGGGAGGGCAGAGCTTCTGCAATGGGATACAGGCAGGAGAGGGGAGAGCATCTACAATGGGATACAGAGGGCTCAGGGCAGTGCGCCTGCAATCGAATACAGACAGGGGAGGCACAGGGTCTGCAGTGAGATACAGATGGGGGAGGACAGTGCTTCTGCAATGGGATACAGACGGGGGAGGGCAGAGCGTCTGCAATGGGACACAGAGAGGTTGAGGCAGAGTGTCTGCAATGGTATACAGAAAGAGGAGGGGAGAGCATCTGCAATGGGATACAGACGCGGAGGGCAGTCCGTCTGCAATGAGATACAGACGGGGGAGGGCAGATCACCTGCAATAGGAAAAAGACGGGGGAGGGTAGAGTATCTGCAATAGGATACAGACAGGGGAAGGGCAGAGTGTCTGCAATGGGACACAGACAGGGGAGGGGAAAGCATCTATAATGGGATACAGACAGCTGAGGGCAGTGCACCTGCAATCGAATACAGTCAGGGGAGGCACAGCGTCTGCAGTGAGATGCATACGGGGGAGGGCAGAGCGTCTGCAATGGGATACAGACGGGTGAGGCCAGAGCATCTGCAGTGGGATACAGAGAGTGGACGGCAGTGCGTCTGCATTGGGATACAGACAGGGGGAGGGCAGACTGTCTGCAATGGGACACAGAGAGGGTGAGGCAGAGTGTCTGCAATGAGATACAAGCAGGGGAGAGGAGAGCATCTACAATGGTATAGAAGACGGCGGAGGGCAGTGCGCCTGCAATCGAATACAGACAGGGGAGGCACAGCATCTGCAGTGAGATACAGACGGGGGAGGGCAGTGCTTCTGCAATAGGATACAGACTGAGAGAGGACAGATCATTTGCAATGGGATACAGACGGGTGATGGCAGAGCGTCTGCATTGGGATACAGACAGCGGATGGCAGTTTGTCTGCATTGGGATAAAGACAGGAGGAGAGCCGACCGTCTGGAATTGGATACAGACAGCGGAGGGCAGAGCGAGGGCAGTGCATCAGCATTGGGATACAGACGGGGGAGGGCAGAGCGTCTGGAATTGGATACAGACAGCGGAGGGCAGCGCGAGGGCAGTGCATCTGCATTGGGATACAGACAGGGGAAGGGCAGAGCGTCGGCAGTGGTACACAGACTGGGAGAGGACAGATCATCTGCAATGGGATACAGACAGGAGGAGGACAGATCATCTGCAATGGGATACAGACAGGGGGAGGGCAGAGCGTCTGCAATGGGATGCAGACAGGTGGAGGGCAGAGCGTCTGCAATGGGATGCAGACAGAGGGAGGGCAGAGCGTCTGCAATGGGATACAGACAGGGGGAGGGCAGAGCGTCTGCAATGGGATACAGACAGCGGAGAGCAGAGCGAGGGCAGTGCATTGGCTTTGGGATACAGACAGGGGAAGGGCAGAGCGTCTGTAAAGGGAAGGGCAGAGCGTCTGTAAAGGGATACAGACAGGGGTATGGCAGAGCGTCTGTAATGGGATACAGAAAGGGGGATGGAAGGGGGTCTGCAATGGGATGCAGACAGGGGAGGACAGTGCTTCTGCAATGGGATACAGACAGGGGAGGGCAGTGCTTCTGCAATGTGGTACAGAAAGGGGAGGGGAGAGCATCTGCAATGGTTTACAGACGGGGAGGGCAGATCACCTGCAATAGGATACAGGAGGGGAGGACAGAGTATCTGCAATAGGAGACAGACAGGGGTAGGGCAGAGTGTCTGCAACGGGATACAGACATGGGGAAAGCAGAGCATCTGCAATGGGATACAGACAGCGGAGGGAAGAGTATCTACAATGGGATACAGACGGCTGAGGGCAGTGCGCCTGCAATGGGATACAGACAGAGGAGGCATGGCATCTGCAATTGGATACATATAGGGGGAGGGCAGAGTATCTGCAATGGGATACAGACGGGGAAGGGCAGAGTGTCTGCAATGGGATACAGACAGGGGAGGGGAGAGCATCTACAATGGGATACAGACGGGGAGTGCACTGCGTCGGCATTGGGATATAGCCGGGGGGAAGGCAAGGCATCTGCAATGGGATACAGACAGGGAAGGGGAGAGTATCTGCAATGGGATACAGACAGGGAGAGGGCAAAGTGTCTGCAAAGGGATACAGATGGGGAGGGGAGAGCATCTACAATGGGATACAGACGGCTGAGGGCAGTGAGTTTGCAATGGGATACAGACAGGGGAGTCAAGGCATCTGCAGTGGGATACTGATAGGGGGAGGGCAGAGTATCTGCAATGAGATACAGACGACTGAGGGCAGAGCGTCTGCAATGGGATACAGATAGGGGAGGCAGAGCCTATGCAATGGGATACTGACAGGGATAGGGCAGAGAATCCTCAACGGGATACATTCAGGGGAAGGGCAGAGTGTCTGCAATGGGATACAGACAGGGAAGTGGAGAATATCTACAATGGGTTACAGACAGGGCAGGGTACTGCGTCGTCATTGGGATACAACTGGGGGAAGGCAGAGCGTCTGCAATGGGATACAGACAGGAGAGGGGAGAGCATCTACAATGGGATACAGACAACTGAGGGCAGTGCATCTGCAATGGGATACGGACAGGGGAGGCAGTGACTATGCAATGGGATACAGACAGTGCAGGGCATTACGTCTACAATGGGATGCAGACAGGGGAGGCAGAGGTCTGCAATGGAATGCAGGCAAGGGAGGGCATAGTTTCTGCAATGGGATGCACACAGATTGAGTGCAGAACGTCTGCAATGGGGCACAAACTGGGGGAGGGCACAGCAACAAGCAATGGCATACAGACAGAGGATGGCTGTGAGCAAAGTTTCAGTTAAAATAAACAGTACAATATATATGTGTTGGAAACCTTCTGTTTTTGGCAAAAGACAAAACAGCAGAAATGTATTTGCATGCAAGGAGAATGCAGAACTCAGTGGTACAGAGGGATTAGTGTGTCTTAGTACATGAATCACATCAAATTAAGCTGAAGATGTTGCAAGTGATTTGGAAGGTAAATGGAATGATTCTGTTTCGTGCAAGGGGTGTTGGGTATGATCTTAGTGATGTTTTCTGCATCAGTACAGGGCATTGCTGAGATTGCATCTGTTGTATTATGTGTAGTTATAACTGCCTAAACTGAAAAAATAACAAAATTGCTTTCGAAATATTTCAAAGATGTCTGTCTTTAATCATTCTTGTGATGAAGGCATTAAGTTCTGAAGAATTAACAGTTCAGCCTGAGAATGAGTGATGTTTTCTTGACCAAAAAGATCTTGAGAAGAGTGTAGTTGGTTAATACCGGATGGATATTTCTTCTTTTGTGGGAGAATAAAACTTGGGAAATACTTTAAGAATAAGTCAGGTTCAAAGGAAAGGTCATTGGACAGAAAAATCGAACTCTAAATTCTCTTCCTATATGCTGACAGACAGGCTGAGATTTTCTAGCAATTACTGTATATGTTTAAGAATATTCATTTTAACACAGATATTGTGAAGACATGAAATGCTTATTTTTACATTATGCAGGCACATATTAACACATCTTCAAAACAAGTAGTGCCATTTATTGTTAATGAATTGATTCTGCAATAACGCACTGAGCTGGAGTCGAGAATGTGATGGAGTCATATAGTTCGGACAATGTTCAAGAAGGGCTCAAAGAGTCCAGTGTGGGACTGGTAACGTTAATCGGTTAACTTACAGATGGAAAATGTAGCCTATGTGTGGAGGAACAGTCTATTGCTCCCTTTCTGTTTCCCTGTCACTCATCACGCCAATGTGTGGGAGTGAAAAAAAAGCCCAGTCTTTTTTTCCCAGTAATGAAGGATACCTGATGAGGATTCATTAGAATCTCCCCACTGCCTGAAGCAAAACAATTCAACTAAATTCAACTGTTTCAGGAATAAATCCCATTGTCAGAAATTTGTGCGAGCAGAATAACTACAGAAGTAATTATTCGACTCGATAGTGAGGGGAACAGATAGGAGATTCTGTGGCTGCAAATGCAAATCCGGAATGGCGTGCAGCCTCCAACATGCCCAGGGTCCAGGATGTCTCAAAGCGGCTGCAGAACGTTCTCACCGTGCGGGGGTGGGGGGTGGGTGGTGGTGGGGGGGGGGGGGGGGGTGCAGCCAGACGTCATTGTGTATATTGGTACAAATGTATGCACTTCATACAAATGACAGAGTGACACAGGTAGAAATAGTGAGAAATAGTGATGACATCCTGCAGAGTGATTGTAGAGAGCTTGGGAAAAGATAAAAGACAGGACTATGACAGTGGTACCATCCAGTTTATATCCAGTGCTCCGTGCTAGTGAGGGTAAGAACAGGGGGATATGGCAGATGAAAGGCTGGCTAAAGAATTGGTGCAGGGGGCAGAGATTTGTGGATTACTGGGATCTTTTGACGGGTAGATGTGACGTGTTCAGGAAGGACGCGTTGTACCTGAACTGGAAGGGGACCAATATCCTGGCTAGCAGGTTTGCTACTGGGGCAAGGGAGGGTTTCAACGAGAATGGCTGGCGTTGGGGAGGTGTGGATCCTCAACAGCAAGGAGGCAAGTGCGAGGCTGGAAGGAGATGCCTTAATCAGAAACAGTAAAGAGAAGAGACAGGTCAGGCTGGAACACGACAGGGAGCAAGGAATGCCTATTGGATAAAATTGCATCTGTTTCAATGCAAGATGGCTGAGAGGTAAGGCCGATGAACTCACAGCGTGGCTAGATACGTGAAACTGGGATATGATAGCCATTACATATACATGGCTCAGGGAAGGACAGCACTGGCAGCTTAATGTACCAGGGTACAGGTCCTTAATGCGGGACAGAGATGGTGGAAGGAGGGGATGGGCAGTTTCACTTTTGACTTAGGCAAGTACCACAGCAGTAATCAGAGTGAGGATTTGTCAGGGGAGCAAAGAAATAAGAAGGGAATGGTGATAGTATTTAAATTGTACTACAGGCCCCCAAATAGTAAACGAGCAATTAGGAGAACAATAATATGTAGACAGACTGGGGAGACTTGCAGGGCCAATAGGATTGCATTAGTCGGAGATTTTAATTTTCCTAACATAGACTGGGAATGACAGAGAATTAAGGACTGAGATGGGGTGCATCTATTAAGTGTGATCAGAATAGCTTCCTCAAGCTGTATGTAGAGTGGGCAACTCGGGAAGGGACGAAACTTGACGTACTCTAAGATCTAGGGCAGGACAGGTGACTGAGGTGACAGTGAGGGAGCACTCTGGGACCAGTCACCATAGTTCTATTAGGTTTTAAATAGTTATGGAGAAGGATAAAACTGGTCCACATGTTCAAGTTCAAAGTTGGGGCAAGGCGAATTTTAATGGAATTAGACAGGAGCTTGTAGGGCTTGGTTGGAGGAGTTTGTTTGCAGGCGAAGGGACCTCCTGCAAATGGGAGGCCTTTAAAAGTGAAATGTCTACAGTTCAAGCTCTGTATGTTCCTGTGAGGGTAAAAAGCAAGGTTGGTAGGAAAAGGGAACCTCGGATGTCAGGAGATATTGGGGCTTTGACCAGCAAAAAGGAGGTGTGGCTCAGGTCCAGGCAGCTGGGATAGAGGGAATCCGTGGATGTATACAGGGGATACAGTAGTTTACTGAAGGAGATCAAGGGAGCACAAGATATCCTTGGCTGAGAAGATTAGGGTGAATCCAAATATGTTCTTTAAGTATATTAAAGTAAAAGGAATAGCTAAATGCGAATTTGATCCCTCAAGGTCCAAAGTGAGCATGCATGCATGTCTAGAACCGTACGAGATTTGCGAGATTCTCAATGAATATTTCTCCTCTGCCTTTCCCGTGGAGAAATACCTGAAGACTTGGAAGGTGAACAAAGGTCGTGGTGTTATTTTCGGTTGAGTCACTACCACAGGAGAAGATGTGTTGAATGCATTAGAATGTATGAAGGTGGATAAATCTCCTTGTCCTAAACAGATGCATCCAAGGACACTGCAAGAGGCTACAGAAGAAACTACGGGGACCCTGGTTGATATTTTTGCATAATCGTTAGCCACAGGTTAGGTTCCAGAATATTGGAGGGTAGCAAATGTTGTGCCATTATTCAGGAATGGAAGCAAAGAAAAATCTGGGATCTATAGACGAGGAAACCTAACATCTGTGGTAGTTATGTTACTTGAGACGACTCTGAGGGATAAGATATACGTGAATTTGGAAAGATAGGGTTTGATTAGAATTTTTTTTCAGATTCCCTACAGTATGGAAACAGACCATTTGACCAAAAAAGGCCACAACGACCTTCCTTACAGGAACCCACCCAGTCCCATTCCCCTACCCTATATTTACCCCTGACGAATGCACATAACACTATGAGTAACTTAGCACGGCCAATTCACCGGATCTGTACATCTTTAGATCGTGGAAGGAAAATGGAGCACCCAGAGGAAACCGACATAAATACAGTCAGAATGTGCAAACTCCACACAGAGAGTTACCCAAAACTGGAAACAAACCCGGATCCATGGCACTATGACGCAGCAGTATTAGCCACTGAACCACCATGCCAACCTTGCTTTTTTCAACACAGTTCAATGACACAGGCACAAAATCTATTCTTCTCTTCACCCATGATGGACGTTCCAATATCACATACCATGGAAAATTTATTCTCCATTGAAAATGACATCTTATTATAAATCATTAGTTTGATATTGTTAATTTTAATAATTATTATTACGTGTTGTATTTAGACTGGAAAGATTGTGAGTGGGAGATCATGCCTCTCAAATTTGTTTGAGTTCATTGATGAAGTGACCAGGAATGTTGATAAGGGCAGGGCGGTAGATGTAGTCTGTTTGGTTTTCAGTAAGACCTTTGACAAGGATACCATTGATAGGCTGGTCTGGAGGGTTAGAATCGCATGGAATCCAGAGAGAGCTGGTAAATTGGACACACAATTGGCTTCATGGTAGTAAACAGAGGGTAATAGTGGAAGGATGCTCCCGGGAGGATGTGCCTGCGACACATGCCATGCCTCAGGGGTCGCTGCTGGGCCCATTGCTGTTTGTTATTTGTATCAATGATATTCTTGCGAATGTACAAGGCATGATTAGGAAACTTGGAGATGACACTAAAATAGGTGGAATCGTGGACAGTGACGAAGTATATCAGATATTGCAGCAGGACCAAGATCAAACTGGAGAAGTGGGCCGAGGATTATTTTGGCAACGTTAGATCAAGGTCGGAGTTTGATGGTGATTGGTAGGACCTTAAGGAGTGTAGTTGAGCAGAGGGACCATTCTCTGAAAGTGGGGTCATAGTTAGACATGGTAGTGAAGAAGGCTTTTGTCACACGAGCATGCATCGGTCAGGATATGGAGGAGAGCAGTTGGGAAGTTATGTTGCAGGATGTTGGTGAGGCTGCACTTGTAATGCTGTGTTCAATTTTAATCACATTGCAATCGGAAGGATGTTTTTAATTTGGAATGTGTGCAGACGGAATTTGCAAAAATGTTGCCAGGACTCAACAGTATGAATTATAGGGAGTGGTTGGAGGAGCGAGGATATTTTTCTTTCGAGCATAGGAGACTGAGAGGGATCTTATATAGTTTGCATGGATAGGGTGAATGCACCCAGCCTTTTTTTCCTAGAGTTGGGGAATCAAGGAGGAAAGGGCATCAGTTTAAGGTGAGAGGGGAAAGAATAAAAGGGAAACTGATGGAAACTGTTTTACACAAGGAGTGGTACACAAAGGGAATGAGCAGCCAACGGAAGTGGTTGAAGCATTGATATTAACGATATGTAAATGGCATTGAGCAAGTACATGGACAGAAAAGGACGAGAATGCTATGGGCCAAGTGCTGGGAAATGGGGTTAGTGCAAGGCTTGTGAAGATTTGTCGCTCAGTTTGAGGTTTAGGGTGTCGGTTTGCTCGGCGAGCTTTCAGTTTGATATCCAGCTTTTCATTACCTGGTTAGGTAACATCATCAGTGGCGACCTCCAAGTGAAGCGAAGCTGCTATCTCCTGCTTTCTATTTAGATGTTTGTCCTGGATGGGGTTCCTGGGGTGTGTGGAGATGTCATTTCCCGTTTGTTTTCTGAGGGGTTGATAGATGGTGTCTAGATCTATGTGTTTGTTTATGGCGTTGTGGTTGGAGTGCCAGGCCTCTCGGAATTCTCTGGCATGTCTTTGCTTAGCCTGTCCCGGGATAGATATGTTGTCCCCGTCGAATTGGTGGTTTTTTTTCATCCGTGTGTCGGGATACGAGGGAGAAAGGGTTGTGTCTGTTTGTGGCTAGCTGGTGTTCGTGTACACTGTTTATAAGTGTATAACTTTCTTCCTGTTTGTCCTACATAGTGTTTGTGGCAGTCCTTGCATGGAATTTTGTAGATGACGTTGGTTTTGTCCATGGGTTGTACTGGGTCATTTAAGTCGGTTAGTTCTTGTTTGAGACTGTTGGTGGGTTTGTGTGCTACTAGGATTCCGAGGGTTCTTAGTCGCCTGGCTGTCATTTCTGAAACTACTTTGATGTATGGTAAGGTGGTTAGGGTTTCTGGCTGTGTTTGGTCTGCTTCTCGTGGTTTGTTCTTGAGGAAGCGACAGACTGTATTTTTTGAGTATCCATTCTTCTTGAATGCATTGTATAGATGGTTCTCCTCTGTTTCTGGTCTGTGCTCGTTGGAATAGTGTTCTGATACAGCTTCGTTTGTGTGTGCTGGGATGGTTGTTGGTATAGTTACGTATTTGGTCAGTGTTTGTCGGTTTTCTGTATACGCAGGTTTGTAGTTCTCCCTTGTCCTTTCTTTCGACTGTGATGTCCAGGAATGCGAGTTTGTTGTCGGTTTCTTCCTCCTTGGTGAACTTCATGCCTGTGAGGGTGTTGTTGATGATATTAAATGTCTCTTCTATCTTGTTTCGTTTTGTTATGACATCTATGTAACGGACCCAGATTTTTGGTTTGATGGTTGGTAGGGCTGCTTGTTCTCGTCTTTGCATTACTGGTTCTACTATGAATCCTGATAGCGGAGATCCCATGGGTGTGCCGTTGGTTTGTTTCTAGATTATGTTGTTGAAGGTGAAGTGGGAGGTGAGGCACAGGTCCACTAGCTTCATGCTGTTTTTGTTGGTAAGGTGATTGATGGTGGTTGGAGTATGCATGTGATGGTCTCTTCTAAAAGTGTGGTAAGAGTTTCCTTTGCCAGATTGATGTTGGTGGAGGTGAACAGTGCTGTTACGTTGAATGAGATCTTTGTGTCGTCTTCCTCTGTTTTGGTGTTTTTGATTATTTTCATGAATTCCTGGGTGGAGTGAATGGAGTGCTGTGACTCTTCCACTCGGTATTTCAGTCTTGCGTGTAGTTCTTTGGCCAGTCTGTAAGTTGGCGTTCCGGGTAGTGAGACTATGGGTCTGAGGGGTGCTCCTGGCTGTTGGATCTTTGGTAGTCCGTAGAATCGTGGGGCGTTGGTCCCATCTGGTTGCATTTTCTGGAATTCCGTCTTGTTTAATTGTCCGGAATTGTGCAATTTTCTTAGGTGATATGGAATTTTGTTTCCTCGTTGTGAGGTCGGGTCTAGCGCTACCTGTTGGTAGGTGTTGGTGACTGCAAGTAGTGCATTGGCTTTCTCGATGTAGTCCCTTCTGTTCAGGAGGACTGTGAGCCGCCTCTTGTCTGCAGGTAATATAACGATGTTTTTGACTTTTTTGAGGTTTTCTGGGCGGAGCTCCCTAGCCATCCTGAACAGAAGGGATTACATACTCCATGCTGTAGGACTTGATGACTCTACAAATAGAACAGCATTTGGGTCAAACTCTCATTTTGCCTTTGGTCATGATTTCGAATCATATTTGGACAATGTTCTTTCAGGTTAACTTTGCAGATATTTTGCTTTCCAGTTTGTTATCGACAGTACGTGTGTGTGTGTGTGTGTGTGTGTGTGTGTGTGTGTGTGTGTGTGTGTGTGTATGTTTCTCAGTATTTTTCAAAGGGAAATATCAATGTACATATTTGCAATATCCTCTCGTCATTCCTCTTTCCATCATATTTTGAGGAACTTTGTTTTGGTCATAGACTTGTTGTTTTAGTAAAGTACAGCAATCTGCCTGACTTGTTCCTAACACTGACCCTGAAAACTACATCATTGGCCATATCACCAACCTAGTTATAAGTATTTGTTGTGGCCAGTGCAGGAGTGGGGCGAAAATAGGGAGCAGTAAGCCAATAAAACACAGGGAATTATCGACTCACTCAGCCAACGTCAGTGTCGAGGAGTTCATGGGAGGGGATTCTGAGGGATAGGATTTACATCTATTTAGAAAGACAAGAAGTGATTAGGGATAGTCAATATGGATTTGTGTGTTGGAAATCATGTCTAATTAATGCGATTGAGCATTATGCAGAGGTGACAAAGAAGATTGAAGAAGACAATGTGGTATACATTGTTTACACAGACTTCAGCAAGGCATTTAATAAGGTTCCCCATCAGAGACAGATTGCTAAAATTAGGTTATATGTAGTTTGGGAAAAGCTAACCAATTGGATTGGAGGTAATGCATTGTTTTCCAGACTGAAGACCTGTGGCCAGCGGTGTGCTGAAAGAATTAGTGCTGACCTCACTGCTTTTCATCACGGATATGAACAACTTTGAAGTGATTATCGGAGGCATGCTTCGTAAGTTTTCAGATAACATCACCAAAGTGGTGCAGTGGACAGTGAAGAAGATTATGCCAGAATATAACGGGATCCTTGACCATCAATGAGCCAAGGACTGGTAGATGGAGTTTAATTTAGATATTTGTGAGGTTTTACATTTTGGTAAGTTAATGCAGGGTAGTGCCCTGGGGAATGTTGCTGAACAAAGAGACCCACTGGTAAAGATTCATAGTTCACTGAAAGTGGAGTTTAGGTCGGGAGAGTGCGAAGGAACGTGCTTGACATGCTTGCCTGAATCGGTCAGAACATTGAGTACAGGAGTTGGGGTAGCGTGTTGCGCTTGTACAGGACGTAGGTCAGGCCACTTTAAGAATACTGCGTATGTATCAGCTGACTCTGTTAAAGGATGGATGTTGTCAAGCTTGGAAGGGTGCAGAAAAGATTTACAAGGATTTTCTGGAACACGAGGGTTTGAGCTACAGGGAGATGATGAACAGTTTGAGGCTTATTCCCCTGGACTGTCAGAGGCTGAATGGTGACATGACAGAGGTTTAAAAAAGTCCTGAGGGGCATGAATAGTCTAAATGGGCAAGATGTTTTTTCCAGTGTAGGGGCAGAACTAGACGGCATAGGGTGCAGGTGACAGTGCAAAAACTTATAAGGGACCTTAGGGGAAACTATTTCATTCAGAGGGTGGTGGGTGTAGTGTCAGATGAAGTGGTGAAAGCGGGTACAATTACACGTTTAAAGTGTAACTGGATAGGTACATAAATAGGAATGGATCAGAGGGATGTGGGCCAAATGCTGGCAAGTGGGGCGAGATCTGATTAAGAAGCCTGACTGGCATGGAGAATTTGGATAAAAGGACATGTTTCCACTCTGTATGACTTTCTTTTTCTCACAGCGGGATGAGGAAAAATTCTAAAGGGCCATTCAAATGGGAATTCTCTTCCCCAGAAGTTTGTGGTGCTTCTCTGATTACAAATATTCACAGCTGAGTTATTTAAAGATTTGACAGACAAATGAGTCACGACAAATGGGACACAGGCTGGAAAATGAGGCTCAGACCACAATCTGATCAGCCACAATCTTAATGCCTGGCGGAGAAGGCTCAAATTCTCTCATGACCCACGCCTGCTTCAGTCTCATGTTTCTGTGTTCTATTCAAACCCTCTAACTGCCAGACAGGAGCAGCTGGAGTCCACTTATTGTTATAGAATGGTGCACAGAAACAGAGGAGATCATTTTGTCCCTCAAGACCGTCCCACATGGTTTGGGAGATTTGGAAAATGTAATTGGAAGATCCAAGCTGGATATGAAGGATTTCGCTCATCTCTCTTTACAGAGTTTCCCCTCTCTGTAACTTGTGCTTCATTTGTTGATCATGCTGTAGATCTAGATTCACTGTGAATTCAGCGCCCAAATCTCACCCAGCGATGGCTCACAAAATCCGCTGGTCTCCCTGATTGCAACATTCCATAAAAGACATTCCAGGAAAATAACACCGACTAACTTTCCAACAACAGAATGGGAGAGCATCAGAAACAGGGGCAGGTCATTCACATCCTAAGCCCGCCTTGCCCTTCACTAAGATCAAGGCTGACCTGCTCCAAGTCTCAAATCTTCCTTCATGTCCAAGTTTTCTTGAGCACCTTCCATGGAACACAGAACAATGAACAATACTGATTTGGAGATGCCGGTGTTGGCCTGGGGAGTACAAAGTTAAAAATCACACAACACCAAGTTATAGCCCAACAGGTTTAATTGGAATCACATTAGATTTCGGAGAGTTGCTCCTTCATCAGGTGATAGTGGAGGGCTCGATCCTAACACAGAATTTATAGCAGAAATTTACAGTGTGATTTAATTGTAATTATACATTGAAAAATTGATTGTCTGTTAAGCCTTTCATTTGTAGAATACCATGACAGTTTCACTTGTTTCATTCATAAATCACAAAACTTTTTTTTTTAAAGTTGCATTCTCAGGTTAGCTGTTAATAATGGTGATAGCTAGACAATATGTTGAAGGTGTTGGCCCCCTGTGTTCTCTGTCTATGCCATGATGTTTAGATTGATTCTAATCTAAAAAGTGAGATAACGGAGTTTTAAATGAATTCATGCAGTTTTTGAGCTCAGAGTTCTACACGAATGCATACAGTTCAGACTTCAGCCCTCGACATTGTGCCATTTATCCTACTCTAAGATCAGACTAAGCTACTTGCTTCCATTCACTTTGTTCCATGTGCTTATCCAAGAGTCTATTAGGTTTTCCTCATGTATTTGACTCTACTACCACGGCTGGCAGTGCATTCGACCTACCCACCACTCTCTGTGTAAAGGAACTACCTCTGATATCTCCCCTAAACGTTCCTCCAATTACCTTAAAATTATGCCACCTCATGACAGACATTTCTGGGAAAACGTTTCTGGCTATTCACTCTCTCTATGCCTCTCATCATCTTGTACACCTCTATAAAGTCAACTCTCATCTATTTTTCCTCCTGTGAGAAAAGCCCTCGCTCCCTCACGGTTTCGTCATAAGACCTGCCCTCCAGTCCAGGCAGCATCCTGGTAAATCTCCTCTTTACCCTCTCTAAAGGTTCCTTATCCTTCCTATAATGCAGAGACCAGAACTGAACATAATAATCCCTGTGCGGTGAGAGCAGGGCTCTATCGAGCTGCAGCATAACCTCGCGGCACTTAAACTCAAACCCCCTGCAACTGATAGCCAACACACCATATGCCTTCTTAACAACCCGATCAACTTGGGTAGCAACTTTGAGGGATCCGTGGACACGAAACCCTAGTTCCCTCTGTTCCTCCACACTGCCAAGAATCCTCCCTTTAACTATGTATTCTACATTCACATTCGAGATTGCAAGGTGAATTACTTCAGTTTGAACTCCATCTGCCACTTCTCATCCCAGCTCTGCATCCTGTCTATGTTCTGTTGCAACCTACAATAGCCCTCCACATTCTGTACCACTCCAACCACCTTTGTGTCATCGGCAGACTTACTCGCCCACTCTTCAACACCCATATCCAAGTTATCTATAAATGTAACAAACAGCAGAGGTCCCAGGACTGATCTCTGAGCGACACCACTGATCCCTTTCAGTGATCTTGCTCTCCTAACTCTCTGCGTAAGAGAATTCCTGACATTCACTACCCTCTGTTTGAAGAAAACGTCCTCTGCTTCTGCACTATGATGTAATGATATGAACAAAAGGGGTAACGCAGGGGGTGAGGTAAGAGCCACTGTCCCTGAACTCAAGGCAGTACTTAACTGAGGATGACATCGAGGAGCCTGAACAAAATCGTACTTAATGAGAATTAATTATGACATCTACACTTTTTGGAGTCATTCTCGGCACAAGGGAAGATGATTATCATTGGTGGGTATCAATCATCTCAGCCATGTGACACATCTGCAGGAGATCCTCAGCGTAGCTTCGTCAGCCCAGGCATCTCCAGTTTGTCATCATAGAATCCCTATAGTGTGGAAGGAGGATATTCAGCCCATTGAGTCTAAACTGAGCAGATTGGATTCCCTCCAGTGTAGAAACAGGCCCTTCGGCCTATCCAGCCCACACCGACCCTCCAAAGAATAACCCACCCAGACACAATTCCCTCTGACTAATTCACCTAACATAATGGACAATTTAGCATTGCCAATTGACCTGGCCAGCACATCTTCGGACTGTGGGAGGAAACCGGAGCCTTGGAGGAAACTCTGCAGACTAGTGGGGAATGTGCAAACTCCACACAGACAGTTGCCCACGGCCGGAATCCAACCTGGGACCCTGGTGCTGTGAGGTAGCACTGTTAGCTACTCAGCCACCGTGCCAGTAGAAGAGGGGGCTTTCACTGAAGTTTACAAAATTTTCAGAACAAGTTGTCCCTCTTCAGCTCTTGAAACAGTCTGTAACCATGTGCAGCAAGACCTGGACAACATTCAAGATCGTGCTGTTAAAGTCTGGGTTGCATTTATGTAACAGCACTGTACATTTTCACAGTAAAAGGAGGAGTTCATTCAGCACCTCAATCGGGTTTCACAAGAATGTGGGGAAGTCATTCATGGCATCAAAACTACTAGGCAAGAAGACGGATAGCCCATTCAGTCCCTCCTGCCTGTTGCACAGGAAGACAGGGAGTTTGCTGTCTCCCACATTGACTTACATGGGATCAGAAAGAACAATTTCACACCCGGAGTCACTGACAAAGGAACTGGAAGAGGTTATTTAGCTTCTCAAGCCACTAACACAGGAACAGTAAGGTGTCAGAGATGCTCCAACATCACAAACAAATGGAGCAGGGGATGCACAGTTAGACTGCTCCAAATTGATCCACATGGCTTAATTACTCATGGTACATATGTGTAACTTTAACATGGTTTTCTGGCAGTCGGAATGAAGCCAATATTTTTAGCCATTCTCCAAGTTATCTTCTATCTCCATGGAGGCAGACCCATAGTCTCCGTGGAGGTCAGAAGCCATTGGGAAATAACTAACTGTTTCAGAAAGAAGTTACTTTGGCTGCTGACATGATTGTGTACAAAGTGACATACAATGCAGTGTCACACAGTAACTGTGTATTCAAGTGTTCAGAGTTTATTCAGAGCCTGTACCACTTTGTCAATCGACATGGGGGCTCTGCAGATGCGTGTAAACTGTCGTGAATCAAACATCCAATGAATAGTATGACATTTTCACCCAATTCAGGTTTTTGGGACATAATGAGTTTCTGTCCATACCCATCAAACTTCAACTTCTTATTCTCTCACATCGCTACAGATTAAACACATAGTTACTGCACTCTTTCCTCATGGTAACATCACGCCAGTGTTTAGTCTGGTCAAACTACTTTCCACTCTCTCAGTGACAAAAGGATCATTGTTTATAAAGCAGACCAAATCTTTACAAAATGCACCAAATACTCTCTCAACAAAACATGGTCAGTGGGAACGATATTCTAACCTTTGCACTTCAATCATTTTGCATTAAGAGCCACATATCATTTACTTCCTATCCCCGTAAGAAATTTGTCAGTGACTTATGAGCAAGGACATCCAGGTCCTTTTCAGCAAAAGCACTCGCCAACCTCTCTACCATTTAATAACGATAAATGTACATGATGATATTTGTTGTTCACATCTGAATCATTTTTTATACCTTGTGAACAGCAATTGCCCAAACACTGATCCTGCTGTCACCCATCAATCCTTCAGTCCAGAGAAAAACACTATTCTTCTCGTATCTCCATTACCCAAATTTTAATCCATATGGTATATATTTCACGCCTACCTACCCATGGACTCTAACATTCCCCATTCATCTGTATTCAAACATGTCAAGCAGCTCCTAAAATTACAAAGACTCCACTCCAATTAGTTCTCAACTGTCGATGTCACAATGGATAATCTCCACAAACAGGTTTATCAAAGATCATTTCCCTTTCCTGAATCTAGGCCCAATATACCAAGTATCATTATTCTCCAAGTATCTAGTTGTCACGTTCCTTATAAAACGTTCCAATATTTTTTCTCACAGCTGACATCAAGCTCTTTAGTTTCCTGTTTTCCCTCTCCATCCTGTTTTAAATATTTAAGTTTGCAATAGTTGTTTTCCAGTCTGCAGCATTCTTTCCAGAATCTAACTAGCCTTGAAGAATAATCAATAATTCTTTCATCACCTCTGTTCTCATCTGAATCACTCTGGGATGTAGCTCATCAGATGCAGCAACTTATGAAACTTCAATTCAATTAGATTTCCAATAACATACACTTCTTTAATTCTGATTTCCTGCAGTTTCCCATATTTGCCAATCACTCTCTTCCCAAATATTTATGGAAGTTAGTTTCTGTACCTTCCCCTGTGGAGGTGGAACCAACGCATTCCTCTCAACAGGCAGGTGGTTTCTGACCGCTTGTGAATACATTGGAGGACTGCACTTCAGAGATGGTGGATACATTACCCACTGCTGCCTGCAAAGTTACAGAATCAATCCAGTTTAATTCATCGTGAGTGTCAGCACAGTCCTGTCCCTGGTGTGAGACGACAGGTTAAACTGAAGGAGGGGATACAGCTCAATGACCACCTCATTTTTGAGACAAGCTGGTTTTACACTTTACACCGGAATGGGTGCAGCTTAGACAAATCTTCCTGGAAATCCCAGAGAGTATAATACAGTGCCCTGCTCCTCCCAGTTTACAAAGCTTCCCTTCTTTGTCGTCTCAGTTGTTTACCATGGACCCAGCCACACTGTAAATGTAGTATTCAGAGTGGGTTCCCCAGACCCTCGGGTCTCCCTGAATAAACCCAGTAGCTGACATCACAATCCTGAGAACACCGTCCACAGAACCTCCACTGACTTTCTAGATGACAGCAGCAAGTCAGTTGCCCACACCCATAGTGCATCCATTCTGTGTTGAAAATGCCTCGGTCTCCTCAGTTTCTCTTCCTGGCTGAGAAAGTTGTTACATCTCCACACAGTCGCACAGTAACAGTTCCTCTCTCCAGAGAAGCAGTTGAAAATGGAACATTACGTTTCTCTCTATCTCAGCGACCATAAGTATTGCTGATGGAGTTGATCACCACACTCAGAGACAAGAGGTAGAGGAACATAACTCACGGTAAGCAGGGTCTTCCCATAATAAATATGATATTCAGGAATATGTGAAAAGGGGAATTGTTAGAATAACTTCCCATACTGTTTTCCTTCCAGTCCATCATCAGGAATCATTTTTCTTGCTTTTCCTTTCTCTCTCTCTCTCTCTCTCTCTCTCTCTCTCTCTCTCTTGGTGGACATCATCCACTCAACACAAACCTCCCAGTAACCCTGCCAACCATCCCTGATATCATAATATTATTTCTCAGTTGCATTCAGTTTTGATAGGTTCACGGAACTCGAAACGCTATTTGTGTTTCTTTCGACAGACTGCCATTCCTGCTGATGATCTCCAACATTCTTTCAGACCGTTGAGAATTTTATTTCAGATCGCCAGCATCCGCATTTCCTTGGTTATTTCACTTTTAATATCATTGTTTCGCGGGATGCCAGCATCACTGGCAAGGGCAGCATTTGTTGTCCATCCTAACTACCCTTGACCATTTTTCAAGGCAATATGGAGGCAACCATAGTGTTGTGGGTGAGGTGACACTTAGTTCAGACAGGGCAAACATGTTACGTTTCTTTACCAAAGGCTATTAATAAAATAAGAAAAGAAATCCTGATGGTTTATGGTTGCCATGAGTGAAATTAGGTTTC
This sequence comes from Chiloscyllium punctatum, assembly GCF_047496795.1. Taxonomy (NCBI): domain Eukaryota; kingdom Metazoa; phylum Chordata; class Chondrichthyes; order Orectolobiformes; family Hemiscylliidae; genus Chiloscyllium; species Chiloscyllium punctatum. The sequence continues at coordinate 31,187,700 of NC_092784.1, forward strand.
ATTCCAATTTTTGTCATTTGAATTTAAAGTTAGTCATCGACTGTGGTAGGATTTCAGACAATGTTTTTAGAGTCATAACCCGTACCTCTGAATTACACAGTCAGTGACATTATTACTCTGTTTAAGAGTCCCTGTTGTGAAGTAACTGTAGAGACAAGAACAAGTTTGTGGTCAAACAATTCGTAACTGGAAGAGAGGTCAGAAGAGAACTGAAGCCATAACATCTGTCGTTAACGAAGGTGATGGCGAAGTCAGCAACATAACTCAGGCAGAGCTGGAAATTGGGGATATTATAAAGGGGGTGTCAGCAGGTTTGATCACAGAGAGAATATGGAGACATAAAACAGTTCACGGTAAAAAGGGAATCAAAATTCTGAACAGTCTTGTTCCTTCTCAGATGTTTATGAGTAAGTAGTTTGGAAATGCATGAGAAGGAAGTGGTGTTTGTGACTGAAATTTTATGTATTTGTTAAATATAATCAAGCAGAATAGCAATAACATTTAGCATCATTGATAGAATCGACAGAGATAGACTTACCAGGAACACCAATAATAGCAAGGATGGGATAGTACCCAGCTTGAATAATCATTAGTACGGCTCGTATCCGCAACTCTAACCGTGGCCAATCCCGAGAAAGCCAATAAAGACCCCAGAATAAACTCCTGTCCACTGTTGTAACATTCATGTCGAATGTTCTCAGATTCTGATCCATTGTTAGAACATTCCAGCCAAATATTCTCAAATTCAAATCCATTATTGGAACATTCTAATATTCTCAGATTCTGATTTCTCTCTCTTTCTCTGTCGCTGCTGATCCCAATCTTGTTGAGGTTGACGCTGCGCCGAATACTATGGCATAACAAGTTGAAAGAAGTCCCTAATTATGGAAGAGGGAAAGCCTCCAGTGACCCAGTTAGGTCCAGGAAGACTGCTATTAATTACAGTCACTGAACAAACAGCTCCAGTTAACCCATTTCACGGCAACTCTGATATATCACAATAATTGGTGTGCGTGGGATTTTGATATCACTGATTATTGGTCTAATGGCATTTGGAAACATAGAGGTGAGGGAGCGAGATAATTCTTTCTCTTCACAAGCTCGATGATTCTGCTGTGTTTTGGCAGCGTAGGAATTGCTGGGCTCCCGAGGCCGTCTTTGTCTGATCACCAGGTCTGCTGCATCTTTTCGTTTTATTTATTTATGTTTAAGTTTGACTTATGTCTGTCCAACATTTAACGGCTTAGGTGGGTTTAGACATTATTGAGATACACCTACAGAGCCACAGATGAAGTAGATGCAGTCCATTCCTTGTGTTCTTGCAGCCGCGGCCTGGTCCTGTGAAGTGATGGTCAAACTCTCACATAACCAGGATTCTTAGTTTTACCTTTCAGTAGTTATTGCTGGAGTCTCAGCAGAGTTGGAAGGCAGGAAATCTCTCCTGGGTGCTACACACACTCTCTGTGATTTCTCTCGGAACTGTCTTTTGGTGTTCTTTCCTCCTGGTTTGGAGAACTGCATGTGAGACAATCTGTTTCCTGCATGTGTTTTTTGACATTTTTGTCTGCTTATTGGACGATACCATATTGTAACAGTTACAGTATCGGTATTAAGTAAACCATTATTCTGCTAAGTATTCCAACAGAATTAAGTTATTGCAAGTTCCTCTTCCTTTTGTTGCCTTTTTGTCAACAGTATTTGAATAAATTGTGTTTTGCTTAATGTCGAATATTTTGACCAAGTCAATTCTATCTGAAACACATCACCTCACATTTACCAGCGGAATGGGCCGAGCTGGAGGAGTGATAATCATGTCAGGAATTATATCGGATACTGAATCCACCTCTCAGATCCAGCCCGGATACGTATTAGCCCTGATGAGATACCTGCTCAGCATGAAGCGCTGCGTAGACCAGGCTCTTGTACTGCTCAGCAATCCGTCCAGGATCGAACACTGTTTCGAGCTCACCAGTTCACGACTTATCTGTCCAACAGTGCTCTGATCTATAAACGTGGACTAGATAATCGTTTCAGCACAGGGCATTGTTCTGTACACACGGACTGGATGTCTGTGCAGCATAGGGAGCTGTGTAGTGAAAAGCAGTGAATTTATCTATTAATGTGGAGCAGTTATCTTCCCAGCCTACACAGCTATGTACACCAATCACTGCATTGCTGAGTAACACTGTGTTAGATCACTGCCAAGCGTGGGGAATCTTGCAGCTCATGCTGGAAGTGACAGGATGTGCATCTCCCCTCCATTTACAGCTCCATATCTCTATTGTGGCAGGACGCAGGAGTGCTGTGGGTGTGAAACTCACTGCCAGAGAGAGATGGCGTGCGAATCAGTTTAAATACCAACAAATGGGAGGAGCTTGGTTAAAAGCGAGGGGGAGATTGAGAGAGAATTTCACAGAAGGATCTGATGGTAGTTTCAAAAATTGTAAAATGAAAATATTTCCATAGCATCTTGCAATATAGGTCACTGTTTCCAGGAATGATGGGTGAGCAGGATATTGGTGTAAGTTAGGATGATGGAGAGTTTTGGATAAGCATTTGTCCTGCAGCTTTTTAACTGGGAGCAGGATCAGCAGAGTCTTCGGCTCATTGGGCTGAATCGAACAATAATTTGTCTCAGTGCCATTTTAATTGAGTGTGACAGCGGGGTTGTCTGCACGAGGCAGAGCTAATTTCCTGGTGATATCTTATCGATCTCACCTCATTAACTATCCACCCCACCCCATGATGTCCCTCTCATTCAATACCAGCCCGATTTTCCCACCAATTATGGCTCGAGGTGCGCACCATCGCCTAGGTACCCCTGGATATTCAGTGATCCCTGGCACTGTTGCCATCGTTAAAAGGCCAATGGGCACACGGTTGAACTTTCTCAGTTTGGAGCTGCCCTGCACTGTTTACCCCGAGCACGGCAGATTAGGGAAATTACACCACAGCTTGTCGACAGGGGCACGGAGGACCTGGTGAATTGTCTGGTATAAAGCAGGACCATTCTCTTCCCAGAGGGAGCCACACCACCAGACTCATCGAGCATGATCTGAGCACACCTCCCAGCTCAGTGCAGTATCTGCGGTTTGAAGAAAAGTCCAGCAATACAGGAAAAGCATCAATAAGCTTCCCCGCTCTGTCAGGATAAGGGTCACCATATTCTCTCTACTCTCTCACATTCACTGTATACCTGTTAGCGCCTTCCCCAGACTCAGGCTCCAGCACTCTCACCACTGCAATGCAACATCTTCTCTCTCTCTCACACACACCTACGAAATACCCCCACATGGTTATACAATGTTCTTATGAGTGCTGTTTCTAGACTTTTCTGGATGATATCGTTTGTACAATGTTCCAGATAATTTTCAATATAATTCAAATTTAGCAAAATGTTCGTCCCCCATTATGTAACGCATCAGAGGAAGGAGCAGAGTTTTCCTTTTTTTAAAAATCACTCAGGATGAAAGTGCATCATGAGGCCATTCAGCCTCTCAAATATGCTCCATAATTCAGACAAAAGGAGCACCTAAACACTTGAAGACTCACTCTCTTCTTGAAGATAGGCGCCACATTGGAGTTTCGCAGTTTCACTGGAACACGCCTGTCATCCCGAGAGTTATGGAATATTTCACACAGTGCCACCAGTCAATCTGTAACCACTTCTTTTAAAATAAGCTATGAATTGCTGATGAGTTGTTTACCCTTGGTCTTTTCTGTTTGAGAAAGGCCTTGTTCGTTTTGTTAGAGACAGTGCAAAACTTTCATCTGACTACAATTTTGTTTATAATGTTGAAACTCTTTGTGCCTTCCCTGTAAGGAACGATATAAAATTCTGTTTTAAATTACCTGCCTGTTTCCAGAAACCAGTTCCCCCGTTATATCCTCCAGGTATCCCACATATTCTTCCCTGCCTTTCTTCCAAGGATCACACACATATTATGAACTTTTTTTATTCGATATGAGAAAACTCTTGCAGTTAGTTTCTTTTCATATGTCTTGCCAGTTTTAGAATATTTTTCTTTGTATTTTGTTTTCTACTCCCTGCTTCTGGTTCCAAAAGTAAACTTCCCGAATGTGGCCGACGCTAGAGCTCCCCAATCTGAATTCTTTAGTTTGTGATTGATTAGCATACTTCACAGCCTTTGTGCATCATGGGTGATTCATCTTCACGTCTTCATATAATCTTCCTTTTGACCAGAGTCAATCATTACTGAGCATTATAAAAGTAGGACCTGCTTAAACGTCCCCTTCCTCCCACACACATCTGCTGACCTTCACCAGTGTCTGTTTTCACACTCCGTATTTGACCAGATATATGACATAAATCTGCATTTGAAATACCTGGCTCTTTTCAATCATTGAGGGGGAACCTACGTATATGGCTGAACACATGTTCAGCTGAGGGTACCTCCATTCTCCCAGTTTCCCTGCCTCTGTCATTTCTGTTCGATGATGCCACAATCCTTTGGGATGCTTCCTCCATGTCATGCTTTTCTCTCAAACGAGAAATCCCCTCACTCTGATGGACTGAGCTTTCAGCTGTGTCTGTCCCGTCTCCCTCACTTCTGCCCTCACTCCGTCCCCTCCTTCACAGAACAATGATAGATCTCCCCTTGCCCTCACTTCCTTCTGCACTAGAATCTGCATTTACAGACAAATCCTCCGCCAATTCCACCACCTCCAGCAGGGCACCACCATCAAACACATCTTCCCCTACCGTCCACTGTCAGTATTTCACAGGGACCACTCCTTCTGTGGCACCCTCCATTATTCTGAACACTCCCCCACGCCCCCATGGCACCTTCTCATGTACATGCAGAAGCTGCAGCATTTGCCCATTCACCTCTTCCCTCCTCATGTCCAAGGCCCTAAACACACATTCCAGGTAAAGCAGTATTTCACTTGTATACTTTCAATCCAGGCTCCTGTCATTGCTGCTCACAATGCAGTCTCCTTTACATTAGTGAGCCAAAGAGAAACTGTTTTAAGGAACATCTCCACACTGTAGAAATGACACTGGCCTTCCGATTGCTCCCCATTTCACTAACCTACATTGCTCTCACGATTATGAAAATTCTTTGAGGAGTTAATGGCGTATTGGACCAGAGAGTGTTCTCAATCTGAACTTGCAGAAGGCCTCTGATATGGTACCGCACAGGAGGATGCAGAGAAAGATAAGGACCCATGGCGTCAGAGGCCAGGTACTAGGATGGATAAAAGGTTGGTTCTCTGGCAGGATGCAGAGTGATGATAAAGTTGTCCCTCTCAGGACGGCAGCCGGTGACTACCAGTGTTCCACAAGAGCCAATGTTGGGACCACAACATTTCACTTCATAGGTTAATGATCTGAGTGGCGAGGCACAAGGCATTCTGGATACGTTTGCAGATGATGCAAAGATAGGAGGAGGGGCATGTAGATTTGAGGAGGCAGGGAGCATGCAGAAAGATTTCGACAGTTTAGGAGAGTGGGAAAAGGAGTAGCAGATGGAATACAATGTGGGGGAGTCTGAAGTCATGCACTTTGATATGAAGAATACAGGCATGGACTATTTACTAAATGAGAAAAAAAATCATAAATCTGAGCAGCAACGTGACTTGGGATTCCAAGCGCAGGATTCGCCTTAGATAAACTTACAGGTTGAATCAGTTAAGAACGCATTTACAATGTTGTCATTCGTCTCGAGTGGAGTAGGATATAATGGTGGGGATTCTGAGGCTTTCTAAGTCTCTGGCCAGACCACATTTCCAGTATTTTGTGCCTAATATCTCAGGAAGGATGTATTAGCCTTTGTGTGTGTCAAGAGAAGGTTCACCAGAAATGAAAAGCTTAGCACATTTGGATCGTTGGAGGACTCTGGGTTTATGCTCGATGGAGATTAGTAGGAAGAGGGAGGGTCCATTTGAAAGTTACAGAATACTGAATGACCTGAATACAGACAAAATTGGGAGGCCGTTTGCAGTGGCAGGAGGGCGCAGGCTTAAAGCAAAGGGAAAATCCATTAGAACCGAGATAAGATGAAACGTCTTTAACCAGAGAGTGGTGAAATTGTGGAATTCCTTACCACAGAAGGCTGTGGAAACCAGATCATTTGGCACCAACGATATAGCCAGGAAAGGCACTGAGGATCTGAAAAGAGACTACAGAAAGTTACTTTGGAAGCTGAAGAGTAGGACGAGTAGAGTAGTGATCTCAGGTTAGCTACCAGTGCCACGAGCTAGTGAGATGAGGAACAGTCAGCGAATACAGCTTTACACGTGGCTGCGAGGCAAGTGCAGGAGGGAAGGCTTCAGATGCCTAGACCATCGGGATACCTTCTTGGTAAGGTGGGACCTGTACATGAAGGACGGGTTGCTCCTAACCTGGAGGGGCACAAACGGCCTTTTTGGGAGGTTTGCTCGTGTGATTCTGGCGGGTTTAAATTAGTTTGGCAGGGGGGGTAGGAATAAGACCACATGTCTGAGACGGGGTTATTTGCAGACGGGACAGTGACAGGATTTATTGAATCTATCAGGAAGGTTTCTCAGGCGATTAAACAAAGGGATTAAACAGGGAGGGTGGAAAATGAGGAGGGGGTGTAGCATTGCTTATCAGAGAGTGCGTCACAGCTACAGAAATGAAGGTTGTTGAGGAAGATTTGTCTACTGAGTCAGTATGGGTGGAAGTTAGGAACATCAAGGGAACAGTCACCGCATTTGTGGGTTTCCTATAGACCACCTAATAGCAGTAGAGAAATTGAAGATCTGGAAGATTCTGGAAAAATGCGAAAGTAGCAGGATTATTGTGATGGGTGATTTCAACTTTTCCAATATCTATTGGCACCTCCTAAGATGCAGATGGTCTGGATGAAGCCCTTTTTGTCAGGTGTGTTCAAGAGGGTTTCCTTGCTCAGTATGTAGGCAGACTGACGAGGGGACAGGCCATTTTGGAATTGGTGCTCGGAAAAACTCGAGCCAGGACAGGTGTCAGAACTCACGGTGAGAGAGCACTTTGGTGAAAGTGATCACAACTGCCTCACATGTCTGGGAGAGTGAAAGGAGCAGTTTCCGAGGGAAGATATTTAATTGTGGAAAAGGAAATTATGATTCTATCAGACAGGAGTTGGGAAGTACAGACTGGGAGCAATTGTTCCACAGAAAGGGCACAGTAGACATGTGGAGACGGTTGTTTAAGGAGCAGTTGTTGTGAGTGGTACACAAGTTTGTTCCTCTGAAACAGGTAAGAAAGGGTAAGATTAAGGAACCTTGAATGACTAGAACAGAGGATCCTCTCATCAAAAGGAAGCAGACAGCTTACGAAAAATGTAGGAAGTAAGGATCGAGCACAACTTTGGAGGATTACAAGCTTGCTGGAAAGGACCTCAGTAATGGACTGAGGCGAGCCATGATGGGGCACGAAAATGGCTTGGAAAGAAGTATTAGGGAGAATCCAAAGGCATTTTTCTCATATGTGAGAAATAAGAGAATAATCAGGTAGAAGGTAGAGCTGATCAGGGATAGCGTAGGGAACTTATGCGTGGAGTCAGAGCAGATAGGGGAAGCCCTATGTGAGTTTTTGCTTCGATTTTCACCAAGGAACGGGAACTTGTTGTAACTGAAAACTTAGAGGAGCTGGGCCAGATGAGTCTAGACCAGATCAGGAGTGATGAAGTTGATGTGCTAGCAATTTTGGAAAACATTAAGACGGATAAGTCCCCAGAGCCAGATCAAATTTATCCTAGACTGCTCTGGGAAGCGGGAAAGGAGGTTCCTTAACCGCTGGCGAGGATAGTTGCCTCCTCAGTCTCCACAGGAGTCGTACCAGAGTATTGGAAGCTGGCGAATGCTGTTCATAATTTCAAGCAGGGTAACAGGGAAATCCCTGGCAAATAGAGACCAGTCAGTCTTAAGTTTGTGGTCAGCAAAGTTTGGAAAAAATCTGAGGGATAGGATTTATGACTATTTGGCAATGCATTGTGCGATTAAAGGCAGTCAGCATGGCTTTGCGAGGGGCAGGTCATGCCTCACAAATCTTATTGATTTCTATGAGGAGGTGTCAAGACATGTTGGCGACGGTCGAGCAGTCAATGCGGTGCATGTGGACTTCAGCAAAGCATTTGTTCAGGTTCCCCATGGAAGGCTCATTCATAAAGTCAGGAAGTATGGGATACAGGGAGTTTTGGCTATCTGGATTCAGAATTGGCTGGTTGGCAGAAGGTAGATAGTGTTGTGGTTGAAAGGTATTCTGCTTGGAGGACAGTGTTGAGTGGGATCCCACAGGGCTGTGTTCTTGGGCCTCTGCTCCTTGTAGCTTTTATAAATGACTTCGATGAGCATGTTGTGGGGTGGATCAGTAAATTTGCTGATGATACAAAGGTTGCAGTGTCATTGATAGTATCGGGGGCTTCTGTAGGCTGCCGCGCGACATAGACAGGATGCAGAGCTGGGCTGATAAATGACAGACGAAGTTCAACCTGGATAAATGCGAAGTGATGCATTTTGGAAGGTCAAATTCGAATCCTGAATATAGCATTAAAGGCAGGATTCTTGGCAGTGGGGAAGAACAGAGGGAGCTGTGTGTGCAAGTGCATAGATCCCTCAAAGTTCCCACCCAAGTGAATACGCTGTCAAGAAGGCATATGATGCTTTGGCTTTCATTAACGGGGGAGATCGAGTTTAAGAGCCGTGAAGTTTTACTGCAGCTCTACAAATCCCTGATGAGACCACACTTGGCATACTATGTCCAGTTGTGGTCGCCCTACTCTGGAAAGATACAGAGGCTTTGGAGAGGGTGAAAAGAAGGTCTACCAGGATGCTGTCCGGACTGGAGGGCTTGCTTTATGAAGGAAGTTTGAGCAAGCTTGGACCTTTCTGCCTGGAGACAAGGAGGAGAGAGGAGAGCTGATCGTGGTGTACAAAATAATGAGAGGAATAGATGGAGTCAATACCCAGAGACTTTTCCCCAAGGCAGGATTGACTAGTACGAGAAGTCATCGTTTGAAGATATTAGGAAGAAGATAGAAGGGAGACGTCAGAGTTAGGTTCTTTATGCAGAGAGTTGTGAATGAATGGACTGCGTTAACAGCTCTGGTTGTGGAAGCGGCGTCATTGGGGAAATTTAAGCGACTGCTGAATATGCACATGGATAGCAGTGAGTTGAGGGGTGTGTAGGTTAAGTTACTATATTTTACATTAGGATTAAATCTCGGGACAACATCGTGTGCCAAAGTGTCTGTTCTGCGCTGTACTTTTCTATGCACTATGTTCTATTTAGCATATTTAAAACAGACACAGATAAGTTCTTGACTGACACGGGATCAAAGATTACTGAGAGGAAGCAGGGAAATGGCGATGAAAATCTATCAGTCGAGATCGAAGACGGAGCAGACTTGATGTTCAGAATGGCTTCATTTCTGCTCGAATTGTCTTATGACCTTATAATATTTCGGTCCTGGATGGCACGGTGGTTCAGTGGTTTGCACTGCTGCCTCACTGCATTAGGGAATTGGGTTCGATTTCCTCTGGTGCTCCAGTTTCCTGCCGCAGTTCAAAGTTGCGCTGTTTAGGTGAACTGGCCATGCTGAATTGCCGATTGTGTACAGGGATTTTGAGGTTAGGTGCAATAGTCAAGGCCTATGTATAGTATTAGAGTAGAGAATGGGTTTGGTTCACATACTCTTTGGAGGATCAGTTTTGACCTGTTGGGCTGAAGGGCCTTTTTCCACACTGGAGGGATTCTAAGAAAATGCAGACTGCTGCAATGATCCAATGAAGCACAACCCAAGCTCGAGTAACACCTCACTTCTCACTTTGGTACGTTGCAGTCTGTAAGAGTTAATATTCAATTCCATAAATTCTCAGCCTGAACCCATTATGGCAGTTCTCCATTTTCTGTACACTCTCCCTCCTGGACTCCCTAAGATCGTGTCTTTTTTATGTTGCACTCAACAGTGAAAATTAATTTCTAATATTTGCACATTAATTTATACTCATTATATATGTGTTTCTCTTTCACCACAATTTAAAGCCCATTTGGCTTTTGTACTGGGCATCCAAACACACTTTCCCACCTCTGCCAATGTACTAAAACGCTCACTTTCCAATCCTTTTCACTGTTGAAGAAGATTTGCACTGGATTGATGTCTCTGCAGATGTTGCCAGACCACTGAGTTCCTTCAAAAATGAAAAGTTACAGAACAAATTTTCAATATAGCAAAAATCATTGGATACCGGAAATCTGAAACAAAAATAAAAATTATTGAACTTACTGGGTGCTTTGAGGTACATTCACGGAACCCGAAAGATTTCCTCTGCTTTCACTCCACAGATGCTGTCAGACTTGTCAGTGTCTTCAGCAATTTCTGTTTTTGAACAAGTTTCAAACATGTGTGTCAAAGCTGCTCACACGTTCTGTCCAACATGGAGAGCCATACACCGGGAAGTGAATGATCATGCAAGGTGTACAAATTCATTTGTCCTGAAACTATATAAGGCTGTCATCACCGACACGACAGAGCTCTTAATCATGGTCATGGAGAGCAACAGGGAAACACATTCGCTTTAAACAGAAGATGGCATTACTGGAGGGGAAAAGATTCAGATAACAACGTTAAATGTTTTTGAGGAATGATACAAATTGGAGGCATGGCATCATGAAGATACCCTAACAGCATGAGAATTTTAAAAAAGGAAGCGTTCCCACATCAGAAACCGGGATAGGGCACTGTGTACAGGGGAGAAGGGTGACGGATCCCCATGCGAATGAGGACAGGCAGCAGAATTGTATTGCAGACATTGCAGCTCAAACTGGGTATTCATATGATGCTGTAAATCATAGCAGCTGTAGTAGCAGCAGTAGCAGCAGCAGCAGGAGAATTATATTCAACCACAATATAGTCTCTCAGTCTACCATTACCACGAAGCCGATCTCCACTTCAGTGATGAGTGTGGGTGAACATGCCACGGTCAGAACCGTGTGTACCTAAATCTGATGACAACCCATTCAAGCTACCGCACGTACTGCTTACATTAACAAACAGCAGAACTAACATGTGATAGAGAGGGTGCCATAACCCCAAGACCATGACCACATCTTTTAAAACCAGCTATGAATTACTGCTGGCCTGTCTACTCTTACTCTTACCTGTTCGAAAACTCCTTGTTCCTTTTGTTCGAGACGTTTCAAGAACTTCCCTCTTATTACCATTTTGTTTACATCATTGAAATACTTACTGTGCCTTTCCCTGTGAGGAAAGATGTAAAACATGGGTGTAAATTATTTCTCTGCTCCTTGTAGCCAATTCTTCAGTCACACCCTCCAATTATCCTCAATATACTTTCCTGACTTAATTTCTACCTAAGGTCACACACTCATCTTGAACTTTTTTTATATGCTCGGAAAAGCTCATGCTACTTGTTTTTTTTGTATTTCTTGCCAATTTACTACATCATGTCTTTTCTCCCCTTTTCCTGGCTTTCTACATTCATAGAGACATATAGCGCACAATCAGACCCTTTGGTCCAACCTGTCCATGCTGACCAGGTTTTCCAAACTAAACTAGTCCCATCTGATTGCATTTTGTCCATGCGTCTCTAAACGTTTCCCATTCATATGTTTGTCATAATTAATTTTAAATGTTGTAGCTATACTTGCATCTCCCACTCTTCCTCTGACAACTCATTCCATATACACACATCACCCTCTGTGTGAAAACATTGACCTTTCGTCCAATTCAAATCTTCCCTCTTTCACCTTAAACCTGTGCTGTCTATGGTTGAACTCGACCATCCCGTGGGAAAGGCCTTGGCTGGTCACTCTATTCATACCTCTCATGATTTTATAAACAGCTACATTGCCATCCCTCAACCTCCTCCACGCTGTCTGACACAAATTTTACGAAAAAGCTTTTAACGAAATACACTGAAAATTTGAAACAGTATTCAAATGACAAGTAAATAACACTCAGCCCTAACTTCATACTGTGATTCGTTTTTCTCCACGTTACAATACTAAGGCAGCAGGAACTTCATACGAGTACCAATAAGAGGTCAAACACCTGAATTGCTTTGTCCAAATGGGGTGATGATCTCTACAGTGAAAGCGCATCTCTGGCCTGAACCGTATAAGAAAGGGAATTCTTGAACCACATGGTCAGCGTGCAGTTTCCTTCAGCAGAGGGAGATGAAGGCTGAGTATACTTATTGAAATTTGGATCAGAGTGTGAATTCAGTGCAAAGGGTAAGAGGTGTTTTCAATAAGGTTTATGCCAAGAAGAAAACTTTCCAGAATGAGATGTGAGTTGGAAGTGTAAAGCAGCATGAATGGAGAGGCTGAGCCACACTGAGACCAGAGGCAAAGTGGCAGCACTAAACGCAGCTTTGAAGGGGGGTGATAAACCGCCCTGTGTTTACCATGGAGCAAGGCCCACATCGGGAGAGCCAGCAGTATCTATTTTAAAGCAAATAGTATTCATTCTAAAATACCAGCTGCCAGCCCGACCACATGATCGGGAGAAGGGGGTCCAAAGACAGATCCGAATACACACCGGACCAGACACTAGTCAGGACTCCAGACAATGGTCATGACTCACAGATCGAAACCCACCTTATAATCTCGTCAAGGTTCCAACTGACACACACCCATAACCTGATCATGCAAAACAGTCCTACACAAAAGGCAAACACCAAACGAACAGGATGAATCTAACAGACACTTTGGAAGTAACAAAGGGGGGTGCTAGCCTCCAGCCCTCACGGAGACAAGGAGATCGCACCCGGACCCATTTACGTAAAGATAAACAGCACACCTTTTGTGCATGCTGCCGACTCTCCGAGGACGGCAGGGTTTGACATTCACACATACTCCAGCCATGATTGCCACCATTCACACTCATTCAAATCCAATCTCCTACATCCTGACTCATGAAGTATATAATTTGTAACATCGCGCGTGGAGCGGGAGAGCGATCGAGATTCGGACCTCGATTGGTCTCCGCCGGTGTTAAACACTTTAATAAATTACCGATTGTCGAACCGCACTCTGGTCTCGGACTGAGATCATTTCATCCGCGCTAACAATTGGGGGCTTGTCCAGGATGCGGACGGCTGCTGGATCTCTGCGAAGGCTCTGGGTGAGTATCTTTACTCTTTTACCTCTCCTGTAAAAGTTCCCCAGAGCCCCACAAGGGACTCCGCTGCCGGCCGTTATCCGAACCTGTGAACAGAGTGGGTCCGGCAGTCAGGCAAAGATAGAGTACTCTGTAAGAGTGTGTGTGTGTGCATGTGTGAGTGATCCTCCGCGGGTGGGCGATTGGGATCGCAAAGCACTGGTAAAGGTGTGCATGAGACCGTTGTGATTTTCGTTTACTGTCATTTATTGTTGACGGGTTCTATTAACTGATGGACTGAATTTCCCTGGACCGACGACTTTAGGCATGAGACCTCGACAGATTGACCCCCCTGTGTAAAACACCAACAAACAAAACCTTCCTGGATAACCTCTGCAGTGGGAGTTTAGGGGATCCCTTTGTACGTTGAGCCGGTTTTTATTTTGGCGCCATTCCTCGAGTCCGCGGTAGGGTCTGGAAGGCCTACGCGTGCGACAAGACGGGAAGTCCTCCAGACCAGCCTGACGAGCGGAGCCTCTGGGCCAAGCTTTCGCCCATTGCCTTCGCAGTCCCGGGTGGTGGCCTCTGTGGGATTCGCGCGGAGAGGTCTGAGTTCCCGCCCATCCTCCCCCCCCTGCACACGGGCCCTGGTTCATGCAAGGTGCTGGCGGATACACACGGCCGCTGAACTTCAGACGGTGAGAGAAAGACACACGGGGATTTTTTTAAGGTTGCGCGCCCTGGTACAGGCCCGCGCCGCACCCTTTTTACTTCACTTTATTGATTTTCTAGTTGTCTGCACTCACGCCGTTCCCCCCCCCTTGCACACGGGCCCCTGGTTGACGCCCGGTGTTCGCGGGGCACGCACGGTCGTTGCACATTAGGCAGTGAAAGTGAGACTTACAGTAACCCGGGGTCGCGCGATCGGGTATAGACACGCGCCCCGTTTGTACCTAACCCGCACCTTCCTTTGTCGACCCGGAGGCTAGGGTCCGATTTCAGGGAGTGGGCTCCCCGACTGGGAGGTGAATAAGTTAGCGCCAGTTAAATCTCTTGCGCTCCCACACTGGTAGTGTTGTCATTTCTAAGTCTTATTTCTATTAAGCCCGCTGCGAACCCCCCCCTCACCAACCCCCAACATGGCTGGCTGTACGGCAGGCGATTTAGAATGGGGGCCAGAAGGCTCCCTTACTCGTTTCATAGCCGACGAGAATAAAAAGGACATCAAGGCTATGCTCCGATTGGACTGGCGGCCCGCCGATCCACTGGATGCCCAGCGGGAGTGGTGGGTCGGTCAGAAAGGGGATAGACACGAGAAAGCCTGCATCCTTGTGCTTCAGGCACACGTTCGGCTCGCTAGCAAGGTCCAACTATACGTGCAAGATAAGCAGAAACAGGCCTCAGAAACACATCGAAGCCTAGGTGCTTGCCAACCGTACGATCCTACCGACATTATCTGAGCCTCCAAGTGCCCCGCCGTCCCCCACCTGGGACTGGGAGGGGCTCGTGGACTACACAGGCCCCCGGGAATCACACGTGAGTCTAGCTCGCGCCGCCCCGGTTAAAGTTGAATACACCCCCGGGGGTGGGGAGAAAGGGAAACCAGCGTCCCAAACCCACAACCACCGCCTTAAAATGACATACGTCTCCTTAACCCCGGGTGATACCATGAAACTCCTGGACAGGCTCCCCACCCTCAAGCCCGGCCACAATAACGCTGAATTTTCGCAGTGGCTTAGGGAGATACAGATCTGCCACAACCTCCACAATAGGGACGTGGCCGGTCTGGTCCGTACCAAACTCCGGGAGAACCTGTGGTCCAGGCTCCGATCTGTGCACCAGAATGGGTCCTTGTGCGCTGACCTCAGCAACAGCCGTCGGGAACAGGAGGCCACCCTTGCGGACTTTAAGGCCAATGTCAACGAGGCTCTCGGCCACACACCGGTTGAATGCAACGCCATTGTAGCCGTCACCCAGAAACCCGGCGAGGGTGCTCAGGAATATGGGGCCCATAAGTTCGAGTCCTTTCAGGTGCACCGCGGGATCCCCGATGCTGACCGGCAGAACTCCGCATTTATCCAACTATATAAGGACGGGTTAGGCCCCACACACCAGGCTGTCCTCAGGACAGGCCTGGTACCCTACGTCTCTTTAACCCTCGATAACCAAACCCCAGCCACCATTGCGGCACTGTCGACACTCGGGCCGCTCGTTTGCTACTGCTGCAGACAGGTGGGTCAGTACAAGTCTAACTGCCTGCTCTCCTTCCGACGCCCTGGAGACCCCGACCCGGGTCAACACTGGGGCCGTTCCCCACCGCGGCATGCCCACCGTCGGCGCCCCTCACACCCCAGTGAACAAGGAACCCTCAAGCAGGGAACCAAAGGCGACCCACGGCAGCAAAAACCCCACGAACCCCGCAGCCCTAACCCGAAGCCTTCCTCCCCCGACTGGGATCAGCTCAGTCGCGGGCAGCTGCTTGAGCTCTTACAGCTACTCGCCCGGCGTAAGGACTGAGTAGCGTCGGACCCTGCCGAGGGAGCCGACCCCCGTATCTGGGTTTCTGCATCGCTTGGGGGCCGCTGCTGCAACATTTTGAGAGATACGGGGGCGTCAGTCTCACTCACCGACCTCGACCTCCCTTCCACCCATCACTCCACTTCCATCACGGGGGTGGGGGGAAGCTCGGTGCCGTAGCGAGGCCACCCTTCTGGAGATCGATAACATTCTACTCCCCATCCACTTCTGGGTTTGCCCGAACTCGGAAGGGACAATCCTGGGCATTGACCTGCTGGGCGAACTGGGAGTGGTGGTGGACGCGTTCCATCGGCGCCTCCTATGGACGTCCCGCAAATCCCATAAGTGCGCCCTTGAGGGTAGATGGGTCCCCACTAGATCGGTCGCTGCACTCGCGCCCTGCGTCCCTATCACTCGGGACTGGAGCGGAGACGGCGCCTTCGGAACAGTCTGCCAGTTGGTCCCGGAGGTCTGGGCGACAAGCAAGCAGGACTGCGGCCTTGTCCTTTCCCCTCCCGAGCGGATACTTGGACCTGTACACCCCCCGCACCGACAGGACCCGATCAAACCCGAGGCGCTGCGCGCCGTAGAGATCATTGTGGCCGAACTCACTGGCCGCGGTGTCTTGCAACCCGCGGTGTCCACTACCAACTCCCCCATATGCGCAGTCCGCAAACCAGATGGGAGCGATCGGCTCACCATCGATTATACGGCAATCAACCGGGTCACACCCAAAGAACACCCCATTGTTGCCAGCCCGTCCACCATCTTTAATGGCCTAGAGCCTTCCCACCGGATCTTAACGGTCCTGGACGTGGCAAACGGCTTCTCCTCCATCCCACTGCACCGTGACTCTCAGGACAAGTTTGCCTTCATGCTGCGAGACAGGCAATACACATGGACCCAGCTGCCACAAGGCTTCCACAGCAGCCCCAACATTTTCCACAGAGTCATGAATTGGACCGTCGAGGAATGCGACCTATCACCCTACTCTAGCACCCTCTTGCTGTACGTGGACGACCTCCTGATCGCGTCCACGGACGCGCACTCACACCTGGGAGCACTGATCACCGTCCTGCGCACCCTCGCCCAGGCAGGTTTTAGAATCAGCCCCACAAAGGCCCAGATCGGCCTGGCCACAGTCCGATACGTGGGCCACGACATTAGCCAGTGTAGCAGGACCCTGCCTCTAGATCGTAAGTCGGCCATCGCCGACATGCCACGGCCGGACACGGTCAGGGGAATCCGCCACGTTATGGGCCTTTTCAATTACTGCCGCGCCTTCATAGCGCATTACGCCACCATCGCTAAGCCCATCCAGCGCTTAGTGAAGAGGGTTAGGTCCGGGGCAGAGAGGGTGGAGTGGGGCCCCGAGCAAGATGGTGCCTACTCCAAGCTAAAAGCCCACCTCCTCAGTGTCCCGGCCCTGCGATGTCCAGACCTCTCTAACCCCTTTCACGTCTTCTATAGCCTGGAAGGGGGGTTCTATAGCGCTGTCGTCACCCAACTCTCCGGGGACAGCATAAAGCCCGTAGGGTACTACTCTACTAAGGAGCCCCCGGTCGTGAGGGGGATGCACTGCTGCGTGGCCGCACTGGACTGCGCCGCGTGGACGGTCCGAGTGTGAGAGCCGGTCACCATGTCCGGTCAGATCATCCTGCACACCGGACACACTATAGTGGAGCTCCTGAATACGGGACGCCTGCGAACCGTCTCTGACGCCCGTAGGGCAACCTGAGAGGCAGTCCTCCTCCCCCGGGACCAATCCATTAGAATAGGTAGGGTTTATAACTGTAGGGGAACCCCACCACTGCCAGGCCGTCATGGATTCGGCTGAGGACGACTACGTTACCGATAGTCCTATCTCGGACCCCGACCTGGTCCTATACATTGACGGCTCACGCCGGTTGGTTGAGGGGTCCTACTGGATGGGTTGGGCAGTGGTCGACGACACGGGGGCCGCCCGAGAACAGGGGACATTAGACGGTGATACCTCAGCCCATGTCGCGGAGCTGGTCGCCCTCACGGCAACGCTCCACATGGGAGCGGGCAAGCGGGTGAATATTTTCACCGACAGCCAGTACGCTTTTGGGGTAGTCCATGACTACATGACAGCATGGAGCCACTGGAGTTTTGACACGGCCGGCGGCGGCCAGATACAACACGAGAACACAGTCCGTAACTTAGTGGCGGCAGCACACCTTCCCCTGCTCGCAGCCGTTGTAAAAATCAAGGTGCACCAGAGGGCCACCACCGCTGAACAGTTAGGGAACCATTGGGCCGACCAGGCCGCCAAGGTCGCCGCAGATACCCCTCTACCCCCCGTACGTGCTGCGCCTGTGAATGAAGTCCGGGACGTCAACGTCCTGGATGTACAGAATGGCACTCAGCCCGAGGAAAGGGAGGACTGGAGGGCAAGGGGCGCGATCCACGACCCCGATGGGGTATGGCGCCGCGACGGCAAGGTAGTGGTCCCCGCAGCAATCAGAACAACCCTGATACAACTTCATCACGAGCCCGACCACGCAGGCCGGGAGGGGACCCTCGCGAGGCTGCAGACCGACTGGTGGTGGCCAGGACGTGGCAAAGCACTGCCGCTGGTGCATTGACTGCGCCCAACATAACCCAGGGAGGCCCTTGCGCATTCCTATGGCCCACCAACCACGGCCCAAGGGGCCCTGGGAGAACCTCCATTTCGACTTCACAGGACCTTTGCCCGCCAGCCGCGGCAAGAAGTACTGCCTGGTCATAGTCGACCACTTCACGCGCTTGGTAGAGGCTTTCACGACACGGGACTGCACATCAGCCACGGTGGCCAGAATCCTGGCATTGGACATCTTTCCACGATGGGGGGTCCTCCTCCAGATTGTCTCAGACCAGGGAACACATTTCACGGGAGGGGCAATGAAACTGGCCTGCCGCCTCCTGGGTATCAGGCAGCGCTTCCATGTCCCCTTCCACCCCCAGAGTGCGGGCATGGTCGAACGCATGAACCGGACCCTCAAAGTGGCGATCGCGAAAGCGATCGCCGAGACCGATCAGGACTGGGTGGACGTCCTGCCCTGCATTCTGATGCACCTCAGAGCCACCCCAGGCCGTGCCACTGGCCTCACTCCCTTCGAACTCATGACGGGCAGGGCCATGCGACTACCCGAGACCGTCATCGAAGGGGGTGCGGACATGGCCCCACTTAGGGATAGGATGGCCCATTACATCAGACAGCTAGACTCGCAGTTGCGGGCCCTCAGACAGACTGCCCGGGATCAACAGGACATCAGGGACCAAACGAAACAGCAGCAACAACCGCCTCCCCAACCCCTCCCGGGCGTTGGGGACAAAGTCCTGGTCCTGGACGCCCCCGACCGGCCCGGCTTCGCCCCTCGGTGGCTAGGGCCACACGAGATCATCCTCACCAGCGACACCTGCGCCTGCATCGATGTGAAGCGGTAGGGCTGGTGGAAACATTGGTCCCAACTTAAACCTTTCCCCCAGGGCCCGACTGGACGGACGGCAAAGACTTAGTCTGTGGTCCCCGTCCTTAACCACACGAGGCCAATGTGTGAAGTGGCCGGAGCGCTTACCTTCAGCCTTCATCACCATCGTCTTCAGCTGACTTTCCACTCTCAGTGTCCATCTCTGAAGCTCGAACGCTCCCTCTTTTTGTTTCTCTCCTGCTAAAGACATTCTTTTTTTCTCTTTTCTGGATAAAACCAATTCATTTTCTTTGATTCTCTTTTAATTTTAGACATAACGCAAACTACTTCATGTCTGCTTCAAATTCAAGCTGCTTTATTTGTGACTGCCGTTTAGCTATTTCTACAGACCCCAGTGGAGTTTCCAGCAAATTGGAATGCTGAGCAACTGCTGCAATCATGTCATCTTTCCCCACATTAGGAGGGAGCTTCAACTCCAGCTTGTCTACTAATTCCCGCAACTTGGATTTATGTGCATTTTGTAAAACTCCCAAGGTCGATTCTCCCATCTCCAAAACACCCTTTGTTGACTGCAAGAGCTACTGTTTTCTGAAGCTCTATTTACTCACAAAATCAACACATGAGAAACGAGTCTCTAAAACCTACCACTTGCTGTCTAAATTCCGCAAAGCCAGACCCCCCCCCCCCCCCCCGCCAATCTGTTATGGACTAGGCCCGACCCCTCAAAACATTTTTAAGCAGGTAGTCCAAACGTCACTTTGATATTTGTGGGAGGGTAGTGTATAGTGGACATTCTCGGAATGAATTAGCTAGTAAGACTGCCGAGTTTTAAACAAACAGACTTTATTTACTAAATTACGGCATGAACCACATGAAACTAAAAGTAAATTACCCAACGAAATTGCGTTATCCAACGAAGAGGCTAACCTGATTTTAGGATGTTGTTCCTAAATACTTGTAATAATTGCGAAAAAACAAATGCTTTTCACAAAAAGTAAATCTGATACAAAAGCTTAGAGGTGATGAGGTCGGAAGAGAAGGAGGGAGAGATCGCCCAATTACAGCAGTGACCCTAACTCAGCAACCCCCAAACTGAATCGATCTGCCCAGAGCTGGCCACGTCCGCTTGCTTATACAAAGACTTGAATGCTTTCTGTTGACGCATTATCAGTTAGGTATAAACAAAAGGACCCCAAGTGAACCTTTCAAAACTCAGACATATTGGAATCTTGGGTCATTTGGAACCTCACTGAAGAAGAAAATTCAAGGATTATATAACGTTGTAGAAGGACCGGCTTAGTGACAACATATGCCACATTTGGCTTTGGACTGAATACAAACAATGTAAGTCTTTCCACTTTGAAGCCAATAAAGTGTGTTAAGGTGCTTGTGAGTTTATTTTTAAAAAAAGGTGCTGAAGCATATTGAGTGCTGAAGATGCAAAATTGCCTCATTAGGTCAATGAAAGGAATGCCCAGTGAAATCCACATTTCCTGTGTAAAAGAGTGCCAATGTAGCCACTGTAAATATATTGGCTAGTGCCTGTTCTAATGGAGAAGCGACCAGTACGGAAACAACATCTGGATTGTGGTTTTTGAGTGGGGTGGTGGTAGAGGTTCAGGCGGTTACAGTATTGCAAATGAACAACGCCTGTTTGTTCAGTGACAATGATTGATGTCAGTGTCCATGGATCTTAAAGATGTCACCTGACGGTTTCCCTCTCCTATTAGTAAGGGGTTTCTTGCACTGCTTTTTGCCATTGTATCAGCAGATGCATCACCTCTGCCACTAACAGTGATCAGCAGCAGCAGAGACAGGAAGAGGAGAGATATACATCTGAGATTAGTCTGGAATGTACCATTAATGGATCAGAATCTGCTAAGATTAGACTGGAATGCTGAAACAATGGATAGGAGTTTGCCCTCGGGTCTTTTCTATCTTTCCTGTTATCGGTCGACATTATCTGATCGGATATACAGTGTACTGTTGATTATTCAGACAGGTTACTATCCCATGCTCGCAATTGTTGTTGTTCCTGGTAAGTACCTCCATCTCTATCCATTTCCTAATCCCATAAACCATGGCGAATTTCCTTGCTATTTCTGTTACAATCGATAATGTTATTTAGCAAAGACGGCAAATGTTGTCTTCAGTTTCAAATGCAAATTCCATTCATTATCCACAAATTTCAGAACTGTCCACAGTCGCGCCCTCACAAACACCTGAGAGCAAGTTTGTTCACAATCCTGAAGAACATTTTTACCCGGAATTCATTTTTGTCTCAGTATTCTGTCCATCATCAAACCGATCCAAAATCAGCTCGATAATATCCCCAATCACCATCTTGGCATCAATGCTGACGCTTAATAAGCCATTATTCATGCCTTTGTGGTTACAGGTCTCCTCGAAGCATGATTTCAGTTGCAAATATATCGATCACTACCTTGTTCTGGTCTCTAAAGTAAACTCATGATAGGGACGCTGTGTCAGTGTAATACTGTTGCAAGAAATGTAACCCAGAGGCACATGTTTTAGATAAAGGCACTGTTCACATCTTACAACAAACTATGTCAGAATGTAAATTCAAATTTCAGGAATTGGAAATAAAATTAATTTTCAATAATTATAACCATAGTATCACCAGCATTTAGTCTATAAGTTTATCTATTTCACTGATGTCGTTTGGAAAAGAAATCTAGTATTATTACCTGATCTGGCTTCAGACTGACATCAGACCCACAGTGATGTGCTTGGCTCAGTACTACTTTCGGGAATAAGCTCACAGTAAAGGGTCAACAAATACTGCCCCTGCCAGCGATGCAGACATCCTATGTAATAACAACAGTAAAGGTTAAATAAATCGAGGAATGATGCAAGAGATCAGAATAAAAAAAGACGAGAAAGTGCCAGAGAAACTGAGCAGATTTGGCAGCCTCAGATCGAGAGAAAAAAAGAATTGGCATTTTGAATCCAATGACCAGACATCAGAAGTGAACGCCGCTGGGAAATAGTGTGATTGATATTGGTGACAGGGAAGTCTGTTGTAAAGACGAGAAGGACTGAGTAGAATAGATAGAGAAAGGGAACGACAGAGGGAAAGAAGCAAACAAACGAATTTTTGATGATTAGCTGGGATGGAAAACAAACGCGATTAACCTTATTTATTTTTCTCCTGTTACGATATTACTGAAAACTGTGACCATGTAAGGTATATATCAGAGTTACTGTTTAAAGTGAGCTATGTCGCTTTGTCTATCTTCCCTGAGTGTAAACATATTCTTTTATTCATTAATGGGATGCTGCTGATGATCACTGTTAGTGGCAGAGGTGATGCATCTGCTGATACAATGGCAAAAAGCATTGCAAGAAACCCCTTACTAATAGGAGAGGGAAACCGTCAAGTGACATCTTTAAGATCCATGGAGACAGACATCAATCATTGTCACTGAACAAACAGGCGTTGTTCATTTGCAATACTGTAACCGCCTGAACCTCTACCACCACCCCACTCAAAAACCACAATCCAGATGTTGTTACCGTACTGGTCGCTTCTCCATTAGAACAGGCACTAGCCAATATATTTACAGTGGCTACATTGGCACTCTTTTACACAGGAAATGTGGATTTCACTGGGCATTCCTTTCATTGACCTAATGAGACAATTTTGTATCTTCAGCACTCAATATGCTTCTGCATTTTAAAAAAAAAATAAACTCACAAGCACCTTTACACACTTTATTGGCTTCAAAGCGGAAAGACTTACATTGATTGTATTCAGTCTAAAGCCAAATATGGCATATGTTGTCACTAAGCCGGTCCTTCTACAACGTTATATAATCCTTGAATTTTCTTCTGGGCCAATATTTAATTCCCTTTCACCATTGTCCTTGAGAAGGTGTTTGTGAACTGCCTTGTTGACCAGTGCTGTATGTGAGCAATAGGTAGTCAGTGTTTAGTTCTGTCCGGTTTCATGTCTTTGAGACTTTATAGTGACTAATATAACTGAATGGCTGGCTTGGCCATTTCAAACTGCAAATGAGAGTTAACCACATTAAGGTGGGTCTGGTGTCACACGTAAGCCCGATCAGGTGAAGATGTTGGATTTCCTCCCCTGATGGGCATGGGGTTTAATGTAGGACAATCGACAATGGTTTCATTGTTTTATTTGATTCTTAATTCTTGATATTTTCTTGAATTCAAGTTCCAACATTTGCCGAGGTGGAATTCTAATCCGGGTTCAGTGTCATTACCTGGGTCCCTGAATTAATATTCCAGAGATCATACAGCTAGGCCATTGCCTCCTCAGCATCTCCAAACATCTCCAATGTAAATAGTGATGATGCTGTTGGAGTGGCTTTGCTTTATAAAGCAAAGACATGATTTGGCAAAACGTACCATCATTTTACATTTTGTATTTATGAGAAGGCGAGATAATGGAAAGTGTTCCTGTTGAAAATGAGCTGAATGTCCTTGGTCATGAGTCACTGACAGTAAGTTCATGCAAAATGATTAAAGTGTAAGAGTGAAGCCATCTTCTTGCATTTGCAGAGTGTTCTTGAGATAGTACGTGGGACAATGTGACAGATTTACTCTACTTTATAATGAATGATTTTTTTGTTACATAGAGACAGAATAAAGGAGTTTCACTAGATTAATCCCTGCAGTGATAGTACCATGAGAAGAGTGTGAAGGATATTAGTGTTTAATTTGTAATGCTACAAAAAGAATAAAAGTTGATTGCATTAAAACTTGAGCGTTATGCACTAACACTCATTATTTCCAAAACAATACGTTGACAGCGTGAAATATAGTGTGTTTTCTGAAATACACGTCTTCACATTTGGACAAATATATAGATAGGCAACATTGACAACGATATGGGCCAAGTGCAGGGAAATGGGCTGAGCATGGATGGACATTTTGGTCAGCATGAACCTGTTTGGGCTAAAGGCCTGTCTCCATACTGTAGGACTCTATGACTCCATGATAATGTACATAGCTCTCTGGACATCCCCCCCCCCCCCACCTCCCGCCCCATTTTGGTTAAGAGAGAGCTCCAGTTTCTGAATGACCTCTCATTATCTCAATGTGCAGTTGGTGTGTAAGCCTGCACTGAACGTTATGCTTTTCACAAATCTGTCAGCAGTCGAATTCTGATAGAGTTCGCCATTCCCGCCAGCTACGGACCCCCGTACAAAACACTAGCCTATCTTTCTGCCACAAAGCTAATCCTTTTTTGGTTTAACAACTGTTCCTTGGCTCAAGGAGACCCTATCTTTGATGTTTATCAGAGGGACAATAAAACGGGGCCTGACCCCGATCAGACTCCTTTGGTACAGAGATGAAAAGGATTACAAATTTGCTTATATGTAAACATATGAGACTTCTGCTCTTCAACTTTAACCTGAAAGCATGTGCTCCATTTATACTGGTCTTTAAAAGGAGTTTGCCTATTGTGACTGTTGTGTATATTTGGAACAGCATAATTACGTCTATCTGCATAGGTTACGATCAGTAGGGTTTCTTTATTCTGTTCTTTGCGTTTCATTCTGTATTTTATTGTCTTTTTGAATACAGTTTTTGTCTGTTTTAAAATCCAGTATAGAACCTCGCTAACTTAGTCCGGGTAATTTACATTGTGCACTTACTGAAACAAGTTGCAATGTTATGCTCTGGGCGGCCTAATTAAGAGTGCTTTGAGTGGTCTAGCCCAGTCCATAACAGACTGGGGGCTCTTTGCGGGAGTTCACACAGCGAGTGTGAGTTGCTTGTGTTTTTATTTCGGGTGTTGGGTTTGTTGGGTAGACGAAGCTTTGGATAGCAATGGCTGTTTCAGTCGCCAAACATTTTCTGGATGTGGATGCAATGACTTTTGAAGGTTTGAAAAACGTGAATAAGACCAAGCTGCAGGAATTAGCAGTGAAGCTGGAATTAGACCTGCCTGCTTCTGAGGGAAGGAGAGATACTTACAGCAGTAGCTCGTCAATTAAACTTGCTGGAGAAAGCATCAGAATCTACAGAGCCGGCAAGAATTCAATTGCAAATGAGGCAGCATGAGTTAGCAGCGAAATTGAATGAAAGGGCAGCAGAAATGAAACAGTTAGAGTTACGTTTAAAAGCAGAAGAGAGGGAAACAGCAGCAGAAGAGATGGAAAAAAAGAGAGAGCAGCAGAGGAGAAAGAAACAGAGAGCTTTTGAACAGCAAAAACTGACACTTTATAAAGGAAAGTCAGCTTAAAGGACTGGAGATTGAGCTGAGGGTAGGGTTAGTAAGGAAATGAGTGAGGATGAGCAAACGCCTGGTAGGCAGAAGCCTATTCTCGGTCAAGCATTGCCTAAGTATGATGAGAAGGATATGGAAGGCTTTTTCAACTCATTTGAAAAGGTGGCTAGACAAATGCAATGGCCAGAGTCAATGTGGGTTTTGTTAATCCAAACGGAATTTTTAGGTAGGGTGAGGAATGCATTCGCATCCCTATCAGAGGACAGATCTGGTTTCTGGAATCTAATGAGGGATCCTGGTCAAAGCGACATTGAATTTGAAATGATCAAACAGAGTAATTTTGAGAGAAGAATAAGAGCTTGAAAAAAGCAAGCCATCCGATGTTGCACTTCGAGCGGTAAGTAATTTGGATAAATTCAAATATTCACTGCTTGAAGCAGTGCGACCTAATGTGGATAAAAAAGAGAGTTAAACAGCAACGTTATTAGCTGAAGTGTCTGATGATTATCAGTTGGACCATAAACTCAGTTTGGCTTTCAGAATCTATTTCAGTCCATGAGGGATAGAAATTGGAGCAAAGAGATATCTTCACGTGGAAAGGTAAAGGTAGATCTCAGTGAATATAATAAGGATAATTTACCACAGGTGAATAAAGAAACCCATGAAAGGGATAAAGAAGTGATGGCCTCCATTTCCTCATTAAGACATCATTTGTTAAGTAGTAACCGATAGGAATGCATTCACTCTCTTTCTTGCTAAATGCCCCCGGTGTCTTCATTGTAATAAAATGGGCCAAACCAAATCACAGTGTTGGTGCGCTAGGAAAACTAGATGTAGGAAAACCAGACAACCCTGGAAGATTTGTTGGACCAGTAACAAAAAGCATAAGGGAAGTTAGACAACTGCCTCAGAGTGTACAAGATGAAAAGTTGATCAAGGAATATGTGCCAAATGTGCTAAAAATATACATACAAGGGTAAAGTTTATTCACATAGGCCAGGAGTCATAGGTAATGCAGTTCCAATATTAAAGGAGACAGGAACTTCTTAATCTGCAATACTGAGGGATGAGAAGATATGCACGCCTGAGAGACTATTGCCAGAAAATGTGCTGGTAGCAAGAATTCATCGTGAGACAAAAAAGTGCTCAGTTATGTAAAGGGAGAACAGTGGATAATGAATGCATGGAGTACTGGACCCCAAATTCTCAGCTCCAGGAATAAAATTTGTCCTTGCAAATGATATAGCTGATTCGCTGGTAGGCGTGCTGCCTACTCGAGTTGAAAAGCCAGTGGAGATCCAGGCAATGGAAGACCTGGAGAATGCTTATCCAGGAATTTTCCCTGACTGTGTGATCACAGATCACAATGTTCAGATTGAAGCAGGAGGGATCAAAAGTTATCTGAATCTTATTTTGGTCAGATAAGTAGAACAGAGAAGGAGCAAGTTGGAGAACATGCAAGTATTTTTAGCTCTGCTAAGTTGATTGACTTGCAGCAGAAAGATGAGGAATTAAAACAGTTATATCAAAAGGCATTTATCAAGCAAGAAACAAAGCATTCCTGTCTGTTATTACTTAACAAATTATGTCTTAATGAAGAAATGAAGACCACCACACTTTCAATCAGATGAGACATGGCGGAAATTCATCAAATTGTTTTGCCAGTTGGGTACACTAAGGAGGTGCTGCGATTGGCACTTGAGCTACAAGTTGGAGGTCATTTTGGGGTGAGGATAACACCGGCTAAAATAACAGGATTTGTTTACAGGGCTGGACTATACAAAGATGTAGCTGAAGTTTGCCAGACGTGTCAAACATATCAGGCAGACAGCAATAAAACATGCACCTTTAATACCTATTCCAGCATTTGACGACCCTTTCACAATAGTCTTAATTGAGTGTGTAGGTCCCCTACCACAAACAAAAGGTGGGAATAAGTATTTGTTAACAATAATGGATGTGTCGACTAGATATCCAGAGGTAATCTCATTTTGCAGCATCACAGCTAAAGAGGTTGTAGAAAACAAACATAATGTTTTTCCTAGATACGGACTACCAATAATGATAGAGCCAGATCAACGAGCAAACTTCACATCCAAACTATTCAAGGAGGCGATGGATAACTTGGGAAATAAAACAATTCAAATCGACTGCTCACAATCCAGAGTCACAGAGAGCACGAGAGAGATGGCATCAAAAACTGAAGACCATGTTGAGCGTTTATGGTCAGGATTATCCAGATGATTGTGAGATGGAAATTCCTTCTTAACTTTTTGCAATGCACCGAATGAATCGACCAAATTCAGTCCATTTGAATTAAGTTTTGAACAAGAACTAGGAGGACCATTAAAATTGATGAAGAAGAAATTAATAAGTCAGAATTCAGAGACCACCCATTTGGACAATGTGTCAAATTTTAGGGAACGATTATCTAGAGCTGGAGAGTTGGCTAGACAGCGTTTAAACGTATCACAGCATACAATGAAACAGAAAGTGGATAAGAAATCACAAATTTACAATGTTGCAATTGGGAATAAGGCTTTGGTGTTCTTTCCAGTAACAAGTGAGCCTTTAAAAAACAAGGTTTTGCATACCTTATCAAATTGCTAAGAAATTTAATGCGATGAACTACTTGCTAATGAGTCCAGACAGGAAGAAATCTCACAAAGTGTGTCATGTGAATGTGCTCAAAAGATATTTTGATAGTGAAAGAAAGCAAGAGGAGAAGGTGTTCATGATTACAGCACAGAAGGAAGAACCAAGTTCAGAGGATTCTGAATGGGACATTCCTCAAATCAAACGGAACAATGAGAATGTTTTCAAAAATTAGCATACATTATTGAGTTACCTTCCACAAGAAAATCGAAATGACCTAAAAGATTTATTATTATCACTTTGGACTATATACGGAATTAAACTGGGAAGTACTAGCATAATTGTGCATGATGTAGATATAGGAGATGCTGTTCCGATTAAGCAACATCCTTATAGGCATAACCCTCCAAAGTTGGCACAGGTTCAGAAAGAGACAGACTGAATGCTCCAAGGTGGCATAATAGAAGTGAGTTGCAGTGACTGGAACTCACCTATAGTCATGATGCTAAAGCCTGAAGGTACCCCGCAGTCATGTGGGGACTATGACAAAGTCAACACTGTTACAAACCTAGCTAAATGTGAATTTACGAAAGCCCAAGTCACGTTACTAGGCCATGTTATTGGACATGGACCAATAGCCCCATGAGATACAAAAACGTAAGTAGTGGGAAAATTCCCAGACCATCGACAAAAAGTAGTATTACGGTTCCTGGGATTGGCTGGATTTTACTGAATGTTTGTGCCAAACTTTAGCAGTGTGGCTGCTCCTCTCACCAAATTATTTTTAAAAAGGGCAAGAACTCTCAGTGGATAGCAAACTGACAAAAGGCATTTGCCAGCCTAAAAACTGAGTTAACCACTGTCCCCAGTATGAGCCCCACCGGATTACACAAAGCCTTTCAAGGTGGCTAGCGATGCCAGTGATGTGGGTGTCGGTGTGGTGCTCCTGCAGGAAGATGACGATGAAATCAAATGATCTATCGGATATTTTTCAAAGAAGTTGAACTTCATGAACAGAAATATTCAACAGTGGATAAAGAGAATTTAAGCTTGGTGTTGGCATGACAGCATTTCAGTGTTTATATCACCAGCGATGCACCTGAGACAATTG
The DNA here is from genome assembly GCF_047496795.1 of Chiloscyllium punctatum. Lineage (NCBI taxonomy): Eukaryota > Metazoa > Chordata > Chondrichthyes > Orectolobiformes > Hemiscylliidae > Chiloscyllium > Chiloscyllium punctatum. The sequence goes on from NC_092784.1 coordinate 31,216,668, forward strand.
TGTATGCTGGTCACAACCCATTGATATTTGTGGAAAAAATCAAGGAGAAAAATTCCAGACTGTTTCGATGGAGCTTGCTGTTGGAGCCATTCATTATGACAATTGTGCATGTGGCATGTTTTGAAAACGTGATTGCTGAAGCGATACTGAAAGTTGAATGAGATATGGAGGCGTTTGGTTGTGGGTGTACCGCGGCCTGAATTTGCATGGGGTTGTGCATGTTTGCATGTTTATAGTTGCTAGAGTGTATAAGTGCGTTTTTATACTACCAACTGGGTTTGAATGGTTAAAAATGCAGCCATATTTTCGTACTGATGGTTTATTTTTTAAGGGGGGAGGCGTCACAAAGCTAGTCCTTTTTTGTGAAGAAGCTTATTCTTGGCTCAGGTGGACTCGGTCCTTGATATTTTTCAGAGGGACAATAAAACGGTGCCTGATTCTGATCTGTCTGGCTTGGTAAAGAGACTGAAAGGATTTTCAGTGGCCTTTTGTTTATCTGTAAAGAGTTGAGATTTCAGGCCAAAGTGGTCGTGCTTTTGAAGTGACCTGTATAATGAAAGGAGAGTAGTGCACTCATTTAGCTGAAATTGCTGAGCTGAGCAGCTTTCAGTTGATTCTTGAACTGGGAGGTTTAACAGGGAGCTGTGTGGAAACTCTCTCTCTTTTCTGCCCTTCAACTTCAACCTGTAAGCTTGTGTTCCATTCATACAAGTTTTCAAAGCGAGTTTGCTTATTGGGACTGTTATGTGCATTCGGAACAGCATAATTAAGTCTAGCTGGATCTGTTGAGTTCTGTAGGGATACTTTATTCTGTCCTTTGTGTTTCATTGTGTACTTATGTGAATAAAGTTTTTGTCTGTTTTAAAATCCTGTAGTCAACGAGGCTAAACAATACCACGTAATTTTCATTGTACACTGAATCAAACAAGTTGCAAGGTTATGCTCTGGGCTGTTTGCCTAAGAATGTTTTGAGTGATCTAGACTCGTCAATAACATCTTGCTGATGGAAAATGCCTCTTTGGAACTTGAAACAAGTTATTCACTTTCGCTCCTCAAGATCAGCAAACGATGTTAACTTAACACGTGTGTACAATTAGCAATGGAGCCACGAGGAACAGCATGGAGCAGTCTGTCTGTGCAGTCTCTGCTTCATTAGATTGTCATGTTGCAGCATCAAAGACATCCTCCTGTTTCTGTATCACCCTTTGGAGGGGCTGAATGGCCTCTTCTTATTGATGTGTCAGTGTTTCGAGTGTCTCGAGAACACTGAGTTCTCCAAATTCAAATAACCTCCCTTCCAATCTGCTGACTCCCTTCCAATCCCTCCCATTCTCTTCCCATCACCTTCCCAGCCCGTCCATCTCCCTTCCATTCCTCTGATCCACCCTTCTTCCAGTTTCCAACTGGATTAATTCCTCCAATCAACTAACCTGGTGGTACCCTTTACCAGTGTTGATCCATCCCACCTCATCATACCACCTCCTCCTCCCCAAGCCGCTTCTTTACCTGTAAACCTCCTTACATCCATCCCCACTCCTGAAGAAATGTTACACCCAACGTGTTGACTACTCCACCTCCTGATGCTGCTTAGCTTGGTGCGGTCTTCCAGCCGCCTGCTTTTCAATATTTACATTTTTTTAAAAAAATCTCTTCAGGTTTTAATAGGGAAGAGAGAGTGAATTGGCTGTGAGTCTGCTGTCCAATTGTTTCAATGGGCTGAATGGCGTTCTCACATTCCTGTAAAACCAGCTTGAGATACTGAAAGAGCTCCTTTTTCATCCTGTGAAAATGTTCAGGGTCGAACAGTGCTGTTACATGAACGTTAACAACAACCTTGAATGTTGTTCAGGTTGTGAAGTTCTATGTGATTTCTATAGATGTGATTTCACTTCTGATCGAATGATGGAGGGAAAGATATTGATGAAGTAGCTGAAGGTGTTTGTGCCAAGGAAGCTATCCAGTGGATTGCCCACAGAGATATCCAGGGACGAAGAGGATTGCTGTCCACCAGCCACATTGTTTTCTGAATGACCCAGTGGGAAGTTTACACCCGATCCCATTCAGTTCAACCTTATTCAGACTCCTTGACACCTTGCTCCATCAAATCATGCCGGAATGTCAGGGCCATCCTCTCTGACGCTGAGTTCACATCTTTTATTTATGTCAATAGGCCTAGAGATATGTGTGGGGAGTATTTCCTTCTCTCAGAAGGTAGAGACTGTTGGGGACTCTCTGTCCCAGACAGCTGCATTACAGAAATGATTGGGAAGGGGGTGGAAGTGGGTATCAATGGATATTGCCACGTCAGAGATTCAAGGTCTATAAGGAATTGGGCATGAAAGAGAAATTGCAGCCCAGTTCAGATCAACCCTGACGTTATTGAAGGGAAGGGCGGGCCTGAGGAGCTAAATGGTCTCGTGTTATTCCAGTATACCCCAGAGTCCATTCAGTTTGTGGTCTCTCTTCGATTTCCTGTGTTACGGACTTCAAGTAACTGATTAGACTGATCGTGTTGCTGTGTAAGACTGATCCTGTTGCTGCGTGATCTACTATGGGTAGTTTTATAGGCTCGAGGGGCTGATTAGCCTCCTCCTGTAACTATATATCAGTGTCCACGGGCTGAAAACATTCATCCTGTTCTGTTGTAATTAAATCCATACAGACTAATTCTAAGAGGAGGAAGTGATCACTGCAGATGCTGGAGATCAGAGTGAAAAGAAGTGTGGCACTGGAAAAGCACGACAGGTCAGGCAGCATCCGAGAAGCAGGAGAATCGATGTTTGGACATTCCTGATGAAGAGCTTATGTCTGAAATATCGATTCTCCTGTTCCTTGAATGCTGCCTGCTCTGCGGTGCATTTCCAGCACCATACGTGTCGACGTCTACACCCTGCCATCGTCAACCTTCCTGGTCACATCATCAATTAACTTTAAAAGTTTTTTAGGCATAAACCTCCATGCATAAAGCGATGCTTACTATTCCTAATCAAACCCTGCCTTTCCAAATGCATGTACATCTTATTCCATGGTATCTTCTCAAGTAATGTACCTGCCAATGATGTTAAACGTACTGGTCTATAGTTCCCAGACATATTTTTTACTGATCTTTTTGAATAAGGGCACAGCATTTGTTATCCTCCAGTCTTCCAGAATCTCAAATTCGGTTAATGGTGATAAAAAATTTTAAACAGGATCCCCGCAAGTTCTTCTCGAACTCCATGCAGTGTTCATGGTTTTATTTGTTAAGAACCGTGAGATTAATCCACTGTCAAACATCCTTGTATGCGCAATATCTCCTCTACTGTGATATGGACCTCCCTAAGATATCACCACTAACGTCCACAAGTTCCCAAGTATTTATGTCTTTCTCTATGGTAAATATAGAGAAGAAATATTTGTCGAGGACCTCGTCCATCTCCTTTGGTTCCACACATTTATGTCCACTTTGGTATTTGAGGGGTCCTATTCTCTCATTGATTATTGCTTTCCTTTCATAATCTGAAAATAACTCTTTGGATTCATCCTAATCTTCTCAGCCAAGGTTCTTTCATAGCACCTTTGTCACCTTCTTGATTTCCATCAGAGGTAAACTCCTACATCCCTTATATACCGCCAGGGATTCCCTTTATCCCAGTTGTCTGTGCCTGAGCCATGCATCCCCGTTTTTTCAGTCAGTGCCTAAATATCTCTTGGCATCCTGGGTTCCCCATTCCTGACAACCTTGCCCTTCACTGTCACAGGAACATAAAGTCCTTGAACTCTAGCTATCTCACGTTTAAAGGTCTCCAACTAGCTAGAGGTCCATTCACCTGCAAACAAACTGCTCCAGTTGACCCCTGAAAGCTTCTGTCCAATCCCATCAACATTCGCCTTGTCCCAAGTTAGAACTTGAACCTGTGGACTAGATTTGTCCCTCTCCACAGCTATTTGAAAATTAACAGAACGATGGTCACTGGTCCCAAAGTGCTCCCCCACTGTCACTTAGTCACCTGTCCTGCTCTGTTTCTCAAGAGTTGTTCGAGTTTTGCCCCTTCCCAAGTAGGACCCTCTACATACTGCTTGAGGAAACTTTCCTGAATTCACTTATCGAATTCCACTCCATCAAATTCCTTAACGCTCCGGCAGTGTTAGTCTGTTACAAAAATTAAAATCCACTATTATGACAACCAAATTGCTCCTGAATGTCTCCCTTCCCCATGCATATTTGTTACTCGAATTCACGTTAGCTCTTTGGAGGCCGATAGTACAACCACGGTGACATCATCATCCACTTCCTACTTCTTAGCTCCACCCTCAACGCCTCAATGGATGATTGGTCAGTTATGTTATCTCTGATTACTGCTGTGATAATCCCATTAATCAGAAATTCAACTCCTCCTCCCCTCCTTCCAGCATCCCTGTCCCGCCTAAAGCACCGAGACCCTGGTAAGTTAAGCTGCCAGTCCTGGCCCTCGCTTGGCCATGTCTTTATAAAGGCTGTATTATCCCAATCACACGTTACTATCCACGCCCTTAGTTTATTGGTCTGACCTGCCAGCCCTCTTGCATCAAAATAAATGCAGTTTAATCCAACAGGCATTCCTTGCTCCCTGTCGTGTTCCAGCCAATCCTGTCTCTTCACTTTCATGTTTCTGATTACTGCATCTCCTTCCAGCCTCGCACTTGACTCCCTGATCTTGAGGATAACCCTCCTCGCCAATATAGTTTAAACCTTCCCTTGTAGCACTAGCAAAATTCGCCAACAAGATATTGGTCTCCTCCCAAGTGCATGTGCCACCTGTCTCTCCTGATCAGGTCAACCTTGTCACAGAAAAGACCCCAATGATCTAAAAATTTGAATCTGTCTGCCTCCTCACCCCCGCACCAATTCTTTAGTTACTTATTTATTTGCCATATCCTCCTGCTCCTACTTTCATTACAATGGAAGTAATCAGGAGATTACCACCGTCAAGGTCCTGGATTTTAACTTTTCTCTTCGCTCTCAGTAATCACTCTGTAGGACCTCATTCCTATATCTACCTGTGTCATTTGTGCCAACGTGCACAATGACTTCTGGCTGCTCCCCCTCGTCCTTGAGAATTTTCTGCAGCCACTCGGAGACATCCTGGCACCTAGGAGGTAACACACCATCCTGGATTCCGGTCTGAGGCCACTGAATCTCCGATCTGTCCCTCTAACAATCGACTCTCCTATCTCTAAGGTCCTGTTTACCGTTACCATTTCCCACTGTGCCCCAGAGCCAATGGTAATGCCACCAACCTGGCTACTGCTGCTTTTCCCTGAACCGTCATTCCCCTGACAGTAGTCAAAACGGTGAATTTGTTTTCGACGGGAATGGCCACAGGGGATTCCTGCGCTCTCTGCCTACTCCGTTCGCCATTCCAGGTCGTCGTCCACCTCCTCTCTGTCTTGAACACAACAGGTAGCAAGAACTGCCTTTTGGATTGAATTTTCTTTATTTAAATGCAATAGGACTGACAGGTAAGCCTGATGAACTCATGGCATGGATCTTAACGTGGGACTGGTATATTACAGTCATGATTGTTGCGGGTCTTGGATGTGACCACAACAAGAAAGATCTTATCTATGAATTTCTCAGTATCTCGGATGATCCTGACTGCATTCAGCTCCAGCTCCCGAACACGGTCTCCCAGGACTTGCAACTGGGTTCACTTTCCACACGTGCAGTCTTCAGGGACAGTGGAAATTTACCTGAGCTCCCACATCCCGTAGGAGGAACAAACAACTGTCCTAACTGCTATCCCCACTGCTGCAACACTAAAGTTGAAAGGACTTTATTTGAGCTTGCCTGTACCTTTGGCTGAACTGTTGCTTTCCAAAGCCTCTTGAGCCAAAAGTTACTAACTACTCTGCGACCAACAGCATGTCTCTGTACCCCTTCACATTTAGTTCTGGTTAGGGACGGAGGGAAACACTGCAGTGAAATAGCACTTGGTCATTAGGCACACTTTGACACCTGGCCACTGACTACCTGCTCTCCAGCCAAGGTCACTGCTTGGCCTTGGAGGGTGTCCTACTGAGGTCTTCCTTTTGGTAGTCCTGACTGCGCTGATGCTAATCTTCACCCCGGTAGCCAATCCGCATTGTCACAGTCCCTTGGTCGTTTCTGTCTAATAGTAATGCATTAATGAATTCCTGGAATCAGTCGACTGCATTCCAAACTGTGTCTCACTCCATAGCGAGAGTGGTTGATGTTCCAGTAAATGCAAGGCTATTGAAAAAATGATATAATTCGATATAGGGACAACAGTATGTCTATCCGCTCACTGAGTCTGCTTTTCCACTCAATTCGGTGAGATCTATTTTGAAAATCCCGCATTCCACTTATCTGCATTTTCTCCATAAACCTTGTATAAAAATCAGTCTGCCTCAACCCTGAATATATTTAATGAGCCAGCCTCAACAGCCCACAGAAGTTTCTGCATTTTTTCCCTCTCACTGATATGAGACTTGGCTGTCTTTAACCCCATACGATATTTCTAGCACTCTGAAAGTTGTACCAATATTAGATATTATCCTTTCCTAATACACCTTCTCTGTGGCCAGAGGCAAAACGAAAATGAAAGGTTAAGAGACTGTAATCTCCTCACTCATCTTCCACGTCAGCCTAAGATACAGCTCATCCTGATCTGTGGATTTGCCCGCTCTCTATCCCGCATAAATTCTAATTCTTCGTCAACCTCTGTATCAATTCACTCAAGGATCACACGGTCTCTCTCTCTGAATCCAGGAACTCCTTCTTCAATCTAACGATCGAAAGAAAGTCCGTATTTAACATATTCTCTGGTTCCGTGTATTAGGGTCCCTTGGTCCCTAATACTCCCCATTCTCTCCCACGTTATCCTCTTCTCCTTAATAAACCGAAAGAATGTATTTGAATTCTTGCTAATCTTACCCTCTAATGTTTAATTCCCCGCCTCCACTTCTGCTCTTCTACTGACTTGTTATGTTTAGCCCGACACTTTCTATATTCTTTTCGGACCTCCATTGACCTGCTCACTTTGTAACTGCTTTAAGCTTCTCTATCCTTTTTAATTCTGTTCGAAATTTGTGTCGACCTCTGAGGTTCTCTTGGCTTGTTTTCCGAAATTTTTTCTGCCGTGTAACATGCTGGGCCGACGCTGTCATCAATTCCATTTTGATCAAGTGATCCCCCAACCCACCGCCCCACGCATTTCTGCTACAGTTTCACCCAGAAGCAAATGCACTTTGGCCAGATCCTGTCATATTTTCTTCATAAATTCGGTCTCCCAAATCTAAAAAGCTTTTCAAAGTTTGGGAGATTTGTAGCTCGGGTTCTCGTTGTTGTGGTTCTGTTCACCGAGCTGGGAATTTTTCTTGCAAACGTTTCGTCCCCTGTCTAGGTGACATCCTCAGTGCTTGGGAACCTCCTGTGAAACGCTTCGGTGCTGTTTCCTCCGGCATTTATAGTGGCCTGTCTCTGCCGCTTCCGGTTGTCAGTTCCAGCTGTCCACAGTAGTGGCCGGTATATTGGGTCCAGGTCAATGTGTTTGCTGATAAAGTCTGTGGAAGAGTGCTATGCCTCTAGGAATTCCCTGGCTGTTCTCTGTTTGGCTTGCCCTATAATGGTAGTGTTGTCCCAGTCGAATAATTAAAAACACAGAAATAGAGAACACACACCAGATCATCAATGCCACACTCACAGGAATCCGATTCACTAGAGAGGAACAAAAGGACAACCAACTCCCATTCCTAGACGTGATGGTACAGAGAACACCGAACGGAGAATTCACCACAAAGGTTTACAGGAAAGCCACACACACAGACCAAGTCCTAAACTATGAAAGCAACCACCCCAACACAGACAAACGAAGTTGCATCAGGACACTATTCAAAAGGGCCACAACATACTGCAGCACACCAGAACTGCAAAAAGAGGAAGAGGAACACCTATACAAGGTATTCGCCAAAAACGGATACCCTCGCAATTTCATCAACAGATGCCTAAGGGAAAGGCAATGGAACGAGGACATGCCGCAACCGAAAGGACAAGCCACACTACCATACATCAGGAGCATTTCTGAACTGACAGCCAGACTACTGCGACCACTAGGACTCATAACAGCACACAAACTAACAGCTACTCTCAGATAACAACTCACCAGAACGAAGGACGGATACCTAACATGAGCAAAACCAATGTAGTGTACAAAATCCCATGCAAGGATTGCACAAAACACGACAAAGGACAAAGAGAAAGACAGCTAACGATCCATATCCATGAACACCAACTAGCCACGAAACAACACGACCAGCTATCCTTAGTAGCCACACACACAGATGACAAGCAACATGAATTCGACTGGGAGAACACTACCATGATAGGGCAAGCCAAACAGAACAGCCAGGGAATTCCTAGAGGCGTGGCACTCATCCACATACTCTATCAACAATCACTTCGACCTGGACCCAATATACCGGCCACTACAGCGGACAGCTCGAACTGACAACCGGAAGCGGCACAGACAGGCCATTATAAATGCCGAAGGAAACAGCACAGAAGCGCTTCACAGGAGGCTCCCAAGCACTGAGGATGTCACCTAGACAGGGGACGAAACATTTGCAAGACAAATTCCCAGCTCGGTGAACAGAACCACAACTGAAAAGCTTTTATTTTTCAAACATTTTTGGGTCTTTACCTTCGCAAACTCAAACATATGAGTCATGGCCACTGGTTCTTTCATGAATTCCCAATCCTGTCTGCAACATCTGACTGGCTTCGTTCCCCATGGTGAGGCCCAGCACATGCCGCCCATTGTTGTATCTGCTACACGTTGATATAACAAGATATGTGGAATAATTTTCAAGGCATACGTCCCCTCTAAAAAATTATCACTGCCCGAAAGAATGTTTGGAATTGAAATGCCTGAATATAATTATCCTATTGTTGCATTAACACAACTCAGTAAATTGGTTTTATATCAGCTCATGTACTTTCTTTTATCTGGGAGTCTACAATATATCCCCAGTGGTGTGGCTGCCATGGTTTTGATCCTGAGCTCTAACCACCAAGCCTCAATATAAGATCCTTCTTACTGCAGTAACTGACTCCATAATTAATAATGCAAAAACACTTCCTCTTTTACCACCTCTCCTGTCGTGCTGAAAGATCTTGTGCATCCAGATATTGAGTTGTCAGCCCTGACTTCTTTCAAACACATCTCTGTGATAGCAAAAATGTCACACTTTCCCATTTCACCTTCTTCACTTATCATATCTGTCTGTCGGACGATATTCCCAGCATTGGGGTAAAGGACATTCAGCCTGGAATATCACACCTGGAATACTCTATAACACGGAGTTCTTCAGTCATTCATTGTTTGTTCTCAAGCTTGCCAATTCACGAACAGAACTGCTACTCTGGGAATAAATGAATATTTGGTGAATTGTAATTTCTCTTATAATAAATGTATTCATCAAATGAAACTTTCCAGAACTAAACAGTCAGCTCCACATGCAATGGTGTTCTGCTGATTAATTCCCTGTGCAGTGTGCAAATGGGACAGCTCTTAGTAATAGAGAAAGTGAGATCTGCTGGTACGAGGGAGCAGAATCGATCGTGTGCCTCTGGTAAAGCACAGCCAGTTGGTCAGCATCTGGGGAACAGGAGAGTCAAAGCTTTGAGCATCAGCCCTTCATCAGGAAGGAATTGATGCCTTCCCATGCTTTTCATTTCATGATTGACAGGATATTAGGAACCGTATGTGTTCTAGAAGGCAGCACTGTATGTAGTCCTGAAATGGAACGCAGTCAATCATTTGTTTGGAGAGGGCGTAGACATTTTGAGGTGAAGTACTGATTGATTAAAGCACAAAAACAAGAATAGATACATCCCTTGGGCCAGACGGACAAAACCCGAGGTTACTACAGGAAGACAGGGGAGAGGTTCCTGCGCCTTTGGCGATTATTTTTACATCCTCACTGTCGACTGGATTAGTGCCAGATGGTTGGAGGGCGGTAAATGTTAAGCCTTGTTCAAGGAAGGTATTAGGGATTATCTTGAGAGTTACAGACCAGTCAGTCTTACAGACCAGACCAGTCAGTATTGGGCGAAGTATTGGAGAAGTTTCTGAGAGACAGAATTTATGATTACTTAGAAAATCATAGTTTGATTTGAAATAGTCAGCATGGTTTTGTGAGGGGCAGGTCATGCCTCACAAAAGTTATTAAAATCTTTTAGGATGGGATCAAACACACTGAAGAAGGTGGAACAATGGATGTAGAGTGCATGGATTTTATGGACAATAGACAATAGACAATAGATGCATGTGTAGGCCATTCAGCCCTTCGAGCCTGCACCGCCATTCAATATGATCATTTCCAATCAGTATCCTGTTCCAGCCTTATCTCCATAACCCTTGACTCCACTATCTTTAAGAGCTCTATCCAATTCTTTCTTAAATGAATCCAGAGACTGGGCCTCCACTGCCCTCTGGGGCAGAGCATTCCACACAGCCACCAATCTCTGGGTGAAGTAGTTTCTCCTCATCTCTGTCCTAAATGGTCTACCCCGTATTTTTAAGTTGTGTCCTCTGGTTCGGCACTCCCCCATCAGTGGAAATATGTTTCCTCCTGCCAGAGTGTCCAATCATTTCATAATCCTATACTTTTCAATCAGATCCCCTCTCAGTTTTCTAAACTCAAGGGTATACAAGCCCAGTCGCTTCAGTCTTTCCGTGTAAGGCAATCCTGCGATTCCAGGAATTTAACAAGGCGTTTCATAATATTGCCCTAGGCAGGTTCATTCAGAAAGGAAGGAGGGATGGGATACAATGATACTTATCTGTCTTAACACAGAACTGGCTGGCACATAGAAGACACAAGATGGTGGTAAAAGGGAAGTATACAGGCTGGAGCTCAGTGATCAGCAGTGTTCCGTTGGGATCAGTTCTGGGCCCACTGCTGTTTCTGATTTTTATGACTGACTTGGATGCGGAAGTGGAAGGGTAGGTTAGTAAGTCTGTCAAGGTAACAAAGATTGTTGGACTAGTGGATTGTGTGGAGGGTTGTTGTATTTTACAATGGGACATTGACAGGATGCAGAACGGGGCTGATAAATGGCAGATGGAGTTCAACTGGAAATGTGTGAAGCAATTCATTTTGGAAGGTCGAATTTGAACGCAGAAAAAAGGCAGCATTCTTGCACTGTGGAGGAACAGGGTGATCTTGTGGTCCATGTCATAGCTCCCTCAGTGTTGCCACCCAGTTTGATAAGGTTGGAAAGAAGGCATATGATGTTTTCATTTGCAGGGGGATAGGGTTTAAGAGCTGCGAGGTTATGCTGCAGTTCTATGGAACCCTGGTGAGATCACACTTAGAATATTGTGATCAGTTCTGGTCGCCTCATTGTAGGACGATGTTGAAACTTTAATGAGGGCGCTGAGGAGATTTTTCAGGATGCTAACAAAGAAGAGTCCAGGGCTTTTCTCATTGGAGCAGAGAAGGTTGGGAGATGACTTGATAGATGTGTATAAAATGATGAGAGTCAAAGATAGAGTGGATATCCAGAGACTTTTTCCCATGCTGGAAATTTCTTTCACGAGGGCGAAAAACTTTAATGCAATTGGAGGAAGGTTTAGTGGAGATTGGTTCCTTAGACAGAGAATGGTGGATGGGTGGAATGTATTGCTGGCAACCGTAGTAGAGTCAGCAGCATTGAGGATATATTAAGCGACTATTGGATAGGCAAATGAATGGGAGCATAATAAAGGGTATGTAGGTTAGTCTGACCTTAGAGTAGGATAAAAGGTTAGCTGGACGTCAAGAGCCGAAATTTCTGCACTGTGCTGTACTGTTCTGTGTTTCATGTTTCAACCAGCTTGAGGATTCTTACCAATTGTTGAATGCGTGAGGGAGTGATGTGTGTGAAATCAGGAAGCTTTGTGGGGGCGTTAGGCCAAGACGTCCACTTATGGTGTGCATTCTTACAGTCACCCGAGTACCAGTACAATATGTGTGTGACGACCTACACCAGACAGAATCCGTCAAGTTCAGTTCTTAACGTGATGCTGGACTTGTCATTTGCTGCTGTTTTCTTAAGATAGATTCTGTTGGGTGACCCATGTATTAATTTTCGTCCATCAACAGAGATGTACAAAATTATTTTGATACTGGTGAGTGTGAAGGTGACATTTGTTGGACACGGTTTAGTGATTTCTTTGCGAGTCACAAAGGGCTGCAGAATACTGTCAACTTGTTCACGTATTCGCCCAGTGCCCGGTCCAGGTAGCAGATGTTTGGAGTCTGGGAGGCAGGCCAGATGCCATTACCATAAGTAACTTGTGCGATGTGATTCTGACACTCCATGTCCATTCATCTGCCCCCGGGCAAGGCTCAGACCGAAGATGGAGTCGAAATAATTTGTTGTGAAATAATGATTGAATGACTGCCCTGACCCAGGTGGAATCTCTCTGGATTCATTTAAGAGCAGAATAATGTATTACCCAGTATCACAGGCAGCTGTGACTGAAGTCAAATCTTTTAAAAATTTTTTTCAATGTAGGTTATGATTGCAAGCTGATTTAAAAAAATCAGATATTTGCTATGTTTGTGAATTTTAATTCACAAAAATGTGAATTATCATTTTTCAACCAAACAATAATTGCATCATCTCTGAAAACAATTAGGTTGATATTATATTTATGGAACTAAAATATACTTTCCAGCCATCATTTTATGATACAAAAATGAAGAATGTATATTTCATTTAATATCGAACAAAGAACATGTTATCTGACAATAGTGCTGATCACAATTACATATTTTTGGATACATGAACACCAACTAACCACAAAAGGACATCATTCTCTCTCACTGGTCTTCTCACATACGGATGAGGAAGGACACCACTTCGATTGGGACAACACATCCATCCTAGAACAAACCAAATAGAGGTACGCACGAGAATTCATAGAAGCATGGCCTTCCAACTAGAACTCTGTCCACAAACTCATCGAGTTAGACCTCAACTACCACCCCTGAGGAAAGGAACAGGACGTGACTTCACCACAGGAAATAACATAACCACAGGAAATGACATCACCAATCCAAAGGAACCCAAACATATAAACAGAAAGCAGGAATTTTCAGCATTGGTTCGCCTTAAGCCCACTGAAGATGAAAATGATTAAAAGTCTGAAAATGAACATCTCAGCTCAATGAGCAAGCCTACATCTAAAACCTTAACCTGAACTACAAATATTCTCAAAACTCGCTACAATTACATACTAATTTTCAGTATTCAAAAGAATACATCATCGCTCCAACATTTGGAATGTAGTTGGCTCCTGAATGATTGCATTTTGAAAGTGAGAAAACGATTGAACCATCATATAGAAATAACGTTCTTACAAATTTATATACAATCAATCAGTTTAATTTCTCACTAAATGTGCAAGCTTCAGCTCTTTACCAAAAATTGTAAAATGACAATAATTCAACAAGAACAGAGAATATTAGTTTGAATAAATGGTTTGTGTTATTAAATTGAAGTGAACAATAACTTGAAATCTTGCAATTTTTAGAATGAATGGTATTTAATGTGAAATGTGAAAAAGAATGATGAACGTGCATCTGTGTGATTGAACGATCAGGCATTTTCAAAGAGTTTTGTGGCAAAGCAAAGGATAAAAAAATATTTGCAGGGATACATGATTTAAAATATTCGTGTGCTGAGTACTAATTAGACTTCAACATCAAGCTGACCTTGCAATACTTGCCTTTTAAAGGGTTATGTTGCAGTAAAATGATCAGATATTTGCCATCACTTACAACTGGAAATAACCAGATACTGGCTTTGACTTGCATCTCGGAGGCTATTTGGCCACTGTGTATGCATCAGTTTGTGAAATGTCTCCCAAATCCTCCCATTTGCCCCCTCTCTCACTGTTGCCCTTTAATTTCGGAACTTTCAAATATATATCCAGTTCAATATTGAATCTTCGTTCACAAATCTCCCAGTTAGGGCATTCCAAATCCTAACAACTCTCTCAATAAAGAACTTTTGCCTTATCTCACTCCCAGCTCTTGTGCTGACGATCTTGAAACTGGGATGCTGTAATGCCAGCTAAGAGAAACGGAGTATTCTCATTTTACCCTGTTTTTTCATAATTTTGATCACTGCAATAAGTTCGCATCTTTGTCTGTTCTGATCAATCAGGAGTCATTTCATTACTCTAATTTCTCGCATCCTACCTTTAACTAATTTCTTCATTTCACTTATCACTCTGATTATTTATAAGGTTACAGGTATTCTTCTTCAAAGTAATGAAGGGTGTATGTGTGTGTATCTGTGTGTGTGTGAAAAAACAATTGTCTGTCATGTCTGAATTACACCCAGTGCCTCATACAAAAGCGGTAAGGACTAGGTAACGATTAACATATGATAAAAGCGCTAGTTCAGGGGCGACGGTTTCAGATTTCTAGATCATTGGGCCCTCTTCCAGGACAGGTGGGGGCTTTGAGAAATGGAAGGTTTGCATCTTAATTGGACGAGCACCAACATCCTAGTGGGGAGGTTTTCTCGTGCAAATTGGGTGGATTTAAACTAATAAACCAAGAGGCTTGGAAAGAAAGTAGAACTGGTCAGAAGTTAGAGGTGAGTAGGATATCAGGCACGCCCAGACTCATGACCCCGCTTCGAGAAGGAATCAAATCAGTCCAAAATTTGAGTTGGAGGTTGGAATAAATGATAGAGATGTATGTCAGAGATTAACAAATGAAGATGGAATGTATGGGGTTCGTGAAGGAGTGAGGTGTGTGAGATCAGGAAGCTCATACTCAAGAAAATATCAAAGGGGAAAAGCAAGTTTAAAAACCTTAGGCCTAAAAGCACACAGCATTTGGAATAAAATTGATAGCTGGCAGTAGATGCAGAGATAAATGGGTATGACTTGGTAAGGATGATTGAAACATGTTTACAGGCAGATCAGGACTGGGCAGTGAACTGTCCAGGGTTACTCGGTATTCTGAAAGGGTAGACATGAATGTAAAGGCTGTGGAATTGATGTATTGGTTAAGGATGATATAAAGCCTATATTAAGAAATGATATTGGCACGAGGGAATACAATTAAAATCAGTCCAGTTGCAAATAAAAAGCAACTGAAGAAACCTCTTTGGAAGAGTAATGTTCAGCAACCGTCTCCCCAAATTACTTCTGAGGTCGGAAATAATGTGGGCTCGTGACAAGCTAACAACGGTGGGATAAACGTGCATATTGAATCAATTAATCAACTTGGCAAAGGGTAGGATCCAAGTCCAAATCGTAGAGTATATGAAGGATTGTTTCTGAGAACACAGGTCATGGAACCACTCAGAGAGCAGGGTACTTTAGATTTGATATAAGTAAGGAATGAAAAACGATCTTGCAGGAATGGATCCTCTTGGAAATAATGATTACAACATACTGTAGTTTCAAATCCAGATTGAAAGAGTGAGAACAGAGTCACATACGAGAGCCTTAGTGTTGGGTAATAATACTTACAGTGGCATAAGGAAGGTGTTGGTGGGGGGTGGGGGAACAGTCAAAGGCAGGACAGATGAAGAAATTTGGCAAATACTTAAGGGGATACTAAATGCCTCTCAATTAAAGTATATTTGTGAAAGAAGAGGAATTGCATGACAGAAAAAAAATCCATGTATAGATAAGGAATTCAATGACAGCATGAGGGAAAAAACTAGGGCAAATCATACTACACAAGTTAGTCACACTCCGCAAGATTGGGTAAGGCAGTGGCCTAGTGCATTATAGCTGAACTGTTCATCGAGACACCCAGATAATGTTCTGGGGAGCTGGTTCCGAATCCTGCCATGGCAGATTGTGAAGTTTTATTTCAAATTTGGGGTTAACAAACTGATGGTAAACATAAATAGATTGTCAGGAGACTGTCACCTGTTTCACTAATGTTCTATGGGGACGGAAACTGCCATCCTTACCTGGTCTGACCGATATGTGACTCCAGACCCACAACAATGTAGGTAACTCCTAACTGCCCTCTGGGAAATCAAGGATGGGCAATAAATGCTGGCCTACGCAGCAATGTCCACTTCCTGTGAATTAATGAAAACAAACAATAAAATCAGCAAACGGTTAACACACAACATTAAAAGAAGCTATGAAAAGAAATGAACGGAAACATAAATACTGATACCAGTAGCTTTCACTAGTCCATAAAAAGGATCGCAGAGTGAAACTAAGTGATGAAACTGACAAGGTAACGATGAGAAACTCAAAAATGGCAAATGCACAAAAGCAATGCTTTCTGTTTTCAAAGACTATACTAAAAACTGTAGTTCCGACAGAGGATCTTGTTGGGATTATTGCTGTTTGTCATTTTTATAAATTACCTCGATGAGTGCGTAAAATGATGTGTAAGTAAATTTAATGATGATACTAAGGTTGATGAAGCTGCAGAGCTGGGCTGAGAGGCGGCAATTTGAGTTTAATGATTCATTTTGGAAGGAGCAAAAGGAATAAAGAGTACTGGGCCAATGGTAACATTCTTGGCAGTGTCCATGAGCAAAGAGATCTCAGTGTCAATGTACGTCGGCCACAGAAAGTTGCCAATCTGGTTAATAGGCTTGTTAAGAAGGCGTACAGTTAGATTTTATTGGAAGAGGGAGAGACTTTTGGAGCCACACGATCATACTGAACTTGGAGTACTGTATATTTCTGCTTGCTACATTACAGGCAGGACGTGGAGCGTTTGGAAAGTGTTCAAAAGAGATTTACGAGAATGTTGCCTGATTTGGAGGGAAAGTCTTATAAGGAAAGTCTTAGGTAGTTGCCGCTGTTTTCATTCGAGAGCAGAAGGTTGAGAGCTGTCTGAATCGATCTAGAAAAGATAATCAGAGGGTTATTTATGGTGAACAGGGTTATGAATTTTTAAGTGTACTATACTTTCAAGAGAGTTGAAAGGCTGGCCAGAGTACTGGAAAAATTACAAATACAATATTTGGTCAAACAGCGAGCAGTATCTGGGTTGCTATGAGACAAATTCAAATTCAAATTTAGCCAATCAATTTAAATATTGTGCCAAGATGCCAAATGCTAATCAAGTTTGTATTTACTGTTTTGACAATATTAAAACCTATGAAACAATCCAATCCTTTGGGGTATAAATATCAAACATTTTGAACAGTTGGTCAGAGTGGCAAAGAGCAGCGAGCCTGCCAACAAGTCCAGCCTGGTAGCAGAACGATCTGCTCTCTGACAGGGGCCTTTATCAACCAAAGACCTGGGAAGCAGAATCCCCAACAAGAAGAAAAGAAGACAGGAATATGGAGAAGAATCGATAGCTGCCTGGTTTCGAAATAAGATTTTTTTTAAAAATCGTAATCAGGATTTTTTGAACGGACTATTATTATAGAGGTGGAGGTATCAGTGTGCATATCAGTCTATTGGTACGTAAAAACGGCGAACTTGCAAAGTTTTGGGCAATACCATGATTACCTTTGAAAAGGTAAGGTGCTTTTTGGTGATTAAACAGAGGAACGAATGTCTGTGGGTAAGCAGTTTGCAGGTGCCCAAATTGACAGAATGGATCAAACCCGTTCAGCTAGCAGGCCCAAGCAGCATTTTTATTCAGGCAACAGTTCAAATGCTGCCAATTAACTTGAAACGGCACTTGGAGATTAAGGATCCATTTTCGTGCTAACAATATGAAACCAATCACATAATAATAATTTCTTGTGTCAACGAGATATGTATATCAGAGAGCCAATTGGACAGAGGGGGAGAGTCCACTGCTATCTGAAAAAATGATGACAGAGAAGTGTCATCTGCGAAAGAAATATTGGGGTCTCACAAAAAATCTCCATGCTCTGTCTAAAAAGCTTGATCCATCAATAAAGGTGCACAACATGCTGAGCAAATATTCTTGAAACCAGAAAACAACTGAGAAGGCATTTCAGACAGAGAAAGATGAGGGAATAAGATACACACATTTCAAGAGGGTCCATTCTGGCTGAACTTTGAGAAACTAAGTTTAATTTTGTTCTTACTAATAATGGATTTATGAGTAGAATCTGCATTAGTGAAACCGCATATCAGGAAAATCTTGTTTTATTCCAGAATAAGTAATGAGTTGCAGAGAGATTGTTCAGTTTGTTAGTGGATTGTTCACTGTTAAAGTTAGAATCATAGAATACCTAGAGTAGGGAAAGAGGCCCTTCAGACGAACAAGGACCACACTGACCCCCCAAAGAGTAAACCACTCAGATGCATTCTGTACCCTATTAACTATATTTATCCCTGACTAATGCACATAACTTACACATCCGTGAACGCTATGGGCAATTTAGCATGCCCAATTCAAGTAACCTGCACATCCTTGTATTGTGAGAGGAAACAGTAGCACGTATTTGAAGCCCACGCAGACACGAGTAGAATGTGATAACTCCACAGAGAGGCTGGAATCGAATCTGGGTCTTTAGCGTTGTGCGGCAGCAGTGCTAGACTGTGAGCCACAGTGTCATCCCTAGACAGGCAGATTATAATTGTTAATTACAGAATGCGTGAAAGGATTCCATTTCATTGAACCACTCCTTTATAACCAACTGGGTGTCAAAAAAGCAGGTGGCTTACATCACTTGTCACACTCCCTTACCAGATTATAAGGTGAGGAGATCTTTGCTCGGTGCATTGGTTTTAATTAACAGATGGATGTTTACCTCCATTTCATAATATTACAGAGAGTTCGAAGTGGGTCAAGAGAATGATATATTGGTACGTAGGGTTTAGCAGGATAAATGTGTCTGCGTTTGAATAGATTGGTGGTTTGAAAGGAAAATACAGTGCATTAATCCAATGGAGAGATTGCAAATCTGAGGCCCAGAGGGATTAGGTGCCTGGATCGCAAAAGAAAAACATGTTGCGTGCACAGCATAGGGAGGCAATATAAATTTTCAAACATTTTGAAAGAGAACACATTCAGGAGGAGGGATGATTTCCTGCAGTTTTGCAGGATACGGTGAGACTACTTCAGGAGAGCTGAGGGCCAAATGACATGAAAAGAAGTCCAGATAAGATTCACTCAACTGATTCCTGTAAGGAGCATTTTTCTCTGGAGGAAACGTTGTCAGATTGGTTCAGTTGGAGTTTAGGCAAATGATGCATGATCCCATTTAAAGCCATAATATTCTGGGTAGTCTATTCAAGTTAAATGCTGAAACAATATTTCAACTTGTGCGAGAGATTTCCACAAATGGATGGCCTCCTGGAAACTGGAGAATATCCCAGTGAAGGAGTTGGTGATTGTCTTATCCATGTCAAAGGGTTCTGCGTCTGTGGGAACTACCCTCCCAGAGAGTGATAGAAGGTGAGACATTGAATATTCTTAAGAAACAGTCAGACAGTTTATCGGCTATGAATTATAAATTAAAGTTATTGGGCATAGCAGGAATGTGTGCTTCTAGCCACAGTCAGATCATCCATGATCTTATCACATGGCAGACTTGGTTCAAGTTGTCCAATCACTTACTCCTGATCTTAGTTTCTACGTTGCTATTGCCTTTAGATACTGACAACTAATGAAAACTTTCTCAAGTGCACAATGGCTCTCCCTTACAGAATGATGAGCACAACTTGCAAACGTGATTTTTAATCAGCACTGCGAAAGCACTTGTGGAAGTTTCATGGAGTTACGCAAAGATCAGATGGTTGGGTCAAATTAAAAGTCTCATTAAAACTGCGTCAGAAATCAGATAGGTTAGGATGGATGCCTTTAATAGAGCAGATTCCTGTCAGTTGTTCTTGTAAAGTGAATTGCGTTAGCAAGACCAGCATTTAATGCCTGTGTCTAATTTTCATTCAGAACATGGTAGTGAACCCCAGTGATCCTCGTGGTGCAGGGACACTAACTGATATGTTTCAAAGAGAGCCACAGTATTCTGAACAAGTGACAGTAAAGGGACAATGATATTCATTCAAGTCAGGATGCTGTGTAACCTTGGAGATTGTATTCCACACCACATGATGCTAACAGCGATGGAAATAGTGGGACAGTCTCTTGCTGTACTTATTTTGGGAAATTTACAGAGTGATGTAGTTAAGGTCTTTTATGAGGAAGCCTGCAATAGCATTTTGAACACAGAGCTGAACTCTCTTCTTACGTACGTTCTGCCACCTCTGCATGTTTTATTTATAAAGCTTGTGAATAATTTAGGATGGCAGGTTTTGGCATTTTGCACTGGAACATTTGTATTTTCCGTGACACGGAAGTGTGTCCTTTGTAACATTCCCAATAATCGTCAGAGCTGAAAAAATTCTGCAGAATTTATGGCTTTATTCATTGTTTGTTTGAAAGGATGAGTGTGCTGAGGATAAAGATTCAATAAAATTGCACGTAATGGTCACACTGCCCGAGTTGAAGTCATATTCTCACTTTTTCCATGAATTGGTAGCAAATTATTACAACAAACGCCCACTGTTGCACATAATGTAAAACAAAGTTGAAGAAATGTTAAGACGTCGCACTAGGCGAGAAAATACATGTCGTCTGCACGTGATGGAGATACAGAAATTCAGAATAGCTGCGCAATCTGAACAAGAATCAAGTGACATTAAAAAACATATATCAAGACTTTTCTTAGACCATGACCCCCACCATGGCACATCAGGCCATTGTATCAACTGCGATAACTGATCTAATTTTTCCTGGTGATCCCCTCCTCCACCCACCCCCCCCCCCCACACTGTCCTCCCAAACACGAGACAATGGCACAACGCTGATGGCCCTCTGATAGCACACGTCATTTCCATCTCCTACAGACAACCACAAACAGGGTGGCCCAGGCTGACACATTGCTTCAGTTTGCACCTGCTACAAAAAACTCATCTCTTTCTACTTTGACTCAGTAATCCCTCCTGGTCCAGTCCCTGCCCACGTACATCCGTGATTCGTCTGACACTTTACACCAATTTGGAATTTGCATTTTGCAGGTTCCATCCACCTCCTCTTTCCAATGGACCGACCATCCCATGACACATCCACCAACACCCTCCCCACGCCCACCCCCATTAGGATGGTCTCTGGACTCTCTGCTTCTTCCTGGAACTGCACCCAAACACCACCACCATCCTCCAACTGGCTGAGCCTTTCTTCACTCTCAACAACCTTTCTTTTTAACCTCCCCATGATCACTCAAACTTTTCCTTTCCTACACATCTTTGCTGTCTTCTGGTGTATCTTGTGCTTCAGCTCCTGACTACTGTTTGGAGGCCTGTACAAGACTCCAATTATGATTTTTTCACCTTTTCGATACCTCAATTCTACCCACACAGATTCCCCATCATCTGACCCTACTTAATTTCTTACTATTGATTTAGTTTTATTTCTTACCAATAAGACAACCCCACCTCCAGCGCCCACCTGCCTATCTTTTCAATAAGTTGTATATCCTTGAATATTCAGCTCCCAAACCTGATACCCTTGCAGCCATGTCTCTGTGATGCCCGCCACGTCATACCTGCCAATTCTGATCTGCGCCACAAGCTCATTTACTCGATTCCTTCCACTGCATACATTCAGATATAACGTCTTCCGTCTTGTATTAACCGTTCCTCTTCACATTGTCATTCGTTTGTCCAGTGTGCTTGAAGTTTGATTACTAACACTCTCCTGACATTCTGTCATATTTATGTCTGTGTTGGAGATTTTAATAACTTCCCTTGAGTTCAGCACTCTTACCTCCTCCTTTAACTCGGGTTTTCTAATTCTGCCAATATCCGCCCACGCTCGCCCTATTTAGTTGAAAGCCCTGTCTACAGCCCTGGATGTGCGATCCCCTAGTACTTTGGTCCAAGCACGGTTTGGATGAATACCATGCCATTGGATGCCATACAGCCCATTTACTCTGCTTTGTTATTCAACTCAATTGTAGTTATTCTGTTCCTTTCAATGGCAGGGACTTTACCCAGCATCCCTAATGGGTCACAAAGTGCCCAGTGTCTTTGGGTACACAGTCCAGCTTAGGAAGCCCCAATGCCAGGCGATGAAATCTGAGGAGTCTCAGGAGTGGTTCGAGGAAAGGCTGCATGCAGTAATGGATGGACTGAGGGACTGAGAGGGATAGCTTGGGAACCAGTGACATTGCACTCACACAAGTGGCCAGGCAAGTGTCCTGAACGCCCAGGGCAGCCTGAACACGAGGGTTCTCTTTTACAAAAATCGGTTGCATTTGCCGCATTTCTTCATCGACCTGAAGCAGAAATACTGCCGTTGGCATAAACACGGAGATAGACAGTGGAGAGATGAAAGGAGTTAATGCCCCTAATGCAAACATGGGGAGATTGTACAAACGCCACACAGATAGGCTCCAGAGATTGAAATTGAACCCGAGTCCCTGGCAATGTCAGGCAGCAGACCTGTGTCATCATGCCACCCAATGATGGCTAACAAGATTAGTGTAGTTACATGTTGCTTTCTGCAGTCAATTCCCTGGAATTCTCTCCCTCAGTCTCGATAAGACCGGGAAGCCTTTCTATAGCAGTAAAGGATAATTCGATATAATCAATAAGGTGGAGAATATGGAACGTATAAGCTAGCTCCCCATAGGAAAGGAGACTGCAAGAGTTTAGGTAAGATTTATAACTGGAAGAGATGCAAGAATGAACATTGGGCAACTTGAAAACGAGGCCAGCCACAGAGAAACGGAGACGAAAAGAATTGGAGAATTAAATGAATAGCTGATTTGCATCAGTCCTCACAATGGTTGACAACTAGCAGCATTCCAGAACTTCAAGACAGTCAAGGGCGAGAGATGAGTGTAGTGATCGGTGCTGATGAGAATGTGCTGTGGAAGTGGCAATGTTTGAAGATGGATAAATCACACAGACTGGAAGGCTAACAACCCAAAGTTCTGAAGGAAATAGAGGAGAAGATTGTGGAGGCAGTGGTGGTGGATTTTCAGAAATTAATGTCCTCAGGAAGCCTCACAGAGAACTGGAAAATCGGAATGTAAAATCTCTGTGCAAGGAAAGAAGGGAGGCAAAAGACAAGAAAGCATAAGGCAGTTGGCCTAGCATCGGTCATTAGTCAGGTTTCGAACCCACTATTAACAATGAGGCCGCAGAGTAGAGTCATAGAGATGTACAGCACGGAAAAAGACCCTTCGGTCCATCTCGTCCATGCCTAACCAAATATCCCAATCTCATATCGTCCCATTTGCCAGCATCCAGCCCATATCCCTCTAAACCCTTTTAAATCTGATACCCGTCCAGATGCTTTTTAAATGTTGTAGTTTTACAGGGCCTCATTAGCCATGGTTGATTTATCTCTTCAATTAGATATTTATGCATTTGAAGAATGTACATGTTTTATAAATGATATTTCCTTTCAAATTCTAGCTATTTCCTATCTCCTGACAAAGCTTTTAGTGATTCAGAGATCTCCTCTTCCCCAGTTAATAAACTCATACTTAAGTATTTCTTGTCAAGTCTGTCCATTTTAAAGAAAAAAGTCTTGCTGGAGTTGTGCTGAAATTATATTTAAATTTTGGTGTGACAAGACTATTCCATATGCCAATGAGGTTAGGAATAGGATGATGGTAGATTTAAATACACTGGCAAAGAACTGTTAGAGGAGGCAGCACTTCCGATATGTGTATCATTGGGATTCCCGAGTTCCTCTCTGAAACAAGTCTCTTTCATATTAACATAGCAGTTATATATACTGACCCAAGCTCCAAGTTCATCTGTCTTGCCTGTCATACTCCTCACATTATAATCAGCGCACTTCAGACTGTCAGGCCCATTGTGTTCAGTAACCTCTGTCTGTTTGCTGTTGGTCTTAGCTGTACTAGGATTCGTCGCCAATCCCGCCTCAGTCGTGTACTTGTGGACCTACTGCTCTATTTCCCACTTTTCACCCCTCTCTCCAACGGCTACACTAGATTCAACCCTCCTGAGTGACAACAACAAACCTACCTGCCAGGAGATTGCTGCCAGTTCAAGTCCATCCCATCTTTCTTGTGTATATCCTATCGACTCGGGATCTGATGGCATTGGGCTGAAGTATGTTTATGTCAAAGCAATGATTATTATGGGTAAGGCAGATGAGCTTAAAGCCTGATTCAATACAAGGGACCATGATGTTGCAGCCAACACTGGCACTTAGTTTGGAGAAGGATTGGGCGTTCACCGTTCCAGGGTATTGTTGTGTTAGACGAGATACAGAGGAAGGTAAAAGAGGTGGAGGAGCTGTATTAGCTTTCAGGGATATTGTTGCATTTGCACTCAGAGTGGTCGTACTGGAGGGCTCATCCACTGAGGCAATATGAGTACATCACAAAAATAAGATAGATGCAATTATTGTGTTCGGATTATACTACAGTCCTTTCAACAGCTACCGAGACTTTGAGAACAAATGCGTGGGCCAGTTATGGAAAGGTGTAATAAACACAGAGTTGTCATAGTGAGTGACTTCAACATCCCCAACATTGACTGGTACTCCCTGAGAGCAAGTGTCTTAGACGGGGCAGAATTTGTTTTGTTTACTTGAAACGATATGTGGATAATCCACTACAGGAAAGGTCATACTGGAACTCGTATTGGCTAATGAGCCTGGACAGGTGACTGACATTTCAGGGAAACAGCATTGTGGAAACGCCTTCAGTGTTAAGATAGCGAAGAACATGGATAAGTCAGGACCTTTTGAGAAGCTATGGAATTGGAGTAAGGCAATTTGCGTCAGTATCAGGCAGGAGCTAGGGAGTGTTAATTGGGAGGAGTACCTATCAGGCAAATTCACATTTTGTGTGTGTCAACTGTTTATTAAATCCTGATTGCAATATCATCTGGCGAACGTCCTCCCGACTGTTCGAATGTCAATCTATTTTATTTGAACTGATATGTCGAAGTCGCTGTATACCAGAGAACAGAAAGGGATAATGGATGATTGTGCCCTTTATCCTTTAATAAACCAGCTTGTCTCTACAGGCACCTAACGTTTGTATTGTGGGTCAGAGAACCTCAGAATTAATAGAGCACAGACGGAGGCCATTCAGTCCTTCGTATACCACGACCTCTCCATCTACACTACCTGAAAGCAGAGAGAGTTATTGGAGAGAGACAAAGAGAGAGAAAGACAGAGAGAGAGAATGAAATAGAAAGAAAGAATGTGAAGGGAGATAAACAGAGAGGAGAGAAAACGGAGTGACAAGAGTGAGTGAGAAATGAAGGGGTGTGAAACGGGGATGAAATTAAATAGATCAGGAGACAGCATGAGGAGAAATAGACAAAACATGGAAGTTTTATTTAAACATTCCCCTAAACCGCAAACTCTTTGTCTGGGACCCATAACATGTGAACACCATGCTGATACTGGTTGTGATTCTAGATAATGTATCTCCTATAATAACACAGAGTTGAGTGGCTGCCAGCTAAACAGAATCCAATAGACCAATTGACTGGCTCCAGATTGAAGGTGGATTAATTTAAATAGACTGTGCCAATAGAAGCAGGAACCGATAACCTCCTGAGTCACTGTGCGAGAGACTGGGCCAGAGAATCACAGTGAGGGGGATCACTGTCCGAGGGCAACTCAGCATCTCAGCTGTAGGTCAAGTAATGACTGAAAAAGTTTGCACACCCCTCCATAGTTTAGTAATCCACATTTCACTTCATGTAGCTCGATATCAGGAGTGTATTTTAACAATCTTATCTCTTTGTACATTTCATACTTTGGTTTGTCCAGAAAATCATGTTGTCCCTTTATTTTGTTTTGAATAAACTCATTTCATTTTTGGGGAAGAAAGGACCTATTCTGATGGTTTCGACGTGCTGGTGTTGGACTGGGTGTACAAAGTTAAAAATCACACAACACCAGGTTATGTTCCAACAGGCTTAATTGGAAGCATACTAGCTTTCGGAGCGAAGCTCCTTCATCAGGTGATAGTGGAGGGCTCAATCGTAACACAGAATTTATAGCAAAAATTTACAGTGTGACGTAACTGAAATTATATATTGAAAAATTGATTGTCTGTTAAGCCTTTCATGTGTTAGAATACAGTGATAGTTTCACTTCTTTCATGTGTAAATCACAAAACCTTTTTTAAAGTTGCTTTCTCAGATTAGCTGTTAACAATGGTGATAGCTAGAAAATATGTCGAAGGTGTTGGCCACCTGTATTCTCTGTCTATGCCATAGCGCTTAGATTGATTCTAATCTAAAAAGTGAGATAACGGTGTTTTACATAAATTCATGCAGTATTTGAGCACAGAGTTCTACATGAATGCATGCAGTTTTTGAGCAAAATACAATGTACCCCTAAAAGTACAAATTCACCCCACTTATGTGTGCATGTGGGTCTGTGTGTATCTGTCTGTGTGTGTCTGTCTGGGTTGGGGGTTGTCACTGTGAGAAAGTGCTTTTGTGTGTGTATTGAGTGCAGAATATCTTAAGTCTGTGAGGGGGTGCTTGTGGGAGTGTGTGTGTGTCTGTAAGGGTGTGTGTGGGTGCCTGTGTGCGCGTCTGTGGACGTGTATCCGTGTGTATGTGAGCGTGTGTGTGTGGGTAGGAGCATCTGTGTGTGTGTATAGTGCAATGGTGGTCACCTGTAATGTGATATGAACCCAAGGTCCCGGTTGAGGCCCTCCCTATGGAACTTAGCTATCTGCCTCTGCGCAGCAACTTTTCTCTGCTGTCTGTCCTGAAGTCCACCTTGTAGGATGGTCACGCGAAGGTCCGAGGCTGAATGTCCTGGACCACTGAAGTGTTCCTCAGCTGGGAGGGAACTGTCCTGTCTGTTGATTGTTGTGCAGTTCCCAAACATCCGTTGCCATACACTTTTCACGGTTTCCCCAATGTACCATGCCTCCCGGCATCCTTGCCTGCAACTAATAAGATAGACAACGTTGGCTGAGACACATGGGTACATGCCATGTACATGGTGGGAGGTGTCCCCATGCGTAATGGTAGTATCCATATCCACTCTCTGATCCGTCTTGAAGCGTCCACCGTGACAGGGTTGTATGCAGTTGTCTTGAGAGGCGGGCAGTTTTCTACGAACAACGATCTGTTTGAGGGTTGGCAGTGTTTAAAGGCATGCAGTGGAGACGTGGGGAAGGTCTTGGTGAGTTGCTCATCCTCATGGATAATGTGTTGCAGATTACAAAGAACGTGACGTAATTTTTCAGTTCCTGGGAAGGACTGAACAACGAAGGGTACCCTGTCAGTTGCAGCGCGTGTCTGTCTCCTGAGGACGTCATTACGGTTCCTTGCTGTGGTATATCTGAACGGGCGGTCGATGAGTTGAGCATCGTACCCCGTTCTTGTGAGGGTATCCTTGAGTCCTTCCAGGTGTCCGTTACGTTCCTCCTCATCTAAGCAGATCCGGTGTATCGGTAGGACCTGTCCATAGGGGATGGCTGTTTTAATATGCTTGGGGTGCAAGCTGGAGAAGTGATGCATTGTGATGTTGTCTGTGGGTTTGCGGTAGATGTTCTGATGGGACATCCATTATCGGACCATGCTGGGACCAGAATCTGAATGAATCGCTTAACTAGAGTGATAGACAGAGATGTAAATGGAATAGGATTGGGGGAACGGGAATCAGTTATGGGGTAATTAGAAACCTGAATTAAAAGAGGACATAAAATTGCAGAATTCAGGATTGATTATTAAAATCTCCATCACAGACATAAAAAGGATAGAGTATCTAGAAATTATTAACAAACAAACTTTGAGTACATTGGAAAACAAATGACATTGAGAGCAGGGATGGTTAATACAGGACTGACAGTGTTATGTCTGAATGCATGCAGTATAAGGAATAGGGTAACTGAATTCGTAACCCAGATCGAAATTGGCAGGTATGACGTGATGGGCATCATGGAGACATGACTGCAAGGGATCAGGATTGGGAGCTAAATATTCAAGGATATGCACCCTATCCAAAAGATAGGCAGGTGGGCTGACGAGGTGAGGTTTCCTTATTCGTAAGAAATGAAATGAAATCAAGAGCAAGAAATAACATTGGGTCAGATGGTGTAGAATCTGCATTGGTAAAATTGAGGAAGCACAATGTTAATGCAACCACAGTTGGAGTCTTATACAGGCCGACAAACAGGAATGAGGATCTGAGCCATCAGATACATCAAGAGATAGAAAAGATTGTGTAGGAAAGGCAAGGTTCCAGTGATCATGGGGGATTTCAATATGCAGGGGGACTGGGAAAATCAGATTGGTAGTGGATTATAAGAAAATCAATTCACGGAGTGTCTACAAGATTTCTTTTAGTAGCTTGTGGTGCAGTCCACGAGGGAACAGGCAATACTGGTTTTAGTGTTGTGCAAAGAGGCAAACTAGATAAGGGAGCTTAAACTGAAGGAAGACGTCGGAAGCAGCGATCATAACATGGTTGAATATATCCTGCAATTTGAGAGGCAGAAGATAGAATCAGAGGCAACAGTACTTCAGCTGAATAAGGGCAACTGCAGAGGCATAAGGGAGAAGCTGGGTCGAATTGACGGGGACAGTAGCCTAGCAGAAAAGACAGTAGAACAGCAATGGCAGGAGGCTCTAAGTGTAACTAAGGAGACACAGCAGATATTCATTGCAGGGAGAAAGAGGCATGGTACAACGAGGATGAAGCAACTGTGGCTGACGAGAGAAATCAGGGATAGCATCAAAGCAAAAGAGAGAATTATATAATGTGGTGAAGGACAGTGTGAAACCAAAGTATTGGGAAGCTTATAAAGACCAAAAGAGGGCAACAAAAATGTATAAGGAGGGAGAAAATTAAATAAGTGGGTAAGCTAGCCACTGAGATACATAAAGTGCAAAAGAGAGACAAAAGTAAATAATGGAAATGATGCCAGAGACGTAGTGGCGGGGAACAAAGGAACGGCTGAGGAACTTTGCGTCAGTCTTCACAGTGGAAGACACGATCAATTTCCCAAGAATTCAACAGAGTGAGGGTAAGAACGGAGTATGGTGGTCATCACCAAAGAGAACGGGTTAGAAAACTAAATGGCCAGAATGCAGATAAATTATCTGGACCAGATGGACTACACCCAAGCCTTGTAAGAGAGATAGCTGAAGGTGTAGTGCAAGCGTTAGTTGTGATTTTTCAGGAATGACAAGAATCAGGAAAGGGCAAAGTGGACTGGAAAATCGCTAACGTGACACCCCATTTAACAAGGGATTAAGGCAGAAGACAGAAAATTACAGACTGATTAACCTAACTTCAGTTGTGGATAAGATCCTGAATCGATCATGAAGAATGAGATTTCTTAATACTTGGATATAGATGGTAAAATAGGGCAGAGTTAGCATGGTTTCATCAAGGGGCGGGCATGACTGACAAACCCACGAGAATATTTTGAGGAAGTACTGATCATATTAGGAGAACCAATGGATATTATCTACCTAAACATCAAGATGTCCTTTGACAAATTGCTACACTGGAGGTTATTAAGAAACGGGATCCATGGTGTCAGAGGCAACGTGCTAGCATCGATAAAAGCCAGCAGAGAGTAAGGGTAGAATGTGCCTTCTCACGATGGCAGTCAGTGACAAGCATTGTTCCACAAGGCTCGGTATTGGCAACACCAAATTTCACATTATACAGTTAACGAGATAAATGAAGGAACTGTGGGAACTTTGGATAATATTAGTATTAAAATCACCAGAGTGTGGAAACAGGCCTTTTGGCTAAATAAGTTTACACCAGCCCTCTGAAGAGTAACCGAAGCAGACCCATTTTCTGCTGACTAATAACGCAATTTATGGGCAATTTAGCATAATCATTTCACCTAATCTGCGTATGTTCTGACTGCAGGAGGAAACCAGAACACCGGCAGAGAACCCAGGCAGTAATGGGAAAAATGTGCAAACCCCAAACTGGAAGTCATCCGAAGTGGGAATCAAACCTGGTTCCCTGGCACTGTACTAAACACTAAGCTACCGTGCCACCCACAGCCTGAGTTCAGACAGTGCAAAGACATGAAGAGTGTCAGATAGCATTGAAGAAGAGGAGAGCTCGCAGAAAAGTGCTCCACCGATTCTCCTCAACGGATCAATGGTTATTTGGAGAAAGCGGGAGAGTGATGTTGAGAAACTTAACAGCTATGATCAAATGGCGGAGCAGACTCAATGGGCTGAAAGGCCAAATTTCTGCTCCTGTGTCTTCTGGTTTTATGGTTAATGTTGGTTTTCCTCATCCCTCACTACAGATGCGTCATGATTCTGACCTTTTGCTTTATAAAGAGGCCCATTCCAATACTGATGACTGACAATATCATTATCTCTCCCTCCAGTCGCAGCAGCCATTTCCTCCAATTCCTCTGTCTCCTCCCCAATGTCATAATCACACTGTAATTGAAGTCCAATAAATGATACTTCATCATAGTTCATTGACATCAATAACATCAACAGCATGACCCTCACTTGCCCCTTCTGACCCTCGAATACTAATCTGAATTGTATTTGTCACTTACAATTCTCTGTTAACACATCCATGCACTTTGCCTGTTATAATTCATGTTTTCTTAAGCACATTTTCCCATCAGATTATGGACTATAAACGTTAATTCATCAATATAATCACTGATATATAATTTCAGGCTATAAATGGAGAAACTGGTTTATGTTCCAACAATCCTCTGTCATTACTCTCATATTAAAGGCAGATTGAATGATTACACTCAAACAATATGCCATCTCCAACATCCCTTCTCCCAGTCACTCCCACATATTCCATGCTGAATGTGTAAATGTAAACGTTATTTTGAATTTTAAGAAAATTAATATTGAATTGAAAGGGGTTAACTGGAGCTATTTGTTCACCGACTGTGATTATTTGTGGATCACTGTGGATTCTAATTATCCCAGTGTACAGTTTCCATCGTTAAACGATAAATGGGATCTGTCAAAGCATTATCCTATAGTGTGAGAGGGAGTATCACCAACAGAACCAATAGAGATCAGCAGCTCCAAAGGGAAGGGAGGCGAAATTAGAATCTGAGAACTTTACACTCGAATATTCCAACAATGGATCAGAATCTGAGAACATCAGACATGAATGTTCCAACAATGGACAGGAGTTTATCCGTGGGTCTTTACTTTCTTTCTCAGCCTTGGATATCATTAGCATGGCGGATCCAGGAAATCCTTTGGACTATTCAAGGTGGTTACTATCCCATTCTCGCTATAGTTGGTATTCCTGGTAAGCCATTCTCTTTGACTGTTAAACTGGGTTAAACTGAATTTCTGCTCATGATATGTAAATTTTAGAAAAGGGAAATCAATGTCTTCGGTTCCAATTAAAAAATCCTTTCCTTATATAATATATAATGCAAATTACTATATACAAATTACTCTCTGATATGCGAGAAGGAACCAGTCTGTTCTCAAACTCCATAATCCCTTCTGTTCTACATAAATTTACATTATCATATCCACCCCACCCACCAATCCTGTCCAATACCACAATTATGATATCCCAGTCGTCTCCTCAGCGTCAGTGCAATTCCTGAATTAACCATTGTTTGTGCTTTTGTAAAATCCGATACAGCTATTTCTTCAAGTCTTTTCAAACCACGTGCCAATTACAAAATAATTGCACTTGAGATGTTTAACTTGTTCTCTGCACAGAATAAGTTAGATGTAAGACAGTGTATAGTACTCAAGTCACAGACTTTTAACCTACTGCCATCGAATAATAATCCTTTGATATCTCATGAAGGATGTTGACAAAATAAAAATGAACCCATTATCATTTGTGAGAATAAGTCCATCTGTTTGCCTCATGTCCTTTAGAGAAGGCAATGGGTTATCCTTGCCTGGTCAGGTCTCCGTGTGACTGCAATCCCACAGCAATGTACTTTCTCTTTACTGTCATGTGGAATAGCTGAAGCAGCCACTCAGTTTTAGATTGGTATAACATGATGGCCTGACCAGGGATGTACACATCCTGTGAGGGAAGAACAAAGGAAAGATTGCTCCTTCCTCTGCCTGTTTTCCATATTCCGACAGCTCATTTCCATTCACGGAGGTGACCATTCCTTGTTTTAGGTGTATTCTATCTCTTTAAAGTTATTCACAAGAGTGATGTTTATCTCCATGTTTGGTGTTGGCTTTATTGATGTTGATGTACACACGTAAAGACCTTGTAAATTTCACGTCAGTCTCAGGGCATAGAAAAGGAATGGCTTTTTCACACCACAGGAAACAAACAGAGACGGAAAAGTGAGGGAATTCAATTAGTGTGATCATCTCTGAGAGTGTTATTGGGACAGTATTTAAGGGTATTGTGGACAGACTTTCTCTCCTTTATAAGGAATGATCTCCTCGTCACAGAGAGAGTGTGAAAGAGAGTCAACAAACTAATCACTGGGATCATGGTACTATGAGGAGTGCGTGAAGATTGATCTGTAGCGCAGTGAGACAATAAGAGGTGATTGCATTGAAACTTGAGGGGAATGGACAATCACTCATTATGTTCTAAACAGACACTAGGTCCAGGTCGATGTGCGTATTGATTGAATCTGTGGATGAGTGCCATGCCTTTAGGAATTCCCTGGCTGTTCTCTGTTTGGCTTGTCATAAAGTAGTAGTGTTGTCCCAGTTGAACTTATGTTGCTTGTCATCTGCGTGTGTGGCTACTAAGGGTAGCCGGTGGTGTCGTTTCGTGGCTACTTGGTTTTCATGGATGCGGATCGTTAGTTGTCTTCCTGTTTGTCCTATGCAGTGTTTTGTGCAGTCCTTGCATGGGATTTTGTACACTACGTTGGTTTTGCTCATGCTGGGTATCGGTCCTTTGTCCTGGTGAGTTGTTGTCTGAGAGTGGCTGTTCGTTTGTGTGCTTTTATGAATCCTAGTGGTCGCAGTAGTCTGGCTGTCAGTTCGGAAATGCTCTTCATGTATCACAGTGTGGCTAGTCCTTTGGAGTGCAGCATGTCCTCGTTCCGTTATCTTTCCCTTCGGCATCTGTTGATGAAATTGCACGGGTATGCGTTTTTGGCAAATACATTGTATAGGTATTCTTCTTCCACTTTTTGCAGTTCTGGTGTACTGCAGTGTGTTGTGGCCCTTTTGAACAGTGTCTTGATGCAACTTGTTTTGTGTGTTGGGGTGGTTTAATTCGTAGTGCAGGACTTGCTCTGCATGTGTGGCGTTCCTGTATACCTTTGTGGTGAATTCTCCGTTCGGTGTTCTCTGTACCGTCGCGTCTAGGAATGGGAGTTGGTTGTCCTTTTCTTCCTCTCCAGTGAATCGGATTCCTGTGAGTGTGGTGTTGATGATCCGGTGTGTGTTCTCCATTTCTGTGTTTTTAATGATTACAATGGTGTCATCCACAAATCTGACCCAGAGTTTGGGTTTAATTTGCAGTAAGACCGTTTGTTCCAATCATTTGCATTACCGCTTCTGCTCTGAGACCAGATATGGGTGAGCCCATGGGTGTGCCGTTGATTTGTTCATATATTTGTTTGTTGAATGTGAAGTGTGTTGTGAGTCTTTGAGAGACTTGCTTGGCTGTTTCGGAGACCATTGAAGAGTTTATCACATTTCTGTGTGTCTGGAGTCACTTCTAGGCCAGATCAGGAAAGCACGGGAGATTCAGTTTCTGAAAGTACATTGGGGAAAAAAATAGATGCTTACAATCGACAATGGCTTTATAGTCACCATTACTGACACAATATTTTAGATATTTATATTTTACTAATTGTTTTTAACTTCCACCAGCTGACAGAGCATTCGCCTGGTCTGGATTAGTAATCCAGTGACACTTCCACAACTGCACCATCTCCACATTGGGACCAATCAGAAACCGCACTGAACAGGTTATTTCTGTGCTGCATGACAACTCTGTCAGAAAGAACTCCCACCAATTTGAGTATCCAGATGGGACTGAGAGCGTGGTAATTTGTCAGATTGTAATTATCCTCCTCTTAGCACATTGGACATGCTTGAGTAATTTTCGGCATTGCTAGGGAGATGTCAGAGTTGGAGCTGGAATGAAACAGATTCTCCAGGGACACGGCTTGTTGTGCAGCACAAGTGTTCAG
This sequence comes from Chiloscyllium punctatum, assembly GCF_047496795.1. Taxonomy (NCBI): domain Eukaryota; kingdom Metazoa; phylum Chordata; class Chondrichthyes; order Orectolobiformes; family Hemiscylliidae; genus Chiloscyllium; species Chiloscyllium punctatum. Next base: position 31,250,716 of record NC_092784.1, read on the forward strand.
TCCTATTGTTGGAATGGTGTCACGGCCCATTGCCTGTGTTCAACTATTTCTTCATCTCACGTGCAGCAAATCGAATTGATTGAAGACTGGCATCTGTAATTAGATTAGATTAACCAGAAAGATGTGGTTACAGGAGAAACTGTGCTGTACTCTTCTGTGTTCTAAACAGGGAGGGTTGCAATGGCAGGACGGGGTTTCAGGAGGATAGAGCTGATGGGATCTGAATGAATAGACACAATTTGGAAGGTTTAGATTAGATTACTTACATTGTGGAAACAGGCCCTTCAGCCCAACAAGTCCACACCGCCCCGCCGAAGCGTAACCCACCCATACCCCAACATCTACATTACTCAAACACTTCAACACATTCATCTGAATCTTTTCCTTTCCTGCAATGCCATCTTCTGTGCTTGAAGTGAATGTGTTTCCCTCTTTTTCTCTCCCTGACCATGATTAAGAGCTCTGTAGTATCAGTCGTGCAAAACTTATGGAACTAAGGAATTTGTGCACCTTGTATTATCGTTCACTTCCTGGTGTATGGAAGTTCATGCTGAACAGGGCGTAGGAGCAGCTTTGACACACAATTTTGGAACTTGTTCAAAAACAGAAATTGCTGAAAAAACTGTGCAGGTCTGGCAGCATATTCTGGAGTGAATGCAAAGTTAATCTTTCAGCTAAGTGTCCCTTCTACAAAGCTCCCAGATCCTCCAGCAATTTTTGTATTTTTATTTCCAGTTTCCATCGTTTGTTTAATTGAAAATTTGTGCTGTGCCTATTCTGGAGAAACTCAGCAGGTCTGGCAGCATTCGCAGAGACATAGACACAGAGTTAGCGTTTCAAGTCCATTGTGACGCTTGTTCAGAATTGCAAATGATTGGAAAATGGGCTTCTTAATCCCTTGTCTGAGGTGGCGGATGGATGACCGTGTAAAGAGGGTGTGGCAAAAGATAAATCGGGCTTTTATCAGTGGTGAACGAGAAGATGATGTTAAATGTGTATAAATTTAGATGTGAGTTGGGGAAAGGAGTTCTTTATATTGAGTGCAAGCTAAAGAAGGCACAACCACACAGGGAGACCAGGAGGAAGAATGTTGACTATGTGGCATTACATAGATTTGGGCAGAGATACGTTTTCACTGTAGAGATTTTCGTCCCCTTCAGACAACGAAATTCAGGTGTTTGATTTCTGATTGGCACTAGTAAGTGTTTCATGCTGCCTTAGTAATGTAATATGGAGAAAAACAAATCACGGTCTGAAGTTTTGGGCTGAGTGTTGTTTAGCATTCGCTTTTAATATTTTTTTCAACTTTGCAGTGATTATTTTTAAATGCTTGGTCTTGAAGTTAATATCAGATGGAGTGTATGTGGTTGACGTGTGAAATGAAAGAAATGTGGAAAATCATGAGAGACATGGATAGGTTGCATAGCCAACGTCTTTTTGACAGGATAGTAAATTTCATACATGGAGGATATAGCTTTAAGGTAAAAGGGGATGATTTAAACGAGACGAAGAAGAAACTTTTTTCATGCAGAGGGTGATGTGTGCATGGAATAAGCTGCCAGAGGAAAAGTGGTAGATGCAGCTACAATATTGAAAAGACAGTTGGACAAACATATTAATGGGAAACGTACAGCGGCATTTGGGCCAAGTGCAAGCAGGTGGAACTAGTTTAGTTTGGAATACCTGGTCAGAATGGACAAGTTGGACCAAAGGGTCTGTTTGTGGGTGATATGGCTGTATGAATCTAGAAAATGAAAGAAAATAAATAAAAGATATAATGTAACTAAATTGGCAAGAAATATAAAAACAAGCAGTATGAGCTTTTCTGTGTATTAAGTATATTTGGAGGGTGTGACGGGGGAATTGCCCAGAGGGAATTTGCAGGTAATTTACACCAATATTTTACATTGGTCCTCACAAGGTGAAGCACTGTAAATATTTCAATGATGTAAACAAAATGGTGTTAGTAGGGAAGTTCGAACAAAAGCAACAAGGTTTTATTTTAAACAAGTAGAGAACTTTAAGGGGGAACAGGTCAGCAGAAATTCATAGCTGGTTTTAATGGAAAAGGTTACAGAGTGACTGGTGACACTGTGTAATATAATACATAGCTCTCTGTATTACAAGAGTGTTCCAGCGAAACCGGAGTACCTCCAATGTGGTACCTGTCTTCAAGAAAGGAACGAGACTGAAAGCAGGAACCACTTAGCTTCACCATTATTGCTGGGAATCTGCAAGAGTTTGTTATTAAGGAGGGAGTTGCAGGGTATTTAGAAATGCTTCAGGCAGAGTCAGTATGGTTTTATGAAAGGTGATCTATATAAAAAAAAATCGTGCAAAGTTTATCTGGATACCTCTCAGAATGTAGCAAGTGGAAATGATGAAAGGGAACTGGTAGACATGAGGCTTTCCAGAGATTTTCCAAAAGGTAGAACAAAATAAAGATTCTTACATAATACAGAAGCTCATAATATGACGGATAATGTATTTGCATGGAGTAATGATTGGTTAACTCATAGAAATTGGAGAGTAAGGATTAATAGAGCTTTATGATAAAATGTATCAAGTGGAGTACCACAAATGGCATGAGTTATTGACCATCAATACTGATAGCCTGATGGTGGGAGCTGAGTGCAATATACATCCGAGTTTGTGGGTGACACTGAGAACCAAAAGACAGGCTGTTATTTAATGAAAATGACTCCCAATAAAGGGATTGGAGTGTTCCCGTGTATGAAACACAAAGTCAGCATGCTGATGAAGGAAGGAACTAGGTTGGTTCATTAGGCGGGTTCCTGTGATGAAATGGTTGAATTATTGAGTACATCTAAATTGGTGAGGCGATTGTTTATTGTGCCTGAAATGAATAAGGGTGATATTAATGAAACTTACAAAATACAGAGAGGGCTGAAAGGTAAATGTAGAGAATATGGGTCCACTCTTGGCCAAAGTCTTGAATTCGAGGATTATAGGTACAGAATAAGGGATACTGAATTCAAACTGAGATGCAAAAACTGTCTTCTTTCTGAAGGTAGTGAATATCTGGAATACACTAACGCAGAGAGTTGTGGGGGCTGGGACACTGAATGTGTTTTCAGGCGGAGTGGAATGGTTTTTGACATATCAGCGAGTTGAAGGATACAAGGGGTTGGCAGGAAAGTGGAGTTGAGCCCTGGACTAAATCAGCCATGTACTAATTGAATGACAGTGTAGGCTTGAGGGGCTGAATAGACAGCTCCTGTTCCTATTTCTTTCGTTCTTATATTATGCTTTTGGAAAGTAACTGATTATTTTCCTGGAAGTCGTGTTGCACAATGTTGCATTCAGGGAGAGTAGAGGATTTGTTTGAGTAAACTTTGGATGGGATATGGGGGCTGTATCTACCACGAATCTGGGTCTGTAACATAACTCAAGTGGGGAGCAGAGAGGCGAGGCCTGGAAAGAGGGATTGGGGGTGGGGGTCACTTGCTGACTCAGCCTGGATTTTCCAAGTAGATTTCTGAAACTACACCTAACCACCGGAGTTGCCTCTATCTGCCTCTCTATAGCAGGTTCGAAGGGCTGAATAGAACATCCGAACATAGGGCTAACAGACACGATTGGGCCTTTCGGCCCTTTGACACTACTCCACCATTAAATAAGGACATGGCTAACCTCATTGTGTTCCCAGCTGCTCTTTCCTCTCCAGGCGTAATTATCCCTGATTCACTTGTCCATGGAAAAGCAGACGAATCCAGCATCAATATAATATAAAGATTCAGCCATTCCAAACTACTGGGAAAGAGAATTTCCACTTGAATGAATTTGCACTTTGTGAATTTCTCCTCACTCTGGTTCTGACTGAGATTGGAGGGTGTCAACAGTTTCCCTTTCTAGTCACACTCCTCCATTACTCACAACAAACTTTAAATGTAACCAGGTTGGTGATATGGCAGATGATAAAGATCTCAGACTGCGTCAGGTTCAGTGACAGGAACAGTCAGACAGTTTGTTTTTCTTAAGCCACAAGGCGCATGGTAGATCTGTGTTCAGCACTGCTGCCTCACATCACCAAGCAGCTGACCTTAATTCCAACTTTAGGCAACCCTCTATGTGGAGTTTAAACATTCACCCATGTCTGTGTGGGTTTCTTCCCAGTGTTCCAGTTTCCCCCTACAATCTAAAGATGTACAACTTAGAGTGGATTAGCCATGCCAGATTGCCCATAGTGCCCAGGGATGTGTAGGTTAGGTGGGTTAGTCAGGGGAAAAACTGGATTACGTGGTGGGGGAAGGGCTGTCTGGGATGTTTTCCAGTGGGTCAGTGTGGACTCGATGGGCACAATGTCGTGCTTCAAAATTTTCGAAGTTCTACGAAAATGACACAAGTTTGGACTATTCCCAGTGTGTATTTTCCTGATCCACTGTCCTCAAGCTTTTGTGTGTTTAAATCAAATCATGTCCCATTCCAAAAGTAACCTGTCAAAGCCTCCATAATATAAGCTCTTCATCGCAGTGAAGTGAAACATCTCTGAACTGCTTCAACTGTAATTTTATCCTTTCTCAGGTAAGGAGACAAAAAAAAACTGACGGACAGATATGAGGTTAATTTTGTTTTTGTTAATTTGTTAATTTCTTTGCAGATCATTGGAGGCAGAGATGTTGATTTTTTTTTGAGACACAGACCGCAACGTTCATAAATAACGATGGAGTCATGGATTTTTGAGCAATGGGCAGGAATGTACAGTGTGGGGGTAATGCTGACAGTGGTACAAAATGACGCTGCTCCACAACATCCAGGAATATAAGGCAAAAAGAAATGATGACATGGATAACACTCTAAAATGTTAACAGTGATAGAGTACAGTTCCAAAGGACCATGGGGATGCTCTGTCAATAGAGAGAGAAACCACTCGTGGTGGTTTACGCTGTGGGTTACCACACCTCGGGTAATGGGGTGATGATGAGAGAGCGTCCCCTTCATAGTAACTTTTGTCAGTGTGGGGAATTGAACCTGGGCTGTTGGTTTCCCTCTGCATCGCAAACCAGCCGTCCTGCCAACTGCGTGGGAGACTGTGTAATTGCTTCATACACAAAAAAGTCACAGGCAAAGGGCAATAGAAATTTTCATGACAAGAAAAAAGGTACAATTCAGAGAACGGTCAAGATAATGGCTGAGGATAAAAATGTTCTTTGCTATGATTTGTATGTTATAATGAGAAAAGTGTTTACAAGCTGTCTTTAACTGAATACAATAAGGTGAAACAAGTGAAATAACCAGAATTATTAATTGTAATTTGATATTGATAACCATAAAATAATAGTATATTTTTGATTGGTCTGTGTAAAATGTGCTTAGCATTATATAGACTTATACAGCTGGTAGAATATATGTTAGGAGAGTCCGTCCCCCATGGGAAATGGCCTAAACAGGTGCTTGAAGAAAACCGGGGTAAAAGTTCTTGAGTGTTGTTTGGTCAGTGACATAAACCCAGGGGGTTGAATGTCTGAAGCTCCCCGAAGATGGAGCTCAGGGCACAATCAGATCACCCCAGATCTTATTAATACTAGAGCACGTTTAAATGGTTGAATGGTCTCATGATGGATTTGAACAGTATGTGATTTTAAAAACATATACAACTCTACTCCTTTCCCTTACATATTACATACTGGGGCACTGACGTTTTTCTGAAAATTGGAATTATTTGGAACGTTGTTTTGGAACATTCCATAAATGGCTATCGCCGTGTGGGGTATTGCCAAGGTGGTTGGGGGGGAGAAAGAGAGAGAGAGAGAGAGAGAGAGAGAGAGAGAGAGAGAGAGCTGCATGCAGTAGAGGGACCACCATTGAATGAGAGGGACACCAAGGGGTGGGGCGGTTAATGAGATGAGTTCCTTAAGATAGCACCAGGAAACTAGCTCAGCCTTGTAAAGACAATCCCTCTGTCACACTCAATGAAAATGGCACTGAGACAAACTATTGTTCGATTCAGCCCAATGAGTCATACACTTTAGCTCACCTCACTCCCAGTTGCAAAGCTCCAGAACAAAAGCTTATCCAAAATTCTCCATCATCTGAACTGACACCAATGTCCCATTCACCCATCATTCCTGAGATTACTGGCACATGTTGTCGGATGCTACCGAAATATCTTCATTTCAGCATTGTGAAACCTGTGATCTTCCATGAAGTTGTCTCTCAATCTCTCTTTCTCTTTTTCACAAAATGCTTTTGTTTGTAGGTATTTTAACTGATTGCTCTGTCATCACTCTCTGGCAGTAATTTACACACCCACAACACACCTTGTCATTGCACAACGGGGGTATGGAGCTGTAAATGGTCGGGAGCTGCATATCCTGTCAATTCCAGCTTGGGCTGCTAGTTTCTCCAAACTGGGCAGGGATCTAACACAGTGTTACTGAACAATGCACTGTGGTGGTGCACACAGCTCTGCATGGTGGGATGGTAACAGATGCAATCATTGCTATTCACAATACAACTCCCCACACTGAACATGATACCTTGTCCACGTTTAGAGAGGAAGACTCTGGTGTGGGCTACATATCACCCATGCTGGACAGACCGTTTTGTCCAGGCTTCTTAATCAATGCACCAGTGTGGTCTGTACTGCCCCCCATGTTGGACAGATACCTAGTGGATTACTGACAGCTACACAGTATTCCATCCTGGACAGATTGTTGAGTTGTACTGAGCCTGGTCTGCACAGTACTCTGTGCTGAGCAGATATCTCATCTGGTCTTATACGTATCTGGGCTGGGACTGTGGTGTCGATTGTGTATCTGATATAATTCCTGATAGGTTTGTCACTCATCCAGCTCGGCACGTTTCACTGTCAAACCCAGTGTTCCGGAAACTTATTGTCCATTAAATAATTAACCAATTAAAACATGAACATCTGTCCTTCATGTTATGGACCCAAGCAGACCCCTCTCACAATGCATGACGGAGGTCGTCTCGACCCGAACTTTTTCTTATTTTAGAAGTAATTGTGAGGTGGTTCAGGTGCAATTCGTTTGGTCAAATATTTGATATTAAGCAAAACCCAATTTATTCAAACATTGTAGACCAAAATAAAACAAAAAAAGAGGAACTTGGAATAACTTAATTTATTGGAAAACGTAACATATTAATAGGTTATTTAATTACTAATCAGTAACTGCTCCAAAATGGTAACATCCTAGAAACGCACACTTGTCCAAAAACCAAACGAGGAAACATAACGTGTGACCTGCAGTTCTCCAATCCAGGAGGAATGAACATCGAAAGCCAATTCTGAGGGAAATCTCAGAGTGTACAGCAGCTGTGAGAGATTTTCTGCCTTCCACTCCTGCAGAGACCCCAGCAATAACTGGTGAAAGATAAAACTATGAATCCTAGTTCAGTTGGAGTTTGACCATCACCCTACAGGACCAGGCCTCGGCTGCAAGGACAACAAGAATGGACTGTATCTACGCCATCTATACAGTAGTAGGTCTCTCATAAATGCCTAACCCCTTCTAAGCCATTCAATGTCGGGAATATAAATGTCAAATTTAAATAGAAATAAATAAAGCAAAAGGATGCAGCAGGCCTGGTACTCAGACACAGCCTCAGGAGCCCAGCAATTCCGACCTTGCCAAAAGACAGAAGAATCACGGAGTTAGTGAAGAGAAAGCATCATCTCTCTGCCTCAAATCTAGCCATTAGCCCGTCAGTCAGCGATGTCACCATCTCAGGAAGACCAAGTATTATTGCCAATTTCCATGGTTGTTGTGAAAGGGGTTAAATTGAGCTGTTTGTTCGGTGACTGTGATTGATGTCAGTCTTCATGGATCCTAACTGTGTCCCTGGAGGCTTTCCTCTTCTATTAATAAGGGGCTTTCTTCAACCTGTTATCACAGAGTATCAGAGGCACTGTCATCCTCAAGGTGATTGGGATCAGCAGCTACAGAGAAAGGGAGAGGAACACAATCTTAGAACAATAGACTCGAATGTTCCAACAATGGACCAGAATGTAAGAACATTAGACTGGAATATTCCAACAATGGATCAGAATCTGAGAACATTACACTGGGATGTTACAACAATGGATCAGAATCTGATAGTATTCAACTGGAATGTTCCAACAATGGATCAGAATCTGAATGTTTTAGACTGGAATGTTCCAACAATGGACAGGAGTTAATCTGCAGGTTTTTACTGGCTTTCTGAGGATTGGGCATGGATAGAGTTGCGGATAGAAGCGGTACTGAGGGTTATTCAAGCTGGGTATTATCCCATCCTCGCTATTATTGGTGTTCCTAGTAAGCCGATTTCTGCCCATTTTTTTAACGATGGTGAAGGTTATTGCTATTTCGATTATTTATATATTAAAAATGCATAAACTGTTATCTTCAGCCTCAGTCACAAACTCCACTTCGTGTACATCAATTTTATACTCCTCACTCATAAACATCTAAAAAGGAACTGTTCAGACCTTGAGTCTACATTTTTCTCTGAACTGTTTTATGACTGCATTTTCTCTGTCATCAAACCTGCCTACACCTAACTTTATAATATCCCCAGTCTCCAAATCTACCTCAGTGCTGTTGCTGACTTAGCCATCATCTGCCTCCTTCCTAACTTAATATTTTGCGGCTCCAGTTCTTTTTTGACCACTCTTCCAGTTACAAATATTTGACCACAAACTTTTTCTTGTCTCTCCAGTTATTTCATAACAGGGACCTCACTGGCCATGTAATTCAGCTGCAATTCACCCACAATTTATGACTTTAAAAGCATTGCTTCAAATCCTCCCCACAGCCGGTGTTAGCACTTAAATTTGAATGGCAACAATTGGAATGAAACCTCATTTTACAAACGGCAACCATAAACAATCAGGATCTCTTTTATTGTTTCACTGATAGCCTTTGGTAAATAAATTATGCGTGACAAAAAAAGATCAGCTCCATATTGTCTTAACAAATGGTCTCGCAATCAACGACAATTAGTGATGAATGACAAATGCTGCCATTGCCGGTGATGCTGACATTCTGTGAAACAGCAGCATTAAAGGTGAAATAAACCAAGGAACTGTAAATGATGGAGATCTTAAATAAAATTCTCCAGTGCCTGAAAACGTTGGAGAATCTCAGCAAGTATGGTAGCGTCTGTCAGGAGAAAAAACAGATAAAGAGAGAGAAATGAAAAGCAAACAAAGGGAATGCTGATGATGAACCAAAAGGAAAATAAAATTGTAGCTTAGTCTCAGATTTCCCTTTTTCGTATATTCCTGAATATCATGTTAATTTTGATGTGTCCCTCTTTAAATTGAGTTATATTCCCTCTACCCTTCTTATCTAAGTGTGATGATCTACTCCATCTGCAATACAAGTGCTGCCATTATCGTTGCTGAGATACAGAGAAAGGTAATGTTACATTGTCAACTGCTTCTTTGGAGAGAGGAACTGTGAGTGTGGGACTGTGGAGAGATGTAACGGTTTTTTCCGCTAAGAAGAGAAACATTTTCAGCACTAAATGGGTACACCGTGTGTGTGAGAATTTGAATTGCTCCTGTCATTACAGAGTAAAGAGAGGTTCTATGGAAGTTTTTTTCGGGTTTGCGTTATCAGCTGCTGCGTCCATTCAGAGAGGCGCAAACATATGATGACCCCGCTAAACATCATGGCATAGAGAGAGAACACAGGGGGCCAACACCTTCAACATATTGTCCAGCTATCACCATAGTTGACAGCTAAGCAGACAATGCAACTTTTCTTTAATGTTTTCTGATTTATGGCTGAAAAAAGTGAAACTATCACGGTATTCTCTAACAGATGGAAGGCTTAACAGACAGTCAATTTTTCAATGTATCATTTCAGTTACATCGCACTGTACATTTTTACAAAAAATTCTGTGTGTTAGGATTGAGCCATCCGCTTCCACATGAAGAAGGAGCGACGGTCCCAAAGCTCGTATGCTTCCAATAAAACCTGTTGGACAATAACCAGGTGTTGTGTGATTTTTAACTAAATATTTAAAACAGAATGGAGAGGGCAAACAGGAAAATAAATAGCTTTACATCAGCTGTGAGAAACACATTGTAACATTTTATAAGGAACGTGACAACTCGACATTTCGAGAATAATGATATGATATGGAAGAGTTAGACTCGATTCAGGAAAGGGAAATTATCTTTGATAAACCTGCTGGAGTTGGTGGAGGTTGACCGTTGTGACATCGACAACTGAGAATTTGAATTTTCACTAAAAGTTTGACACGGTTGAATACTGGTGACTGGGGAATGTTAGAGTTAATGGGTACGTCGGTGTGGATTAAACCAAATGGATGAAAAATTGGATACTAGGTAAAATGAAGAGAGTAGTGTTCTTCCCTGGGTGGAAGTCTTGTGGGGTATCAGAAGGATCAGTGCTTGGGAAATAGCTTTTCGCTTTGTATAAAATGATTCAGATCGGTACAACAACTATTATGATTCTCATTTATATGTATTAAATGGTGAGAGGTAGGGAAGTTCTGTTGTTGAAAAGGACCTGCATGTCCTTGGTTATAATTTAGTGACAGAATTCATACGGGGCAGGAAGTAAACGATATGTGGCTCTTCCTGTAAAGAGCCAGAGTTAGTATATCTTTCCTAATGGTGTGTTTTGTTGAGAGAGTATATTATTGCATTGTGTACACATTTGGTCAGCTTTATCAATAATGATCTCTTTGTCACCAAGACAATGCAAAGGAGTTACAACGGACGAAACTCTGGCATGATGGCACCATGCAGAGAGAGGGCATATCTCTGTGTTTAATCTGTAGCACTGTGAGAGAATAATAAGTTGAAACTTGATGGCTATAGACGAATACTCATTTCATCCCTAACAGCTGAATAGGGTGAAAATTTTTAACTGGATGATTGACTCCCGATAGTTTACATGCCTGTGCAGAACCCTCATGTCCACTGACATCGAGGTACAGGCTCTGAATGAACCCTGACATTTTAATGCAGTTACTGTATGACACTGAATTGAAAGTCACTTTGGACACAATCCTGTCAGCAGTCACAATAACATCAATATTAAAGAGTTAACAATTCTGCACCACCTTCTGACCTCCATGGAGACCATGGCTATACTATCTTGGAGATGCAAGACTCCTTGGTGAATGGCTATAAAAAGTTGGCTCCATTCCGACTGCCAGAAAACCATGTTAAAGTTACACATATGTACTATGAGTAATTAAACCACGAAGAACAAGATAGTGCAGTCTATCTGTTTCGTCCTTGCTCCATTTGTTTGTGAAGTTGGAGCATCTCTGACACCTTCCTGTTCTTGGGTTAGTGACTTGAGAAGCTGAATAATCGCTTTCTATCCCACAGTAAGTAATTCCAGTTGCAAAACGCTCTCTTTCTCATCCCATGTAAGTGAGGGAGTGAGCAGATTCCTTATCTTACTGTGTTTTTGGCAGGAGGGACTGAATGAGCTATCACACATCTTGTCCAATGGTTTGATGGGTTGAATGATTCCGCATATTTTTGTGAACACATTTTGAGGTGCCGAATGTGCTGCACCTTTTACTGTGAAAATGAACCGCGTTTATCAGTACTGTTACATGAATGTTACCCAGACGTTAACAGCACGATCTTGAATGGTGTCCAGTTCTTGTTGCACATGGACACAGACTACTTCAAGAGCTAAGGAGAATCACCTTGTTCTGAAAACTATATAAACGTCAGTGAATATCCCCAATTCTGCTCAGTTTGGACTCAATGGGCTGAAAGGCCTCCTTCCACGCTGTTAGGATTCTATCATGAGAAATTGGGGAGACTGAGGGAGCTACCCTGAGAATCTCTTGCAGTGATGGTCCACGGTTGAGATGATTGATGTCCACTGATGAAAAACATCTTTCCTTGTGATGTGAATGAGTCCAAACAGTATAGAGACTGTAATCAATTCTCATTAAGTGCGACTTTTCTCAGACTTCTTGATGTCACCCTCAGTCTAATACTGCCTTGAGTTCAGGGCCAGTCTCTCTGTCTAATCCCTCGTGTTTCCACTTTTGTTCATATCAATAGGTCATGGTGTAGAAGCAGAGAATGTTTTCTTCACACAGAGGACAGTGAATGTCAGGAAGTTTGTTGCACAGAGATTTAGGGGAGCTAAATCACTGAAAGAGACCATTGGTGGCCCGCAGGGATCAGTTATGGAGCCTCTTCTCTTTGTGATTTTTACAACTGACATGGATGAGGAAGTGGAAGAGTGGTTTAGTAAGTTTTCAGATGACACAAAGGTATGTAAAGTGGTGCATGGGTGTGTGCAGGGCTTTTGTAGGTTGCAACAGGACATTGAGATAATGCAGAGCTGGGCGAAGAAGTGGCTGATGGAATTCAAGCTGTAAACGCGTGAATTAATTCCCTTTGAAAGCGCAAATTTGCAGAATATAGGGTTATCGGCAGGGTTCAGGCAGTGTGGAAGAACAGAGGGATTTTGGCGTCCATGTCCATAGATAACTCAAAGTTACTACCTAAATTGATTGGGTTGTTAAGAAGGCGAATGGAGTTTTAGCTTTAAGAGCGGTGTGGTTATGCTGCAGCTCTGTAGAGACCTGGTTAGACCGCACCTAGTGTATTTTGTTCACTTCTAGTCACCCCATTATAGGAAGGATGAGGAAGCTTTAGAAAGAGTGTAGAGTAAATTTACCAGAATGCTACCTGGACTGGAAGGCAGGTCTTATGAAGAAAGGTTGAGGGAGCTGGGGCTTTCCTCATGTGCATTAAGAAGAATGAGAGATGACTTGTTAGAGGTGTAAAAGGTGATGAGAGGCAAAGAGAGAGCGAATAGACCAAGACTTTTCTCCAGGGCAGAAATGTCTATCACCAGCGGTCATAATTTTAGGTAATTAAAGGAAGATTTAGGGGAGATGTCAGCGGTAGTTTTTTGTTTATATCACGCAGATAGTGGTGGGCGTAGAGTCAAATACGTGAGGGAAAGTTAGGAGACTCTTTGATAGGCATATGGAAGAAAGTGCACGGAAGAATGTAGGTGAGTCTGATCTTAGAGTAGGATAAATGAGTGATACAACATCAAGGGTCGAGAGCCTCGACTGTGATGTACTTTTCAATGTTTTGTATTCGATGGATGTGCTTGGAGAGGTTGGAGATGGATTTTGACCTGTCAGAGAATTGAGATTTTTGAAGAATTGGACTTTAAAGAGGATTTGAGACTAAGAGCAGTTCAGTCACGATCTTAGTGAAGGGCAATGCAGGCTTGGGGGAGGGGGGTGGTGAACAACATGCTCTTGTTTCTGATGTTCTCACATTCTGTTGTTGGAAAGTTAGTAGGTGGTATTTTCCTGGAAATTCTGTTTGAAAGTTGTGGCCTGGAAGACCAGAGAATTTTGTGAGCCATCTCTGGGTGAGGTATGGGGGCTGTATTCACAATGAATCTGGGTCTACAACATGACCAATAAATGACCACCAAGTTGCAGAGAGGGGCAGCTCTGTAAGGACAGATGAAGGTTCTTTTCTATAATCATACTGGGATTTTCAATTACATTTTCCAAATCACCCCAAACAGTATGTGACATTATTAAGGGAGTGAATGGTAGCCTTTGTTTCTGGCACCAGTTTATATTAGTAAGTGGTCTCCAACTGCTCCTGTCTAGCAGATTTTAGGGGCTGAATGGAACGCAGAAACATGGGACTGAGGAACAGGAGTGGGTCATGTGATACTTCGAGCTTTTTTCACGAGGCACTAAGATTGTGGCTGATCAGGTTGTGTTGCCAGCCCCACTTTAATGTCTGTATTCCATTATCCGTGACACACTTCTCTGTCAAATATTTAACTAACAGCTCTGAATTCCTGTAATCAGAGAGGCACTTTAAACTTCTGGGGAAGACAATTTTCACTTGAAAAGCCCTTTTAAAAATTTTTCCTCATCCCTCTTATACAATTAGAGCATCATACAGCGTTGAAACAGATCCTTTATTCCAGCTTGTCCGGTGCTGACCAGATATCACAATCTGAACTAGGCCCACTTGCCAGCATTTTGCTCATATCGCTCTGAACCATTCCTATTGATGTACCTGTCCAGATACATTTAAAAATGTAATTGCACCCGCTTCCATCACTTTCTCTGACAGCACTTTCCGTACATGCACCACCCTCTGCATGGAAAAAGTTACCCCTAAGGTCCCTTCTAAAAACTCCCCCGTCACATTCAACCTATGACTCTACTTGTGGACTCTCCAGCCCTGGGGAAAAGACATTGCCAATTCAGGCTATCCACACCAATTATGATTTTATAAACCACATTCATGTTACCCCTCAGCATCCGACAATCCAGGGGAAAAAGCCTCAACCCTGTCGATGAAACATTCAGGTTCCAGAAAACCATTATAAATTGTTTCTGCACCCTTTCAAGGTTAACAACATCAATCCTTTAGCAGAGCCAACCAAATTGTACGAAATATTCTTAATGTGGCCTCACAAGCGTCCCTGTGCAAGCGCAACATGCCACCTGAACTTCTATACTCAATGCACTGACCGATTCAGGCAAGATTGCCAACTGCATTGTTCACCACCCTGTCTACCTGCAACTACACTTTCAAGGAACTATAAACCTGCACCGTAGGTCACTTTGTTCCGCAACATTCCCCAGGGCACGACCCTGCTTTAACTTACCAAAATATAAAACCGAAAAATATCTAAATTTAACTTTATCTTCCAGTCCTTGCCCCTTTGATGGTCAACGGTGCCGTTGTACTCTGAGATAATCTTCTTGGCTATCTATTACACCATGGTTTTGATGTTATCTGTAAACCTACTAACCATACCTCCGATATTCCCATCCAAGTCGTTGATATCCATGATGAAAAGCAGTGAGCTCAGCAAAGATTCGTTCAGCACAGCGCTGGTGACAGGCCTCCAATCTGGAAAACAATCCGTTACATTCAGGACAATTTTGTATCCAAGCGGTTAGCTTTCCCCGGATTCCTTTTGACCTAACCTTAGTAACCTGTCCCCGATGGGGAATCTTATTAAACACCTTGCTGAAGACTGTGTAAACACTATATACTACAGTGCCTTTTCAGTCTTCTTTGTCACCTCTTCAAAATACTCAATCGCCTTAATGAGACATGATTTTCATCATACAAAGCCATGTTGACTATCCCTAAACAGTCATAGAATCATAGAATCATAGAACAATACAGCACAGAACAGGCCCTTCGGCCCACGATGTTGTGCCGAACTTCTATCCTAGATTAAGCACCCATCCATGTACCTATCCAAATGCCGCTTAAAGGTCGGCAATGATTCTGACTCTACCACTCCCACGGGCAGCGCATTCCATGCCCCACCACTCTCTGGGTATAGAACCCACCCCTGACATCTCCCCTATACCTTCCACCCTTCACCTTCAATTTATGTCCCCTTGTAACACTGTTGTACCCGGGAAAAAAGTTTCTGACTGTCTATTCTATCTAATCCTCTAATCATCTTATAAACCTCTATCAAGTCACCCCTCATCCTTCGCCGTTCCAACGAGAAAAGGCCGAGAACTCTCAACCTCTCCTCGTACGACCTATTCTCCATTCCAGGCAACATCCTGGTAAATCTTCTCTGCACCCTCTCCAAAGCTTCCACATCTTTCCAAAAGTGAGGCGACCAGAACTGCACACAGTACTCCAAATGTGGCCTAACCAAAGTCCTGTACAGCTGCAACATCACTTCATGACTCTTGAATTCAATCCCTCTGCTAATGATCGATAATACTCCATAGGCCTTCTTAAAAACTCTATCCACCTGAGTGGCAACTTTCAAAGATCTATGTGCATAGACCCCAAGATCCCTCTGTTCCTCCACCTGACTCAGAACCCTACCATTAACCATGTATTCGGCATTCTTATTTGTTTTTCCAAAAATGGACAACCTCACACTTGGCAGGGTTGAACTCCATCTGCCACTCCTCAGCCCAGCTCTGCATCATATCTAAGTCCCTTTGCAAACGACAAATGCCCTCCTCACTGTCCACAACTCCAGCTATCTTCGTATCATCTGCAAATTTACTGACCCACCCTTCGACTCCCTCATCCAAGTCAATAATAAAAATTACAAACAGCAGAGGACCCAGAACTGATCCCTGCGGAACTCCACTTGTAACTAGGCTCCAGGCTGAATATTTACCATCTACCACCACTCTCTGACTTCGACCGGTTAGCCAGTTTTCTATCCAATTGGCCAAATTTCCCTCTATCCCACGCCTCCTGACTTTCCGCATAAGCCTACCATGGGGAAACTTATCAAATGCCTTACTAAAATCCATGTACACTACATCCACTGCTCTACCCTCATCCACATCCTTGGTCACCTCTGTCCCTAATCAAGCAGTGTCTTTCCAGATACTCAAATAATCCTATCCCTCAGTACCCTTTCCATTACTTTGCCTACCACAGAAGTAAGACGTACTGGCCTGTAATTCCCGGGGTTATCCCTATTCCCTTTTTTGAACAGGGGCACAACATTCGCTACTCTCCAGTCCCCTGGTACCACCCCCGTTGCCAGTGAAGACGAGAAGATCATTGCCAACGGTACTGCAATTTCCTCTCTTGCTTCCCAAATAATCCTAGGATATATCCCGTCAGGCCCGGGGGACTTTTCTATCCTCAAGTTGTTCAAAATGTCCAAAACCACTTCCTTCCTAACAAGTATCTCTTCTAGCTTACCAGTCCGTTTCACACGCTCCTCTTCAACAATACGGTCCATCTCGTTCGTAAATACTGAAGAGAAGGACTTGTTCAAGACCTCTCCTATCTCTTCCGACTCAATACTCAATCTCCCACTGCTGTCCTTGATCGGAACTACCCTCGTTCTCGTCATTCTCAGGTTTCTCACATACGCATAAAATGCCTTGGGGTTATCCTTGATCCTATCTGCCAAGGAGTTTTCATGCCCTCTCTTAGCTCTCCTCATCCCTTTCTTCAGGTCCCTTCTGGCTATCCTGTATCCCTCCACTGCTCTGTCTGAACCCAGTTTCCTCAACCTTATGTAAGCCTCCTTCTTCCTCTTTACTGGATATTCAACCTCCCTCGTCAACCAAGGCTCCCTCACACGACCATTTCTTTCCTGCCTGATAGGTACATATATATCAAGGACACGTCGTATCTGATCCTTGAAAAAGTTCCACATTTCCACCACATCCTTCCCTGACAGCTTATGCTCTCAACTTATGCTCCACAAATCCTGTCTTACAGCATTGTAATTTCCCTTCCCCCAATTGTAAAATCTACCTTGTTGTGCGCACCTATCTCTCTCGATAACCAAGGTGAAAGTCACAGAATTGTGGTCACCATCACCAAAATGTTAACCCACTAACAAGCCCATCACTTGTCCCGGTTCATTACCGAGTACCAAATCCAATATGGCCTCCCCTCTGGTTGGACAATCTACATACTGAGTTAGAAAACTTCTTGGACACTGCACAAACACTGCCCCATCCAATCTACTTGATCTAATGAGCTTCCAATCAATATTTGGGAAGTTGAAGTCGCCCATGACTATGAACATGTGGCTTCTGCACCTTTCCAAAATCTGTTTCCCAATCTGATTCTCCACATCTCTGCTGCTATTGGGGGGCCTATAGTAAGCACCCAACAAGGTGACTGCACGTTTCCTATTTCTGACTTCAGCCCATACGACCTCCAATAGCAGATCCCCCTCAAACGTCCTTCCTGCAGCCGTTATACCATTTCTAATTAGCAATGCCACCCCCCTCCTTTTTTCCCACCCTCCCTAATCTTACTGAAACATCTTTAACCAGGAACCTCCAACAGCCATTCCTGTCCCTCATCTATCCACGTTTCCGTGATGGCCGCAACATCGTAGTCCCAGGTACCGATCTACGCCTTAAGTTCACCCACCTTATTTCTGATACTCCTTGCGTTGAAGTATACGCACTTGAACCCATCTCTGTGTCTGCAAGCATTCCCTGTCAGTGCTACCTTCTCCACAGCCTCCCTACAGTCTTGGACATCCTGACACACAGCTAGCTTACTTGCTGGACTACAAGTCCGGATCCCATCCCCCTGCCAAATTAGTTTAAACCCCCCCCCCCGAAGAGTGCTAGCAAACCTACCCCCTTGGATATTGGTGCCCTTCTGGTTCAGGTGCAACCCGTCCTTTTTGTACAGGTCCCACCTTCCCCAGAAGGCAGTCCAATTGTCCAAATACCTGAAGCCCTACCTCCTACACCATCCTTGCAGCCACGTGTTCAACTGCACTCTCTCCCTATTCCTTGCCGCACTGTCATGTGGCACCGGCAACAACCCAGAGATGACGACGTCTGTCCTAGCTTTTAGCTTCCAGCCTAACTCCCTGAGCTCTTGAATGACCTCCACACCCCTCTTCCTGCCTATGTCGTTGGTGCCAATGTGTACCACGGCTTCTGGCTGCACACCCTCCCCCTTAAGGATTCTGAAGACACGGTCCGAGACGTCTCGGACCCTGGCATCCGGCAGGCAACAAACCATTCGAGAGTCTCGCCCATGTCCACAGAACCGCCTGTCCGTCCCTCTAACTAGAGAGTCTCCTATAACTAGCGCTCTCCTCCTCTCCCCCTTTCCCTTCTGAGTCTCAGAGCCAGACCTCACGCCACAGACACCTTCACTGCAGCTTACACCTGCAAGGCTGCACCCCACCCCCAATAGTTTCCAAAGCTATACTTATTATTTAGGGGACCGAACACAGGGGAACCCTGCACTGCCTGCTTCTTTCCCTTCCCACCTCTAACTGTTACCCAGCTACCTCTGTTCTCCGGCGTAACTATGTCCCTGTAGCTTCTATCAATCACCCTCTCAGCCTTTCGAATAATCCTCAGTTCATCCAACTCCAGTTCCAGTTCCCTAACTCGTTCGGTGAGGAGCAGGATATGACTGCATTTCCTGCAGACGAAGTCGGCAGGAGTATCGGTGGTCACGTCTATCTCAAACATCCTGCAGAAGGAACATTCCACCGCCTGCGCTGCCATGACTGTACACGTTGTCTCCAAAACAAGAACACTGAGTCAATAACACTGAGTCGCTTACCTGTCGACTTTAAAGTTAGGTTAGAGAAGGAGGGTGGGAGGGTGGCCCTACAAAGTAGGGCCTGGGGTCTAGAACAAACCCTCTCAAATGCTAATCACTTACCTTCCCGACCAGCTCTGCGCTCCAACCTCACTTCTGCCCAACTCGCGCCGCTCTCTGCGGTGAAAAGTCTCCCGTGTTTGCTTTCAACCGGCCGCTGCGTCCACTCAAATGACCGTTGGTGTTAAAGGGTGAGAATTTATACTCACTGTTCTCCTTCCCGGCTGCCCCTCTGCTTGCCATCACTTCCTCTGCTGCTCCCGCTCTTTCTGTGAAGAGAGAGAAAAAAACACCGCTGCCCCTACAGGTAAGTAAATTTAAAACAAACTGTCTTACCTTAGCTGTAGTCTCCCGGGTTCGATTGTCTTGTCTTTCTAAATGGATGGAAGTCCTATTCCTCAGAATCCCTTCCAATAAACTCCTCTATACTGACGTTAGGCTCACTGAGTCTATAATTTCATGTGCTTTTGAATCGCGGTTCCCTTTTCTAGTCCCACTCCTCCACAAAACAAAATATGACTAGTATGGTGATATGGCCAAGGAGTGGTTCTCAGAGTGTGTCAGAGTCAGCGTTCGGAACAAGTCGGATGGATTTCTTTAATCTGCTAAAACAACACGTTTATGACAAACGCAAAATTCCTCAAACAATGATGGAAACAAGAATGACGAGAGGATTTGCAAATATGTACATTAATATTTCCCTTTGAAAAATACTGTGGAACACACACACACACACAAATACACACACAAATACACACACACATACACACACACATACGCACACACACACACGCACACACAAATACACACACACACACACAAATACACACACACGTACGCACACACACACGTTCGATAACAAATTGAAAAGCAAAATATCTGCAAAGTTAACTTGAAAGAATATTATTCGAACTCATGACCAAAGGAAAAATGAGAGTTTGACCAAAATGCTGTTCTATTTAGAGAGTAATCAAGTCTGACAGCATGGAGAGAGGCCCTTTGGCCCAAACGGGTCAATGCTGACCCAAATGTCCGTTTACACTAACCCGATTTCCCAGCACTTGGCCCATAGACCTCTCTTCCTTTCCTGCCCATGTCCTTTTCCAAATACTATTTAAATATTATTAATATAAATGCTTCAACCACTTCCACTAGCAGCTCATTCCCTTTGCGTAGCACTCACTGTGTAAAACAGTTTCCCTTTATTCTTTCCCCCTCACATTAAACGGATGTCCTCTCGTCCTCAATTCCACAACTTTGGAAAAATAGGTTGAGTCCATTCACCCTATCCATGCCTGTCATAATCTTGTGCACTTCTATTGCATCTCGCTGAGTCTACTACGCTCTAAAGAAAAAAGTTCTCTCGCTTGCCTGACCTCTCCCGATATGTCACACTGTTGAGTCCTGGCAACCTCTTTGTAAATTCCGTCTGTACACATTCCAATTTAAAAATATCCTTCTGATCGCAATGTGACCAAAACTGAATACAACACTATAACTGCAGCCTCACCAACATCCTGTATAACTGCAACATTTAATCCCAATTTTCTCCTCAATGTCCTGACTGATGAATGCAAGTGTGCCAAAAGTCTTCTTCACTGCCATGTCCACCTGTGACTCCAATTCCAGAGTACGGTGGACCTGAACTTCATGGTCCCTCTGCTCAACTGCACTCCTTAAGGCCCTACCATTTACCATGAAACTCCTATCTTGATCTAACTTTGCAAAAATATTTCTCGGCCCACATCTCCAGTTGATCAATGTCGTGCTGCAAATTCTGATATACTTCCTCACTGTCCACGATACCACCTATTTTAGTGTCATCTTCAAATTTACTAATGATATCTTGCACATTCTCAAGAATATCATTGTCATAGATAATAAACAGCAATGGACCCAGCACTGACCCCAGAGGAACGTCATGTGTCACAGGCCTCCAGTGCAGGAGCATCCTTCCACAATTACGGGCTGCTTACTACCACCAAGCCAATTGTGTATCCAATTTGCCTGCTCCCTCTGGATTCCATGCGATTCTAACTTTCCAGAACAACCTATCAATGGTAACCTTGTCAAAGGCTTTACTGAAAACAATACAGATTACATCTACTGCCCTGCCCTCATCAATAGTACTGATCACTTCATCAATGAACTCAAACAAATTTGAGAGGCTTGATCTCCCACATACAAAGCCATGCAATCTGTTCAGTCTAAAGAACAACAATTAATAATAATTATTAAAATTAATAATAACAAACAATTAATAATAATAATATGATATTTTCAGTGGATAATAAACTATCCATGGTAAGTTTTATTGGATTTTGCATCATGCGTGAAGGGCAGAGTAGATTTTGTACCTGTGTCTTTGAACTGTGTTGACAACAAGCAAGGGTGGCATGGTGGCTCACTGCTGCCTCGTAGTCTCATGGATCTGGACTTGATTCCAGCTTCGGGAGACTCTGTGTAGAGTTTGCACATTGCCCCTGTGTTTGTGTGAGTTTCCTCCGGGTGCTCCATTTTCCTCCCACAATCCAAAGATGTACATGTTAAGTAAATTGGCCATGCTAAGTTACCCATACTCTTCTGTGCATTCGTCAGGGGTAAATATAGGGTAGGGGAATGGGACTGGGTGGGCAACTGTTTGGAGGGGCGGTGTGACCTTCTTGGGCCAAATGGCCTGTTTCCATACTGTAGAGAATCTGAAAAAAAAAGAATTTCTAATCAAATGATCTCTTTCCAAATTATTGTATATCTTAGCCCTCAGAATCTTCTCAAGTAACCGACGGGCAACAGATGTTACACTTCATGGCCTATAGTTCCCAGATTTTCCTTTGCTTCCCTTTCTGAATAATTGCACAACATTTGCTACCCTCCAGTCTTCTGGAATCTAACCTGAGGCTAACGATGATGCAAAAATATCAACCAGGTCCCAGTAGTTTCTTCTGTCGCCTCTTGCAGTGTTCTTGGATCCAACTGTTTAGGATCAGGAAATTTATCCACCTTCATACATTCTAATACATCCAACACGTCGTCTCCTGTGATATTGACTCACCCCAAGATAACACCACGACCTTTGTTAAGCTCCTAATTCCGTCAAAATTCGCCTTGCTCCAATTTAGAACTTGAACACGTGGAAAAGTTTTGTCCTTCTCCATAACTATTTTAAAATTAATACAACTATAGTCACAGGTCCCAGAATGCTCCCCCACTGTCACCTCAGTCACCTGTCCTGCCCTAATTCTTAGAGTAGGTCAAGTTTCGCCATTCCCAAGTTGCACCCTCTACTTACTGCTTGAGGAAACTTTTCTGAACACACTTAATAGATACAGCCCATCTAGTCCTTAAGTCTAGGTCATTCCCAGTCTATGTTCGGATAATTAACATCTCGTACCATGGCAATCCTATTGACCCTGCAAGTGTCCCCAATCTCTTTGCCTATTGTTATTCCTCTAATGCCCCGTTTACTATTTGGGGGCCTCTAGAACAACCAAAATACTATCACCATTCCCTTCTTATTTCTTAGCTCAACCCACAAATCCTGATTGGATGATCCATCAATTATTTTATCTCTGATTACTGCTGTGATACTCGACTCAATCAAAAATTAAACTCCACGTCCTCTTCTTCCACCATCTCTGTCCCGCATAAAGCACTGTACCCGGCAGATTAAGCTGCCAGTCCTGTCCCTCCCGTAGCCATGTTTCTGTTATGGCTATAATATCCAATTCACACATACCTATTGACACCCTGAGTTCATCGGCCTTACCTGTCAGCCATCTTACATTAAAGCAGATGCAATTTAATCCAACAGACATTCCTTGCTCCCTGTCGTGTTCCAGCCTAACCTGTCTCTTCACTGTACTGTTTTTGATGACTGTATCTCTTTCCAGCCTCACACTTGCCTCCCTCCTGTTGAGGATCCCACCCCTCCCCAACCCCAGCCAAACTCATTGAAACCCTCCCTTGCAGCACGAGCAAACCTGCTTGCCATGATATTGGTCCCCTTCCAGTTCAGTTACAACCCGTCCTTCCCGAACAGATCACATCTGCCCAAAAAAGATCCTAGTGATCCAAAAATCTAAATCTCTGTCTCCTGCACCAATTCTTTAGCCACCTATTCATCTAACATTTCCTCCAGTTTCACCTTCACTAGCAAGGAGCACTGGAAGTAAACCGGATATTATCACTGTCTTTTACCATTTTTCTTAGCTCACTATAATCACTCTGGACCTCATCACTATTTCTACCTGTGTAATTTGTACAATGTGCACAATGACTTCTGGCTGCTCCCCCACCCCGGTGAGAACTTTCTACAGCTTGTCTGAGACAGCCTTGACCCTGGCACGTGGGAGGCTAAACACCATCCCGTTTTCCCATTTGCAGCCACAGCATCTCTTGTCTGTCACCCTCACTATCGAGTCTGTATAAGTACTTCTGAAGTTAGTCTGCTCGCACAACCTTCTGACAATGGGATTTCTTCATGAAACAGTTGGATTTGGCTGATGCTTTGCTTCACGCAGTGGGAAGATTCCAAAGAATCATCATCAGGAATCCTCCATGAGTTGGAAAGGCGACTGTGTTTTTTTTTCACTCCCACATGTTGCTGTGCTGAGTGACAGGGAAATAGAAAGGGAGAAATAGACAGTTCCTTCATAGATAGGTTACATTGTTTCCATCTCTAAGTTAAATCAATAACATTATGAAACCCCAAACTGGACGATGTGAGCTTTCCTTGAACATTGTCCGAACTATATGACTCCATCACATTCTCGACTCCATGTCAGTGCAATATTGCTGTTGTCATACACAGAATGAATTCATTAACAAGAAATGTCCATATTTGTTGTGAAGATGTGTTAATATGATGCTGCATAATGTAAAAATAAGCGTTTCATGTTTTCACAATATCTGTGTTAAGATGAATATGTTTTACTCTGAAACAAATACAGAAATTAATGGAAAAGCTCAGCCTGTCTTGCAGCATGTATGCAGAAAAATCAGAGTTCAATTTTTCAGTCAAATGATATCTCCTTGCAAACTGATTTATTCTGAAATTATTTCCCCAGCTTTATTCTCCCACACAAGAAGAAATATCCATCTGGTATACACCAAATATACTCTTCTCAAGATATTATATGGTCAATGCAACAACCCTCATTCTCAGGCTGAACTGTTAAATCTTCATTACGGAATGCCTTCATCCCAAGAATGAGTGAAGAGAAAAAAACTTTAAAACGTTTCGAAACCATTTTTATTATATCTGTTTAGGCAATTATAACTACACATAATACTTCAGATGTCATCTCAGTCATGCCCTGTACTGATGCAGAAAAACATCGCTAAGATCATACACAACACACCTTGCACGAAACAGAATCATTCAATTTACCTTCCAAATCATTTGCTGCATCTTCAGAGTAATTTGATGTGAGTCATGTGCCAGAACACACAAATCCCTCGGCACCACTGAGGTCTGCATTGTCCTTGCATTTAAATCATTTTCTGCTGTTTTGTCTTTTCCTCAAAACAGAAAATTCCCATCACACACACACACACACACACACACACACACACACACACACACACACACATATATATACACACACACACACACACACACAAACATATAGAGTACTGCTATTTTTTCTGGCGAAGGTTTGCTCACAACTGTCCTCTGTCTGTATGCCATTGCTTGATGATCTGACCTCCCCCAATGTGTGTCACATTGCAGACGTTCTGCACTCAGTCTGTCTGTATCCAGTTGCAGACACTATGCCCTCCCTTCTCTGTATCCCAAAGCAAACGCTCTCCTCACCCCATCGGTATCCCATTGCAGACAGTCTTCCCGCCCTCTGTCTGTATCCCATTGCAGACGCTATGCCCTCGCCCTGTCTGCATTCCACTGCAGACGCTATGCCCTCGCAATGTCTGCATTCCACTGCAGACGCTCTGCCCTCCCCTGTCTGTATCTCATTGCAGACGCTCTGGACTCCCCTGTCTCTATCCCATTGCAGATACTCTGCACTTCCCCTATCTCTACCCCATTCCAGATGCTCTGCCCTCCCCCTTTCTGTGTCCCATTGCAGACGCTCTGCCCCACCCCCACACCCTCCGTCTGTGTGCCATTACAGACGCTATGTCTCCATTTGACATCTTATTGAATGACTATCCTGGTGCATGAGCAAACTGAGCTCCATCCCTTTCATCCAATTCATTGGTATGGATTGTAATTTGTTGATGACAAAACTCAGATCCCTGAAGAATTCCACTAGTTACAGCTTTCCACGCATAAAATGAGTAATGATGTCTACTCTGTATTTCCAGACGTACCTCAGGTGCCCCTTGACAACTCACCCTATCCATGCCCTTCATCATTTTATAAACTTCTATAAAGTGCAAATGTGACTCCAATCAACGCGAATGGCTGTGCTTTCAGTCATCCTGCGTCTAAGTTCTAAAATTCAGTGTCGTACCTCTTCCTTCTCCATCAAGGCACGAATCCAAAAAGAGTTTAACCAACTTGTTCAGACATATTATGAAACAGATCTGCGGGCTTTAAAACTGGAATTTTCGGCCCAGTGATAGGGACACTACCATCAGTTAGCATTAGCCGCTAAAGCTGAAACATGATGCTCCTGTGTGTTTGTTCATCAGCCTGTTGTAACATGCTGTGACACACCTCCACAGGACATGAATACATAGAACACAGAACATAGAACAGTACAGCACAGAACAGGCCCTTCAGTCCACGATATTGTGCCGACCACTGATCCTCATGTATGCAGCCTTAAATTTCTGTGACCACATGCATGTCCAATAGTCTCTTAAATGTCCCCAATGACCTTGCTTCCACAATTGCTGCTGGCAACGCATTCCATGCTCTCACAACTCTCTGTGTAAAGAACCCACCTCTGACATCCTCTCTACACTTTCCTCCAAACAGCTTAAGACTATGACCCTTCGTGTTAATCATTTCTGCCCTGGGATATTCTCTCTGGCTATCGACTCTATCTATGCCTCTCATTACCTTGTATACCTCAATTAAGTCCCATCCCCTCCTCCTTCTCTCAAATGAAAAAAGTCCGAGCTCAGTCAACCTCTCTTCATAAAATAAGCCCTCCAGTCCAGGAAGCATCCTGGCAAATCTCGTCTGAACCCGCTCCAAAGCATCCACATCTTTCCTATAATAGTGCGATCAGAACTGGACGCAGTATTCCAAGTGAGGTCTAACCAAAGTTTTATAGATCTGCAACAAGATCTCACGACTCTTAAACTCAATCCCCCTGTAAACGAAAACCAAAACACCGTATGCCTTCTTAACAACTCTGTCCACTTGTGTGGCCATTTTAAGGGATCTATGTACCTGCACACCAAGATCCCTCTATTCCTCCACACTGCCAAGAATCCTATCCTTAATCCTGTACTCAGCTTTCAAATTCGAACTTCAAAAATGCATCACCTCGCATTTGTCCAGGTTGAACTCCATCTGCCAACTCTCAGCCCATCTATGCATCCTGTCAATGTACAGCTGCAGCCTACAACATCCCTCTGGACTGTCAACGACACTTCTAACCTTTGTGCCGTCTGCAAACTTGCTGACCCATCCTTAAATCCCCTCATCCAAGTCATTAATAAAAATTACAAACAGTAGAGGCCCAAGGAGAGAGCGCTGTGGAACATCACTCACCACAGGCTTCCAGGCAGAATATTTTCCCTCTACTACCACTCGCTGTCTTCTGCTGGCCAGCCAATTCTGTATCCAGATAGCTAAGTTCTCCTGCACTCCATTCCTCCTGACCTACTGAATAAGCCTACCATGGGGAACCTTATCAAATGCCTTGCTGAATTCCATATACACCACTTCCACAGCTCGACCCTCATCAACTGTTCTAGTCACATCCTCAAAGAACTCGATAATGTTTGTGAGGCATGACCTGCCCCTCACAAAGCCGTGTTGACTGCATTTAATAAAGCCATGCTTTTCCAGATGGTCAGAAATCCTAACCCTCAGAATCATTTCTAATACCTTGCAGACGACAGATGTGAGACTTACTGGTCTGTATCTGCTGGTAATTTCCCTATTTCCTTTTTGGAAGAGAGGAATTTGCCTCTCTCCAGTCCTCAGGTCCGACTCCAGTGGAGAGCGAGGATGCAAAGATCTTCGCAAGTGGCGAAGCAATTGCATTTCTCGTTTCCCAAAGCAGCCGAGGACAAATCTGGTCCGGGCCTGGCGACTTGTCAATCTTAATGTTTGACAAACTTTTCAGCACATCAGTTTCCTCTATCTCTACCCATTCCAGCATGCACACCTGTTCTTCAAAGGTTTCATTCACTACAAAGTTCGTTTCTTTCGTAAAGACAGAAGCAAAAAAACTCAAATACACGCCACCTTCTACAGTGATAGAGGCACGACCAGACAGTCATGGACTGGAATCGACTCCAGAGTTCCATCTCAGAAACGTGGGCATAATCCATTAAACAAGGTCTAAACCATGTCCAGATTTTGGGTCATATTTTAAGTGTATGGATTGCTTAAGTTCTGGTTAACATTACCATATTATATTAGGGACATTACTCATTGAAAGAAGTACAAATTATTCGCCTTAACTATAGGATGTTGAGTGCGTTTGCTGCGCCATTGAGATAAACAATGAAGACCTTTAATTGCTTGGCTATAATTTCTGGCTTAAATGGCTTTTATCAGTAGTCTGCTAAATTAGAGAAAGAAATTCTGCAACACACTCTGCACTATGAATGATCTCGAGTATAAATAAATACTGAACACCAGAGATGAGGAAGGAGCACAATTCTGGGCCCAAAACACCGGTCAGTATTTCAAATCTCTAACATGTGGCTTCCCTCTTCCTAAAGTCATTCATCGATACAAGGCAACTGTTTCCTTTCCAGCTTTTGCTTACCGATTCCTCCCTCTGCCTGCGCAAGGCAAACCAAGCTCGAGGTCTTTGCGAAACTCAAGGCTGGTGTCTGTAGGCCTTATGGAGAGGGGATTGTCGTTTTAATCCGAAGGGGGAGTGTGAGAGGGCAGTAATATCTTTCACTTGGCTGAGGTGTGGCAGATGGAGTTTAACATGGGTACATGTGAGGCATTGCATTTTGGTAAAACAAATAAGGGGAGGGCTTACACAATTAATGCTGGGCTTTCGTAATTATATAGAAAAGAGGGAGCCAGGGGCGCAGATACAATTCTTTGAAGTTTGTGGCGCAGGGTGTTTAAGGTTACTTTATTGCTCAGACCTTTGAGGTTAGAAGTTGGGAAGTCATGCTGAGATTGTGCGGGATATTGATAAAATGAATTATCAAACAACAGCTGTCCCCATTGTCTCTTAGGTACAATTCCCTGTTAACACAACCATGCCGTCGTCGGTTATAACTGCATATCGTCTTAGGGATGTTTTCTTCTCAGATCATGGACGATAAAAGTTCGCTCGATGTCTTACTCATATTGCGGTGGCTGATCAGTAGATACAGAATTTATGTTTACATTTATAAATGGAGAAGCCCACTCATGTTCTAAGAAACCTCCGGCATTGCTCCCATATCCAAGGCAGATTGAATGCTTACACATGAATGATCTACCAGAGCTGAAAAATGTGTTGCTGGAAGAGCGCAGCAGGTCAGGCAGCATGAAAGGAGCAAGAGAATCGACGTTTCGGGTATAAGAAGGGCTTATTCCCGAAACGTCAATTCTCCTGCTCCTTTGATGCTGCCTGACCAGCTGCGCCTTTCCAGCATCGCATTTTTAAGCTCTGATCTCCAGCACTTGCAGTCCTTACTTTCTGCTAATGATCTACCAGCCCCAACATTTGTTCCCTCAGTCAACCCCACATATCTCATCCAGAATGTGTAAATTTTAATCAGAATTTTGAATTTTAATAAAAAGTATTGAAGTTAAATGCGTCAGCGGGAGTTATTTGTTCAGCGACTGTGATTGATGTCAGTCACCGTGCATCCTAAATATGTCACTGGAGGGCTTTCCTCTTCAATTAATTAGGATCTTGATTCAATGTATTATCCCATAGTATCAGCGGGAGCATCAGCGACGGCACTAACAGGCATCAGCAGGTTTAGAGAGAGGTGCAGGAAAGATCAGAATCTGAGAATATTAGACTGGAATGTTCCAACAACGGACAGGAGTTTATCTGGGGGTCTTTACTGGCTTTCCCAAACTTGGATGTCATTAGTTTTGCGGATCTATGATGTATTGATGATTATTCAAGTTGGTTACTATCCCATCCTCGCTATAGTTGGTGTTCCTGGTACGTCATTCTATCTGTTCATTAAGCCAGGTTGGACTGAATTGCTGCTCATATTATTTAAAACTTAGCACTGCAGATGTCAAGATTTTCAATTCCAATGAAATACTCCATTCCTCACAAATTATATCGAGCAAATTATTCAAGACAAATTACTCACCAATGTGTGAGGGGAACCAGACTGTTCTCAAACTCCATAATCCTTCTGGCCGTGCACAGATCTACATTTCTGTATCCTCCCCACTCACGAATCGTGTCCAATACCACCATCATGATATCCCCGTCTCCTCCTCAGCCTCAGTGCATCAACTGAATAAACCATCAATTGTGCCTTTGTTAAATCTGGATACAATTTATTAAGTCCCATCTAACCACATGTCAATTACAGAAAAATTGTTTTTCAGTATGTTGAGCTTTTTCACTGTACAGATTCTGTCAGACGGGCAGACATTGCATGCTACTTAAGTCGTTGAAACATAATCTAGAGGGCACAGAATAATAATCTGTTGATATCTCATGAAGGAAGTTGATGTAGTTGAACTGAAACTATCGTCATTTGTGAGAAAAGGCCCATCTACTTGCTTCATTTCCTTCAGAAAAATCATGTTCCCTTCCCCAGTCATGTCTATGCAAACCCACCGCAATGTGTTTTCCTCTTTACTGTCCTATGGAACAGCTGAACCAGCCACTCAGTTCAAGACCAGCATAACGTGGTGGCCTGACCATGGCTGCACACATCCAGTGAGAGAAGAACAAAAGTAAAGTTAGTTCCCTTCCTCTGCCTGTTTTCGTTATTCCTACATTTCATTTCCATTCAGGTAGTTGATCGTTCCCTATTTCAAGTGCAGTCTTTCTGACTGTGTGTCTACCCAATAGTGATGTTCATCTCCATGGGCACCTCTTTTGCTGTCTTTACTGATGCTGACATACAGATGTAAGGAACTTTTAATTTCCACAACACTGACAGTGCAAAATAAAGATATGGAGACCAGTGAGGGAAAGGAATTATTGTCATCATCACTGAGAGTGTGGTTGAGGCAGTATTTGGGGTATTATGGACAGATTTTTTCTCCATTAAAAGGAATTATCTCATTGCGATAGAGGCTGTGTAAAGGAATTTCACAAGACTAATCCCCGGGCTGATGGTAAAAGAGGTAAAAACAATGACTGCAGATGCTGGAAACCAGATTCTGGATTAGTGGTGCTGGAAGAGCACAGCAGTTCAGGCAGCATCCAAGGAGCTTCAAACTTTCGGGCAGGGGTTTTGCCCGAAACGTCGATTTTGAAGCTCCTTGGATGCTGCCTGAACTGCTGTGCTCTTCCAGCACCACTAATCCAGATGATGTTAAAAGAGGAGTGAGTGACGGTTAATCTGTCGCACTGTCAAAGAATAAGAGGTCATTGCATTGAAACTTGATAGTGATGGACAATCACTCGTTACGTTCTACACAGACACTAAGAATGTGATACATTCCATGACTTGTATTTTTATTTTTACTCGGGATGCATGATTCTGGATATTTACGTGCCTCTGAGGATAAAATCTTCAGTCAAATCCTGCCTTGATATCAGGATCAATCCCTCTTACCTAAGCAGGTCAGTTAAACACTTTTGTTCATGTTAATATTTGATGGTGCCTGTGTGGAGAGTGTTTTCTTCCCAGAGAGGGTAGTGAAAGCCAGGAATTCTCAGATCTAGAAAGTTAGGGGAGCGAAATCATTCCGAGTATTTAAAGAGGAGATAGATGGATTTTTGACCTGTCAGAGAGCTGAGGGGCGTAAAGAATTGCGCATTAAAGAAGAGTTAATGCCAACAGTAGGTCAGCCATGATAGCATACAATGTCGTGAGCATCCAAATTTCCTACTCCTGTTTTAATGTTCTCATATTCTTTCTTTGGAAAGTTAATGATTTTAATTTTCCTGGAAATGTTGTTAGTGAATGTTGAGAACAGTGAGAGAAAAGTATTTTGTGAGCCATCTCTGGAAGAGATATGGGCTCGATATTTACAGTGAATCTGGGTCTACCACATGACCAACAAATGAAACACCACTTGCAGAGTGGAGACACTCTTTAAAGAGGTGGGAGACCACTTTCATATCTACCTTGGATTTCCCATCACATTTTCCAACCCATAGCAAACCACACAATGTAGAGGGACTGAATGGTATCCTGTAATACTGCGGACCAGGTATTTGGAGCATGTGGTCTCTATCTGCTCCTGTTCAGGTGGTTTTAAGGACTGAGTGGAACATAGGAACATAGGACTGAGGAGCAGGAGTCAGTCATTAAACACTTTGCCATTGCTAGACCAGACAGTAGGATCATGGCTGATCTGATTGTGGTCTCCGCAGCACTTTTCTGTCTGTCCACAATTTTCCTCCATTCACATGTCTCTCAAATGTTGGAAAACACAACTTTGAATAAATGCAAGCAACCAGGCACAATACTAGGAAACTGCACACTGCCAAAGTACACAGGCAGCACAATGCTGGAAGGCAAAAGACATTTATCTATCAGTCTTGTTCCCATCCAATTAATTCTGCTGCAGTTCATCATTTTAGATTTGTTCATGAAATGTAGGTGTTGATAGGCCAACATTTATGGGCCATGTCTAATTACGTTGGAAATGGTGGTATTGAGCTGCCATCTTGGGATGAAACCTCTGGGGAAGAGAATTCCCATTTGAACAGCCCGTGCGAATTTCCCATTTCTGCTCCGACCAATATTGGAGGGTCACTGTGTCCTTTTCCAGCCCCACGTCTCCACTGGTTACAACAGGTTTGAAGTGTAACCTAGGGCATTCTCTCGAAAAATGTGAGACACAGAGTCACACACGTACAGACACATACACAATCGCACATGTCTGAAGAGGAAAAAGAATAGGAAAAGGCTTCCAGTGTTTCATCGTAGTTGAACTCATTTCAAATGGAAAAGAGATAATATGTCCCAACTGACACTCTGTCTCCGACGTAATTCTACTCAAACAAACTGTTGGTATGAGACTTCTTCCTTGAACAGTTGGATTTGGCAGAATTTCCTTTCCTTAAAGCAGTGAAGCGATTCCCATGAATTCTCAACAGGAATCCTCCAAGTTTGGTAAAGATGTCTCAGGGATTTTTTACTCTCACATTTTGCTGTGAGGAGGGACAAAGTAAGAGAGAGGGTAGCAATAGACTATGGCTGACGGCCATAAGATCATCGGTTATAGGTTATATTCAGCCCATCGAGTCTGATCCACCATACAATTATGGCTGACAAGTTTCTCAACCACATTCTTCTGCTTTCTCCCTGTAACCCTTGATCCCTTTGATACTGAAGAAGTGAACTATCTCTATCTTAAATATACACAAAGACCTGACATCCACTGCCTTCTGTGAAAATGAATGCCACAGATTCTCCACTCTCTGGCTGAAGACGTTTCTCCTTACCAGCCTTCTAAAAGGATTTCCCTTTACGCTAAGGCTGTATCCTCGGGTCCCAGAGTCTCCTGCCAATGGAAGTCTTTTCATCATCCGCACTGTCCAGGCCATTTAGTATTCTGTATGTTTCAATTAGATCCCCCCACATCCCTCTGACCTCCATCAAGAACAGACCCAAAGTCTTCAAACGTTCTCATATGTTAAGCTTTTCATTCCTGGGACCATTCTTGTGAACATCCTGTGAACCCATTCCAAGGTCAGCACCTGCTTCCTGAGATATGGGGCTCAAAACAGCGCACAGTACTCTAAATATGGTCTGACAAGAGCCTTATAGAGCCTCAGAAGTACGTCCCTGTTTTTATATTCAAATCCTTTCCAAATAAATGCCATCACTGCATTTGCCTTCCTGACTACTGACTCAACCTGCAAGTTTACATTGAGAGAATCCTGGAGTAGAACTCCCAAGTCCCTTTGCACGTCAGACATCTGAATTTTTTCGGTAGTCCATGATTTTAATCTTCCCAACAAAGTACATGTTCCCACAATTTCCCACTTTGTACGCAATCTGCTACTTCTTTCCCCATTATCCTAAACTATCTAAATCTTTCTTGTGCCTTCCTGTCTCTTCGACGTTACCTGTCCCTATACCTATCTTTTTATTGTCTTCAAACGTAGCCAGAATACCTTCAGATCCTTCATCTGGATCGTTAATGTATAAAGTGAAAACTTGTGGTCCAAACATTGAGCCTTATGGAACACCACTTGTCACTGGCTGTCATCCTGAGAAGGATACTTTTATCGACAGTCTTTGCTTCCTGCCAGACAGCCAAACTTCTATCCATGCTAGGCACCTTGCCACTAAAACCATGGACCGTGCCTCATTCAGTAGCCTCCTGTTGGCACATTGTCAAAGATCTTCCTGAAGTCCAGGTGGATGACATACATTGGCTGTCCTTGTTCTAAGCTGATCGTTACGTCCTTAAGGTATTCTAACCAGAATTTCCAGGCATGACCTCCCCTTGATGAAAGCATGCTAACTTTGTCCTAATTCACCATCCACACCCACGTATTCAGAAATCTCATCCTTCACAATGGATTCCAGGATCTTACCCTCAGTCAAGTTTAGATTAGTCAGTCTGTAATTTTCCGTTTTTTGCTTTACTCTCTTTTAAACAGGGGTATCATGTTAGCGATTTTCCAGTCCTCTGGGAATCTCCCTGATTCGAGAGATTCCTGAAAGATCACCATCACCGCCTCCCCTGTCTCATCAGTTATGTGCCTTAGAAATCTGGAGTGGAGTCCATCTGGTCCAGGTGATTTACTTACCTTCAGGCCATTCAGCATCTCCTAGGCCACCTTACCCAGGTCTGTCCACTACGTTTTTTCAATGTTTGGGATATTACTCGTGTTTTCAACCGTGAAGACTGATATGAAGTAATTTTTCAACTCCTCAGCCATTTCCTTGTTCCACATTACTATCACTCCTGCGTCAATTGCTAGCGATCAGATGCCCATTTGTGCCCCTTGTTTGCCCTTTGTGTATCAAAAGAACCTCTTTCAGTCTTTCTTTACATGACTGGTCTATTTACCCTAATATTTAATCTTCTGCATAAGACACCATAAGACATAAGGGTGGAAGTAAGGCCATTTGGTCCATCGAGTCCACACCGCCATTTAATCATGGCTGATGGGCATTTCAACACCACTTACCCGCATTCTCCCCATAGCCCTTAATTCCTTGCGACATCAAGAATTTATCAATCTCTATCTTGGAGACATTGAGCGTCCCGGCCTCCACTGCACTCCGTGGCAATGAATTCCATAGGCCCACCACTCTCTGGCTGAAGAAATGTCTCCACTTTTCCGTTCTGAATTGACGCCCTCTAATTCTAAGGCTGTGCACACGGGTCCTAGTCTCCTCGCCCAACGGAAACAATTTCCTGGCGTCCACCCTTTCCAAGCCATGTACTGTCTTGCAAGTTACTATTAGATCTCCCTTTAACCTTCTAAACGCCAATGAATACAATCCCATGAACTTCAGCCGTTCCTCGTATGTTAGACCTACTATTTCAGTGATCAACCGTGTTAATCTCCGCTGGACATGCTCCAGAGCCAGTATGTCCTTCCTGAGGTGTGGGGCCCAACACTGGGCACAGTACTCCAAATGGGGCCTAACCAGAGCTTTACAAAGTCTCAGTTGCACATCACTGCTTTTATATTGCATCCCTCTTGCGATAAATGACAACATCGCATTCGCTTTCTTAACTACGGACTCAACCTGCATGTTTACATTTAGAGAATCGACAACTAGCACTCCCAGATCCCTTTGTACTTTGGCTTTATGAATTTTATCACCGTTTAGAACGTAGTCCATGCTTGTATTCTTTTTTTCCAAACTGCAAGACCTCGCATTTGCTCACAATGTATTTCATCAGCCGTTTCCTGGACCACTCTCCTAAACTGTCTCGATCCTTCAGCAGCCTCCCCACTTCCTCAGTACTACCTGCCTGTCCACCTAACTTCGTATCATCGGCAAACTTCGCAAGAATGCCCCCAGTCCCTTCAGCCAGATCATTAATATATAACGTGAACAGCTGCGGCCCCAACACCGCATCCTGCGGGACACCGCTTGTCACTAGCTGCCATTCCAAAAAAGAACATTTTATCCCAACTCTCTGCCTTCTGTCAGGCAGCCAATCCTCAATCCATAACAGTAGCTCACCTCTAAAATCATGGGCCCTCACCTTACTCAGCAGCCTCCCGTGTGGCAACTTATCAAAGGTCTTTTGGAAGTCTGTATAGACCACATCCACTGGGTTTCCCTGGTCTCACTCCTTATTTC
Organism: Chiloscyllium punctatum; assembly: GCF_047496795.1. NCBI lineage: Eukaryota > Metazoa > Chordata > Chondrichthyes > Orectolobiformes > Hemiscylliidae > Chiloscyllium > Chiloscyllium punctatum. Next base: position 31,286,336 of record NC_092784.1, read on the forward strand.
TTTTTTTTTGTTGCTCTCTGTTCGTCTTGGCAAGTATTTTGACATGGTTGTGAATGCCTCTGTTAATTAAACGAAACACTCAAGAAAGCTCACCTCACCTCGTAATCTATTAGAATATGAGTGACAGTGAACTCCCAAGTTCCACTATTTAAAGAAAATAACGCCAATTTATTTTTAACTGTAAAAGTGGACATTACGCTACAACTATTTACAACTTTAACCAACCCACCGCCCACTACTGCCCCCAACTCTCTAACAATATGCTGTTTCAATAAGACACTCATGAAGATTACGTGAATTTGATTTCAAAACCACACAGCCATTGACGTCCTCTGTGATGTTACTCTCCTGGCTGCTGAATTCCCTGGGTCGTCGTATTTCTGTTTACTGTGAATATGTTTCATATGAGAAAATATCTATGATATTGAGTATTTCCTAATTTCTTGCAGAGCAAGATGATTTATCCCCAGACTTCTTCCGTCTCGATGGCATTTGCTCTCTCCCCAATTTTCAAAATGTTCGCATTTTTATGTCCCCAGCATCAAATTGTCTCACTGGTTTAATGTTGGCAAAACAATAAATTCAATCTAGATTTGCGTTCAGTGACAGAGAGAGTGAGGGAAAGCGAGTGTTGCATGTAATAGTGAGAGTGGTGGAGCAAGAGCCTTGTTCAGGGGTAGGTGCTGTCACAGATATACAGAGAGTGTGAGCGAGTAGTGAGAATCGGGAGACATTTGTCCTGGCCGAGCGGGGAAGGTAATTGATGCTTGTCCTGTATTGATGGGCATTTCTTCAGATCATCTCAGCATCGGGGTGAGCATCCCCAATGTCTTGTCCACGTATATCAATAATAATACCACAGATCACACCCCACAGCTTGTTCAGAATCAGTTAGCATGGATCCTGTAAACAACAAGGAGGAACACACATTGGTGCCTTACATGTCTAAATCAAAGCTGTTGTGCAATTTTATGCATACTATTGACTGGAAATTAGACATGCAAATATTGTGGGTGATACAGTAATTCTGGATGGTCTAAAATTGTATCTAAACTGCGTTAAGTAAATGATTGCTAATGCTGTGAAAAATAAATTCATAAGTGTATATGAGGTAGATTGAAGTCTATGTTGTAAACCAAACTACAGAGCAGGTTATTCCGGGCGTGTGTTGTCAGAAGGACGAATTACTAACCTTGCTCTGAAGCAGGTTTTGAGGAATAATGACATTAGTATGTTACATTATTCACGGCGCCTGCATGCAATATACACTTTTCGAACATTGCACTCAAATACCATGGAACCCAAAGGCTAGTGGATCAGGTGAATTGGGAAAATACAATATAACATTTAGTGTGCGACAAACAACGTTATTGACAGAAATACTGCAAAAACGGGAAACTACATACATATCACTAAGTTATAAACGCCAAAGAAAGGCAAGGTGTCTCAATGACGGTAAACGTAAGAAATTAAATAGTTCATTAAACCAAAGGAGGCAGCTTCAGAAGAATTCCAGATATTGTGGAAGCCTAAACATTCTGAGAGATTTACTTTACTGTAAATAAGGATGAAGAAACTGTTTAGGAAATCGAAAAGAACATGAATACAAACAAACAAGAAACACACAGACTGCTCAAATCTACGATCCATATACCAATGAAAACAAAAGCAAGGTCAAATGTGGTACTGTATAAGGTTTAAAAGGAGAATTCATTGTGTGGAACAAAGAAATGGCAGAGAAACTAACCAGCTACTTTGCATCTGCCTTCATGGAGAATGCTCTTGACAATCTCTGTGTAAAGCAATTGATTGCATGGGACTTGAGGAATTAAAGACAAAAGTCAATTCATATCAGCAATAAGGTAGTACTTGAAAATGGAGCTAGATTATCATTGCGAAGTCTGATGTGCTAGACTGTACTTCATATCAAAATAACAGAAATAAAACAGCATATTAAATGAACTGTCGGTAACTGTGTTTTATTTTACTGTAGATCCTGCAAAGACCATAAGCCCTTGTAGAATGCTGGAAGGTAGTAAACATGATTAAAATATGTACGCAGGGAAGAAGAGATAATGTGTAGAACTGCAGACCAAGTAGCTTGACATTTGTAGGGAAACAGTTGGAATCTATTTTTTAAAATGTGATATTGGGTATTTAGGAATTAAACACAACATTGCAGAGAATCACTGTGCATTTCTGACAGAGAAATCATACCTGACAAACTTGGGAATTGTTTAAGGTTTTTTGATGTTGCAGCATAATCAATGGACAACAAGTGTAAGTGGTGTGTTTGGATTTTCAGAAGACTTTCTGTAAGAAATCACACAGTGAATTGGTAAATGCAATTAACGTGAATAGTGTTTGGCGGTATACATGTAATTGGAAAGTTAAAGTTAGGTTGGAGTTTATTGAAGGGAATCGGAATAGAAGTGTAAATACATCATGAAGCAGTTGCATCGAGTGTTGGTAAAAGAGTACCTCTAGTATTGTGTACAGCGTTGGGAACCCAATCTAAGAAAGTGTATACTGATCACAGGGGACGTGCAATGGACCTTCTAGAGATTAATCACTCAGAAATCAGGATTTTTTGGTGGGGAGACTTGTCTTGTGACCTCTCCAGTTTCAAAGAACAGTGACATTTAGATAATCTACGAAACATGTCACAAGGTGGAAGTAAACAGGATGTTCCTCTGGCTGTCCACTCTACATTTAAGGCAAATAATGGCAGGATAAGACACAGGCCATTTAAGCCCGTAATTAGGAGGAAATTCTTCACTCAGAGGAGACTTACTAACACAGTTGCATGGAAACCTGCTGGCAGGGCAACATTAGGGAGAATCCCCAGATACCATACAGGTACCTCAAGTGGAACAGAATAACCAGTGAACAGGTAGGGCCTATCAGTGACTTACCAAGTTGCATCCAAAATCAACCTCGTGGTCGAAGGCGGTTTGTGTGACTGGTGACTAATGTCCCTTTGAATACTGCAGAGATCAGTGCTGTGTCCCTTATTATTTGTGGTATTCATAAGTGTTGTGTATGTGAAGTGGGTGGGGGAGTGTGATAAGCAAGTTTGTGTTTGACATAAAGATTTAAACGGGTGTTTGGCCGTGAGGTGGGAGGTCTTATGTTACAGGAAGATATACATGGAATGGTCAGATGGGAAGGTCAATGGCAGTTGGAATGTAACCAAGATAGATATGAGGTGCTGCACTGTGGAAACAGGAACCAGACAGGGGAAGACTCCATGAATTGCAGCACACTAGGAAGTTCAGCGGGTGCTTCTCCAACCGTCACTAAATGTGACTGAATATGATCATTGATGAGTTAAGCAGGACCATCGATAAAGTCTTTGTTTATTGACCGAAAAATTGTAAGAGTTTTATATAGCACTTTGGTAAGGCCAAATTAAATAATGTGTGCAGTTCTGCCAGCAACATTACAGGAAGGATGTGATTGTACTGGGTGAGGTGCAGAGTAAATTCACCAGAATCTTCCCTAGAATGGAGGATATGAGCTGTGGATAAAGGCTGGGTACGCTTGAGTTATTTACTTTGGAGCAGAAGTTGAGTGGGTAAGTAATTCAGATTTAACATTACAAGATTATGGATTATGGATCGGGTGAATAGACAACAGCTCTTCTTTTTAGTCAAAGTGTCAACTTCCTTCCCGTCTGAAACCAGGGAATGGAGAATGGAGAACAGAGAAACATGACACAACTTCACTTCTGTCTTCACAGAAAAAAAGATAGAAACAAAGCCTTCCCAGCAATAGGAGAAAACCTGAGTCTGTTGTGAAAGTGATGTAGAATTAAATGAGCAAATAAACGAAGTTGGAGAAATTATTAGAACTAAAAGTAATGGGCATACATATTGATGAAATGGGAAACATATTTATGAAGCTGACTGGTAGTTAATTACAGAAAAACAATAGAGGCACTGAACTTGGATTTTCAGCAACACTTTTAATAGAGTCCCAAGCCTCGTATGGGAAAGGGGATAATATATGGACATGGTGTTACAATGGGAGAGCTGACATTAACAGTGAGTAGGAATAGACGGATGCTTTTCAGTTTGGAATGCTCGTTTGGCATCGCAATGATTTGTGCTGGGGCGCTAGATATTCACAATACATCTCAAATATATGGTTGAGAGAATCAAATGCAAAGTTTCCAAGTCTGCTGACGGAACAAGGATTTTGAAAGTTGAGGAGGATGTGAAAAAAAGCTTCAAGATGACTGGGACAAATGGAGTGAATGAGTAAATATGTAGCAGATGAAGAGCAGTGTGGATAGATGTGATGTTGTCTACTTTCTTGGGAACAATACAATGCCAGCTGAAGTTTGAAAAGGGAGTGGCCGATCTATAAAGGGAACTACACTCACATTTTTTTGTTTTTCTTTGGACAGACCTCCGAGTTGCATGCAAGGCAGTTAGTTCTGAGGACAGAAGCCAATATTGGGAATACATTGGCACACATACCAGTGTACATAGAACCACCAGTGGGGAACTGTAACATTGAAAAGGATCTGGGATCCCCCAGCACAACAGTCACTGAAAACAGTATTGCAGGAACAGTAAGTAGTTTGGAAAGTAACTGCTGTGTTCATCTTCATTTCAGGAGGACTTGAGTCCAGGAGTTAGGGTGTCTTACTACAGCTGGACAGGGCCTTGTTTAGACCCCACCTCGAACATTGTGCAGTATTGTGCGTAGTTTTGGTCTCCTTACCTAATAAAGGACAAGCCTGACATTGAGGGAGAACAGTGAAAAATAACCAGACTGATCTCTGGGATGACAGACTTGTTTTGGGAGCAAAGTTTGGGCGACTGAGCCTGTATTCCATAGGGTTCAGGAAAGTGAGTGGAGATATCAGTGAAATATATATAAAACACTGACAGGGCGAGACAGATTGGAAGCAGGGATGCTAATTCCCCTGCTTGGAACGCCTAAAACAAAGGCCCACAGTATAAGATACAGGCAGGTCACACTGCATTGAGATGAGAATAAATGTCTGCACTCAGAGAGTGGTGAACTTGGGGAATTCTCTCCCACGTAAGGCTGTGGAAGACAAGGCACGAAAGACTAATAAGGTTGTCTAGACACTTAAGGGCTGGGGGAGAGAGCAGAAGTATGGTGTGGAAGTAATGGATTAGCCATCATTATATTGAATTGGGTTAGCAAACTCGACAGACCAAAGGGACTACCGCAGTCCAATTTTATTGCTTTACAAGGTTAATCACATTAAGGGCTTTGTACAGTGTGTGGGGTAAGTGCATTGAGGAGATGTTCAGACATGAACTAGAATAGGGGAGGCTTAATGAGTTGCCTGGCCTACTCCATTCCCAATGTTTCCATGCAGTCTGTGGGAAAGCTCTGTAGATGTTATCACAAGTTCTCAGATGTTTGGAAGGAGGTCTCTGCCGGGTCGGCAGGACTGTGTTTCCCATTCTTTTTTCCGATACCGAAGCTGGGGCCTGGTGTTTGGTACGGGTTTATCCTTGAAGACCTCGGAGCAGTTTGATACAATTGAGTATCTTACTTGTCCGTTTCAGAGACCATTCAAGGGTGTATCACATGGCTGTGAGTCTGGAATAACTTTTAGACCAGACCAGGAAAGCACAGGAGATTTGCTTCTTGAAAGTACATCGGGGAAGCACATTGGTGTTTACAGTCGACATTGGTTTCAATGTCACTGTTACTCATACCAGATTGGTGATATCGATATTTTATTAATTGTTTTTATCTTCCACCAACTGCCTGAGTATTAGCCTGGTCTGGATTAGTAATCCAAAGATATTTCCACAACAATGCCATCTCCACGTGGGGACTGATCTGAAGCCACACTGAGCAGGTTATTTTTGTGCTGTTTGACAGTTCTGTCAAAAATAACTCCCATCAATTTCACTGTCGTGATGGGACTGATAGTGTGGTAATTGGACAGATTGTAACTTTTCTCCTCTTAGGGAACTGGACATAGCTGAGTATTTTCCACATTTCCAGGGAGATGTCAGAGTTAGAGCTGGAATGAAACAGCTTCCCCAGGGACACGGCTTGTTGTGCAGCCCAAGTCTTCAGTCCTATCGCAGGAAAGGTTTCAGGGCCTTTGTCGTATATACTGTGTCTAGCTGTTTCGTCATGTTACGTGCAGTGAATCAAATTGTTTGAAGACTGACCTCTGTGATTCTGTGGGCATAATGATGAGGTTCAGGTGGATCGTCAACTCAACATTCCTGGCTGAGAATGGTACACATACTATTTACTTGTTTTATTACACTGATATGTAAATCTGATCCATTGATGAAATGTGGATAATTCTGCCCTCTCCACCAGTTGGTTGTTTCATCGTCTATCAAAATTTTTTGGCTGGATGTGGCAGAGCTTTGATCTGGGTCTGTTTACCTTATGAGAAATTCTTCCTCTCTATCATATGATTTGGTTTAATTTGATTTGATAGGATTTATTGTCGCATGTATCTGAGTAGAGTGAAACTCTTTGTTTATATACAGTCTTGGCAGATCATCGTGAGATTTGGAGCTGCCTAATTTTTTTAAGACATGGAGTAGTCAAAATTTAAAAGTCTACTTTAACTGTCTGTTTTTGAAGATTCACAAAATAGCCAGAACTTAAAGTAGATTGCTTCAGCACAAGTGAAAAAAAGACATTTGAGAAGGGAATTATTCCAAGCAAAAGAAAGGATAACCTGATTCGCAAGATTCTGAAACTTGCTAATATTGTGATAAAGAATGTTTTTTTTAATTGATGATCTGTGACAGAACAGAGTTGAAATAATGAAATTACAGCATAAACACTTTAAAGAATCATAACAAAAAGGAACTTATTCTGACCTCATTAAGGATGTGTTCAAAAACAGCAACTCAAATTATCTTTAAGTATTTTGCTGTGCCTTTGAAACTATTTACAATAGTAATAAGTTCGAGTTAAAGATTTGGTAAATAATCATGAAGACAGGTTTGAACGTAATTATAAAACCTTAAAGAGATGCCTGGCATGTCTTGTTCAATTCGGTGAAAAACAGTTAAGTGTAGAAATAATAATGATATTACGAGGTTTGTAACAGAATCAACTTTTTAATGCAAAATATGTTCATGGAATTTGGTAAGAGATAGCCTGCTCAATGGAGAGTAGAATTCATGCAATCCTTCAAGATAAAAATGTAGGGCATCATTAAAAAGAGCACTGCCACTAACTTTGGATTGCAACATAGAAATATCCAAAGACCTAGAGATAATAAAAATCCTTAACATCCGAAAAAAATAAGAACCTCGGGCTGTCCATGGGAGTGTTCATCATTGATCAGTTGTTTTTCGAGATTCGTTCCGCAGAAGGGAAGTGGAGGGTACACTGACAACATTGTGTATAATCATTGCAACGCAGAACATAGAAAATTACTATCTTTTGCTGTAAAATCGGATCTGAGCTGAGGATTCAGGAAACTATTGCCTTCTCTGTCAAAGCCAGATTCGAGGAAGATCCTTTGGTACTCTCCCTGCATTAACCGGTTTTTGATTGAATTAAATGCCACTCCGTGCCTGTGTCATGTCTGCCTCAAGAGTATTCGTCCCTAGCCGAGGAATCTCGCTCCTACAATCAGCAAGGACATGCAGATCAGACTGGAAAGGAAAGATTTATACTGAGGCATACAAGCTATACCACAAAGGGCATGCAATAGCCAAGAGCAACGTGAGCAAGATCAGCATTACTTGAAGTTACAGAGTCCATTCCTCGTTTGAATAATGCCTGGGAAGATGCTATTCATGAGACACAGGTTTGTGTGTTCATGTTTCTGTATTGTCTGCCTGATGGAAGAGATTTTAGGAGATCCAGGGTGCGGTGGATCGTTGATAAAGTTGTCAGCCATTCTGGGGCAGAGAGCCGTGTAAATGGAGTCAATAGATTGGAGGTTGGATTCCGTGATGGCATGGGCTGTGCACACAACCTTCTGTTATTTCTCTTACTGTCCTAGGCAGTGCTAGCCACACCAAGCAATTATGCATCAGGATAGTTTACTTTTACTGGTGCATTTGTCGAAAATGGTGAGGGTCCTGTGACATACCAAATTTCCTGAACTGCCAGAGAAAAAAAAGAGGTGTTTCTGTGCCACCTCGACTGTCACATCGACATGGGAAGTCCAGGACATGATGTCGCTTATCGTCACTCCGAGGAACTTAATGCTGTCCACCCTTTCAACTTCAGTTCCAATGATATAGATGGGGGCATGCTCTCCTCCTATCTTTTTGAAGTCATTCATTAGTTGGTTAGTTCTGCCGACGTTGAAAGAGAGGTTGGTCTCAGTGCAGCACATCACAAAGTCCTCTATTTCCATTCTGTATTTTGAATTGCCATCATTACATATCTGTCCTACTATGATGGACATGTAGATAGCATTCGTTCTGAATTTTGCAATCCAGTCGTGGGTGCACAGGGAGTATAGTAGGGAGTTGAGGACACATCCTTTGGGATTTCAGTGGTGAATGTTATTGTGGAAGTAGCAGAGTTTCTCTGAGTGCGGACTGTGAGTCAGAAAACTGAGGATCCAATTTCAGAGGGCGGAGCCGAGACTGAGGTCACGGAGTTTTGTGATCAGGTTGAAGGAAATAATGGTGTTGAAGATGGAGCTATAATCAATGAACAGGGATCTGACGCAGGTGACCTTGTTGTCCAGATGTTGCAGGGATATGATACCCGCTATGGACCCATTCCACTTCTAGGAAAATTGGAGGAGTTCACGACAGGCTGGGAGACTGGAACTGATATGGGCCTTGACTCGCCTCTCGAAGCACTTCATGCTCCCCGCAGTCTTCTGCGCTCTAAACAGAAATGTTCCGGCATATCCAACCTCTGTCTCTGACTCAGACTCTTAGGTCCTGACAACAACCTTGTAAAGTTTCAGATTAATAACATCCTTCCTTTAGCAAAGTGTCCAAATCTGAACACAGGGCTGAACTTGGAACTGTTTCGAACTGTAAGTTTTACTCTGTTGTCAATTATTGTGCAGTTGTGACATTGTTTTATTATTTGTTTTAATCTGAAATCTTATTATTCATTGAATCCTCTGACGGCAATCCCCTCGGGTGAACGTCCTGACTGCTTGAATTTTAATCAATCTATTTTGTTTGGACTGATACTTTGAGGCCATTGCATATCAGAGAACAGGAAGAGATGATGGATGATTGGGCGGTGTGTGTCCTTTACTGGACCAGCTTGTCTCTCCAGTCACCTAAAGCCATTGAGTGTGAGTCAGAGTACTTCAGAATTGTTACATCACAGAAGGAAGCTATTCAGCCCATTATTGGTCCATGAACACAGAACATTACAGCACAGTACAATCCCTTCGGGTCCCAATGTTGCACCGACCTGTGAAACCAAACTGAAGCCCATCTAACCTACACTATTACATTTTCATCCTTATGTTTATTCAATGTTAATTTAAATGGTCTTAAAGTTTGTGAGTCTACTATTGTTGGGCAGGCAGCATATTCCACGATCTTATTACTCTCTGAGTAAAAAAAAAATTCTGAAATCTGTCTGAAATCTATCATCCCTCGTTTTAAAACTACATCCCCTAATGCTAGCCATCATCCCTTTCCAAAATATCTAATTCTATGATCATCTTGCATGTCTCTCAAACCTCTTCTCTTTAATGAAAACAGCCTCAAGTCCCTCAGCCTTTCCTGTAAGACCTTCTCTGCATACCAGGCTACAACCCAGCAATTCTCCTCTTCACCTTTTCCAACGCATTCACATCCTTCCTATAATGTGGCGACCAGAACTAGTACGCAATGCTCAAAGTATGGCTGCACCAGAATTTGTACAGCTGCAGCATAACCTCATGGAGAAGAAAGTCTGCTTCTTCCTTTTGACAAGAGATTCAACTTATTCAGTCAAGCACAGCACCCTTACTCGACCACTTCCTCCTTTCCTGACAGGTATAATCTTATCAAGGACACGCAGTAGCTGTCCCTTGAAAAAGCGCCACGTTTGAATTGTGCCAATCTCCTCCAGTTTCTTTCCCCATCCTATGCATCCTAAAACATTTCCTAATCGCATCATAATAGCCTTTCCCCCAGCCCTCCGGTGTACACCTGTCACTTTCAATCTGAATTGTGATCACTATCAACGAGGTGCGCACCTACCTCCAAATCTAAAATCTGGTCTGGTTCACTACCCAGTACCAAATCCAATTTGGCCCCGTCCCTTGTTGACCTATTGGTATACTGTGTCAGGAAACCATTCTGCAGACATTTGACAAAAAAACTGACCCATATAATGTATTTGAACTGTAGCGTTTCCCGTCAATATTTGGAAAGTTAATGTCCTCCATAACAATTATTCCGCTACTTTCGCTCCTATCCAGTATGATTGTTGTAATCATTTTCTCGACATCTCTGGAACGTTTCAGAGGTCTATAGTGAACTCTCAACAGGGTGACCTCTCCTTTCCTGTTTCTAACCTCTGCCCATACTACCTCAGTAGACAAGTCCTCATCAAACATCCTTTCTGCCACCGTAATGCTGTCTCTGATTAACAATGTCATCCTCCCTACTTTTAGTATATTCCCTGTTCTTAATGAAGCATCTAAACTCCGGACCCTGTAACAATCAGTCCTGTCCCTGCTCTATCTATTTCTCCAAAATGGACACACATCAAGCTGTACAACTGCACAATTTGGAAACAGAGAGTGATTAGAAGTGTGTTAAACGAGGGTCAGTTGGATAGATCAGAAGACATCAGGAGGGGAGATAGACAGGAATAGTCAGAAAATGAAAGTTTTATTTCGAAATTCTCATGGACTGCAAGGCCTTTGTCTGATGCCATACCCTGTGAGCACTGTGCTGATACAGACTGTCGTCCAAGATCATTTATATTTAATAGTATCACAGACCTGAGTTGTTGACAGTTAAACAGAGGCCATAAGGCCAACCGATTTTTTTTTCTGGAACGAAAGTGGATTAATTTAAATAGAACAGTAGCAAGAACTGAGAACCTCACTCGATACTGAGATACGATGCCAGTGAATCGCAGTGAGGTGGATCACTGTTAGATGGTGAATCAGCATCTCAGCTGTGGATCAAATAATGATTGATAAAGTTTCCACGCCATTTCCACGGTTTTGTAATACACATTTCGATTTATGTAGCTCAATTTTAACTATCTTATCTCTATGATTAGTATGGACAGAAAATTATTTTGTCGCTGTATTTTGTGTTCAATAAACAAATATCAGTGCTCATTCCTCACTTTAGATGCATCCTTGAATCTGTTTTTCATATGAGTTATAAAGAGTAACATTCCAATACTGATGACTGGGGAATATTGTTGTCCCTCCCTCCAGTCTCAATTACCATGTCCCCGAATTCTTTATGGTTTCTGTCTCCTCCACACAGTTCATTAATATTAATATCATCAATACCACAGGCTTTATCTGCCCTCTCTGACCCTGGAATATCAAACTGAATTCCATTTGTCACGTACAATTCTCTGTTAACATATTCATGCTTTTTGTCTGTTATAACCCCACGTTGCCTCAGGCACACATTCCCCTCAGATCATGAACTATAAAAATTGTCTCAATGTTTTATTGAAATTATAAGCTTGGTCAGTAGTTACAGAATGTATGTTTCCATTCATAAACAGAATGTATGTTTACATTCTGATAAACTTTTGGCATTACGCCCATGTCCAAGGCAGATTGAATGGTTACACTCAATTGATCTACCAGCTCCTACATTTGCTCCATCAGTCACCCTCACCTACCCCATTAATAAAGAAAAAAAAACATTTTTTTGAATTTTAATAAAACAGCATTGAATTAAAAGGCGTTGGTTGGAGCTCTTTGTTCAGTGAATATAATTGATGTCAGTCTACGTGGATCCTCAATGTGTCACTGGAAGGTTTGCCTCTTCAATTAATTCGAGACTCAGATCAACGTGATATCCCATAGTATGGGCAGGAGCATCACCGACAGCACTAACAGGGAACAGCAGCTCGAGAGACGAGGGAGGAGAGATCAGAATCTGAGAACATAAGGCTGGAATGTTCCAATAATGGATCAGAGTCTGAGAACATTAGACTGGAATATTTCAATAACAGACAAGTTTATCCTGGTGTCTTTACTATATTTCTCAGCCTTGGATATCATTAGCATCACGGATCGAAGATATCCTTTGGATTATTCAAGGTGGTTACTATCCCATCCTCGCTATAGTTGGTGTTCCTGATAAGTCATTCCATCTGACCATTAAACCGAGTTGAACTGAAATGCAAATTTTAGAATTCAGAAGTCATCATTTTCATATCCAGTCAAAAATATTATTCCTTGCAAATTATAACTGGCAAATTACTATTCACAACTTACCCAACAATATGCGTGGAGAAACCACAGTGTTCGCAAACTCCATGATCTTTTTTTCTCCCTTGACGTTTATATTACTACATATTCTCTTCTCTCACCAACACTGCTCAGGACCACTACCAGGATATTTCAGTCTCCTTCTCAGCCTCAGTGCCACTGTTGAATAATCCATCGTTTGTGACTTTGTTAATTCCAGATATAACCGTTTCAAGTCCCTTCTAACTATGCTTCCGTCACAAAATACTTGCACGTGAGATGGTTAATTTGTTGTCGCCACAGAATCTGTCAGATGGGCAGACAGTGCATGGTGATCAAGTCATTGACTCATAATTGACAGGCAAAGAATAATAATCTTTTGATATCTCATGAAGGAAGTTGATGAAATGCAAATGAAAAAAACAACACTTATTTTGAACAGAAGCCTATCTGTTTGCCTCATGCCCTTTAGAGAAGGCAATGGGTTATCCTTCCCTGGTCAGGTCTTTATGTGACTGAAAACCCACAGCAATGTAATTTACTCTTTATTGTCCTGTGGAACAGCTGAAACAGCCACGCAGTTCAAGTTTGGATTAACATGCTGGTCTGTCCAGGGCTGCACACATCCCGTGAGGGAAGAACAACAGGAAAGCTAGCTCCCTTCCTGTGTCTGATTTCTATGTTCCTGCAAATCATTTCCATTGAGGTAAGTGACCATACCCTGTTTCGAGTGAATTCTTTCTGATTGAATCTCCCTCCGAGAGTGATATTCATCTCCATCGTCACCTGCGGTGATGACTGATGCAAAGATGTACGAAACTTCAAAATTCCACATCATTCGCAGTGCAGAGAAGAATTGCTTTTCATAATACGGGAAAGAAGCTCATACAGCTAAGTGATGGAATGGAATTATTGTGATCAACCCTGAGGATGTTGTCGAGATAGTATTTGGGGTATTGTGCACAGATTTTCTCTCCTTTATAAGGAATAATCAATCCTCTTAGCAGAAAGAGTGTGAAGGAATTTCACCGGATTAATTGTTGGGATGAGTGTACCATCGGGAGTGCATGAGGATTAACCTGTAGCGCTTTGAAGGAATAAGAGGTGATTGCATAGAACCTTAAGTGGATGGACAGTCACTCATTATATTCCAAACAGACACTAATACGGTGATAAATTCCATGGCTTGTAGGTTACTTGGTTTACATGATACTCAATGGCTTACGAGCCTCTGAGAACGTTTGTTTCACTTCACGCAACTCCCCATTTCGATTGAGAGAGAGAGAAAGGGCCAGTTTTGACGAAACTTTTCACACATTAACACAGTGCATTTTGTGTGTGATCATACATAGACCTTTACGTTATCCACCACACAGACAGGAGCCACGATACCTTCATTCTAAAACAGTCAACTATTCCCACCAGCTTCTGATCCCACGGAGAACATGGGTCTGTCTTCTTGGAGATGGAAGATGCCTCCTTGAGGCTTGGCACAAAACATTTGGCTTCCTTCCTCACTGCGGGAAAAACACGTTAAAGCATCACTATGTTCTACAGGCAGTGGAGCCACGAGGAATATTGTGAACAGTCTATGAGTGCAGTCTCTGCTCAATTCATTTTTTCAGGTTGGAGCATCAATGACACCCTCCTATTCCTGTGTAAACGTCTCGAGGGGTGCATGGTCTACTCCTGGTTCCATAGAACATGTTTAGGGGTCTTACTGGACTCTGCCTGTTCCTGTTTAACAGCTCAATGTACTGACCAGACCCCTCCGCTTGTTCAGTCGTATCGATGGAGTGAATGGCCTCTACATATCCGGGAGTAACAAGCTTGAGATGCTAAATAAGCTGCTCTTTTAACTGTGGAAATGTGCAGTGTCTGGCTGTGCTGTTACATGAATTAGATTACTTTTTTTTAGATTAGATTACTTACATTAGTGGAAACAGGCCCTTCGGCCCAACAAGCCCACACCGCCCCGCCGAAGCGCAACCCAACCAGACCCCTACATTTACTCTTTACCTAACACTACGGGCAATTTTAGCATGGCCAATTTACCTGACCTGCACATTTTTGCACTTTGGGAGGAAACCGGAACACCTGGAGGAAACCCACGCAGACACGGGAAGAATGTGAAAACTCCACACAGTCAGTCGCCTGAGGTGGGAATTGAACCCAGGTCTCTGGCGCTTTGAGGCAGCAGTGCTAACCACTGTGCCACCCACAATCTAATCTAATCAGGAGCATAGAACTGAGTCAGGTTTCTGTACTGTGATTGGCTCCACTGTAACGAGGAATACGTTAACGATATTTTAACAGCACAAACCTGAATGCTGTCTCGGTCTTGCCGAATATGGACACAGACTTGTTTCGGAGCTGAGGGGGGAAAATGTTCAGAATATTGTGTGATCTTCAGTGATCACCCCGCTTCTGACCTTGTGATGGATGCAGGGCGCCGGGAGTGGGGGCACGTAGACGTTGACGAAGGAGCTGAAAATGTTTGTGCTGAGGAATTTAATCTGAGCATCTCCTGAAGAGATGTCGAGGGACTGAGAGGATTGCCGGCCACCGACGACAAACATCTTCCTTTGTGCCCTGGAAGACCCAGTCCAGTGGGGAGGTTACACCTGATTCCCAGTAAGCTCAAATAAGTAGGTGATCCTGATGACATCCTCAGTCAAATACTGCATTGATATCGAGGCCATTCACTCTTTTCTGAGCCCCTGTGGTCTACTCCTTTTCATTTCAATAGGTGCCGGTGTATGTGTAGAGAGTGTCTTCCTCTCACAGAGGGTAATCAAAGTCAGGAATTATCTGGCTTGGAGAGTTAGGGGAGCTACATCATCGAAAGTATTTAAAGAGGAGGTCGATGGAATTTTGACCCATCAGAGATCTGAGTGGTATGAAGAACTGGGCATTAAGAAGGAGTTAATGCTAACAGTAGATCAGCCATGATCGTATACAATGGCTTGACAGCCCGAATTACCTCTTCCTGTTCCTTATGTTTTCATTTTCTGTAATTTCAAAGTAAATGGTTGTAATTTTCCTGGACGTTCTGTTATTGAATGTTGCAATCAGAGAGAGAAAATCATTTTTGAGTCATCTCTGAGTGAGTTATGGGGGTTTATTCATAATGAAACATGGTCTAGACCAAGACCAATAAATGAAGCACAAGTTGCAGAGAGGGGACACACTGTAAAGAGACCCGAGGCGTCTTTCGAACCCAGCCTGGATTTCCAAATAACATTTTCCATTCTGTACTAATCTGTGTGTGACAATTGTGAGGGATTAAGTGAGATCCTGTGTGACTGTGGAACAGGCATTTGGAGCAAGTGGCCCCCGTCTGCACCTTGCAGGAGCTGTGAGAGGCTGAATGCAACATAGTAAGACAGGACTGTTGAGCACGAGTGGGTCATCAGACACTTTGTCACTGCTCTACCACGCACTATGCTCTGATTAAGGTCTCAGCAACACTTTTCTGTCAGTTCGCCATTTCCCTACATTCATTTGTCTGTCAAATGTTTAACATAGACAATTTTGAACAAATGGAAATATACAGTCATCACAAACTTCTGGGGAAGAGAATTCACATCTTACCCACCCTTTGCAATCTCTTGTTCCTGTTCTGAACAATGTAGGAGGGTCGCTCATGTCTTTTCCCACTCCTCTATTGGTGAAAGCAAATTTTACATGTAACCAGTTGAGTGCTGTGTCCAATGATATCGGTCTCAGACTGGGTAATTTTGTAGAAAAATCTGAGACACAGAAAGTTGAATTCTGAACAAATGATGAAATGTTAGAGGGTCCTAAATGTTTTTCTGACTTTGAAGTTATTCTTCTCATGGAAACGTCTGGGAATGCGGAATTATTCCCGGACCAGTTGGATTTGGCTGAATTCCATTTGCTTGGATTTGTGCAGAGATTCCTATGAATCCTCATCAGGAATCCTCTATGAGTCGTAAAGATGACTCGCGAATTTTCTGCTCTCAGACCTTGTTTTCAGGCAGAACAAAGTAAGAGAGAGAGACCAACTGGCTGTTGCTTCTGAGGCAAGTAATATTTTTCTCAGTGTCTGTGTGGAAATATACAATAATGTCAACTGAACACCAAACTGAACCATGCGCAGTCTCCATGTACATTCTCTGGAATGGGTGACAACAGATTGTATGCTGTATGCAGCATCATTGCTGTTGTTTTGAACAGTGCAATTCATTAGCAAAAGAAAAAAATATCCCTCTTTATAATTTGATGACATGTTTACATGTGTCTGTATAATTTTTAAAAATAGCTTGATATCTTCATAATATTGTGTTAATACCAATGCATCTCATTCAAAAAAACATTATCTAGCTTTAGTCTCCTTAACAAGAGAAAATATTTAGCCAGCCAAAGCACTTCTCTGAAAATTGTGGTTCAATAAAGTTTCTCATCTAAGATCTAAACAGATGATCCTTGAGAACAAAAGGCCTTCGTTTCAGGAATGAGTAAAGGGAAGCATCTTTGAACATCTTTGAAAGGAATTGTGTCTTTTTTTTACTTTAGAGGATTAAAACTTCACCAAGAGTATCTGATGTGGTCTCAGTAATGCCCTGTGCAGATACAGTGAAATATATCTAATTACCCCAATACCCGTTGCCACAAACAGCATCATTCCACTTACCTTCCAAATCACTTGCTGCTCCTGCAGACAGACTTCATATGATTCATGTACAAAGAATATGAAAAACATCTGCATCGCAGAGTTCTGCAATCTCTCTCCATTTAAATTGTTCCCGAATGCAATAGACAACTCCCATTATATTATTTCCGTTGAGGGTATGCTACTCACCTTCCCTGTCTACATCATAATGCAGATTCACTACCTCCATTTGAAGATATGTTGAATGATCATTTTGGTGTACAAAGTAATTCAGCATTGATCCATTTAGTCCCTCATTCAAATATTTGACATAAATCAGGCAAAACTAGTTAAAATTTTGTTTAAAAAATCATATATCTCTACTGTCTATTTCCTGTTAGTGACCGCATCCCTGTTCCCGTGCAGCAGTTCAGACGGGTTGAATGGCCTCCTCCTGGGCTGTGTAATGTACTCAACGAGCTGAATTACTTCATTCTATATTTTTGCATAATTCCTTAGGGTGGCAGAATATCTCTTCCCGTCTCATTATAACGATCGAGTCTAGTTGAACGGGATGGTCTTCTACCCTGTAATCGCACTGAGGGGTGGATTGAGGGAACAACACATGGGTTAGGGACAGCAGGATATCTCTGTAACAGCATCGAGGGGTGGATTGAAGGAACAGCATATGGGGTCGGGGAAGCAGTATATCTCTGTAACGGCAAGGGGTGTGGATTGATGGAACAACGCATGGAATAGGGGCAGCAGCTGGCCGTTTGGCGACACGATTCAGAATGCTCATGGTTGACCCGAGTGTGTCTGACCATCCATCTCCTGTCTGTTCCCAATAAACATTGACTCTCCTGTCCGGCAACGATCAGTCAAGCTCAACCTAGAATACCTTCATTAACTGAGTCTTCACTGCTCCCTGAGGGCGAGGACACCACAGATAGCACTACAGTAAAGGGAAAGGGGCATCCTTCTTTCATTGTGGGATCCATTTTTTAA
Organism: Chiloscyllium punctatum; assembly: GCF_047496795.1. NCBI lineage: Eukaryota > Metazoa > Chordata > Chondrichthyes > Orectolobiformes > Hemiscylliidae > Chiloscyllium > Chiloscyllium punctatum. The sequence goes on from NC_092784.1 coordinate 31,304,311, forward strand.
AAACCTCACATCAAATCACTGCCCCTTTTCGGATATGGTGGTACAATAACTAGGAATAGACATCAACCATTCTGCCGTCCAATCTTTTCCCACATTACCACTGACTCTTTCCAAATAAATATGCTGCTGCTGCTGTCTCAGGAAGAGAATACCTGATAGCATAATAACAGACGAGCATTAATAAAGGAGCAGAATTATACGATTTGGCCGATCGAGTCTGATATGCCATTCAGTCATTTCTATTCTGTTCCTCAACATCATTCTCCTATCTTCTCCCTAGAATCCTTGATCTCCTTAAAAATCAAAGACGTATTTATTTGTGTCTTAATGGCACTAGTGGTCTGTTTCTTAATGTGTATTTATGCGTGTGTGTGTCCATGTGCTTGTTATCTGTGTATTTGTGTGACTATGTCTGTCTGTCAGTGTATCAGCCTGTGTGTTTCTATCTGTGTTTGTGCATGTTAGTATATTGGGGTATTTACCCATACGACTGTGTATTTCGATGCCTGCATCTTTGTGCAATGGGGCATCTGTTCTTCTGCGAGTGAGAGACATGAAGTTGTAACTGACAGTAGGTTTGAATTGAGCATTGCTCTTTCCAGAACACTGCTCCTTATTCGGTGGATGCTTCAGAATCTCCACACAAGGCCGCCTGGTCCTCTTCGGCTCTCTCCAGGGTCATCCCCACATGTCGTGGTAGAGGGATGAGGGAACGTATATCCGGCACTCCATCACCCGACTTGGCCCTTTCTGTCCTATTCCAGGTTGTTTCTACTGGATTGGGAGAAAGGTTGGGAATGAGTGAGGGTGGGAGTGGATGGCCATTCTGTTAGTGCTGGACTAGGTGAGGTGTGACATTGTGAGGTGGCCAGAGGGAGTATGTCCAGTGTTGTATCTGTGCAGTGTTATTAGAGTACGGGGCTATTGCATCAGGGACGGAAAATGTGGGGGAGGGAAGGTACTGAATTCAACAGTGAGATTGTCCGTGCTTGAGCCTTTTTTGGATATAACGCGTGAGCGTTTGTTGAGGGTAGGTGCTATAAGAGACATACAGTGAATGTGAGGGAGCAGTGAGAATATACGGTGACACTTATCCTGACAGATCGGGGTGGATATTGATGCTTGTCCTGTATTGCTGAACATTTCTTCAGATCATCTCAGCATCAAGGTGAGCTTCCCCGAATACCTTATCCAAGTCTATCAATAGTAAAAACAAGTGCCCTCCCTCAGATTCCACAGAATCAGTTTGAATGGGTCTTACAAATAGCAAGGATAAGCAAAATTGATGTGTACTATATCTGAACCAAAACTGTCGCGCAAATGTGTTGCATCATATGCTCAGGAAATTATGTGTGCAACTATATGCTAAGGTAAGCCATGACATACTGATATTATCGCTGGGCTCTTAACCTCGAGACCCAGATAATGTTCTGGGGACATGGATTCAAATCCTGCCATGGCAGATTAGTGGAATTTGAATTCCAGAAGTATCTGGAATTGAGGGTTTATGTTGATCAGGAATCCATTATTGATTGATGGAAAAAATCATCTGGTTCACTGATGTCCTTCAGGGAAGGAAACAGTTATTCTTATCTAGACTGGCCTGCACGTCACTCCAGATCCAAGGCAACGCTGTTGACTTTGAACTGCCGTCTGGCATGGCCAGGACATGCTGGTTGTCCAGCGAAGCCCCCATCCTGTGAATGAAGAACAAATACTTGTGTTTTCTGCAGTAATAATGGATGGTGTCAAGTTGCATCGAAACTGAGTTAACAAAGTGACTGCTAATGTTGTGAAAAATAAATTCTGTAAGTGTATATTAGGTAGGTTGAAGTGCATGTTGTGAACCAAACTAGAGAGTAGATTATTTCGGATTTGGTGTTGTGTGGTCGGAAGGACTAATTACTAACCTTGCTCTGAAGCAGCTTTGGAGGAATAGTGACATTAATATGTTGTATTTTACACGGCGTCTACATATAATGTGGAATGTTTGAACATTCTGGTCAAACATCATGGAAGCCCAGAGGCTAGACAGTCAAGTTCGCTCCAGTGAATTGGGAAAATACAATATAACATTCAGTAGGAGAACAATGGTTGTTAGACTCATAGAGTCTTACAGCACGGAGACAGGCCATTCGGCTGAACCTGGTCCATTCCGAACAAAATGTCCATTCACACTTCCCCCATTTCCCTGCCATTTCCCTGTATCCTTCTAATCCTTTACTACCTGTGTATTTGTCCAAATGTATTTTAAATTTTGTGAATGTACCCGCCTCAACCACTTCTGCTGGCAGCTCATCCCATATGCATACCACCCTGTGTGTAAAAGAAATTGCCCCTCAGGTTCACTTTTGCTCTTTCACCTCTGTCCCGAAATTGATGCCCTCTAGTCCGTGATTACCCAATCCTGGGGAGAAAAAGACGGAGTGCATTGACTCTATCCATGCCTCCCATGATCTTATACACTATTATCAGAACCTCCTCAGCCTCATACAGTCTGAAGTACAAACTCCTAGCTTGTTCAACCTTTCACTATAACTCAGACATTAATGTTCTCAGCACCGACCCCTGAGGCATTCCACTCATCACAGGCCTCCAGTCTGACAAGCATTCTTCCACGATTACCCTCTTCTTCCTATCATCAAGCTAATTTTGGACCTAATTTGCCAGCTCCCCCTCAATTCCATGAGATCTAACCTTCCAGAGCAGCGCACGATGTGGAACCTTCTTGAACCTTCTGAAATCCATATAGACGAGATATACAACCATGCCCTTGTCAAAGTTACTGGTCACTTCATCAAAGTACTTTAACAATTGGTGTGCCATGACTCCCCCATTCACAAAGCCCTGTCTTTCCAAATGCATGTTTATCTTCTCTCTCAAAACCTTGTCAAGTAAATTACCTGCTACAGATTTTAGATTTACTGGCATATAGTTCCCACGTTTTCCTTTGTAGCTCTTCTTGAATAAGGGCACAGCATTCACTACCCTCCAGGACCTCACCCGATGGCTACCGATGATGCACATTATCAACCAGGGACCCCGTTATTTCTTTCCTGTCCTCCTGCAGTGTTCCTGAATATATCTGGTCAGGACCAGGAGATTTATAGAAATGCTACAAAGTCTGAAAAATATGTCTATTTATTTAAAGTAAAACACTCACGAGTGAGAAAGTGAGTTGACAATGATTAGCATAATAAATTAAAGATTATTTTACTCACCGGAAGTGACTTCAGAAGAATTCCACACATTGTGGAATCCTGAGAATTCTCAGAAATGTACGATCCAGAAAAGGAGGGCCATGAAACTGGTAAGGAAATCAAAAACCGACCATGCATGCAAACAAACAGGAACACAAAAACTGCATAAATCTATGATCTATATTTCAAAGGAAAAAAACAGCATAGTCAAATGTGGAAATCAGCAATCTGGAGAGATAAGTTCATTATGGATAACTGGGAAATGCCAGGCAAATAACCAGTAACTTTGACTCTGATTTCATGGAGGAAGATCCAGAAAATCACTCCGAAATATGAAGTAATCATACAGTACTTGTGGATCGATAAACATAAAGTCAATTTATATCAGTAGCAAGGCTTTACTTGAACATGCAGCTTTTCTGAGCATTGCTAACCTTGACAAACCAGGCATACTTCATACCAAAATCTTCAGAAATAAGCCACTAATAGAAATATTAATTGCACTTGCGATGACTGTGTTCTATTTTCCATTGCATTCTGCATAGTCTGGAAGCCCCTGTAGGTAAATGGACATTAGTAAACGTGATCCAAGCACTATAGATGAACAAAAGAGATACAATCATCTACAAAGGAAAGAAGAGATAGTGTGGAGAACTGCAGACCAATTAACGTGACATTTGTGGGGAAACTGTTGGAATCTATTATATAGGATGTGATATTCGTTATTTAGAAATTAACAACAACATTGGAGAGAGTCAGTATGCATTTCTAAAAGGGAAATCATACTAGACGAGCTTTGGAATTGTTTGAAGTTGATTCTTACAGCATAAATAATGGGGAACCAGTAGAATTTGTATATTTTAGATTATCAGAAGGCATCCTATAAGAACTCACACATTGAGCTCGTAAACGCAATGAATGTGAAGGGTATTTGGAGGAATATATGCAAGTGGTAAGTTAAAGTTTGGATTGCCTTCCTTTAAGGGTATCAGAATACAGATGTAAAGACATGTTGAAGCAGTTTAACAGCGTATTGGTGATACTGTATCTGGAATTTTGCGTACAGGTTTGGTGACAAAATCTTAGAAAGAATATACTGACCACAGAGGAAGTTCAGTGGACATTCGACAGATAAATTCCTGAGTTGGCGAGATTGCGTGATGAGGAAACTCGTCCTGTGTTCTCTAGAGTTTCAAAGAATTAGGTCACTGTGAAATTTATAAAATTCACAAAACATGTGACAAGTTGGAAATGAACAGGATTTTCCTCCAGCTGTCTAATCCACATTCAAGGCCAATGATGGCAGGATAAAGGACGACCATTTAAGACTGCAATAAGGAGGAAATTCTGCACGAGTCGGGGACTAACTAACACAGGGACATGGAAACCAACTGGCACGTCAAGATTAGGGAGAATTCCCAGATATTCTACGTGTGTCCAGCGGAACTGAATAACCAGGGAGCAGGTAGGACTCATTAGTGACTTGCCAGGTTGCATCCAAATGAACTTTAGTTGTAGGTGGCAGAAGGTGGTGGTAGACGGCTGCTTGTGTGACTGGAGGCCAGTGTCCAACAGTATACTACAGGAATCAGTGCTGTGTCCCTTATTATTTGTGATTCGGAGGTGCTGGTGTTGGACTGAGTGGAGAATGCTAAAAATCTCGTATCAACAGATTATAGTCCAACAGGTTTATTTGGCGGCGCTAGCGTTCGAAGTGCTGCTTCTTCATCAAAGCGCACAATCACCTGATGAAGAAGTTGCGCTTCGAAAGCTGGTGCCTCCGAATAAACCTGTTGGACTCTAATCTGATGTTGTGTGATATTCAACTTTAGTATTTGTGGTATTCATAAATGATGTAGCTGTGAATATGGATGTGGATCGGTAGTGTGATAAGTCTTTGATACGCAGACTGGCCGGTTGGTTGGCAGTGAGGTGGAAGGCCTTAAGTTATGGGAAGATACAGATGGAATGGTCAGCTGGGAAGATCAATGGCAGATGGAATGTATCCCTGATAAATAAGAGGTGATGTATTTTGGAAGAAGGAACCAGACAGGGGAGGACTCAATGAATGGCAGCACACTAGGAAGGTCAGAGGGTGCTTCACCACACATCCCTGAATGTGATGGATCGGTTAAAACACAATTTGGGAAAGCATAGGGGGCTGTAAACATAACCTTGATTCATTGAGGCACAGATTAGAAGAGATTTGCGGAACTTTGATGAGGCCAAGATGGAACACTGTGTCTAGTTCTGGGAATCACATTACAGGAAGGATGTGACTGCACTGGAGGGGGTGCAGAGGTGTTTCACCAGGATGTTCCCTGGAATGGAGCACATCAGCTATGGAGAGAGGCTGGATAAGCGTGGGTTGTTTAGTTTGGAGGACAGGAGGTTGAGGGGGACGTGATTCTGAAGGATAGAATTACGAGGACCATGGACAGTGTGGATGGACAGCAGCTGTTCCTTTTTGTCAAAGGGCCACACTTTTAAAGTGAACGGTTTGCAGTTTAGTGAGGATTTGAGGATTGCTTTTCACCCATTGTGTGTTGGGGTCTGAAATGCATTTCTTGAGAGATGAGTTGAGAGATGGTAACCTCAAACCATTAGAAAATACGCGGTAGTGCACTTGAAATGCCTTAAGATTCACGACGACGGTTATTGTGTCAGAAAGTGGGTCTAATGTAGACCGTGCTGTATTTCTGATAGTACAAAGTCTTTGCTTCTGTAATTGTATGGCTGTGGAAGGCCAATTACTGAGTACCTTAAAGTAGGAATTGATAGGTTTCTGAAGAATATCTTAACAAAGTTTATAAGACAGAACTTGTAATATTTTCTGAAATTATCTGAAGGGCAAAATTATGAGAAAGGAATGTGCAGCTTTCCTATAGTTTGATACCAGATAATTGAGGAACGGTTAATAGCAGAACTATGGAGCAAATACTTCAGTAATACCTTCACTGAAGAACGCAAAACAATAAAAAGAAAATTTCCTAGCAATACTCGGAAACTTTAGTCTGATGAGAAAAAGGGAATAGAATGAAATTATCAACTAAACAGTTTAGAAAAAGCATCGGCCTGATATTAATGGGCATAGACAAAGTTAACAGAGATTTGGAAATGGGAATCATATTTGAGAGAGTGGCCTTTTGCAAAATTATGTAGAAGGTATCAATACAATACGAGTGGAAGTTCAAAAAGACTTGTGATAAATCCCCAAGCCTATTGTGCAAATACGAATCCTGTGGAACTGGGTCTAATACATGGACATGGTTTTCGGAGGACAGAGCTGGCAGGAAACAGTGAGTAGGAATAAAACCACGTTTTTTTTAATGGAAGACTAGGAGGATATAGCAAGGATCGTGGCTTGGGCCCCAGCTATTCCCAATACACATCATATATTTGGTTGAGGGGCTCAAATGCAATATTCCCAAGTTTGCTGACAGCACTAAACAATGTCAGATTGTGAGATGGTGCGAAGGATGTATAAAAGCTCCAAGGTGACTGAGACAAGTGAAATGACTGGGCAAATACGTGGCGGATGCAGAGCAATGGGAGAGATGAGATGTTGTTTACTTTGATGGGAAAAAAAAAGAATGGCAGCCTATCATTTGAAAAGAGAATGGTTGAAAAATATTGCTGTATAAAGGACCTTAAGCTGCATTTTTGTTTATTTCTGTGCATCCCTCCTAGTCCATGTAGGGCAGGGAGTTTTGAATCCAGGAGTCAATGCTGGGAATGGCGTTGGCATGCTGACCAGTGTAAATAGACCCAGCAAATGGGGAGCTGTAACATTGAAAGGAATCTGGATTTCCTTGTACACCAGTCACTGAAAGCAATATTTCAGGAGCAGTAAGCAGGTGGAAAGATAACTGCTGTATTCACCTTCATTTCAGGGGGATTCGAGTAAGAGTATCTTACTGCAGCTGTACAGGGCCTTGGTGAGACACCATCTAGAGCATTGTGGACAAACCTGACATTGGCGGAGGGCAGTAAAGGATGACCAGACTGATCTCTGGGATGACAAACTTGTTATGGGATCTGAGTTTGGGGGGACTGGACTTGTGTTCCATGCGGTTTAGGAAAATGAGTGGCAATCTCAGTGAAATATGTAACACTCCGATTGGGCGAGACAGAACGGAAGCAGGGATGGTAATTCCCCTGGGTCGGATGTCTAAAGCAAGGGGCCACAGTACCAGGTATAGACAGGCCGCTTTGCATTGAGGTGAGAATAAATGTCTGCACTCTGAGACTGGTGAACCAGTGGTGCTCTATCCCAGATCAGGCTGTGGAAGTCATGGCGCTGAGTATAAATAAGGATTTCTGGAAATTAAAGGGATAGGGATAGAGCAGGAGTATGGTGTGAAGATAGCAGATCAGTTATCAGTCCAGGTTGTTCTGCAATAACACAGTAACTGCGTTTCTGTGCAACACTGTGTTGTCGAAATTCGTCCAATATTAATAATGGGGTCTATGGAAAAAAGAGGATAAGGGGCGAACCCCCAAAAATATCAGTGAAAACCAAATATTAAGTTTGGTCTAACAGCCACACTAGTTCAGTCTAAATAAATCTTTGAATCACATGTTGTAATGGAACAGTGCCGTAAATGTAACACTTTCACACTACAGTCACTCACTGAAGCACTGTACCTTTCACCAGAAAGCACGTGGGGGCTGAATAATCACGTTATGCTCATGTGGAATTCCAGGTCTCCTCAAAATTCTGTCCACAATTTGAAATAAAGTTCTTTCTAAATGTAGTCTCCAATTTCCAGTTGCAGCCTCAGTTTCAAGGCTTCCTGAGTGCATTGCATTCCTGTTTGTGCTGACCACATTGTTTGTACATTTTGCAGAGAGAGGATCTTGAGGCAGGGTTTTGCTGTTCAGCTGGTTCCCGGCAAGGAATCGCGTCACAGTGAACGGGAATTCACTTTATAGAAAAAAAGATTCACGAATCACATTGCAGCCAAATTGAATTGAATCAATACGTATTATCAGAGAACTGCCTGCATATTGAATGGAGGAGCAAAACTGATCGGCTGAAGGCACTACAGCAGTTCTCATTTTATATTTCACAATGTTTAAACATACTTAGGGATATGATTATTGTATGTGGAAAACTGCACTGAGGATATGTTTGGCCATTAGCTAGCACAGGGAAAGCTCAATGTGTTGTATGACCTATTTGACACGACGACAGAGCTTAGATCTGATTTGTTAGTCTTGGGATCATCTCTCTCTTGGCATCAGATGTTAGTCCTGCTGTTTGTAGTGTAACCAGTCAAGTGCTGTAGCTTTAATGGGTTGTAATCAGGTTTAAGTGCACGTTATTCCGACCCGACCATGTTGACCCACACTCGTCACTGACCCATGGATCGGCTTGATGGTAATGGTAGTCGGATGGACTATCCTGGGGGAAAAGTTACAGATTGTCATTGAAATCTACCGCGGCAGATGATAACCCAGTGTTAGCTGCAATATCTACAATTCAATTCTACTGACTGTCCCCCAGTTCATACCGAGACCTATTCACCCATCAGCCCTGTACTCAGTGACCTACTATGGTTTCTGATGTGGAAATACTTCCACTTTCATATTCTCATTCTGCTGGAAATCTTTCCTTGGTGTCACGCCTCCAAATGTTTCCATAAACAATATCCATTTAAGGTACTAATGTGAATCTTTTCCTTGCAGTATTGCCATCATCTGTATTTGAAGTGAATGTGTTTCCTTCTGTTTTATTTTTCCCGTGACCATAATTCAGAGCTCTGCAGTGTCAGTGCAACCCACCCAGACGCATTCCCCAACATTTACCCCTTCACCTAATGCTACGGGCAATTTAGCATGGCTAATTCACCTAACCTGCACATTTTTGGACTGTGAGAGGTAACCGGAGCACGCGGAGGAAACCCACACAGACACGGGGAGAATGCGAAAGCTCTACACAGTCATTCACCTGAGGCGGGAATTGAACCCGGGTCTCTGGCACTGCGAGGCAGCAGTGCTAACCATTGTGCCACTGTGCCACCCATAGCGATGAGTTCAAAACTTTCTTAGCCATTCATTCAGATTCAACCAGTAAACCATCCACTCTATGGGAAATTGCTACGGCTTATGCCAAGGGAATAATTATTCCTTAGGATGCAGCAGAAGGGGGAGCAGAAACGCTGGAGTTAGGCACAGCTGAGGGCAACCGAGAGTGCATACTGTGATTGACCATTAGTGGCTAAGCTGCAGAGGATCACAACGCTTCGGTCTACAGTAAATTCCACGCTCACACAGACAGCCAAGAAGGAACTTAGTTTTGCAAACCAAAGGCTGTTTGAACATGGTGATAAGATGCGCAGTTATTTAGTCTCTCTTGCCAGGGAAACGAGCGTCCCCTCAAGCCATTCCCTCAATTAGGGAAGGTACTGGGATCCTTAATTTCAATTCCAAAATTATTAATGCCTCCTGTCCGAGATTGTTCTTCGAATTATTTCAGACTGAACATTTTGAGGATAGATGTATTAAGATGGAGTTATTTTTCAAGAACCTGGGTCTTCCAGGAGTAACCCCTGAAGAATTGTTGTGCCTTAATGCACCATTGTCAGCGCAGGAGGGTGTGAAGCAGCTTCAGAATATAAAGGCGCACGTTCCTGACGGATTTCCTAGAGAATTTTATAAATAATTTATAAACCTATTGTTAGGGCTGATGTTTAACAGATTCCGTCACTCATCCAGTCAGGCACCCCTCCCTCCATCCTTAAGAGAGGCTCATATCTCTCGGATGCTGAAGAAAGGAAGACCCTGGAAGATTGTGCTTCTTCCCCTCCAATTTCACTTTTAAATCTTGGTTTCAAAATCCCGCCTGAGACCCGTACAGTCAGGCTGGAAACTTTGCTGCCTTCTGTTGCTAAACAGGGCCAAATAGGCTTTATAAAGGGCTGCAGATCTTCCTACAATGTTTAGAATTTACTCAATATGATCCAAGAGTGTCAACAACAATCTGACTAGGGATTATTGATTTCTTTAGATGAGAGAAGGCATTTGATTTGGATGAGTGGCCGGATCTCGTCTGTAAATTAGAACGGTTTGGTCTACGCAAAGAATTTATCAAGGGGGTGAGGGTCCTTTACCGCGATCCTCTGGCTGCGGTTCTCACTAATCAGTAATATTAATATTTCTCCAGGCAGCCGACAAGGTTGATAGCTTTCACCGTTGTTGATTACGTTGGTGATTGAGCCACTGCCGGAGGCCATCCATGGGATGCCAACATATCTGCTCCAGAAATGGGATAGAAGTTACGTAAGGTTACGTTGTATGCAGATGAGGGTTTTATGTTTTTGTCAAATGCCGCAATTTCGGTTGTTCATGTGATGCAATGCATTAATTTGCTTGTTGCCTTTCCGGGCAATAAGATTAATTTTACAAAGTTGGAGGCCATGCCTATGGGATGTCTTCAGGAAATACCTGATACTGAGGCCAAATCCTATTTTCCTTTTAAATATTCATGGGGGAGGTTTCCCTATTTCAGTATCTTATTTCATCTGTCTTTGATTATTTATTTAACGTGAACTATGTCTATTTGTTTGTCAAAATGAAACAAGACCTTCAAAGATGGGAGGCATTTCCAATATTCTGGATAGGTCAAATAGCTGTTATTAAAATGAATGTCCTTCCTCATTTGCTCTACCCAGTGCGAATGCTTCCTTTGATGTTTCCCAGACAGATATTTAGGAAACATTATGGCTTGTTTAGCTATTTTATTTGGCAATATGAGCGATTCTTTGTCAAGCTAACAAAATTCCAACTGCCCCACAGATTGTGGGGGGAGTGGTGTGCGGGGGGGGGGGTATATCCCGCGATTAACAGCAATCAATAAAGTTTTCTTTCATCGTATGTTAGTGCCTGGGCCGCTGAGGACTCGGCGTCAATACAGCTAGACATTGAGCCCGTTCAGACAAAATGAACCCGTATTGATCGGTTTTTCTTAGATAAAATGACAACATTTATGGAATATTATCATAAACTAATGATCATCAGTAATGTTAATACTTGAAGGACAATGCGTCAGATCGAGGGAAATACAGCCAAAATCATGTTTCTTACCCCTATAATTGGTATATAGGTTGTCAACCGGGGATACTGGATTCCAGGTTTAAACTGTGAGCAGCCAGGGGTGTGCCTTGCTTCAGTATTTTATAATTAGTAGAATCCCTACAGTGTGGATACAAGCCCTTGGGCCCAGCAAGTCCACCTCGACCCTCTGAAGAGTAGCCATCCAGACCCATTCCCCTACCATCCTATATTTACCCTGACTAATGCCCAAACCTACACATCACTGAACACTATGTGTGATTATTCAATGGCCAATTGATCTAACCTGCACAGTTTTGGACTGGGGGAGGAAACCCACACAGACACAGTTGAGAATATACTAACACCACACAGTCAGTCACTTAAGGCTGGAACCAAACACGTGACACAGGTGCGATGAGTCAGCAGTGCAAACCACTGAACCACAACTTGTTACTTGAGGGAGAAACAATGATATCATTTTAATAAGTAGCTCGAAAGTATGGACTACCTGGTAGAGACCTCTTCTGTTTTTTCAGATGACAGATTTGATTAAAAAACACAATTTTAACAGACACTTATAGATCCGAAACAGAGAAGCAGGTGATTATTGTAAAGAATGCACTATCTGTCAGCACCCTTGAACATTTGTTGGAGAGTGTCCCCGCAGACAAGACTGTGCAGCTTCGTGACATCTGTGTGAGAGAGTTGGGCGTTTAGATCTTTTCGGAGACATGGGAGGATATTTGTGGAAATGCTCAAAGGATTTAAATCTGTAATATGACCCATTCCATACAGTTGAAAGTCCTTCAACCACCGATTTTCTCTCAAAATTCAAAGTGGGATTATCTTCAGCATGTCCTAAATGCAGAATGACTACAGGCACTCTTACTCGTTGCATGTGGTCCTGCTGCAGGCTTTGTATCTATTGGAGCTCTGTGTTAGGTGTGGTAGAGTGGGTCTTGGGGACCGAATTGGAGGTGAACTCGGTTTCTATTTTCCTGGGCTTGCCCAGATTATCTTACACAGATGCACGTGGGGGAAAAAATATCCTTACTTGCTGTGCTAGGAAAAATATTCTTTTGTGTTGGATGTCGGAAGACTCCGCGGGTCTGTTGGGTCTTTGTAAGCTCATCATGGAGAATATCCCTTTGGACGTTCTCACCAGCATGGTACACCAAAAAAAAGACATTAATATAAGTCATAGAATCATAGAGTCATAGAGATGTACAGCATGGAAACAGACCCTTCCGACCAACCCATCCATGCCGACCACATATCCCAAACTAACCTAGTCCCACCTGCCTGCATCTGGCCAATAACGCTCCAAACCTTTCTTATTCATTTACCCATCCAAATTCCTCTTAAATATTACACTTGTATTAGACTCCCCGACATCACCTGCCAGCTCATTCCATACACGTACCACTGTCTATGTGAAATAGTTGCCCCGTAGTTCGCTATTATATATTTCCTCCCTCCCCCTAACCGATACCCTCTCGTTGTGGACTCCCCGACCCCAGGGAAAAGACTTTACCTACTTACCATATCTATGCACCTCATAATTTTGTAAACCTCTATAATGTCATCCCTCACCCTCCGATGCTCCAGGGAAAACAGCCCCAGTCTGTTCAGCCTCTCTCTATAGCTCAAATCCTCCAACCCTCGCAACATACTTGAAATCGTTTCTGAACCCTTTCAAGTTTCACAACATCTTTCCGATAAGAAGGAGACCAGAATTGCGCGCAATTTTCCAACAGTGGCCTAACCAGTATCCTGGACAACCGCAACGTGATCTTCCAACTCCTGTACTCAATACTCTGACCAATAGAGGAAAGCGTGCAAAAAGCCTTCTTCACTATCCTACCTACCTGCTACTCCACGTTCAAGGAGCTATGAACCTGCACTCCCACGTATCTTTGTTCAGCAGCACTCCCTAGAACCTTACCATTAAGTGTATAGGTCCTGCTAACACTCTCCACTACACCTCCAATTTTGGCGTTATCTGCAAAGTACTAGCTGTACCTCTTATTCTCGCATCCAAATCATTTATGTAAATGACAAAACATAGAGGACCCAGCACCGATCCTTGTGACACTGCACTGGTCACGGGCTCCACAGTCTTTAAAACAACCCTCCAACAACACGCTCTTTCTTCTACCTTTGAGCCAGTTCTGTATTCAAATAGCTCGTTCTCCCTGCATTCCATGAGATCTAACAATGCCATTCAGTCTCCCATGGGGAACATTATCAAAACACTTACGGAAATCCATATAGATCACATCTACCCCTCTGCCCTCATCAATCCTCTTTGTTACTTGTTCAAAATACTCAATCAAGTTTGTGACACAAGTTTTCCCACGCACAAAGCTTTGTTGACTCTCCTGAATCAGTTCTTGCCTTTTCAAATACATGCACATCCTGTCCCTCAAGATTCGCTCCAACAACTTGCCCACCACCAACGTCATGCTCCCTAGTTTATAGTTCCCTGGCTTGTCCTTAACACCCTTCTTAAACAATAACACAATGTTAGCCAACCTCCAGTCTTCCGACACCTCACCTGTGACTATCGATGGTACAAATATCTCAGCAAGAGGCCCAACAATCATTTCTCTAGCTTCCCACAGAGCTCTAGGGTAGACCTGATCAGGTCCTGGGGATTTATCCACCTTTTCCCGTTTCAAGACATCCAGCACTAACTCCTCTGGAATATGGACAGTTTGCAAAATGTCTCCGTCTATTTCCTTCCTTTTACATCTTGTATATTCTTTTCCTCAGTAAACACTGATGCACAATACTTGTTTAGTATCTCCCCCAATACTTCCTGAGCTAGGAAAAATATTCTGTTGTGTTGGATGTCTGAAAAACCCCTGGGTCTGTTGCGTCGTTGTAAACTCGTAATGAAGAATATACCTTTGGACTTTCTCACCTGTATAGTGAACCGAAATAACAGAGATTTGCATAAAATATGGCAACCCTCTTTACATTACCGCGATACAGGCTTATCTGCCACGCTAAAAAGCGATTTTATATAGCCATGACGGTCTTGTCTAATGAATCACATATGAAGAATTATGAACGTATGAATGTGTATCAGTTAATGCTCTCGAAGAACGAGAGCTATCATTTTGTTATGCTGAGCCGTATTATTTATTTATTATTTTTATTTATTTTTTTTGTTTTTCTTATGTCTATTTAGCGACTTTAACTTATTTTGTATGTACATGCACGTGGGTGTAATTTTGTTCAGTTATTTGAGGTGTTTTGTTATTGGTTTAATAAAATTAAAAAAAACAATTAAAAAATTTGTAAAAAAATTAAAATGCTAACATTGATAGATTAGAGTCCCAAATAACTCTCTTTAGAGAGACCACTCATGGTGGTTTATGTTGAAGTTCACCTCACGGGTGATGGGGTGAGGTTGAGAGAGCATCCCCTTCATGGTAACCTCTGTCAGTGTGGTGAATTGAACCTGCGCTGGTGGCCTCCCTCTGCATCACAAACCAACCATCTTGCCAACTGTGGGGGAGACTGTGTAACTATTACACACAGAATCAGTCACAGACAAAGGGCAAGAGAAATTTTAATGACAAAGAAAAAGGTATATTTGAGATAAAAATGTTCTCTGTTAGAAATTGTATTTTACAACGAGACAAGTGTTTGGAAGCTGTCTTTCGCTGAATCCAATAAGGTGAGACAAGTAAAATAACCAGAATGACGAATTCTGATTGGATATCGAGAACCATAACACATCCAGTAACTCTAACCACCTTACCATACATTAAAGAAATTTCAGAAATGGCAGCCAGACTACTAAGTCCCCTCGGATTCCTAGTAGCACACAAACCCAACAACACTCTCACACAAAAACTAACAAACTTAAAAGACCCAGTACAACCAATGGACAAAACCAACGTCATCTCCAAAGTTACATGCAAGGACTGCCAGAAACACTACGCAGGACAAACAGGAAGAAAGTTAGCTACCAGGACACACGAACACCAACTAACCACAAAAAGACTCGACCCTCTCTCCCTCGTATCCCTGCACACGGGTGGAAGAAAAAACACCATTTCGACTGGGACAGTCTAAGCAAAGACATGTCAGAGAATTGCTAGAAGCCTGGCACTCCAACCACAACGCCCTAAAGAATTACTTAGATCTAGATGCCATCTATCAACCCCTCATAATACGAACAGAAAATGACATCACCACAAACCCCAGGAATCCCATCCAGGAGAAAGATATAAATAGAAAGCAGGAGACAATAGCTTCGCTTCACTTGGAGGTCGCCACTGATGATGTTACCTAGCCAGGTAATGAAACGTCTGGATATCAAACCTACTGCTCAGCAAGCAAACCTACACCCTAAACTTCAACCTGAGCTATAAAATCTTCACAAACCTCGCATAACCACAAAATAAGTGAATGTTTTTGATTGGTCTGTGGAAAGCGTGCTGACTGTTGCAAGAATTTATAAAGCAAAAGAAATATATGGTAAGGAGTGTCCGTCCCAATTGGAAATGCCTTCTGAACACATGCTAGAAGAAACTCGGGGTAAAAAGTGTCTGAGAATCATCTGCTCGGTAACAGCGACCTGGGGGTTGAATGACTAAAATTTCCTGTAACAGGGAGCTGCGAAAACCATCAGATCACCCCAGAACGTATTGAATGTTGGTGCATATTTGAAGTACTGAATCCGGCTGATGGATTTTAATTGTGTGTGATTTGAAAAACGTATTTCTCTACTACATCCTGTTACATATTACACACTGGGGCACAGCCGTTTTCCTGAAACTGGGAAGAAGTTGAAACATTAACTGGAACATTCCATAATTGGCATTCTCCAGAATATTCTATAAATATGTGGGGGACATTAGAAAGGCAAGAGAGAAAGAGAGGGAAGGTGCTGTATGAAATAGTGAGAGTAGTGAAGCATGAGCCTTGTACGCGGGCCGGGACACAGTGAGTGTGAGGGAGCAGAGAAAATATGGTGACCCTTATCTTGACAGAGCGGGGAAGGTTATTGATGCTTGTCCTGTTTTGCTAGAAAATTCTTAAGACTGCAGATACTGCACTGGGGTGGGTGGCGAGCTCAGACCAGGCTCGGTGAGAGAATAGACCCCTTTTGTATTAGCCCATCCACCACGACGTCCGTGCTGCTGTTGACAAACCGTAGTGTAATTTCCCCTTAATAGCCATGCTTAGGGAAAATGTGCAGGGCAGCTCCAAACTGAGAAAGCACAACCGCGTGTCCATTGCCCTATTAAAGAAGGCACCAGTGTCAGGGATCACCGAATATCCAGGGGCATCCGGGCGAGTTTGAGTACCTCCAGTCATGATGGGTGGGAGAATCGGGCTGGCTTTGAATGAGAGGGACACCATGAGGTGGGGTGGGTAGGTGATGAGATGGGTTTGGTAGGATAGCACCATGAAACTAGCTTGGCCTCGTGCAGACAACCCCTCTGACACACTCAATGAAAATGTCACTGAGACAGTTTTTTTGTTAGATCCAGCCTGTGAGGCGAAGTCTCTACTGTCCTCAATCCCAGTTACGAAGCGGCACAACACATGCTCATCCAAAACTCTCCATCGCGTGAACTCACATCAATATCCCTTTCACTCATAGTTCTTCAAAATACTGACCCGTGTTGCATGACATATCGAAATGTCTTCATTTCAGCATTCTGAATACTGTGAACATATCCCTCCATTTCATTTTTTCTCTCTCTCTGCCCTCCGGTTCCACTCCAATACACAATCATTTACAGTCATACTGGGCGAGACTGCCAGTATGACTGGCCATTTGGCCCAGCTGGTCCATACCAACCAAAATGTCCATCCACACTCAGCCCAAATACCTGCCCTTGTTCTGTATCCTTCTAATCCTTTCCTGTCTGTGTATTTGTCCAAATGCCTTTTCAATGTTGTTATTGTACCCACCTCAATCAGTTCCACTATCAGCTCAGTCCGTATGCGTACCACACTCTGTGTAAAAAAAAAATTGCCCCTCAGGTTCCTTTTTATTTTTTCCCCTTTCCAAACATTAATTGATGTTCTCGAGTCCTCCATTCCCCAACCTTGGGAAAAAATTTGAAGCATTCATCCCATGCACGCTCTCATGATTTTATAGGAGCTACATTTCTATAAGAACCCCTTCAATTTCCAACGCTGTAAAGAAGTAAGTTCTTACCTGTCCAACCTCTGCCTATAACTTAGAGCCTTTAGCCCAGGAAACATATTTGTAAATTTATTCTACATTCTTTCTTGTTCAATAATATCCTTTCGAGAGCAAGGTGAACAAAACTGAACACAATACTCCAACTGCAGCCTCACCAACATCCTGTACAACTGCAACATAACGTCCCAACTTCTATACTCAATGCCCGGATGAAGGCCAGTGTGCCAACAGCCTTCTTCACTGTCCTGTGTATCTGTGACTCAAATTTCAGAAAACCGTGCAGCTAATCTCCAACGTCCTTTTGTTCCACTACACTTCTTAAGGCCCTCTCATTCATCATTAAACTCCTACCTGGGTTTGACTTTCCAAAATGCAACACGTCACACCTATCTATATTAAACTCCATCTCAGCCCACTTCCCCAGCAGGTCAAGGTACTGCTGCAATTTCTGATAATGTTCCTCACTGTAAACGATGTCTCCTACTTTTCTGTCATCTGCAAAGTTACGAACCTTGCGTTGTGCACTCTGGTCCAAACCATTGATATAGATAACAAACAGCAATGGGCCCAGTACCGACCTCTGAGGCACTGCACTGGTGACAGGCATCCAGCCGAACAAGCATACATCCACCATAGTCATTTGCTTCATAACGTCAAGCCAATTGTGTTGCCAATTTGCCAGTTTACGTTGGAGTCCATGCGATCTAACCTTCTCGAGCGGCCTACCATGTGGGACCTTATCAAAGGCCTTACTGAAATCCATACTGATTATGTCCACCACCCTGCCCTCGTCAAACTTCCTGGTCACTTCCTCAAAACACTCTATCAAAATTTGTAAGGTATGATCTGCCACGCACAAAGCTATGTTGACTGCTCCATGTCAAACTCTGTCTTTCCAAATGCATGCATATCTTTTATCTCGGAACATTCTCAAGCGGTTTCCGGAAACCGATGTAAAGCTTACTGGTCAATATTTCCCAGGCATTTATTTGCAGCCCTTCTGAATGAGGGCACATTTTCTACTGCCCAGTCTTCCGGGTCCTTGGCCCCTGAATGGCCTACTCTCGCCTCTTGCAGTGCTCTTAGATATATCTGGTCAGGACCAAGAGATTTATTTGACTTGATGCATTCTAATATGTCCAAAGCACCTCTATTGTGATAGGCACTATACCAAGATATGACAAGTAACCTCCCAAAGGTCACTGGCCTTCACGTCTTTCTTCATGATAAACACAGAAGGAAAATTGAGGACCTCAACCATCTCTTGAGGTTATACACATGCATGCCTATTTTGGATTTTAAGACGTCCTAATCTCTCTAGTTATTCTTTTTCTTTACTATACTGAATTTGGATCCACCCTATTCTGCTCAGCCAAGGCTATCTCTTACCCCACTTTCGCCCTGCTGATTTCCTTCTTCAGTAAACTCCTGTATCCCCTGTGCACCTCCAGGGATTCCCTTGATCCCAGCTGCCTGTACCTGAGCAATGTCACTTTTTTTGCTGGTTAGAGCGTCAATGTCTCTTGTCATCCAGTGTTCTCTCTTCCAACCTCACTTTCCCTTCACTCTCACAGGAACATATAAAACTTGACCTCGAGCTATCTCACTTTTGAAGTCCTCCCACTTGCCCGGGATCCTTTTACCTGGAAACTAACTACTCCTTTCAACCCCTGCAATCCCCTGTCTAATTCCCCTGCCTTATCCCAATTTAGAACTTGAATCTGTGGACCAATTTTGTCCCTACCATAACTATTTTAAAATTAATACAGCTCTAGTCACTTTTCCCAAAATGCTCCGCTACTTTACCTCCGTCACCTATCCTCCCCTATTTCCCAATAGTAGGTTGAGTTTGTCCCTTCCCGAGTAGCATCCTCTACATGGTGCTTGTGGAAGCTTTCCTGAACACACTTAACAAATTACGTTCCATCTAAGTTCTTAACCCTCTGTAAGTCCCAGTCTATGTTAGGATCATTTAAATAACCTATTAAGAGAACCCTATTGCTCGTGCAAATCTCGCCAGTCTCCCTGCATATTTGTTCTTCTAATTGCCATTGATTATTTGAAGGCTTATTGTGCAACCACTGTAATATTACCACCACCACCCCTTCTTACTTGTTTCACCATTCGCAAAACCTCATTGGATATTATCTCAGTTATTTCATCTATAATTACTAGAGTGATACTCGCCTTAATCAGAACTATTGGTATTTAAATTGTTTCCATTTACATCTGTTTCTCGCAGAAACTTTCACATTCGCAGCATCCCTTGTCAAGGCACAGTGGAGATTTGGAGCTGTAAATGCATGGTAACTGCACATCCTGTCACTTTCAGCATTGGTTACATGTTTCTCCACACTGGGCAGTGATCTTACACAGTGTTACCGAACAATGCAACAGCCTGGGTTTATATATGAATTAAACAGTGCGGACTGCGCAGCCCCCCACGCTGGGCATTAAGCCCATGATTATAGATCAAGCATCGGTGTGGGCTGCACAGAGTTTCACTCTGGACATTACTGGGTGGCATAGAGCTGTACACTAGCTGGACCTACACAGTGCTCCATCCTGAATATGTAATGGATGAGCTGGTTATGTGAGTTGGATGCAAATGTGAGAGTACTAAACATCTGGCAATGCCTTTGTTTTGTGTTTTAATTCTTGTGATTGGACTCTGCAAATCTCGACTCATCCGGTTAGACCCATCCCTCTGGATGAGTGATGGTGACTGATGTTACAGCATCTGAGTCTGCAACATGACCAACAAATGGAGCAGAGGTTGCAGAGAGGACAATCTCCGTAAAATAGAATGATGGAATCACCATCAGATCAGCCGTGGTCTTAGTGAATGTTGAGGCAGGATTGAATGGGCCATGAAAGCAATTTATTCATATACTTTAGTTTGGTCCAAGCAAACTCCTCTTTTCTAATCGTGTTTCATACTGGTGGGGAGTGAGTCACCTCCTGCTGTCCTTGTGTAACAGGATTCTGGGGTCTCACTAGCTTCCAGATTTCCTTGTGCCCCCGTTTCGAGCACTGAGTGA
Organism: Chiloscyllium punctatum; assembly: GCF_047496795.1. Classification (NCBI taxonomy): domain Eukaryota; kingdom Metazoa; phylum Chordata; class Chondrichthyes; order Orectolobiformes; family Hemiscylliidae; genus Chiloscyllium; species Chiloscyllium punctatum. The sequence continues at coordinate 31,324,788 of NC_092784.1, forward strand.
ATCCTTCCTCTCCCTGTGTCCCAGTATCAAGCAGTTGCATGACTGCCTCCTGTTCCTGTGTCCCAATCTTGAGCAGCTGAGTGACTACCTCCTGATCCAAGGTTTGTGAAAATACATGTCCTCCTCCTGTTCCTGCGTAACAAGCTTCTATAGCTCTGTCCTCACCTGCTGCTTCTGTGGAATGGATTTGTAGGATTGAACAACCTCTTCACATTCCTTGCAGATGCTCTTGACTAAAAGCCTTTCTCCTGTTTCTGTAAAACACCATCAAAATCTGAATCATGCATTTTTGCAGTTTACTCTCAGTAATTGAGCAAACAAGCTGACTGACAGAATTCAGAAGCTGAAGAGCCTCCTCCTGTTCCTGTGTTATTCACTCAAGAGGCAATAGAGTCTCAGAGATGTACAACACGGAAAATGACCTTTCAGTCTGATCGTCCATACCGACCAAATATCCTTCATAAATCTCTTCCCCCTTGCCAGCACTTGGCCCATCTCCCTCTAAACACTTGCCATGCATGAATCCGTCCAAATGCCTTTTAAATGGTGTAACTGTACCTGCCTCCACTACCCCTTTTGGCTGTTTAATCCATACATACAGCAGTCTCTGTGTGACAATGTCCCTATTTAAATCTTTCCCATCTCACCTTAAACTAATTTTGGACTCGCCAATCCTGGGTAAAAGACATTGACTGTTTACCTAATCTATGCCCCTCATGATTTTATAAACGTCTTTAAGGCCACCTCTCAGCCTCAACACTTGATAATAGTCCCAGCCTATTCAAACTCTGCCTGGAACTCTAACCCTCCAACAGCTGCAAGATTCTTTTAAATCTCTTCTGCACTCATCTTTCCGACAGCAGGGTGACCAGAATTAAAGGCAATATTACAAAAGTAACCAAACCAATGTCCCGTACAGGTGCAACATGTCCTGCAAATGTTTAGACTGAAAGCACGGACCAAGAAAGGAAAGGTCACCAAGTGCCTTCTTCACTGCGCTGTCTACCTGTGACGGCCCTTTGAAGGAAAGGAGAACCTGCATCACAATGTGACACAGTAGCTCAGTGAGGAGCATTGCTGCTTCAGAGCGCAGCGATCTGGGTTTAATTCCATCCTTGAATGACTGTCTATGTGGCGTTTGCACATTCTCCCCGTGTCTGCGTGTGTCTCCTCCAGATGTTATGTTGTGTTCTGACTGTACAAAGACATACAGATAAGGGTAGATTGGCCATGCCAAGTTGCGTAAATTACCCGGGGATATGTAGGCGAAGTGGATTAGCCATGGGAAATGCAGGCTCAGAGGGATAGGGCAGGAGTTTGTCCAGTGGGATACTGTTTAGCGGTTCGGTGTGGCATCGATGAGCCGAATATGCTGTTTCCTCACTCTAGGGATTCGATAATTTCTATGGAGTTCTCCTTGTTTGGCAGCTTTCGACAGGACCCTACCTACATGTCTTGCTTTGAGTTGTCTTGCCAAAATGCAACACTTCACATTTATCTAAAATAAACTCCATCTGCCACTTCTCGGCTCACCTAAGCAAAGTCCCATTTTAGTCTGAGAGATCATTCTTCACTGTTGAGTACACCATCAAATTTGTTATTATCTACAAACTTACTGACCATACTTCATATACTCAAATGCAAATGATTTGTACAAGTGACAAAAGGCACTGGACCCACTATTGATCTTTGCGCCACGCCACTGGTCACAGGTCTCCAAGTTTCCAATATTCAAGAAAATCTTGGATCTAAATGCCAAGCTCTTCATGTATTCCATTCAGGCTAACCTTGCTAACCAGTCTACCATGTAGAAAATTTTGGTTTTCTTAATGAATTCCATACAGACAACATCCACTGTCCTGCCTTCATCAACCATCTTCATCACTTCCTTAAAAACATTCCATCGAGTCAGTGAGATGTGATCTCCAATGTACAAAGCCCTCTTCAGTCCTTGTCTTTCCAAATGCATATAGATCCTTTCCCACAAAATCTCCTCCAATAATTTAGGCACCCTTGAAGTCAGGCTCACTAATCTATAGTTACCCGTTTATCCTTACTTGCTTAAATAATGACACTACGCTAGCAACCCTCCAGTCTTTTGATACCTCAGCTGTGGAAATCAATGTTACAAATACATCAGCAAAATGCTGAGCAATCTTTTTCCTAGCTTCCCACAAGCATCTGGGATACAACTGATCAGGTCCCAGGGATTTGTTCACCGTTATGTGTTTAAACTGTCCAACACTTCCTTGTAATATAGATACGTTTCAAGGTATCACTATATATTTCTTCATTCTCTCGCTCTTGTTACCTCCTCCACATTAAATACTGAGGAGAAATACTTGTTTTGTCACCCTCCAATCTCCTGTATTTCCATACATAGGTAACCTTACTGATCTTAAAGGTGCAGTATGCTCTCCCTAGTTAATCCTTTACCATTAAAAGATGTGTAGAATTTCTTCAAAGCCTCGTTAACCTTACTTCTAAAGCCATCTCATTGCCACATTTTTCTCTCCCGATTTCCCCGTTAACTCTGTAATTTCTGCCCATATATTCCTCTCGGGATTCACTTGATCTCAGCTCTGTTTACCTGACATGTGCCTCCTTCCTTACCTTGACCAGAGCATCAATATATCGAGCCATCCAGCACTGGCTGCACTCACCAGCCTTGCTCCGATCATTAATGGGAAAACGTTGGCTCTGATCTCTTAAACCAAGTTTTCTTGGCCTTGCACTTCCCAACCATCTCTTTACCAGTGAATAGGGTGTTCCAATTAGCCTTTCACAGGGCTCGCCTAACACATTCAAAATTGGCCTTGTTCAAAGTTAGAACTTACATCAAGACTTTCCTATTCCAAAACTAATTTAAAACTAATATTTAGGCGTAACAGACTTGAAAGTTAAATAAACACTTCCTGCCCCTCTGTAACAGGCTCGAGAGGCTGAATGGGCACCTCGGGGCCCTCTGTAATAGACTGGAAAGGCTGAATGGCCTCCTCCTGTACTTACGTAACAGACCAGAGACATTAAGTGTCACAGCAACCAGAAGATTACGAGCAGCCGTTAAACTGTATCTGATGGCGGTCTATTCCTTCCCAGTTATACAAATACAAAAAACACAATGTATTCCAGGTGCCCTCTCAGTAACACCTCATACAGCTTCACGGACATATCTCTATCAAGTTTGGCAGGCAGTCTAACCTTGTTAAGCTGTCTACCATGTAGAACATTTTGGTTTTCTTACTGAATTCCATAAAAGAAATCCACTGTCCTGCCTTAATTAATCATAGAACATAGAACATACAACATTGAACAATACAGCACAGAACAGGCGCTTCGGCCCACGATGTTGTGCCGCACTTCTATCCTAGATTAAGCACCCATCCATGTACCTATCCAAATGCCACTTAAAGGTCGCCAATGAATCTGACTCTACCACTCCCTCGGGCAGCGCATTCCATGCCCCCACCACTCTCTGGGTAAAGAACCCACCCCTGACATCTCCCCTATACCTTCCACCCTTCACCTTAAATTTATGTCCCCTTGTAACACTCTGTTGTACCCGGGGAAAAAGTTTCTGACTGTCTACTCTATCTATTCCTCTGATCATCTTATAAACCTCTATCAAGTCACCCCTCATCCTTCGCCATTCCAACAAGAAAAGGCCGAGAACTCTCAACCTATCCTCGTACGACCTACTCTCCATTCCAGGCAACATCCTGGTAAATCTTCTCTGCACCCTCTCCAAAGCTTCCACATCTTTCCTAAAGTGAGGCGACCAGAACTGCACACAGTACTCCAAATGTGGCCTAACCAAAGTCCTGTACAGCTGCAACATCACCTCACGACTCTTGAATTCAATCCCTCTGCTAATGAACGATAATACTCCATAGGCCTTCTTACAAACTCTATCCACCTGAGTGGCAACCTTCAAAGATCTATGTACATAGACCCCAAGATCCCTCTGTTCCTCCACCTGACCAAGAACCCTACCATTAACCCTGTATTCCGCATTCTTATTTGTTCTTCCAAAATGGACAACCTCACACTTGGCAGGGTTGAACTCCATCTGCCACTCCTCAGCCCAGCTCTGCATCATATCTAAGTCCCTCTGCAGCCGACAACAGCCCTCCTCACTGTCCACAACTCCACCTATCTTTGTATCATCTGCAAATTTACTGACCCACCCTTCGACTCCCTCCTCTAAGTCATTAATAAAAATTACAAACAGCAGAGGACCCAGAACTGATCCCTGCGGAACTCCACTTGTAACTGGACTCCATGCTGAATATTTACCATCTACCACCACTCTCTGACTTCGACCGGTTAGCCAGTGTTCTATCCAATTGGCCAAATTTCCCTCTATCCCATGCCTCCTGACATTCCGCATAAGCCTACCATGGGGAACCTTATCAAATGCCTTACTAAAATCCATGTACACTACATCCACTGCTCTACCCTCATCCACATGCTTGGTCACCTCCTCGAAGAATTCAATAAGACTTGTAAGGCAAGACCTACCCTTCACAAATCCGTGCTGGCTGTCCCTAATCAAGCAGTGTCTTTCCAGATACTCGTAAATCCTATCCCTCAGTACCCTTTCCATTACTTTGCCTACCACAGAAGTAAGACTAACTGGCCTGTAATTCCCGGGGTTATCCCTATTCCCTTTTTTGAACAGGGGCACAACATTCGCTACTCTCCAGTCCCCTGGTACCACCCCAGTTGCCAGTGAAGACGAGAAGATCATTGCCAACGGTACTGCAATTTCCTCTCTTGCTTCCCACATAATCCTAGGATATATCCCGTCAGGCCCGGGGGACTTGTCTATCCTCAAGTTGTTCAAAATGTCCAACACATCTTCCTTCCTAACAGGTATCTCTTCTATCTTATCAGTCCGTTTCACACTCTCCTCTTCAACAATACGGTCCCTCTCGTTCGTAAATACTGAAGAGAAGTACTTGTTCAAGACCTCTCCTATCTCTTCCGACTCAATACACAGTCTCCCACCACTGTCCTTGATCGGACCTACCCTCGTTCTCGTCATTCTCAGGTTTCTCACATACGCATAGAATGCCTTGGGGTTATCCTTGATCCTATCCGCCAAGGATTTTTCATGCCCTCTCTTAGCTCTCCTAATCCCTTTCTTCAGGTCCCTTCTGGCTATCCTGTATCCCTCCACTGCTCTGTCTGAACCTTGTTTCCTCAACCTTATGTAAGCCTCCTTCTTCCTCTTTACTGGATATTCAACCTCCCTCGTCAACCAAGGCTCCCTCACACGACCATTTCTTTCCTGCCTGATCGGTACATACATATCAAGGACACGTCGTATCTGCTCCTTGAAAAAGTCCCACATTTCCACCACATCCTTCCCTGACAGCCTATGCTCCCAACGTATGCTCCTCAAATCCTGTCTTACAGCATCGTAATTTCCCTTCCCCCAATTGTAAAAACTTCCTTGTTGTGCGCACCTATCTCTCTCCATAACCAAGGTGAAAGTCACAGAATTGTGGTCGCCATCACCAAAATGTTCACCCACTAACAAGCCCACCACTTGTCCCGGTTCGTTACCGAGTACCAAATCCAATATGGCCTCCCCTCTGGTTGGACAATCTACATACTGCGTTAGAAAAGCTTCCTGGAAACACTGCACAAACACCGCCCCATCCAATCTACTTGATCTAAAGAGCTTCCAATCAATATTTGGGAAGTTGAAGTCGCCCATGACTACGAACATGTGGCTTCTGCACCTTTCCAAAATCTGTTTCCCAATCTGTTTCTCCACATCTCTGCTGCAATTGGGGGGCCTATAATAAACACCCAACAAGGTGACTGCACCTTTCCTATTTCTGACTTCAGCCCATACTACCTCCAGAGGCAGATCCCCCTCAAACTTCCTTTCTGCAGCCGTTATACCATTTCTAATTAGCAATGCCACCCCCCCTCCTTTTTTACCACCCTCCCTAATCTTACTGAAACATCTGTAACCAGGAACCTCCAACAGCCATTCCTGTCCCTCATCTATCCATGTTTCCGTGATGGCCACAACATCGTAGTCCCAGGTACCGATCCACGCCTTAAGTTCACCCACCTTATTTTTGATACTCCTTGCATTGAAGTATACGCACTTGAGCCCATCTCTGTGTCCGCAAGTAGTCCCTGTCAGTGCTACCTTCTCCACAGCCTCCCTACAGTCTTGGACATCCTGACACACAGCTAGCTTACTTGCTGGACTACAAGTCCGGATCCCATCCCCCTGCCAAATTAGTTTAAACCCCCCCGAAGAGTGCTAGCAAACCTACCCCCCAGGATATTGGTGCCCTTCTGGTTCAGGTGCAACCCGTCCTGTTTATACAGGTCCCACCTTCCCCAGAATGCAGTCCAATTGTCCAAATATCTGAAGCCCTCCCTCCTACACCATCCTTGCAGCCACGTGTTCAACTGCACTCTCTCCCTATTCTTTGCCTCTCTGTCACATGACACCGGCAACAACCCAGAGATGACGACTCTGTCTGTCCTAGCTTTTAGTTTCCAGCCTAACTCTTTGAGCTCTTGAATGACCTCCCCACCCCTCTTCCTACCTATGTCGTTGGTGCCAATGTGTCCCACGACTTCTGGCTGCACACCCTCCCCCTTAAGGATTCTGAAGACACGGTCCGAGACGTCTCGGACCCTAGCACCTGGGAGGCAACAAACCATCCGAGAGTCTCGCCCATGTCCACAGAACCGCCTGTCCGTCCCTCTAACTAGAGAGTCCCCTATAACTAGCGCTCTCCTCTTCTCCCCCTTTCCCTTCTGAATCTCATCTTCATCACTTCCTCAAAAAAATGCACTGAGTCAGTGAGACGTGATCTCCAATGTACAAAGCCTTCTTCAGTCCAAATGCATACACATCATTTCCGTGAAATTCCACTCCAACAATTTAGTTACCATTGACGTTAGGCTCACCAATCTCAGGTTATCTGTTTTTCCATATTTTCTTAAATAAAGTTGCCAATATGTGCCAATATTCTAGATTTCCATCTTTTCAAGTGTGAACAGGCTAATATAGGCTCAATGGACTTCTTGTATCCCTCTGTAAGAGGCCCATAGGGACAGAATTGCTTCGGCCTGTTGCTGAGCTGCAGTCTCAATTCTCTGTCTCAAGGTTATGAAAGGATTTGATAGCAGGGCACTTAAAACCAGGATAAGCCTCACAATGGTCAATAAGTAGTATATTTTGGGTTCAGATCTATAGAAACTTACCCACCCAACTTTTTTTTTTATGAAGCCGATCTGTTATTTTATAACTGCCTCCTTTCATAAACAGAGTGGAACGCATATAGACCCCTGCAGTGTCCTGTTAATACTCTCATATACAACTAAAAAAGATTAAAAATATTTAAAGATTTATGGTCCATCCCTCAGCAACCCTCATCCATTCCATCCAAACCCAGTAAACGTTCCGTTATATAGTCATATGAAAAGTGATGTGTGGAACTGGTTAATTGAGCCTGTTTGCTCAGTCATGAGTTGGAGATGCCAGTATTGGACTAGGGTGTACAAAGTTAAAAATCACACAACACCAGTTTATCGTCCAACAGGTTTAATTAGAAGCACACTAGCTTTCGGAGTGCTGGTCCTTCATCAAGTGATAGTGGAGGACACACTTCTAAGGCACAGAATTTATAGCAAAAATTTACAGTGTGATGTAACTGAAATTATACATTGAAAAAGACCTTGAATGTCTGTTGAGTCTTTCAGCTATCCCAATATCATGATAGTTTCACTTCTTTCATGTGTAAATCACAAAACCTTTTTTTAAAGTTGCATTCTCTAGTTAGCAGTAACAATGAGTGTTAGCTAGACAATATGTTGAAGGTGTTAGCCCCCCGTGTTCTCTGTCTATGCCATTATGTTTAGATTGATTCGAATCTGAAAAGTGAAATAACAGAGTTTTACATGAATTCATGCAGTTTTTGAGCGTAGTACAATAAAACTCTGCAAGTACAAATTCACTCCACAAAATACATGTGTGCATGTGGGTCTTTGTCTGTTTGTGTGTGTGTTTGTGTGTGTGTGTGTGTGTGCGTGTGGTTCTGGGTTGGGGTGTGGTGAGTGTGAGAGAGAATGTATATGTGTGTGTACTGACGTAGTGTCTTAAGTCTATGAGTGGGTGCATGTGTGAGTGTGGGAGTGTGTGTGCTTGTCTGGGGTGGGTGATTTTGATTGTCAGTGAGAGAGTGTATATGTGTGTGCATGAGTGTACAGTGCTCTAAGTCTCTGAGAGGATGTCCATGTGATTTTGGGGGTTTATGTGTCTGTAAGGGTGTGTGTGAGTGTCTGTATGCGTGTCTGTGTACATGTGTGTCCCTGTATATGTATAGGAGTGCTTGTGTGTGTGTGTGTGTGTGTGTTTGTGTGTGTGTGTGTGTGTCTAGGAGTGTCTGGGTGTATATCGTGCAATGGTGGTCACCTGTAATGTGACATGAACCCAAGGTCCTGGTTGAGGCCCTCCCTTTGGGTACCAAAATTAGCTATCAGCCTCTGCTCGGCCACTTTTCACTGCTGCCTGTCCAGAAGACAGCCTTGGACTTTTGTCACCCGTAGGTCCAAGGATGAAGGTCCTGGACCACTGAAGTGTTCACCAATTGTGAGGGAACACTCTTGTCTGTCTGTCTCCAGTCTGCGGTGCCCATTCATCTGTTGTCATAGCTTTTGCTCAGTTTCCCAGTCTTTGTACAGTGACTGTGATTAATGCCAATCTCCATAGATTCTAATTATCCCAGTGGAGAGTTTCCATCTTTTAATGATAAATGGGCGCCATTCAATGTGTTTACCCATAACATGAGCGGGATCATCACCGACAGCACTGACATGGAACAGCAGATCCAGAGAGAGGGAGAGGAGAGATCAGATTCTGAGAACATTAGACTTGAATTTTCCAAAAAAAAATCAGAATCTGGGAACATTAGACTGGCATGTTCCAACAATACACAGGAGTTTATCCAATTATGTTTGGCCCTTCCTGCATTTTATTGCTGGTCATTATCATTGCGTATTTATTACACTATTCTCACTATTCAATATTTTTATTATCCTTTCCTGGCTTTCGTTTGTGTTCCTGGTAACTGTCATTGTCTAGAGTTTTTGTTTCTATAAACCGGTTATATCTGTTCTTTCATATGGTCCACACTTCCTGTCACTATTATTTTCCTATTGAAACTCTCAATCCAGATATTCACTCTACAAACCACTATTAACTACATCAATGAACGTGTTCAATTAATGTCTCCCTCTCTGTTCTGGCAGCGTTTCTCATGGGTCTCCATGTTGATCTAATCAGTTCCAGCTGCGAACAACAATTTATTGTATCATTGCATTTGTTATTTAAATATTAAGAGCATTGAGGTCACTCTCTACTGTTCTGGTTATAAACTCCATTTCCTTCCACTGTTTCCGTCCTATCCATGGGCAATAACTGCGACTGAAGCCGACAAGTCACAACTGTGGGAGATCCCTGTGAGCATGAGCTGATTCCTGACACCATGCCCTGATCATTTCTAACTTGAAATACTCACCACTTCAGAATATATCTCACTGGCTTATTCCATCTGCTGTTTGAACCTTGAGCTATGAAATACAGTCTTAATGAAGCCAATAATCTGCTGCTGACGCTCTTGACTTCAAACCTTCCCAAGCAAATCTGATTCGAACTCAACCAAACTCACATCCATCTGTCATTCATGTGCACGCCGATGTATATTGCTATTGTGTCTGGCAATGCCTTTATTTTAACATTCTCAAACACTTTACCTTATCAGATCAGATTACTTACAGTGTGGAAACTGGCCCTTCGGCCCAACAAGTCCACACCGCCCCGCTGAAGCGTACCCACCCATACCCCTATATCTACATCAACCCCTTACCTAACACTACGGGCAATTTAGCATGGCCAATTCACCTGACCTGCACATCTTTGGACTGTGGGAGGAAACCGGAGCACCCGGAGGAAACCCATGCAGACACGGGGAGAACGTGCAAACTCCACACAGACAGTCGCCTGAGGCGGGAATTGAACCCGGGTCTCCAGCGCTGTGAGGCAGCAGTGCTAACCACTGTGCCACCGTGCGCCCATGAAACTTCTCTCGTTCTCTCTCTGTCGATTAACAAAAAGCCTGCCAGCTGTTCTTACTGAAAATAGTTTCCTCCATGTGCATGCCTTCTCAAACAATGAGTTTCACATTCAATCACGCCAATCGCGCACACACACACTCTCTCTCTCAGTTTCTGATGAGCACGCACACACGCAGCAAACCTTCCCATTGTAAGCAGTAATCTGATGCGAGTATAGTTAGCATATGATAGTAAAGTTTTCAATACTCTCCATGCTGGGCAGAGAGTGCAGTTTACTGAGCACACGAGCAAGGTCTGCGCAGCTCTCCATGCTGGACTGTCATCTTGTCCCAGTTTATGTTGTTTGTCGTGTTCTGTGAAGCAGATTCAGAATTTGAAGTAACAAACCATTCCAGCTGATCAGCCAATGCCTTTATTCAATGTTCTCATTCTTGTCATTTTACTCTCGAAGATCTCACTTCTCCAGTACGTCCCACTGCCTTGTCTGATTCCCCATATTTCCACAACATCTTTTCCGTGAATTAACTGTCTGTTTCTGTCTTTAATGTGAATCTTTCTGTCCCTCTGTATCTTTCCCTGGGATTAGCTTTTGGCTCCCTCGTGTGTCAAGTGCTGGCATTGTGTAGTTCAGAAATACTGAAATGGTGTGTTTCAGCTGTTGTTTACTTCGTGGTATGTTCCATGTGATGGTCCATGGACAGGGGTGTTTTAGAAGTTATGAGACACATCCTTGTAACTTGGTCTATACCTGCATTTGTCCCTTCCGGTGAACTTGCGATCAGTAACGTGAGGAAGTTCCTTAAGTAAAGGACCAGGCATCACCTTTTTTTTCCAAAAAATATTATTTTCTCATTTTTAAAATAAGAGATCTTAAATCCCAAACTGCCGACTGAAAACGGCTCAAGTAAATAACCGACGACGCCTTTAGGGTTTTTAATAAATAGTAGTAACAACGGCCTAGTAACTTATCTCCAGCTGATACTCTCTGTGAAACCTGACTTGATGCTGTTTCCTCCTGCATTGGAGAACTGTATGCGAGAATGTATGTCTGAATGTTCCTTTTTGCCAAGGGGTGTGATTATGGGATGTTAGCATATCGGAACAATTCATTTGTAGAAGGTACTGTATCCATTATTCGGTTAAAGTTTCCAATTGTTAAGTTATTCTAAATTCCTCTTCATTGTGTAAGGATTTTCATTAGAGTGTTTTTATATATTGTGTTTTGCTTAATGATGGGTGAGTTTGACGAGTAGCATCACATCTGGAACACCCAATTCACATCTACCTATAAAATAAGAAGAGGGTGGCATCCAAGTTAACCTCTTAAAATAATTTGAGGCAGTCAAGTTGGTCTATCGCAAATTGGGGATTCTTGTCTGGTTCTAAACCTATAATACCAAACTGGGTTTAGAATTACAATCCCTGCAGTGTGCAAACAGGCCATTCGACCCAACAAGTCCATACCGACCCTCCGAGGAGTAACCTACCCAGACCCATTCCTCTACCCTAATATCACACATGTACCCTGACAAAGGATCCTAACACACGTACATCCCTGAAAACTACGAACAATTTAGCATGGCCAATTCACCTGACATGCACTTCTTGGGATTGTGTGAGGAAACCAGAGAATCCAGAGGAAGCTCATGCAGACACTGGAGATTATGCACCGGGAGACGATTGGGTTCAAAGGTTGTGTATGGCAGCTGTTCGTGTCTTTTGTTCCGGATGTAGAATTCGGTTGGTTAAAGCAGTGCTTTGTGTAGAAAGATTCTTTCAGTCACGAAGAGTTCTCTGGGTGTGGGAGAAGTAAAGTTGGGGGTTTTACAAAAGGTAATGAAGGCAAAGCTGTAGGAATTGGCAGACAAGCTGGAGTTGGATTTGCTTTTGTCTGTGAGAAAATGAGAGATAATTACAGCTTTAGTTCGGGAATTACATTTGACGGAACCGCAATCAGATGCTTCCAAAATGGCTAGAATTCAATTTCAAATGAGGCACTTTGAACATGAGAAGGAATTGAAATTGAATTGAATTATAATGAAAAAATGAAATAAAAGAAAAGGAAATGAAGAACGAAGAAAGTAAAGGAGAGAAGAAAAGCAGAGAGTTCCAACTTCAAATGTTAGCACTCAGAGAGGAAAGTTGACATAGAAGGCGAAGATCAAGGTAGATGGCAAGCTGGGTGAGGAGGATAGTGAGGTTGAGCAACCCTGTAGTAGCCAATGGCCTAATGAGGTTCCATTTAAATACATCCAGGCTTTCTCTAAATTTGATGAGAAGGATGGGGAAGCCTTTTGAATTTCACTTGGGAAAGTGGCCAAACCAACGCAGTGGCCAGCGACCATGTGGATTTTTTTGATCTAAACAAAGGTGATAGGTATTTGCATCCCTGTCGGAGGAAATATCTGGCCAGTATGCAGTGGTGAAGAAAGCCATCTGAAGTGCATATGAACTTGTGACAGAAGCCGACAGGCAGCGTTTCAAAAATCGATAAACCGGTCACTGGTTAAACACACATTGAGTTTGAAAGGATAAAACAAAGTAATTTTGAATAGTGGATAAGGGTATTAAAAACAGAGCAAAGCTATGACACTGTTAGAGAGATTCTTATTTTGGAGAAGTTCAACAATTCACTTCCTGCAGTTGTGAGAATGCGTGTGGAAGAGTAGTTACAATGGCAAGATTAGAAGCTGAAATGGCTGATGATGATGATTGGATTCAGAAATCAAAGTTTGGTTTCTGTGAGGGATGGAGAAGAATGTGAGAGATGTTAAAATATATACCTGCGAATGTAAGTTTTACTGGCATAGGCCAGGAGCAGCAGGGAAAGTGGTTACAGCATTAAGAAGTACAGAAGAATGTAATTCTTTTATGCTGAGACATGAGGAGCTATGTCATTCAGAAGGAATGTTGGAGAGATGAGAAGTGCTCCATCATGTAACGTGTGGTTGCAGAGTCCGGTGGAAACATCAATAGACTTATTCCACAATGGGGAAGGAGGCCTTGAGCTTCGTGTTGGCGTTACAACATTTCAGCATTAAAATAACGAATAACATACATGAGCCAAATTTTAATCACTGATCGTGAATCCTTAAAGATTTTGGAGAAGTTTAGGGAGAGAAAGACCAGTCTGTTTCGATTGAGCTTATTATTGCTGCCATTCAATTTGAAATGATATAAGTGACAGGGCGAGAAAACCTAAATTTTGAAACGCTGTGGAGACTTGGATGAAGAAAGGCAAAGGCATTCTGTGGCAGGAGTAAAATGATTGAAATCCAATCTAGTTGTGAACATTTGTATGCTCAGAGTCAATGTTATATATATATATATATATATATATATATATATATATATATATATATACGCATTGCAGGCTACTAACACAGGAAGTCTGGGAGTTATAAAATGAATCCACCATTGTATATTGATCGATTATTTTAGTAAAGGTGGAGTCGTGAGGATACTATCACTGTAAAATGGTTATTTTCTCTTGGATTTATTTTTGAATAGAGGTTTTAAATGCCGATGTGCAGAACTGCTGTCTGAAAACAGTGAAGGCAAATAACTGAGAAAGCCTTTAGCTTTCATTAAAGCGGTGGTAACAATGGAAGGGCAGTGACCAGGTCTTCCAGACCAGGATTCCTCGTTTTGTTTTTAGGTGCAGCATTCAGAAGCTGTTGGGGATCCTAGAAGTATTGGAAGTTTCAATACATGATCCCCAGCTGCTTTTCTCTCTGAGATCTCAGTTGATGTTGTTTCCTCATGGATTGGAAAACTGCTGTAACGATCTGTATTTGAATATATATTTGTGCCAAGCAGTGTATACCAAGAAGGTACGGTATCTATTGTTTGTGTAGAGTTGCAACATATAAGCTACCCCAAAATGTTCTTTTCTTTGATTGTATTTTAACTAAGCCATATTAATAGATTATATTTTGAAAATGTCGAGTGGTTCGACCAATCCCAACATATCTGGAACGCACACTTCACATCTATATTCAAAATAAGGAAAGGTTTGGGTCTAAACGGCCTTCTTAAAATATTTTGGGGGGATCTGGACTAGTCCACAACACTTGTAGCAGAGGGAATTCTGACTGGCTCCTGTAATTGAAGATTTAGTGGAGGGGCTGGGGATGGTTTGCTGGAGGTTGTGCTGTGAGCTGCCTCAGACATTCAGGGAGACCTGAGGATTTGGGGACCCAACTCTGGATGGAGCATGGGGACTGTAGTTATAGCATCTGGGTCTGCAACATGAATAACCAATGGAGCCGAGACTTTTGAGACGGGAAGCTCTGAAACCACGGAGTGAGTGTGTATGGGGAAAGGGATCTGCTGTATCCACCCCGGGTTTTCAAGGAACAGCTTCCCAAGCTCCACTTAACACAGGAGCAGAGTGTGAGGGCCCTGACTGAACAAGGAGCAGGTCATAGAATGGTGTCACCTCCTTCAACACGACCTGCAGCTTCACACCAGGAGGAGGATGGTGCTGCTGGTGGCTGTGAGGGTCACTGTTTCATTCAGCTTCTATGATCCAGAAAATTCCAGGCAGGACTAGATACATATCCATCATTTACCAGTCTCTCAACATCGATGTCACCATTCGGTGAAGGAGGATATATATGGTGGATGAGGTAAGTAGATTGTTTCACCCACAGCAGGGAGCTGCCGGTTGTATCCAGTATAGTGGAATTCCCAATGGTGGACATGGCATCTGCAGAGTACCCATGTAAATAGGGAGAGCTAGAGGAACAGAAGGAGCTCTCTCGCTCCATTAATGTTACAATGTGCACATCACAGTGCATCATGTTGGTGAATACCCACTGTCCTGGCAGCAATCCCGGCCTCTTCATTCAGAAGCAGTCAGCCATTTTCATCGCCATCGTGTCTCCACGTAGAAACAAATGAATAAATCTTGGGTAAAGGCCGTCCCCTTGATGCACGTTTCAAAACACCATCCCCACCACCAATCAACCACATCAAAGTATTCCAAGTGTACGGAGAGCAATAGGGTCACTTGCAGTGTCTGGGAGCATGCGATCAGGAATGGAGCAAAACCTCCCCGTCTGAACGGATCTGAGTGAACCCCCCCAGTACACAGTATCATTCAGTCCTGTAATCCCTCTCCCTTACAGTAACATACTGCCTTCCATTATTCCCGGAAATGGAATGACAGGTTATATCATGTTAAATTCCATCTGCCAAGGTATTATCAATTGTCTTTATGTCACTGAATCTATTTGCAGACTTTCCACCCTCTCCTCATAATTTAATCTCTTGCTTACCACAGCGACATCACGAAACTCAGCATCTGTATATCTGTTCAATATCTCTTCATAAGACAAACACTTCAAATATGGTATCAATCCAATGAAGCTCTCCAGAATTGCCTCCAATGAAATAGCTCATTCTGCAGGACACCCAAACTGTACTCCAGTTGCAGCCTCACTAAAGCCTTGCATAGCTACACCAACACTCCCTATCTTTCTACTCTATCCTTTTATAAATAACCACTGAAATTCTGCTTGCATTTCTCAATCCTAGCAGTACCCGCAGGCAGGTTTTCTATGATATGCAAGCAGACACCCAGATCCTACTGTACCTGAGCGCTTTGAACTTTCTCTCCATTTAGATAATAATTTGTCTTTTTGTTATACTGACCAACTTGAATAGCTCCATATTTATTCACTTTAATTTTCCTTGCCAAATGGTGGTTCATTCACACAACCTATCCATGTAGTTTTTAAATCTCTTGCATCATCATTCCGCAGTAATTTCCCACCAATGTTAATGTCATCTGAAAATGTGGCATTGTATTTTCTATCCCATCAACCGAGTACTGTAATAACATCGATCGCAAATGGTTGAGGCATGAGAACTGAAATCAATGGCACCCCACAAATTGCATTTGCCAAAAGAAAATGACGCATTTATTCCATTTGACTACATTTTGTTGGTTAACCAATCCTCCATCCAAGTGAAATAATTACTCCTAGACCCATGTTGTCTGACCTTACCACTTACTCTTTGGAAAAGCGACATATTCGATGCCTTCAGGAAGACCAGATATGTTCTCTCTCCAGGATTCCCACGATCCACCTTGTTTGTGACATATTCAAATAACTCAAGCAAACAATTGAAACACGATTTAGTCTTCATAAAACCATGTTGACTCTGACGAATTGTGGTTTAAGTTTGCAAATGTCCTGAACAATAGACTCTAATAATTTGCCTTAAATTACAATAGTTTATTGTTGCACTTTAGTCCCTAATGTATGCAATTATTGCAAGTACTTCCCTTTCGAAAACCTTTACATTTTCTTTGTATTCCTGCTCAATGGGCACAAGGCTTTAAGAGATCTGCTCCAATTGTTGTGTAAGAGCCATGTGTGACTGAATGGAGTCATCGTCCTGCTGGTGTACAAAATCGATGGACTGACGTCTTTCTGGTGTTCCCATGTTGTCATCTCCAAGGCCAGAATAACCTCCTCCTGTTGATGCTTTAGAGGATTGGGAGATTATGGAATCTTACTGTTGCTGTCAAACTTTGAGGGGCTGATGGGTCTTCTCATACTTCTCCATCAGAGGTAAAAAATACTGAACTGTCTCCTCATCTATCCCTGAGATGGGACCGAGGGAGTGATTGGTCTTCTCTTCTTCCCATACAACAATCACGTGTCTAAATTACCTCTACCCGTCTCATGAAAGAAGTCTCAGATAGTTTTTATCCTCATCCATTCCCTTGAAATAGGCTCGGTAGGTCTGAATGTTCTCCTATTATCCCAGTGTAACAATCTCTAGTCACTGTGTGACCTATTCCAGTTCCTACGTTACAGACATGAGGAGTCTGAATGGACTGATCCTGTTGCTGTTGAACAGGATACTGGTACAGCATAGGATCTAGTGGCTGATTGGCCTCCTTCTGTCAGTGCATATCAGGCTCCAGGGGCTGAATAGTCTCATCCTGTTTTGGTGCAACAGGCTCGAAGGCCTGGATATCCTCCTGTTGTTCCTGTGTAACAGGGTGGAGAACGGAATGGATTCCTCCACTATCTGTGCAATTCACTTCACTTGATGAATTCCTCTGTCATCTATGTTCAAATAAGATCATCGTTAATTTTTGTAAACATCAATGGCTACGGGGTCAACCTGATCATCCTTTCGTTATAAGCTAGCACCTTCATTGCAGTAATCAGTTGAGGGAACCATCTATGAGTTGCGTCCAATTTAAAACATTCTTTCTTCATTGAAGAGATTAAATCTGTACACACTACCCCGGATGTGATCTCACTAAGACCCTATACAGCATCAGTAACACTTTACCAGCCTGCTTTAAGGTTCCCACCCAGATTAGAGCTGTCTCAGCTCTCTAGGGTAATAGAGAGCATTATTGGAAGATCATTGTCCTTCTCTACTCCATCAGCATAACGGGAGATCTGGAGAAATTAAAGTTTGAGAAGATCACAAATGATGTGGTGAGATGAGCTCTTCCATTCATCTCCCCAGAGCTCACGTCGCGCAGCTTCCACAGAATCTAGTAAGGTGGAACACAAAAACAGCAAGGAGAAACAAACACTGATGGGAGTTATATATCAAAGTGAAAGCTGCACTACAAATGCAGGAAATGTTATAAAACAGGAAATGAGATATTCACATTTGTGAGTACTTCAGTAATAATGTACTGTTTAAATTATATCTAAACTTTGTTCACCCAATTGAATGCTGATGCTGCGAAAAATGGATCTCATGACCAATTGTGAGATGATTTACATGAACATTATGACGAGCACTGAGCTCAAGATCAGGTTATTTAGGAATTGGTGTTGAGTGATCAGAAGAGCTAATTGAAACTTTTGCTGTAAAGGACCTTTTGAGAACAGTGACCATAATATATTGGTTTTGTTATATGCTGTTTGAGTACACGGCAGTTTTTGTTTTATTTGAAGTAACCCTTATAAATCTGAGTCATGCAAGTCATGAAGGTGTGAGGAAAAGTGGGGACTACAGATGCTGGACATCAGAGTCGAAGAGTGTCGTGCTGGAAAAACACAGTCAGGTAGCATACTAAGAGTAGATAAATCGATGATTCGGGCATAAGCCCTTCATCAGGAATGAAGCTTATTGGCCAAGGGGGCTGAGAGATAAATGAGAAGAGAGTGCGACAGCGGGATGTAGCTGGGATTGCGATAGCGATATGAAGGCGATGTTGAAAGTGATAGGTGATTAAGGCAGACAGAACGGCTCATCTGCTGCATCCATTAAACCCAATGTGGTCTTCTCTACATTGGTGAGGCAGGAGGTCAACTTGTGGATCATTTCTGCGAACATGTCTGGGGCAGCCACACTGAACAACTCCATCGCCTTTTGGCTGAGCACTTTAAATCCCCTTCCCACTCTGCCAAGGACATGAGGGCACTGGGCCTGCTCTATCACCAAACCCGAACCACCAGAGGTCTGGAGGAAGAAGGCCTCATCTTCTGTCTTGGGACCTTCCAACCACAGGGGATCACAGTGGATTTCCCCATTTCCCAATTTCCCCTAATCCCACCTGCTCCCACTCCAACCTTCCAAGTCTGCATCGCCCTTTTGAATGTTCCTATGTGTCCACCTTCCTTCCTAACAATCTGGTCCACCGTCCTCTTCGACTATCACTTTCAACTCCACCTTCATCTACCTATTAGATGAAAGGAGGCAGCTTAGAAAAATGCCAAGTTTTGCAGTAAGCCAGTGGATTCAGAGAAATGTAGGACCCAGCAAAAAATGACCAACAAACTGAGAATAAAATCAAAAAGTGAAAAATCATCCAAACGAAAGAAAATCATAATGACTCATGAAATGCGTTTATCGATGGTTGAAAAAAAAAACAAGATCAAATGTGAAACATTTGGTGTCCGTTCACGATGATTTATTACAGACAACAGAGAAATTGCAGGGAAAAGAAACAGTTTCTTTGTGTCTACCTTCATGGTAGAATGTCCAGAAATTCTTCCAGAAATACCAAGTGACCATGGGACTTATGTAAGTAAAGTCTAAGATCATTCATATCAATGTTGTCGACATCTTTGAAAAGAAAGCTGGATTGAGTATTTATAAATTTGACAGCCTAGTTGCACTTCATACAAGAATTTCAGTGGAAGCAGCAATAGACATGTTGATTGCATTGCGGATTTTCACTTTATTTCCTGACACATTCCCGAAATCTGGATAAGGCCAAGTTTGTAAATATTATCCAACAGTTTATGAAAGGATGAAAATGGAGAGTGGTGAACTGCAGACCAGTTAACTTGTCATCCGCAGTCGGGTGTCTGTTGGACTCGATTATAAAGAACATGCTACTAGATAGTTAGAAGATAATAACATAACTGGGGAGTGTGAGAATGTATCGATGAAAGGAAAACAAGGAGTGGCAAACATTTTTGGAAATGGTTTGAAGATGATTCTTGGAGACTTAGGCAATGAAGAACCAATGGGTAACGTGGAGTTGGATATTCACGTGCTCTTTTTTAAGAACTCACAGTGTAAGCTCATAAAAAAGTTAAAGCGAGAGGTAGTGGGAAGAACATATGCAAATGGAAAGTAAAAATTAGGTTTACATTCTTGTGAATGTAATAGGAATATCGAGGTTGCAGGTGAACCAGTTGTATCAAGTGTTGCTGAGACTAAACTTAAGAGTATTGTGTATCGTTCAGAGTCCCAATCTCAGAAAGAATACACTGACGATAAAATAACTGCAAGAGGTATCATCCAGATTAATCCCGAAAATGGCAAGATTGTCAGATGTGGAAACTTAGCCTCTGATCTCAAGATTCAAAACATGAGAGGTGACTGCAGTGAAACTTAGAAACATAGCGGGGACTGAAAAGCAGAGGGACATGGAGAAGTGCAAGTAGGCGAGATCTGGAAGAATTCTACGATATTCTACCCGGACAAGTAGAACAGAATAATCAGCAAACAGTTAGTGTCCATTAGAAACTAAAGGGGCAATCTGTGTTTCAAGCTGGAGAACATTGATGGATTGTTACATGAGACCTTCACATGTATTTTACTTGGCAGAAGGAGGATGTATGTACAGAATTCAAGAAGATGGACTGTAAAAATCTTGAACAGATTGATGTAAAATACGAGCAGGGATTTGAGGTTTTGTTCTGTATAAATTTGGACCAATCTCCATGTCTGAAAGAGTTGTATCAGAGTCGGCTGTTGGGGTCAAGGGAGGAAAGACTCTGACTGAATATTTTAATTAAAATCAGTCCACAGGGGAGGTGCCAGAGAACTGGAGAACTGCTAATACGATTCCACTTCACAGTTCGAGTGGGAGAGATAGACCAGTTGACTGTAGACGAGCGAGTATTCGATCACTGTTAAGGAAACTACAGGAGAAAAGAGGGAAGGAGAAAATTGACCTCCAATAAGAGTTGCAAGGTTATTTCAGGGTTAATCATCATGACTTTATCAGAAGGAAGCCACATCCAATGGGTTTGATTGCATCGGTTTGAGGTGGTCGATTGTTTTGTTTTGTAGGAAGGCCTTTGAAAAAAAAACTCCACCTGGGAAACTGAAAAATAAAGTGGAACCTCAGAATATGAAGGATAACTTGACAAGTTACAACGAAAATTGTCTTAGTGGCAGGACTCAGAGTGTGGCAAGAGAAGGCTGTTTGTGCGACTGGAGACCAGTGTCCCCTGGTGTACCATAGGGGTCAGTGCTCTGTCCCTTATTATTTGTGTTATTCATAAAACAAAGATGTGAATGTGGAGTGGGCTAGGTGGAGAGTGGGGGAGGTATGATAAGTAAGTGTATGTTTGACATAAAGATTGGCTGGGTGGTTAGCAGTGAGGAGGAAAGCCTTAAGTTACAGGAAGATGCAGATGGAATGGTCACATGGGCACATCAATGGCAGATAGAATGTAACCCGAATAAATATGAGGTGATGCACTTTGGCAGAAGGAACCAGGCAGGAGGGGACTCAATGAATGGCAGCACACTGGTAACCTCAGAGTGTGCTTCTCCACACATCCCTGAATGTGGTTGGACAGGCTAATGGGCTAGTTAAGAATTGGACCTTGGGTGTTGTGTTTCCTCATCGGGCATAGATGATAAGTGCTATACAGGACTTTGTTTAGTCCATGATGGGAGCCACATTACAGGAAGGATGTGATTGTACTGGACATGTTGCAGAGGAGATTAACAAGGTTGTGCCCTCGGATGGTGCATATGTGCAATGGAGAGAGGCTGGCTAAACTCGCGTTGTTTCCTTTGGACCAGAGAACGCTGGGGGGAATTGATTCAGAAGGATAAGATTATGAGCGACACGGACAGGGTGGATAGGCAGCAGATGTTCCTTTTAGACAGAGGGTCAAGAACAAGCGAGAACACTTTTAAAGTGAAACATTTGAGGTTCAGAGAGGATTTAAATTTTTTTTCACATAGAGGGTGTTGTGTTCTGGGATTACTTCCTGAGAGGGAAATCATCACAGGTAACCTCACAATCTTTAAAAAGTACTTGGACGAGCATTTGGAAGTGTCATAACTTTCCAGACTATGGGCCTGCTGTAGGAAAGAGTGACTAATATAGTTCGTGCTGTACTTCTGTAGACACAGAGTCGATGCTCCTGTGAGTGTATGGTGTGGAAGGTCAATTAACAAGGCAAGAATTGATGAGTTTCTGAAGAGTATATTCACAAGGGTTATAAGATTGAACTGTAATAACTTGTTAAATCATGCCAATGTGAGAAATATGAGAAAACAAGTGCAGTTTCCTTACAGTTTGAGACAAGAGAATGTAGAATGGGGAACAGGGAAATGGCAGAACTATGAAGCCACTACTTCCGTTCTGTCTTCACATAAATCTCAAACAATAGAAGGAAAACCAAGTCTGGTGTGGGTAAATGGTAGAGTACGTGCAACATAGAACATAGTAAGTAAATAGTTTAGGGGAAATTATTGGGGCTGAAAGTAATGGTCATAGACAACCCTAACATAATTTTTGAAATGGGAATTATGTTTGAAAAACAGACTGGGCGACAAATGAAAGAGAAGCAATGGATGTTAAACATTTTGATTTTTAGAAAAATTTTGGTAAAGCTCCAAGCCCAGTTTGCAAAACCAAATCTTAGTGAATTGGGGCTAATGTATGGGTATGTTTCCATAATGGAACAGCTGGCAGGAAACAGTGAATAGAAATAAACAGACTCGTCAAGCAACAGCCTGACATTGTCTCTAAAGAGTGATTCTGTAAGGTATAAGTCCTTCCACATCTAGTCAAGAAACGTTGGGGACAATTACACAATTCACTGGAGGAAGGTATTCCACAAATAACCCCTTTCTCCATGATGGAAGTGCCTAGCACTTTAGTGTATAAGATAAGGCAAATTTATTCGCAATCATCTTCAGTCAGAAGTACTGAGAGGATGATCGATTTCAGACTATCTCCCAGACTCCCCATCACCTTCCCCGGATATCTCCTGTCTCATCAGCATGATGGATACAGCAGAAGTGGCGGCACATTGGGCTACAGTTGAAAGGGAATTGCTCTTGGAGTCCTCAACAGTGACTCCGTATCCCAAGAAGTCTAATGGCATTAGTTTACACATGCGAAAGGAACCGTCCTGCTGATTATCATGTACCAGCCTCTTTAAACTGATGAATCAGTACTCCTCCATTTGATCAACACTTGGAGGAAGCACTGAGTGTACCACGGACGCAAGATGTACTCTGGTTAGCGGATTTCATTGTCCACCTCCAAGAGCATCTCATCTACAGCAATACTGATCAAACTGGCTGGGTCCTAAAGGATGTAACTGCTAGACTGGCAAGTGGTGAAGGAACCAACAAGAGGAAAATACATACTGACCACAGACTTACTAATCTGCCAGTTGCAGAAGTAGCTGTCCATGACAGTATCGGTAAGAGTGGCCACGGCATAGTCATTGTGGAGACAAAGTCACACCAGCACATTGAGAATAGCCTCAAGCATTGTGGGTGGTACTATCACGGTGCTTAATAGGACAGACTTCGAACAGATCTAGCAGCTCAAGTCTGGATGTCCATAAGGCGCTGTGGTTCATCTATAGGACCAGAATTGTACACCACACAACCTCATGGCCTGGTATATCCCCCTCACAACAATTACCATCAATCCAGAGGATCATCATTGGCTTGATGGAGTGTACAGGATGGCAGGAGCAGCACCAGGCATACCTGACAATGAGGTGTCAGCCTGGTGATGCCACCAAACAGGACAACTTGTGCACCAAACAGCATAAGCAATAAGTGATAGACAGAGCTAAGTCATACCACAAGCAAAGGATCAGATCGAAGCTCTGCAGTCCTTCCACACCTAGTCTAGAAACGTTGGAGACAATTAAACAACTCTCTGGTGGAAGAGCTTCCACAAATAACCCCTTCCTCCATGATGGAAGACCACAGCGCTTTAGTGTATAAGATAAGGCTGGTCCATTCGCAACAATCTTGAGTCAGAAGTGCTGAGTGGATGATCCATTTCAGCCTCCTCCAGTGGTCGTCAGCAATTCACTTCCCAGTCATCAACCAATTCGATTCAGTCCACACGATATCCAGAAATGGTTGGAGATACTGGACACTCCAAAGGGTCCATACTCTGACAACATTCTGGCAATAGTACTGAAAACCTGTGCTCCATAACTTGCCACTGCCCTAGCCAAACTGTTTCAACATAGTTACAACAATGGCTTTCCCCGATTATGAGTAAAATTGCCTCAAGTATCTCCTGTATATAAAAAGAAGAACAAATCCAATCCGGCCAATCACCACCGCATCAGTCTACTCTCGTTCATCAGTAAATTGGTGGAAGATCTCAGTGCTTTTAAGCAGCACTCGCTCAGCAATACCCTGGTCAATGACGCCCAGTTTGGGCTCCACCAGGTCCACTCAGCTCCTAACCTCATTTCCTGCCGTTCAAACATGGACAAAAGAGCTGAATTCCAGAGGTGGGGTGAGAGCGATAGCCCTTTAAATCAAGGCCGCCTTCGACCAAGTGTGGTATCAGGGGCTTTCGCAACACTGAAATCAATGGGTATCAGAGGCAAAGTCCCTGATGGTTAGATTCATACCTGACCCGTAGGAAAATGGTCATGGTTGATGAAGGTCAGTCAACTCAGCGCCCAGTCTGTAGGAGTCCCTCGAACAGTGGCCGAAAACTTCTTTCGGACTGCTTCATCAACTGCTCCATTTCAAGCTCAGAAGTGGGGATGTTCGCCAATGATTGTACAATGTTCTGCAAGATTTTTGGCTCCTCAGATACTGAATCAGTCCATGTTCAAATGCGACAAGATCTGGACAGTACTCAGGCTGACAAGTGGCAAGTAATATTAGGCCACGCAAATGCCAGACCGTGACAATCACTAATAAAATACAATCTAACCTGCTCCTTGGCATTCAATGGTGTTACTATCACTGAATCCACAGTATCAAAGTCCTGGTGAGTAATCATCTCTCAGAAACTCACTGGTCTCGCCACATAAACACAGTAACTATAAGAGCAGATCAGGAGATAGGAATACTGCGGCGAGTAACTCACATCCTGACTTCCAAACGAATGTCCATCATCGACAATGCATAAGTCAGAAGTGAAATAGAAGAGTCCCAATTTGCCTGGATGCGTGCAGTTCCAAAAATACTCAAGAAGCATTATTCTATCCAGAACAAAGCAACCAGTCTGATTGTCCCTTCATCCACAATGCTCCAATATCAACGTTCAGCAGCAGCAGTGTTTTACTATCTACATGCTGCAATGAAATGATTCACCAAAGATCCTCAGAGACTACCTTCCCAACTCACGAACACGTCTATCTAGAAGGGCAAGGGCTGCAGATATATGTAAATACCATCATCTTTAAATTCCCCTCCAAGCCAGTCACCATCCTGACTTGGAAATATATCACCGTTCCTTCACAGTAGCTGGGTCACAATCCTGGAATTCCCTCCCTAATGTCATTGGAGGTCAACAGCAGCAGGTGGACTGCAGCGTTCAACAAGCCAACTCACCACCACCTTCTCAAGGGCAATTAGGGGCAGGCAATAAATGCTGGCCTCGCCAGTGACAGCCAGATTTACGAAATAAATAAATATAAGTTAACAGAGGAAGGTTGCTGAGGTGTCGAAGGTGTCAGTGCTTGGGGCCCAGCTATTCACAATGCCCTTTAAATATTTAGTTGCTGGAATCAGATACAATATATCCCAGCTTGCTGACAGCCCTAACGGATGTGGGATTGTGAGTGAGTGAGGACGATGTCAACATGCACTGAGAAGACTAAGACAAGTGGAGCGAATGGGTAAATACGTGACAGAGGGGGAACAATGTGGATAGAGGTGACGGTGTGTCCTTTGGTGGAAACGATAAATTGGCAGCCTACCATTTGAAAGGGATTGTTTGAAACATGTTGATTTACAAAGGGATGTATGCTCCTTTTTGTTGTTTCCTTCTTCATAAACATCTGAGCTCCCTGCAGCGCAGTGAGTTCTGTAACCAGAAGTCAATAGTAGGAATGACTATGCCACGATGACTATTGTACATAGAACCACCAAGTGGGGAGCTATATCATCGTAAAGCATCTGGATCTCCTTGTACACCAGCCACTGAAAGTAATATTGCAGGAAAGAAAGCAGTTAAAAAGATAAATGGAGTGCTGATCTCCATTTCAGGTGGATTCGAGTCCACGAGAAAGGGTGTCTTATTGAAGTTGAACAGGGACTTGGTGAGACATCATCTCAAACATTGTGCAGTATTGTGGGCAGTTTTGATCTCCGTACCTAATAAAGGACAAACCTGACATTTAGAGAGAGCAGTGAAGGATGACCAGACTACTCTCTCGTATGACAGGCTTGTTGTGGGAGCAGAGTTTGGGTTGACTGGGCCAATATTCAATGGGATTTCGGAAAATAAGTAGAGATCTCAGTGAAATATGCAAACGTCTGACAGGGTGAGACATATTGGAAGCATGGATGATAATTCCCCTGGCTGGGACTTCTAAAACAAGGAGGCACAGTATTCGGTACAGACAGGCCATTCTTCATTGAGATGATATTAAATGCCTGTACTCACTGACTGGTGAACATGGGGAATTCGCTCGCACCTGGAAACCAAGACACTGATTTTCCATAAGGATTTAGAGACAGTAAAGGGATGGTGTGAGAGCAGGAGTACGGTGTGGAAATGCAGGGCCAACCAGCATTACATTGTGTTGGGTAGCAAACTCGATGGACCAAATGTACTATTGCACTTCCTATTTTATACCTTCCCAAGGTTACTCACATTAACGGATATGTATGTCATGTGGGGTAAGTGCATTGAGGAGATTTTTCCAATGAACTAGAATGGGGAAGCTCAAAGTGTTGTATGACCTACTCCTTTCCAGATGTTTCTGTGCAGTCTGTGGGAAAGCTCTGTTAATGCTGTCACAGGCTCTTAGATGTTAGGAAGGGGGTCTCTGCAGGGTCGACAGGACTGTGTTACCATTCCCCTTTTCCGACACTGGTGCTGAGGCCGGGTGTTCTTTCTGGAATCATCCTTTCAGACCTTGGAGTAGTTTGATACAAATGAATGGCCTTGCTTGGCGGTTTCAGAGATCATTGAAATGTTTATCACATGTCAGGGTCTTTGGAGTCAGTTTTAGGCCAGCCCAGGAAATCACGGGAGATTCACTTCCTAAAAATATATTGGAGAAGGAAATTCTGTTTACAATCGATATTGGCTTCAAGGTCACTATAACTGAAACCAGATTTTAGATCTCGATATTTTATTAATTGTTTTTAACTTCCACCAGCTGCCAGAGCATTTGCCTGGTCTGGATTAGTAATCCAGTGACATTGCCACAGCAGCACCATCTCCACATGGGAACCTGTCGGAAACCACATTGAACAGATTATTTCTGTGCGCTTGACGGCTCTGTCAAAAAGAACAGACACCAATTTTACTGTCGTGATGGGACTGAGGGTTAGTAATTGCTCAGATTGTAATTAATCCACTCTTAGGGAATGGGACATAGCTGAGTAATTTTCCACATTGCCAGGGACATGTTAGAATTGTATCTGGAATGAAACAGCTTCCACAGGGACATGGCTTGTTGTGCAGCACAAGTCTTCAGTCCTATTGCAGGAATGGGGTCAGGGCACATTGCCTTTGTAGTATCTATTGTGTTCAGCTGTTTCTTCATGATATGTACAGCGAATCGAATTGATTGAAGATTGGCATCTGTGATTTTGTGGGCATCATTATGAGAGTGAGGTGTATCATCGACTCAACACTTCTGGCAGAGGATGGTGAAGATATAACATCCTTCTCTTTTACACTGATGGACAGGTCTGTTCCATTATTTAGGATGAGGTTTTTTGTGGAGCCCTTTCCCCCGTCATTTGTTTAATCGTCCAAAACCATTTATGACTGACTGTGGAAGAAATGCAGGGCTTCGTTCAGATCTGTTGGTCAAGTCCGGTAGCTTTAATGAGTTAGCATCAGGTTAAGGTTCATGTGATTCTGACTCTGATATGTTGACCCACACTCGTCACTGAGCCATAGATGGTGTTGATGGTAATGGCAGATTGAGGTGTTATCCTGGCAAAAAGTTACAGGTTGTGGATTAATGCATGTCTGCCTCTCCTGATGCTGTGGTCTACAGCACTACATGAATACGCAGTTTCGAGCTGCAATAACTGCAATGCAATTTTGCTGTCTGTTCCCCAATTCTCACTGAGACACATTCACCCATCAGCCCTGCACTCAGTGACCTAACGTGGTTTATGATGTGCAAATACTTCCATTTTCATACTCTCATTCTGCTGAACTTTTTTTTTGTTGTGCTACCAGGATACATGAACACCAAATAGCCACCAAAAGACATGACCTACTATCACTAGTTTCCATACATACAGACAAAGAAGGATACCACGTTGACTGTGACAACACACACTTCCTAGGCCAAAGCCACGCACGAAAGTTCTTAGAAGAATGACATTCTAGCCAGAAGTACATCAATATACACATCAATTACGATTCTATCTACCTTCCCTTGAACAAAAAACTGGAAATGACATCACGCACCTTAAGAAACCAAGACCTATAAATAGAAAGACGAGACATGCCACCAGTGCATCACCAGAGACTCTCACTGATGATGTTACCTAGTCATGGTGACGACACATCTGAATACAAACCTTCAAGCTCAGTTTGCTAACTTGCATTCTTATAAATGGTTATTTTTCCCTTCTTTGTCGAATTTGGGACGTCTCTGTCACTCATGTTTTACTAGAGTACGAGGTGAGGTGAAATTTATGGGTGTGTGATTTAATTAACATGGGAATTCGATTTCACAATGGTTTGAGGGCTTGTTGTACAGGATTGGGACAGATTTGAGCAGATTTGGGGTGCAAAATATCCCAGCAGATTCCATCACTTGGCAGTTAGTGACCTAGATCTTCAAATAAAACAGGTGACAAGATTCATTTAATATTGTATCCTTGTGGTTGGTTAAATTAAAATAAATGACTTATAACATTACAAGAGAGGTTCTGAGGTTTGAAGAAGATTCACAAATTTACTGACAAAGTTTAGAAAGACAAAGGAAGGGCACACTTTTAGAATGAACATGTAGATTAGAATTTGGTTTCACCAGGGACAAAAGGAAAGCTGTCACCATAATGGAGTTGGTCAAGCAGTTTGGTGTATCAGAGAAGCAGGTAACCGCAGTCGAGGTCGAAAAAGCTTAAATTGCAAGCGGAGCAATTGGAATTAGAAGATAAAAAGAGAGACAGAAAGAGAGAGAGAAGATAGTGAAAGAGAAAGTGACGGAAAAGGAAGACAGGGAGAATTTGAAATTCAGAAGTTTGGAATTAGATAAGGAATTTAAATTCGCAGAATGAAGATGAAGGGAGAACGTAGGGATGTATACAACTATGTTAATACTTTGCAATATTTCGGTGAGAAAAATGCCAAAACCTTTTTTATTTCATTTGCAAAATTGTCTTGGCAGATGGCGTGTCCAGTGAACATGTGGGTAATGCTAGTTCAGACTAAGATGGTTGGCAAAGCTTGTGCAGTGCTGTCACATGAGGGAGCAAGAGATTATGCAGATGTCAAACAGGTTATTTTGAGTGATTATGAATTGTTACGAGAAGAATATAGACAGTGGTTCAGAAATATAGAGATGGAACCAGGTCAGAGTTATGTTGAGATTGAAAGATATAACCACAGCCATTTTGATAAATGTGTGCAGGCCTTAAAAATGGATAAGACCTGTGAGGCCCGATGGGTGATTATTCTCTTGGACGAGTTTAAAAACTCACTTCCAGAGACGGTAAGAATTCATGTGAATGAACAGGAAGTTCAAGAAGTGAGAAGCGCAGCAGAAATGGCAGTTAAGAATGCATTGGTGCATGAGGTGAAATTTAGCTTCTGTGTGGATTTTCATCCTGTTGAGGGATAGATATTGGGAGAAGGGGATATCTTACATTACAAAACATAGAGAAAAGCACACTGGCGATAGTTTACCACCGGTAAAAAAGAAGCCCAAGGGGGTTGAAAGGTGGTGTAAAGCCTCAGGTGTTCTCACTATAACGGAGCAGAACACATAAATTTCAATGCCGATGGTTTAAGAAGGGCACTAGGAAAAGTTGTTTTCACTGCAGTAAGCTGGGACACACAGTGCTGGGGTGTTGTAGGAATAAACTTTGGGAAAAGATGTGGTAAAAGAGTTTCAGCCAGTGGGATTAGTGAGGAGAAAGTGAGGACTGCAGATGCTGGAGGTCAGAGCTGAAAATGTGTTGCTGGAAAAGCGCAGCATGTCAGGCAGCATCCAAGGAGCAGGAAAATCAACGTTTCGGAAATCAGCCTTCCTGAAGAAGGGCTAATTCCCGAAAGGTCGATTCTCCTGCTCCTTGGATGCTGCCTGACCTGCTGCGCTTTTCCAGCAACACGTTTTCAGCTCATCAGTGGTATTAGTGAACCTGGTAAAGGAGACCCCAAGTAGAGCCGAGGAGCTGCACAGCCGAGGCAGGGGCTGTGCATGGAGTAAGTGCCTGCTCTCTATAAAGAATTTGCCTCCGTAGACAAACTTTACTTAGAAAGAATGGGGTGTGGGTGGAGAACAAGAAGTTATAATTTTGCAAGATACGGGATTTGTTCAGAATCTAATAGTTGAGAAGCAAGGAGCAGGACAGGCACAACAGATCAGGCAGCATCCGAAGAGCAGGACAATCGACATATCAGGCATAAACCCATCATCAGGAATGTGACGGGGGGACAAGTGGGCTGAAAGATAAATACGAGGGTAGGAGCTGGCTGGCTGGATGGTCACGGGGAGGGCGATAGGAAAATGTCGGTGGGAGTGACAGTGATATGTCGGAGGGGAAGGTGGAGTGGATAGATGGGAAGGAAGATGGTCAGTTAGAACATTTCAAAAGGGCAATGCTAAGTTGAACGTTTGGATCTGGGATGAGGTTGGGAGGGGAGATTTGGAAATTGGTGAATTCAAAGTTGATGCTGTATAGTTTGAGGTTGCAAATGTCCTGCCACTTATCCACTTCACCTTCGTCTCTAACCTGTCACCATCACCCCTCCCTGCAGCGACCTATTGCCTTCCAAGCTACCTGCCATCCAGCTCCATCCCCACCCTCCTATTTATTTCTCAACCCCTTTCCCCCTCCCTTACCCCCCACTTTCCTGATGAAGGACTTATGTCTGAAACGTCAACTCTCCTGCCCCTCGGATGCTGCTGACCTGCTGTGCTTTTCCAGCCATACACTTTTTAACTCTGATCTCTACCGTCTGCAGTCCTCACTTTCTCTCGGCCTCCAATAGTAAGAGATGGCAGTATTTTCACTCTTTCTGACATGTTACTCAACAGCGTGATAATTTGTGGAATGGGGACAGAAATTAAGCATTCCCTGTTTAACATTAGTTTGGAGTGCCAAGTCAAGGTTGGGGAAGTAACAGTGAGATTGAGTGACAGGGTGTCAGTTCCAGGAATGCAGTTTGTTCTTGGTAATGATTAAGCAGGATCCAAGGTAGGAGAGGCACCCCTTGTGGTGGAGAAGCCAAAGTAAGACAAGGGAACTGGGGAATTAAAAGAAAAATACCCAGGGAATTTTCCAGACAGTGCGGTAACAGGATCCCACTCTCATAAGTTACAAGACGAAGGAAAACCGGAAGAAAAAAGCGAAGGAGTTGATGCACGGAAGACTCAGGCTAATGAATATCTCGAGCCTGGAAAGCACAAGGACGTGGTTATTTTTTGTTGTACATGTCATACATTCCAAATGGTAGGTAAGTCACAGGCAGTAATAAAACCATCACCTTTGTTGCCATTTCCTGTATTCGAAGAACCTTTCATTTGGGCTATGATTAATTGTGTAGCTCCCCTTTCCAAATCCAAATTAAAGTGGAAACTAATATTTGCTGATCATAATGGATGTGTCCACCAGATTTCCATTGGCAATTCCATTATGGAATGTTAAGACAAAAGTGGAGGTGGAGGAGTTGGTAGCTTTCTTTACTCACTGTGGGCTATGCAGTGTGATTCAGTTCGAGTTCGAAAAAAGTTCGAGTACGTCATGTGAAGGAATAATACTCCAGACACATTTAAGACTCAGGAATACAGTTGTGACCAGACATACAAATTGTGCAGGCTATCTGTATGATGTAGTGATCTTTCGCAAGTGATTGAAAGCTCACATGTTACAATTGGCAGAGCTTGTTGAATGATTAAAGACAAGCAAACTTGGTAATAAATTTAAAGAAAACAGAATTCTCCAAGGCAGAGGGGACGTTCTTGGTGACATTACATTGGACATGGAAGGTTGACCACATGGTACACAAAGACGAAGGTCTTTGAGGAATTTCCACGACCTTCCTTGATGGAAGAGATGCTTCCATTTTTGGGACTGAGTGGATTCTAATGAAAGTTTGTTGCAAACTTCAGCAGCGTATTGGCACCACTGCCGGATTTATTAAAGAAGAACACAGAATTGTGTTTGACAGAACAATGCCAGGAGGCATTTGAGAATTTTAAAGCAGGATTAATCACCGCACCAGTTTTAGCTGAACCAAATATTTTGAAAACCTTGGAAAATTGCATTTGTAGCTCAGGATATAGGGCTCGGAGATGTATTGGTACAGTCGGATGATGATGGAATTGAATGGCCAATTAGCTAATTGCCAAAAAAAAACTTCAATATCCAGAACAAAAATGCAACATCTCCATTATTGAAAACGAATGATTAATTTTCGCACTGGACTGACAATATTTTAGTGTTTATATGATAAACACATTGTCAGAGATGATCGTGTACAATGACAAACCTTTCACAATTTTTTGAATATTTAAAGACCATAATATGAGAGTATTTCATTGGAGTCTTATTTTAAAGACTTAAACTTACAAATTGTACATGCTGTGGGTCCTAAAATGCGACAGCAGATGTGTTATCGCAGATTTAAAGGAAAAAGTTTAGATAAGATTTGACTTATTGCAATGTTAGTTATGAGTGCAGAATTACTATGTATGGTATGACTGAGATTAGTACATTTGAAGTTCATAATAATGGGATTAAGAATTAGAGGAAAAGAAATGAAGCCATCTTTTCATTCTGCTGTTTCATGTTTTCTTTCCTAAAGGAGGGAGGTGTTATGAAGCGGAAATCGTGTTCAGGCACTTTAAGACAGAACGGGTTTTGCTGAAGAGAAAGTACAGCCACAGATGCCAGCTGAAGGTCGTTAATCAGAAATTGCCGCTTGACCATTATCAGGTCGGGATGTAGGTTGAGAAATGGCAAATGGAGTTTAATATAGAAGATGTGTGGTCTTGCATTTTGGAAACTCAAATCAAGGTTGGAGTTTCATGGTGAATGGGTGGGTCTTAAGGGGTGTAGTGGGCAGAGAGACCTTGCTGTTCAGTGCACGGTTCTCTAAGAGTGGAGTCACAGGTAGACAGGGCAGTGGAAAAGGCTTATGGCACATTGGCTGAGAGCTTAATCGCTAGAGCTGTGAGAGACGAAGAAATGGTAATGCTGAAACACGAGGAGTGGCAGAGATCACTTATTTCCAAAAGAGACATTGATAGGGTGAGAAATTCCATACTTTACTCAGGATTGATTGGTTTGATTTATTGCCACATGGACCTCAGTGCAGGGAAACACTTTATTTATGAGCAGTGGAGCAGATCAAAGTAAGCATGGCCAGACAGGTCATAGGGTGGACATTGACTTCGACAGAGTAAGCATACAGGATACACTGAACAGGACAAGCACTAGACATGATCAACAGGAATAAGATCAGCACTATTTGAACTTCGAGAATCCAATCATCAGTCTAACGTGACTTTCCTAATAGTTTATATATCTTAATTAACTTCCGCCACATGAATGGGAATTCGGCACAGTGGCACAGTGGTTAGCACTGTTGCCTTACAGCGCCAGAGACCCGGGTTCAATTCCGACTTCAGGCGACTCTCTGTGTGGAGTGTCTGCGTGGGTTTCCTCTGGGTGCTCTGCTTTCCTCCCATAGTCCAACAATGTGCCGATTAGGTGAATTGGCCAAGTTAAATTGCCCGTAGTGTCGGTGAAGGGGTAAATGAAGAGGAATGGGTCTGTGTGGGTTGCACTTCGGCGGGTCAGTGTGGAGTTGTTGCGCCGAAGGGCCTGTTTCCACACGATAAGTAATCTAATCTAATGGGCGAGTGAATCCGTACTGAACGTTATGTTGTTCACAATCCCCAACAACAGCCACAATACCTGCCATCTGAAACAGGTCGCCATTCCCACTTGCTTCCGCCCTACATAGAAAACACCAGGCTGTCACCTCGGAGATGGAACATACCTTCTTGACACTTCACACAAGACATATGCCTTCCCTCCTCACCGCGAGTAAACCACTTTAAAGTCCCACGTGTGTATCATGAGCAATGGCGCCACGAGGTACAACGTGGTGCAATCTGTCTATGCTGCGTCTGCTCCGATTGTTCATCATGTTAGAGCATCAATTAGGAGACAGTGAGGACTGCCCATGCTGGAGATCAGAGTAGACTGTAGTTTGCTGGAAAAGTACAGCAGGAGAGTCGACGTTTTGGGCATAAGCCATTCATTAGGATCAGTATCAGTTACCGTTTTCTGTCCCTGTGTAAGTGCATTGAGGTTGGAATGACCTCCTACTCTTCCTATATAAGTGGCTCAACTGACTGAATAGCCTCGTCCTGTTCCTGTATAAGTGGCTCAACGGACTGAATGGCCTCATTCTGTTTCTGTGTAATTGACTCAACGGTCTGACTGACATCTTCCTTGTCCGGTTTGACATGGCCAAGGGCCGGATTGGGTTACCCCTGGTTCCTGTTTGACAGCTCGATGTGCTGACAAGTGTGATGCTTCAACTTTAAGAGGTTATTCTGTCCTGGTTTCTTTGAAGAGAGAGATTGATGGAGCTGGCTAGTTAAGACCACTGAGTAAACAGCGAGGGAGGCTTTGGGTTTATTTTAATGCAGACTGAATGGGTTTGGCCATCTCGCACAGATTAGGATCTCTGGTTTTTGGTTTGTCAGCAATATCAGAAAATATTGGGGTCTACACAGAGTTGGAAGCTTCAGTGAATGTCTCCTGGCTGCTTCTCTCTCTGAATTTTCTCTTGCTGCTGTTTTTATTTCCTGGATTGGAGAAAAGTTTGTGACATTCTGTGTCTGAATATTCCTTTTTGCTCAGGGCTGTGTTTATGGGATTTTCCTATATTGGAACAGTTAATTAGTAATCGCTCCACGATCTATTATTCTGTTAACTTGTCCAATAGACTTCCGTTATTATAAATTACTCTTTCTTTGGTTTCATTTTATCTTCCGTGTTTAAATAAATGGTGTTTGCTTCACACCGAGTAGTTTGACCAGATACATTGCATCTGGAACAGACAGTTTTACATTTCCTTTAAAATAAGAAAACATTAGAGTCAAGGCTCCCGCCTTCAAATATTTTCGAGGGGCTCTGGTATGGTCCAGGACATTGATGAAGCAGCTGAAGATATTTGTGAAGAGGAAGCTACCCTGAGGATCTCCCACAGAGGTGACCCAGGACAGAGATGGTGAACATCTTCCTTTGTGCCATGTTTGACTCCAAACACTGGACAGTTTAGTCTGATTCCCATTAAGTCCAGTTTTGTTAAGCTCCTTGATATCAACAAAAGCCAACCACTGCCTTGATATCAGGGCCAGTCATTTTTACCTGAACCCTTGAGCCAACCTCTCCTGTCCATATCAACAGGCCATGGTATAGGAACAACCGTGTTTTCTTCAAACAAATGGTATTGAATGTCAGGGTTTCTCTCCTCAAGAATGTTAGGGAGCAAGATGACTGAAAGTATTTGAAGAAGCGGTAAATGGATATTGACCTGACAGAGAGTTGAGGGCGATGAAGAATTGGGCATGATAGAGAATTTGAGACGAAGAGAAAAATCAGTCATGATCTTAGTGAAGGGCAAGGCAGGCTTGGGGAGTGAATGACCTGTCCCTGTTTCTGATGTTCTCACATTCTGTTATTGGAGAGTTAGTGGGTGTTATTGTCATAAATGTGCAATTACTGAATATTGCAGTCAGGGAGACCAGATGATTTTGTGAGCCATCTCTGGACTGTATGGGCTGTATTCAGAGTCAATCTGCGTCCACAGCATGACCAACAAATGCAGCACAAGCTGCAGAGAGGGGACGCTCTGTGAAGAGAGATGAGGGGCCTCTTTCATACCTGTGCCTGGATTTCCAATTAAGTTTCCCAAATCACTTCATAGCATGTGTGACAGTCTTGAGAGGCTGAATGGTCTCCTTAGTTTCTGTGCACCAGATTATAGGAGTAAGTGGCCTCCAACAGTCCCTGTTCTAGCAGGTATCAAGGGCTGAATGGAACACAGAAACATGGGGCTGAGGAGCAGGAGTGGGTCATTAGATACTTTGAGCCTTCGCCACCAGGAACTACGATTGTGACTGATCAGGTTGTGGAATCAGCCCCACCTTCCTGTCTGTATCCCAATATCCGCGACTTACTTCCCTGTCAAATATTTAGGAATGCAGCTTTCAATCAATGTGAACATAGATCTTCCTGTGAAGAGAATTCCGACTTGAAAGGTCATTTTAGAATTTTTCGTCATCCTTATTATATAATCAGAGAGTCATGCAGAACAGAAACAGACCCATTAGTCCAACCTGTTCACTCCGATCAGATATCAAATCTGATCTCGTCCCATTTGCCAGCATTTGGACAATATCCCACCTCTTTCAGATACTTTTTACATGTGCGATTGTAACCGCCTTCAGCACATCCTCTGACAGCACGTTCTGTGCACACACCTCTCTCTGTGTGAAACATTTATCTTCAGCTCCCTTCTAAATCAATCGCCCTCTCCCTTTTCAACCTACGCCTCTGAATCTGGTCTCCCCTACCCTGAAGAGCAGAGCGTGGCTGTTCCGAATATCCATTCCCCTGATGATTTTATAAACATCTATAATGTCATCCTTCAGCCTCTGACACTCTAGGGAGAAACACCTCAACCTAATCAACCTCTCTCTGGGACATCTGTGTAATTTGTTTCTGCAGACAACCGCGTTGTATGCAGTTTTTTTTTTAAATAATGGCCTTCCCAACACAGTGTACAGATGCAACATGCCACCACAAAACCTATACTCAATGCTCTCACTGATTAAGGCAAATATGCCTATTATGTTCAGCACCACTATGTCTACATGCGACTCCACTTTCAAGGAAAAATGTACCTGCAGACCGAGGTCCCTTTGTTCCATAACACTCCCCAGGGCCTTGCCATTAATTGTATAATTACTGCCTAGAAGGCAAACCCTTATATTTAGCTAAATAAACTTAATCTGTCATTCCTTGCCCCTTTGTCCCATCTAATTGTGGTCTCGTTGTACTCTGAGATAATCTACTACACCACATTTCTGATGTCCGTAATATGGCCCCGATATCCACATCTAAGTTCTTTACATAAATGATGAAATGCCGCGAATTGAGCACTCATTCATGCAGCACACTGCTGGTCACAAGCCTCCAGTCTGAAAAATATGCCTCTTCCTTCAAGCCGATTCTGACGAGCTTCGTATGTGTCCCATGTGACCGAACCTTTCATCTGTCGACCAATTGGAATGTTATGAACACCTTCCTGAAGTCCATATAGACAATGTCTACCAAATTGCCTTCATTTATCTTCTTCGTTACCTCTTCATAAAACTCAACCAAATTAATAAGACATGATTTCCCATGCAGAAACATACGTTATCTACCCCGATCAACCCTTGCCTTCCCAAATGTATGTAAATGCTATCCCTCAGAATCCCCTCCAACAACTTATCCACCACTGACATCATTCTCACCCGTCAATAGCTCCCCGACGTTTTGGGTCACTGTTTCGTTTTCTCGTCGAACTCCTGCTCTGCTCACAACAAATGTTAAATGTGAGCAGGTGGGTGTTATGGCCGATGATAAAGGTCTTAGACTGGGTCAGGGTCAGTTTTAGGAACAAGTCAGGATAGTTTCTTTAATCTGCTCAAATAGCACGTTTATGATCCAAAGCAATGTTACCCAAACTATGATGGAAAGATGAATGGCAAACTGTTTGGGTATTGCAAAAATACAATCAATATTTCCCTGTTTAAAATGCTGAGACACACACACACACAATCTCTACAATTTGAAGTTGAAAGAACTTTGTCCAAATATTAATGTAACTTACGACAAAAGGAAAAAATGAGAGTTTGTCCGAAATGTGATTCTGCTTCTGAAGGTATTCTACTAACACAAGCTGCTAGCAATGGGATTTCGTCCTGGGACAGCTGGATTTGACTGAATTCCCTTTGCATTATGCAGTAAGAAGATTCCAATGAATTGTGGTCAGTAATTACACAAGGGGTAGCACAGTGCCTCAGTGGTTAGCATTGCTACCTCACAGCACGAGGAACAGGGGTTCTATTCCAGCCTCGGGCGACTATCTGTGTGGCCTTTGTACATTGCCCCTATGACTTCGTGAGCTTCTAATAGGTGCTCCAGTTCCCACCCACAGTTCAAACTGAGTACATTAGGTGGATTTGACATGCAAAGTTGTCTGTCGTATTCAGGGATTTCTAGGTTAGGTGAATTAGTCAGAAGTAAATCTCAGGGAACGGGCCTGGCAAAGTTACTGTTTGGAAGTTTGATATGGACTTGTTGGGTCGAAGGGCCTATTTCCACACTGCATGAATTCTTTAAAATTGAGAATGGTAATGAGGACCGTGTAGGTGTTTTTTTTATTATTTTTAGCTCACACACATTGCTGTGATGAGGAATAATGAGGGAGAGAGAGAGTGTAATAGGTCATTCCTTCACACTAAGATTACATTTTCTCCCTCTCTGATTTGAATCACACAATAATGTCATCCTCTCCCAAACTGGACCATGTGAGGTCTCCTTTTACATTGTCCAAACTACGTCTGCATCACATTCCCTGTTCCATGTCGATGCATCATTGTTGCCATCTCGCACAGAGCCATACCCTTAGCAGAAAATGGTCTTGGTCAATTTAAAAAAATATTTATATGCCCCTGCGTCATTAAAAAAATAAAATATTTAGCGTATTAAGAATACCTGTGTTA
This sequence comes from Chiloscyllium punctatum, assembly GCF_047496795.1. Taxonomy (NCBI): domain Eukaryota; kingdom Metazoa; phylum Chordata; class Chondrichthyes; order Orectolobiformes; family Hemiscylliidae; genus Chiloscyllium; species Chiloscyllium punctatum. The sequence continues at coordinate 31,363,535 of NC_092784.1, forward strand.
AAATGAATGCATCTTTTAAAGAAATACAGAAATTCCTGGTAATGCTCGGCAGGTCTGTCAGTACCCAGATGCCTTTTACATGCTGCAGTTGTACCAGCCTCTACCACTTCCTCTGGCAGCTCATTCCATATGCACACCAGCCTCTGCGTGAAAAGGTTCCTCTTAGGGCTCTTCAAAACATTTCCCCTCTCACTTTCATCCAATGCCCTCTAATTCTAAACGCCTCTAACCTGGGTGAAAACCCTAACTACTCACTCTATCCATGCCCATTCTGATTTTATACACCTCGACTGCTGCAAGATGTGACTCCAATTAACACGAATAGCTGTGCTTTCAGTCATCCCGGGCCGAAATTCTGAAATTCAATTCTGACACTTCTTTCTCCATTAGGTCACAATTCTACAACCAGTTTAATCAGTTTGTTCAGATTTATCCTGAGACACTTCTGTGGGATTTACACCGAGACCTTTGTGTTCAGAGGTAGGGACACTAGTATTTCTTGGCAATATCCATAAATCTGTAACATTATTCTCCTGTGTGTTTGTTCATCAGCCTGTTCTGACATGCTGTGACATACCTCTGCAACCGGCAGGACTTCAATCCAGTCCGACTAGTCCAGAGCTAGGAACACTACCACACAAGTTCAGGAATAAAAATCAAATCCAGAGTTCTGGTTCAGAGCCAGGGACAATACCCACTACACTACCATACTTAGATTTTGGATCATATTTTAAGTGCCAGCTTTCAGCTCTGTGTGGATTTATTGTAATCATGTTACCATTACTGAACTACACAAAACACTTTGTATTGTTAAACAAATGCAAGATATTTGACTCAACAGTAGGATATTGAGGGTACGTGCTATGCTATCGAAATTAACTATGGCCGTCTTCAATCGCTATTATCTGTAATCTACAATATTAAGGAAAGAATTCCTGCAGTCACAGTCTGCACAATGAAGGGTCTCCAATATTTTTTTTATCACTGAACACCACAGACAACGAAAAAGGATAATTTCTCGCCCCAAAACACCGATCACTATTACCCACTTCGATCGTGCAACTGCCCTCTTCCTAAGACAATGAAATGACACGAGGCCGCTGATTACAGTCCAGCCTCTCCTCCCCATTGACAGTGTCTGCAATTTGACCTTCCTCCCCCACCCTGAGGAGTGGCAGATTGAGTTTAGTTTGGATTGATGCGAGGTATTGGATTTGGTAAATCAAAGCATGAGCAGACCCTATACAATTAAAAGCAGGGCCTTTGGCAGTGTTGGAGAACAGAGACCTAGGCCGTCCGGTAGAATTCTTTAAAATTTGCATCTCATAAAGATCGTGTGGTTAAGGAAGTGTTTAACACACTTGTCTTCATTGGTCAGACCTTTGAGTATTGGAATTGGGACGTTATGATGAGGTTGGAAAAGGATATTGGTGAGGCCTCTTCTGGAACATTGTGTCCAGTATGGTCATCCTGACCACTCATTCCATAGGCACACCACCATCTGGGTGAAAAAGCTGCCCCTTAGATCACTTTTAAGTGTTCCCCTCGCACCTTAAACCTGTGCCGTCTAGTTTTGGTCTCCCCACCCATAGAAAATACCTTGACTATTCACTTTGATATTACTGACCTTGATATTATTACCTGGAGAGGATTGAGCAGACATTAACATGGATGTTGTTGGGAATAGAGGGAGAGAGCTATAAGGAAAGGCTGGATAGTCTGGGACTCTGTTCGATGGAGAGTATGAGATTAAGGGGTAACTTTACAGAGGTTTATAAAATAATGAGGGGTACAGATAAGCTGTAGGGCTGATGTCTTTTCCCTACAGTTGGGGATTAAAAACTGAGGGATATTTTAAGATGTGAGAAAAACGATTTACAGAAGTCATGAGAGGTAATTATTTCAGACAGAATCTGGCTTATGTGTGGAATGAACTCCCAGAGCAAGTGGTGAAAGCAGGAACAGTTACAATGTTTGATGGACATTTAGATCAGGACATGGATAAGACATCAGTTTGGATGCTGCTGTGAGTAGCTGCCCTCTCTTAATGAATCTCTGTTGGTTTTCACCCTCTGCCAATGCCGGTGCAGTGGCGTGGGGAGGGGAGCAGAGAGTGGCATTACATTACTTTAAGCACCACAGAGACAGCCAGACCTGCCCCACACAGAGACATTCAGTTACACACACACAGGAATTGTCAGGGCGCGGCGTGAAGCTCATCTGGTAACTTAAACTAAACATAAAGAAATGCTCAATTTGATTGGTAAACTGTTAAAATATGCGTGAGAGAGAACTCCCAAATTCCACTGTTTACATAATAACATTAATTTATTTTTAACTCTGAAAGTGAACATTTTACATCAAACATTCTGAATTCGAGAGCCCCTTTCTCTTAACTGCTTATTGCCCTACTCCAACTCTATAATGATATACTGTTTCAATAATAAACTTATTAAAATTGCACTCATTTAATTTCAAAATCACACAGCAGCTGTTGTTTGTGTGTATTCTTGTGGCCAGAGATCTCCCTGGTTCATCTTCTTTCCTTTTACTGGTAATACGTTCCATTCGAAAATGTTTCCTAATCTCTTGGATCTGTGTTGATGTCAGTTACTCTGTCTGCAATTTTCTAAATGCCTGCATTTTCAAAATGCACAACGTCGGATCATCTCATTGGTTCAACTTCTGAAAACCAATCCTTTCAAACTTTCTTTGGTTTTAGTGTCCTGTGGTATAATTTAAACTGAATGGTAAAATTCGAATTGTTGTCCAAGGGGCAGCCATCTCAGGGATCTATTTCACAGCCAAATGTGACATATTTTCAGTTGTCCTTCACACTCTGGGGCTGCCATCCCCTCATATCACAGGTGCTTGGAAGCTCTCAGTTCAGAACAGCTTTCCCTCTCTCTTAAAGGTACATACATACTTTCGACTTCATGACATTAATACCCTGATGTCAATACAGAAACTTCGAGCCAATCTGGAATTCTCTTCTCTATGGTTTGTCAATATTTCATTCACTCTGTCTGGTTTGTATCAGGAGTTGTGTTGCTCCATTGAGAGCATGCCATAATTCGACTATATCCGTTGGAATATAGCGGTTTTTCACCTGCTCTCTCAGTAGTGAATGTCGCAGAATTTCAGTTGTTGAAGGGGAACTGTGACGCTATAGCAATCTCAATGTTTGTAGATGGCATCAAACCTGGAAGTATTGTAAAGTGTATGAAGGAGAGTGTGGAACTCTAACTGAACTATCACACGTTGGTGTAGTGTTCAGGTGTATGGCAGCTGGGGATCTGTGCAGAGTAGTGTGAGGTGATGCACTTTGGTAAGTAACACAAAGAAAGACAGTTTAAAACAGGCCGTACCATTAAATAGGGGGTGCAGCAGCAGAGAGTCCTGGGTGTATATGAGCATAGATTGTTGAAGATGTCAGGACAAGTCGGGAGAGCAGTAACTATTACAGATTAGTTTCAGTATCTGAGCTGTTTACAGGAGGAGGTGTGGAAGGGAGACTCGGTGCTCCTTTCCTGGGAGGTGGTGGTAATGACGATGTGTTGTGAGCGCACCCTCCTGTCCACCGAGACCTATAACAATCTCAATGTTTGTAGATGGCACCAAACCTGGAAAAATTGTAAAGTGTATGGAGGAGAGTGTGGAACTCTAACAGTACAATCACACATTGTTGTAGTGTTCAGGTGAATGGCATCTGGGTTTCTGTGCAGAGCAGTGTAAGGTGATGCACTTTGGAAGGAAAGACAATGGTAGGAATTTGGTAGGAATTCCATTTGTACCAGCTCGACAAAAAAGGGAGATGGCATCAGGGAAATGGCTTCCCAGTTGTGCCAGGGGAAACGGAGCCGCCAGTGGGTTTAAAGTGAGAATTGCCCTTCACTAAACAATTCTCCTTACTCGGTCGGTGGGACGTGGATGCTTTAGAATCTCCACACGAGGTGTCCCTGTCCTCTCTGGCTCGTACCAGGGTCCTCCCCACATGGCGGATGGAAAGGGGTGAGGCAACGGATATCAGGCACACCACCACCCGGCTTGGCCCTTTCTGTCCTATTCCAGGCTGTTTCTCCAGGAATGGGAGAAAGGGAGGGCTGGAGTGATGGTGAGGGTTTGTGGCCTTGCTCTTAGTGCTGGTGTAGGTGGGGGACGGTGTCATGGCGAGGTGTCCGGAGGGAGTCAGTCCACAGTGTTGTATGCATGCAGCATTATTAGAGGAGGGGAGTGGGGTAAAGTGGAGGGAAGGGGGGCGAAGGTGCTGCATGCAGCAGTTAGAGTGGTGGAGCATGAGCCTTGTTCGGGGGTTGGTGCTATAACAGATATACAGTGAGTGTAAGGGAGCAGAGAGAATACGGTGACCCTTATCCTGACAGAGCGGGGAAGGTTATTGAAGCTTGTCCTGTATTGCTGGGCATTTCTTCAGACCGCAGATACTGCACTGTGGTAGGTGGTGAGCTCAGACCAGGCTTGGTGGGTCTGGTGGTGTGGCCTCCTCTGGAAAGAGAATGGTCTTATTCTCTACCAGCTCATCCACCAGCACCTCCGTGCCCCTGTCGACAAACTGCGGTGTCAGTGCCCCTTATCTGCCATGTTCGAGGTAAAGTGCAGGGCACCTCCAAACTGAGAAAGCTGAACCGTGTGCACATTGGCCTTTTAACGGTGGCTCCGGTGCCTGGGATCACGGAATATCCAGGGGCACTGATGAGTACCACCCGCCATCATGGGAGGGAGAATCCGGCTGGTATTGAATGAGAGGGACATCATGGGGTGGGCTGGGTAGTTAATGAGGTGAGTCCGATACAATAGCACCAGGAATCTATCTCAGCCACATGCGGAATATCCCTCTGTTAGAATCTGCCCAATGAGTCAGAGATTTGGTTGAAAGTAATTCCAGTAACAAAGATGCAGAACAAATGCTCATCTGGCCTCACACCAAGATCCTTTTTTCCCATCTTTCCTGGGAAGACAGGTTCGAGTTACAGGATGTAATCGAAGTGTCTACATTTCAGCATTCTGCAACCTGGGAACACATCCTTCCCCGACAATGTCTCTCAGTCTGCCCCTCTCTGTCTCTTTCCCAAACTCCTCCATGTGGTGATATTTAAACTGATTCCCCCGCCATCTCTCTCTGGCAGTGATGTTCACACCCAAAGCACCCCCTTATCAGGGCCACAATGGAGATATAGAGCTGTAAATGGGTGGGAGTTGCACATCCTGTGACTTCCAGCCCGGGCTGCAAGTATCCCCTTACTGCGCAGGGATCGAACACAGTGTTACTGAGGGATACAGTGGGTTGGTGTACAGAGCTTTACATGCCGGGAGGGTAACTGCTCCTGGTTTACAAATCAATGCACTGGGGTGGTGTACACAGTCGTACATGGCGGGAGGGCAACTGCTCCTGGTTTACAGATCAATGCACTGAAGTAGTGTACACAGTCCGACATGCTGGGACGGTAACTGCTCCTGGTTTACAGATCAATGCACTGGGGTGGGGTACAGAGTCCTACAAACTGGGAGGGTAACTGCTCCTGGTTTCCAGATTAATTCACGGGTGATCACTGCACAGGTCGCTGTGCTGGTCAGAATATCTGGTTAAGCTTTATAGATAATGCAATGATGTAGTCAGTGCAACTCCCCGTGCTGGACAGATATGTCGCGTGTGCACAGCACATCATGTTGGTGGAGTCGATAGAGGGGAAAGGTGATGGACAGTTGAAGGAGATCCTGGAACGTTCTTCCCCCGACATTCTATAACTGACATCCCCTGGAAATTTCTGTCCCCAACATTCCAAAATTGACATTTTTGTCAGTATTTCAGATCTTCCCATTTATTATTTCAGCTCCAATTATTTTAATAAATCCCTTAATACAGGGACACATTTGAAAATCTCACTGGGTACCCAATCATACGGGTCCCTTTGCCTCCAGGCTGATTGATAATGGGTGCGTTTTCCTTCCTCACAGTTAACTTAGTGACCATCTACGTCCTGCTTTATAAAGATTTTGGATTGTCTCCATGTGTCAGACGTTACCTGGGGGCCATGGCAGCGGCGGATCTCCTGGTCATTATCCTCGACCTGAGCCTGAGACACATACCCATTGTTTATCGGTAACAGTTTTATTTCCTGGTGAACTCCGTCCCCGTGTGTAATATCCACACCGTCCTGCTTTATGCAGCCACTGACTGCTCTGTCTGGTTCACCATCACTTTCACCTTTGATCGGTTTGTGGCCATTTGTTGCCAGAAGCTGAAAAGTAAATATTGCAGTGAGAAAACGGCGGCTGTGGTTCTGGGAGCAGTGACAGAGCTGAGCTGTTTAAAGAACATTTCCTGGTATTTTATGCTCATGGCTCAGTATTGGCTGGAGAACACCCCCTGGTTTGGTGAGGTAACAGGCGCTGTTCGTTATTCCAATGTCTGGGCCACAATCGAGTTCCTCCATAACATTCTAACCCCGTGTGTCCCATTTCTCCTGCTTCTGCTGCTCAATGTTCTCACAGTCAGACACATTTTAGTTACCAGCAGAGCCCACAGGAGACTCCGCGCTCATACCAAAGGGGACGCTTGGTCTGACATTGAAATGAGAAACCAAAAAAAAATCCATCATTTTACGGTTTGTGATCTCGGCCAATTTCATTCTGTTATGGTCAACGTTCATGCTGTATTCTATATGGAACCGGATGTGGTTTATTGGGTATCAGTCTGTGATTCTCCATAACTGTGTGCAGGAATTGGGCTTCATGCTGCAGCTCCTCAGTTGCTGCACACACGCCGCAATTTATGTCGTGACCCAGACTAAGTTCAGGCAGCAGCTGAAGAATGTGCTGAAGTATCCCTTCATCCAAATCCATCCATTAATCAAATTCCCTCATTAATCAATCTATCCCGGATTTTCTCATTTCAGTTCAGTGTTTCAGCGATGGAGCAGCCTGTCGCTATGGTAACAGACTGAGGGTAGCGCTGGTTTGTCCATCCTTATCCCACATGGGTGTTACAGCGAAACATTTCAATGTTTCTCACAAATAAGGGGCCAGTGAGAAAAGGCACCATCCCACTGACTGTATCCACTACTTCCATTTGTAACCAATAAAAATGATTATTAAAGCGTGCCAGCAGCAGAGTGACCGATGTTGTTGTGTGTCTTTGTGTTGGAGAAACTGAGCTGGAGAGATACAGACTCAGCCCCAAGTCCTCGTCCTCAGGGAAGTGGAGCGGACCGCGCCCTGAGCTCAGGAGCTGGGTTTAACTCCCTCTGTCCTTACTTTCACCTCTGGGTCTTCCACTCCAACTTGGCCGTCAGCAGAATTCACCTTGCTCCCTTTGTCCCTCTCCCTCCATATATCCCTCCCACTCTCACACTGCACTGCTATTTCTCTCCCCTTTTCCCATTTACACACTAAATTCCTCTGTCCTTGCCTCCCCCAATCTCATTCGCTGTCTCTGCATCTTGCGATCATAACCTCCCAATGTTACTGTCTTCCTGGAATCCTTCGGTGCTGGGGGAACAGAAGAGGGTTGTTGATCTTCTGGCCGATGTTAGGGAACAGAGATTGGGACAGCACATCAGGCCATTGCCAGGGCAACAGTATGGAGCTTGGGACAAACGCCATTGCTCTGGGACATAGTGGGTGTGAGAACATGAGCTGTTACTAGGGGGTAACATTGGACTGGCACCGTAGGCTGTGGCTGAGACTGGTACAACAGCATATCACAAACAGAACACATTGTGTGGAACATACTGTCTGTTACTCAGGGAATAGAATGGGGATGTGGTTTAAGGCCATTTAGAGGGGATCAACTGGGTCGGTGTGCACAGGCAGGGGATCAGTTAAAGGCGTGTGAGGAGTGTGATGGTGGAAGAATGCGTGGGCGTGTGAGCGTGATGCTGGGGTAGTGTTCGAGGGAATGAGCCTGATGGTGGGGGAATGTGTGCGGGAGATAGCGTGACCGTGGGAGACAGTGTGGGGAAGTGAGAGCGACGAGGGGGGCGTGTGCAGGGGAGTGAACGGGACAACGGGAGTGTGCCGGAGAGTTAGCGTGATGGTGGGGCAGTGCACGTAGTCTGAGAGTCAGGGTGCGGCTGTGTATGCTGGAGTGAGAGATACAGAGGGGACAATGTGCTTGAATGAGTCTGATGGTGAGGTTTTGTGCAGGATGAGTGAGTGGGGTTATGTGTGGTGGAGAGTGTGTGAACGTGTGAGACTATGCAGGGGAGTGAACATGAAGGTAGGCGAGTTTGTGGGGGTGAGCATGACAGTGTGGGTTTTGTGGGGCAATGTGTGCGAGTGTGGTGGAGTTTGTGGTGGTGAGTTTGATGGTGGGGGTGGTGTGGGGCAGAGTGTGTGAGGGTGGTGGTGTGTGTGGTGGTGAGGGTGACATTGAGGGTGGTGTGTGGCGGCATGTTTGATGGTTTTGGATTGTGCGTCAGTGGGTATGATAGTGAGGGTGGTGTGGGGCAGTGTGTGAGGGTGGTGGAGTGTGTGGGGGTGAGCGTGACGGTGGGGGTGGTGTGGGGCAATGCGTGTGAGTGTGGGCCAGTGTGTGGGGGTGAGAGTGATGGTGAGGGTGGTATGGTGCAGTGTGAGTGATGGCGGTAGAGTGAGTAGGTGTGAGCATGACGGTGAGGGGTGTGTGTGGCATTGTGTGTGATGGTGGTGGAGTGTGTGGGTGAGAGCGTGATGGTGGGGTTGGTGTGGGGCAGTGTGTGTGAGTGTGGTGGAGTGTGTGGTGGTGAGCATGATGGTGGGGGTGGTATGGTGCAGTGTGAGTGATGGCGGTAGAGTGAGTAGGGGTGAGCATGACGGTGAGGGGAGTGTGTGGCATTGCGTGTGATGGTGGTGGAGTGTGTGGGTGAGAGCGTGACGATGGGGGTGGTGTGGGGCAGTGTGTGTGAGTGTGGTGCAGTGTGTGGTGGTGAGTGTGACGGTGGGGGTGTTTTGGGATAGTGTGTGTGAGGGTGGTGGTGTGTGTGGTGGTGAGCGTGACGATGGGGATGGTGTCAGGCAGTGTGTGTGATGGTGGTGGAGTGTGTGGGGGTGAGCGTGATTGAGTCAGGGTGAGGGTGATGGAGTGAGGTTGAGGTGGTCAGGTCGACAGTGATGGAGTGAGTATGAAGGTATCATTGTGACGGTGCTGGAATGAGTGTGAGAGGATCACTATGACATGGAACATAGAACATAGAACATTACAGCGCAGTACAGGCCCTTCGGCCCTCGATGTTGCGCCGATCAAAGCCCACCTAACCTACACTAACCCACTATCCTCCATATACCTATCCAATGCCCGCTTAAATACCCATAAAGAGGGAGAGTCCACTACTGCTACTGGCAGGGCATTCCATGAACTTACGACTCGCTGAGTGAAGAACCGACCCTAACATCAGTCCTATATCTACCCCCCCTTAATTTAAAGCTATGCCCCCTTGTAATAGCTGACTCCATACGTGGAAAAAGGTTCTCACTGTCAACCCTATCTAACCCCCTAATCATCTTGTACACCTCTATCAAGTCACCCCTAAACCTTCTTTTCTCCAATGAAAATAACCCCAAGTGCCTCAGCCTTTCCTCATAGGATCTTCCTACCATACCAGGCAACATCCTGGTAAACTTCCTCTGCACCCGTTCCAGTGCCTCCACATCCTTCCTATAGTATGGCGACCAAAACTGCACACAATATTCCAGATGCGGCCGCACCAGAGTCTTATACAACTGCAGCATGACCTCAGGATTCCGGAACTCAATTCCTCTACCAAAAAAAGTCAGTACGCCATATGCCTTCTTCACTGCACTATTTACCTGGGTGGCAACTTTCAGAGATCTGTGTACATGACACCAAGATCCCTCTGCTCTTCCACCCTACCAAGTATCCGACCATTAGCCCAGTACCACATCTTTTTATTACTCTTACCAAAGTGAATCACCTCACACTTAGCTACATTGAACTCCATTTGCCACCTTTCTGCCCAGCTCTGCAGCTTCTCTATATCCCGCTGTAACCTGCCACATCCTTCCTCACTGTCTACAACTCCTCCGACTTTCGTATCATCCGCAAACTTGCTCACCCAACCTTCTAACCCTTCCTCCAGGTCATTTATAAAAATAACAAACAGCAATGGTCCCAAAACAGATCCTTGCGGAACACCGCTAGTGACGGCACTCCAAGATGAACCTTTGCCATCAACTACTACCCTCTGTCTTCTTCCAGCCAGCCAATTCCTAATCCAAACCTCCAACTCACCCTCAATGCCATATCTCTGTATTTTCTGCAGTAGCCTACCATGGGGGACCTTATCAAAAGCCTTCCCAAAATCCATATATACCACAGCTACCGCTTTCCCCTCATCTACCTCCTTAGTCACCTTCTCAAAGAATTCAATAAGGTTTGTGAGGTACGACCTGCCCTTCACAAAACCATGCTGACTATCCTTGATCACATTATTCTTATCCAGATGTGCATAAATCCTATCCCTTACAATTCTCTCGAAGACTTTGCCCACAACAGAAGTGAGACTCACTGGCCTATAGTCACTAGGATTATCCCTACTCCCCTTCTTGAACAAGGGAACCACATTTGCTAGCCTCCAGTCCTCTGGCACTACTCCTGTAGACAAAGTGCACACAAAAATCAAGGCCAATGGCTCTGCAATCTCCTCCCTTGCTTCCCAGAGAATCCTAGGATAAATGCCATCAGGCCCAGGGGACTTATCTATTTTCACCCTTGCCAGAATTTCCAACACATCTTCTCTACATATCTCAAGGCCATCCATTCTACTTATTCGTGCCTCAGTATTCATATCGACAACAATGTCCTGTTCCTGAGTGAATACTGACGAAAAGTATTCATTCAGTGCCTCCCCAATCTCTTCAGCCTCCAAACGCAACTTCCCATTACTATCCTTGATTGGACCTATTCCTACCCTAGTCATTCTTTTATTCCTAACATACCAATAGAAAGCCTTAGGGTTTTCCCTAATCCTACCAACTAAGAACCTTTTATGTCCCCTCCTTGCCGCTCTTAACTCTCTCTTCAGGTCCTTCCGGGCTACCTTATAACTCTCAATCGCCCCTATTGAACCTTCATGCCTCATCTTTACAAAGGCCGCCCTCTTCCATTTAACAAGGGATTCCAATTCCTTATTAAACCACGGCGCCCTCACACGACTCTTTCCTCCCTGCCTGATAGGTACGGACTTATCAAGGACACTCAATAGTTGCTCCTTGAACAAGTTCCACATATCAATTACGCTCTTGCCTTGGAATCTACTTTTCCAATCCACACATCCTAAGTCATGCCTCAACGCATCATAATTTCCCTGCCCCCAGCTATAACTCTTGCCCTGGAGTACACACTTATCCCTCTCCATCACGAGAGTAAAAATCACCGAATTGTGGTCACTGTCCCCAAAGTGCTCACCTACCTCGAGTTCTAATACCTGGCCTGGTTCGTTACCCAGAACCAAATCCAGTATGGCCTCACCTCTTGTTGGCTTATCTACATATTGTGTCAGGAAACTCTCCTGCACACATTGCACAAACACTGACCCATCTAACGAACTTGAGCTATAGCTTTCCCAATCAATATCAGGAAAGTTAAAGTCCCCCATAACAATCACCCTATTACTGTCACTCTTCTCCTGAATAATCTTCACAATCCTTTCTTCAACGATTCTAGGACTATTAGGAGGCCTGTAAAAGACTCCTAACAGGGTGACCTCACCTCTCCTATTCCTAACCTCAACCCAAACTACCTCAGATGGCAAATCTTCGTCCATCTTCCTTTCCACCGCTGTAATACTATCTTTGACAAGCAAGCACACCCCCCCCCTCCTTTACCCCCACCTCTGACCCTCCTAAAATATTTAAACCCTGGAACCTGCAACAGCCAATCCTGTCCCTGATCTTGCCATGTCTCCGTAATAGCCACAACATCGAAGTCCCAGGTACCAACCCACGCTGCAAGTTCACCTACCTTATTTCGTATACTTCTGGCATTAAAGTATACACACTTCAAGCCACTCTACTGTTTACAGGCACCCTCCTTTAAGATTGATGCCATATTCCTAACCTCCCTACACTCCAGGTCCTGCATCCTAAAGTCTGGGTTCCCATGCCCCTGCAGAGTTAGTTTAAACCCCCCCAAGAGCACTAGCAAACCTCCCCCCAAGGATACTGGTGCCCCTCAGGTTCAGGTGCAGACCATCCTGTTTATAGAGGTCCCACCTTCCCCAGAAAGAACCCCAGTTATCCAAGTACCGAAATCCCTCCCTCCTGCACCATCCCTGTAGCCACGTATTTAACTGTTCCCTCTCCCTATTCCTCGACTCTCTATCACGTGGCACGGGTAACAAACCAGAGACAACAACTCTGTTCGTCCTAACTCTGAGCTTCCAACCTAGCTCCCTAAAAGCCAGTCTGACATCCTCAGCACTCCTCCTACCTATGTCATTGGTGCCAATATGGACCACGACTTCAGGCTGCTCCCCCTCCCCCTTAAGGACCCGGAAAACACGATCAGAGCCATCACGTACCCTTGCACCTGGGAGGCAACATACCAAACGTGAGTCTCTCTCGTTCCCACAAAACCGCCTATCTGTGCCCCGAACTATCGAGTCCCCAATTATTATTGCTCTGCTCTTCTCCACCCTTCCCTTCTGAGTAACGGGGACAGGCTCCGTGCCAGAGGCCTGAGCCCCGTCACTTACCCCTGGTTCCCCCCACAAGTATCCAAAACAGTATACTTGTTCTTGAGGGGAACGACCGCAGGGGGTCCCTGCACTGGCTGCTTCCTCCCAGTCCCCCTCACTGTCACCCATCTATCTGCCATCATTGGAGTTACAACTTCCCTATAGCTCCGATCTATGACCCCCTCTGCCTCCCGAATGATCCGAAGTTCATCCAACTCCAGCTCCAGTTCCCTAACATGGTCTTGGAGGAGCTGGAGATGGGTGTACTTCCTGCAAGTGTAATCAGCAGGGACGTCCATGGCATCCCTCACCTCATACATGTTGCAGGAGGAACATTGCACTGCCTTCACTGCCATCCCTCTAAAGCTAACCTGTATTTTAACACAAAACTGGGTCTAAAGAATACAACAAGCAAAATTCAGCACTTACCTACTTACCACAACGGATCTTATTATTAGGTTAGAGGAGGAGGGCGGGTGGGAGGCACTACCTCCGTATTGCCTCGGGTTCTTTAGCTGCGCGCTTTTAAAGGGGAAATAAACCTACCCAGGTAAGCTTACGCTCGACCTGCTTCCGGGTATCGGCTGCCTCTCTGGTCGTCGTCACTTCCCCCTGCTGCTCCCGCTCTTTCTGTGAAGAGAGAGTGAAAAAAAACACCGCTGCCCTCTACCGGTAAGTACTTTTAAAACAAACAGTCTTACCTTAGCTGCTGCTCGCACTCAAAATGACCGTTAGCGTCGAAGGGTGAGTATTTATACTCACTGCTTTCCTTCCCGGCTGCCTCTCTGGTCGTCGTCACTTCCCCCTGCTGCTCCCGCTCTTTCTGTGAAGAGTGATGGAGTGAGTGTGATTGAGTCAGGGTGAGGGTGATAGAGTTAGTGTGAGGGTGTCAGTGTGACGTTGATGGAGTGACGGTGAGGGGGTCAGGGAGATGATGATGGAGTGAGTGTGAGGAGGTCAGGGTGACCGTAATGGAATGATTGTGAGGGGTCAGGGTGGTGGAGATGGAATGAGTCTGGGGGATGAGTGTGATGGTGATGGAATGAGTGTGAGGGGGTCAGGGCAACGGTGATGGAACGAGTGTGATTGAATCAGGGTGACGGTGATGGATAGCGTGTCAGGGGATCAATGAGATGGTGATTGAGTGAGTGTGAGGAGGTCAGTGTGACAGTGATGGAATGAGTGTGAGCGGGTCAGGGTGACGTTGATGGAGTGAGGGTGAGCGGGTCAGTTTGACGTTGATGGAGTGAGTGTGAGTGGGTCAGGGTGACGGTGATGGAATGAATGTGAGCGGGTCAGTGTGACGGTGGTGGAGTGAGTATGAGGGGGTCAGTGTGAGGCAGATTGCAGTCAGGGTGAGGGGGTGACGGTGACAATGATGGAGTGAGTGTGAGAGGGTCTGGGTGACGGTGATGGAGTGAGTGTGAGGGGATTAGTGTAACGGCGATGGAGTGAGTGTGAGGGGGTCAATGTGACAGTGATATAGGGCATCTGTGGGGGTCAGTGTGAGGGTGATGGAGTGTGTATGACGGGGTCAGTGTGACGCTGACGGAGTGAGTTAAATGGAGACAGTGTGATGGAGATGGAGTGAGTGTGATGGGGTCAATGTGAACGTGAAGGAGTGAGTGTGAGGGGGTCAGGGTGATGGTGATGAGTGAGTGTATTGGGGTCAAGGTGACGGTGATGGAGTGAGTGTGTGGGGGTCAAAGTGATGGAGAAAGAGTGAGAGTGTTGTGGTCAGGGTGACAGTGATGGAATGAGTGTGAGCAGTTCAGGGAGACGGTGATGGAGTGATGGAGTGAGTGTGAGGAGGTCAGATTGACGGTTATGGAGTTAGTGTGAGGGTTTCAGTGTGACGCCGATGGAGGGAGTTTAATGGGCTCAGTGTGACGGAGATGAAGTGAGTGTGAGGGGTTCATAGTGATGGAGAAGGAGTTAGTGTGTCGTGATCAGCGTGGCAGTGATGGAATGAGTGTGAGCGGGTCAGGGTGAGAGTGATGGAGTGAGTATGAGGGGGCAGTTTGGCGGTACTGGAGTGAGTGTGAGGGCGTCAGTGTGATGGTGATGGAGTGAGTATGAGCGGTCAGGATGACGGTGATGGAATGAGTGTAAGTGTTCAGTGTGACGTCGTTGGCATGAGGGTGAGGGTGAAGATGATCGTGTGAGTGTGAGGGGGTGTGGTTGATGGTGATGAAGTGAGTGTGAGGGGGTCGGTTTGACGGTGATTGTGTGAGTGTGAGGGGGTAAATATGGCAGTGATATAGTGCATCTGTGGGGGTCAGTGTGAGTGTGATGGAGTGAGTGTGAGGGTTTCAGTGTGACGCTGACGAGGTGAGTTTAATGGGCTCAGTGTGACTGAGATATAGTGAGTGTGAGAGGGTAAGGTAAGCATGATGGAGTGAGTGTGAGGGTGTCAGGGTGAGGGTGATGGAGTCAGTCTGAGGGGGTCAGTGTGACTGAGATAGAGTGAGTGTGAGAGGGGCAGAATGACGTTGAGAATGTGAGTGTGAGGGGGTCAGTTTAACGGTGATGGAGTGAGTGTGTGGGGATCAGGGTGATGGTGATCGAGTGAGTGTGAGGGGGTCAGTTTGATGCTGATGGAGTGAGTTTAATGGGGACAGTGTGAAGGAGATTGAGAGAGTGTGAGGTGGTCAGGGTGATGGTGAAGCAGTGAGTGTGAGGCGGTCAGACTGACTGCGATGGAGTGAGTGTGAGGGGGTCAGGGTGAGGGTGATGGAGTGAGTGTGGGGGGATCAGTGTCATGGAGATGGAGTGAGTGTGAGGGGATTAGTATAACGGCGATGGAGTGAGTGTGAGGGGGTCAGGATGACGGTGAAGGAATGAGAGTGAGACGGTCATGGTGATGGTGATGGAGTGAGTTTGAGGGGGTCAAAATGATGGAGAAGGAGTGAGTGTGTCCGGGTCAGGGTGACAGTGATGGAATGAGTGTGAGCAGGTCAGGGTGACGGTGATGGAGTGGGTGTGAGGGGGTCAGGGTGAGGGTGATGGAGTGAGTGTGCGGGTGTTGGTATGACGGTGATGGAGCGAGTCTGAGGGGGTCAGGGTGACGGTGATGGAGAGTGTGAGGGGATCAGTGTAATGCTGATAGAGTGAGCGTGAGGAGGTCAGGGTGACTGTGATGGAATGATTGTTAGGGGGTCAGGGTGGTGGAGATGGAATGAGTCGGGGGGATGAGTGTGATGATGATGGAGTGAGTGTGAGGGCGTCAGGGTGATGGTGATGGAGTGAGTGTGAGGGGCTCAGGGTGAGGGTGATGGAGTGTGTGTGAGGGGGTCAGGGTGACAGTGATGGAGTGAGTGTGAGGGGGTCAGTGTGACGCTGATGGAGTGAGTTTAATGGAGTCAGTATGACGGAGATGGAGTTAAGTGAGGGGGTCAGGTTGATGGTGAATGAGTGAGTGTGAGGGGGTCAGGGTGACAGTGATAGAGTGAGTGTGTGGCGGTAAGCGTGAAGGTGATGGAGTGAGTGTGAAGGGGTCATGGTGACGGTGACGTGTTGATTGTGAGAGGTTTAGGGTGACGATGATGGAGTGAGTGTGAGGGTATCAGGGTGACGGTGAAAGAGTGAGTGTAAGGGGTTCAGGGTGACATAGATGGAGTGAGTGGGAGGGAGTCAGGATAATGATGATGGAGTGAGGGTGAGGGAGTCAGGGTGACAGTGATGGAGAGAGTTTGAGGGAATCAGTGTGACTGTGATGGAGTGAGTGTGAGGAGGTGAGGGTGACTGTGATGGAATGATTGTGAGGGGGTCAGGGTGGTGGAGATGGAATGAGTCTGGGGGATGAGTGTGATGGTGATGGAGTGAATGAGGGGGTCAGGGTGATGGTGATGGAATGAGTGTGTGGGGTCAAAGTGATGGAGAAATAGTAAGAGTGTTGTGGTCAGGGTGATACTGATGGAATGAGTGTGAGCAGTTCAGGGAGACGGTGATGGAGTGAGTGTGAGGTGGTCACATTGACAGTTAGGGAGTGAGTGTGAGGGTTTCAGTGTGACGCTGATGGAGTGAGTTTAATGGGTTCAGTGTGATGGAGATGGAGTGAGTGTGAGGGGGTCAAAGTGATGGAAAAGGAGTGAGTGTGTCGTGGTCAGGGTGACAGTGATGGAATGTATGTGAGCGGGTCAGGATGACGGTGATGGAGTGAATGAGGAGCTCAGGGTGATGGTGCTGGAGGGAATGAGTGGGTCAGGGTGATGATGCTGGAGCGAGTGTGATTGAGTCAGAGTGACGGTGATGAATAGAGTGTCAGGGGATCAGTGAGACAGTGATGGAGTGAGTGTGAGGAGGTCAGGGTGACAGTGATGGAATGAGTGTGAGCGGGTCAGGGTGACGGTGATGGAGTGAGTGTGAGGGGGTAGTTTGACGGTGCTGGAGTGAGTGTGAGGGGGTCAGGGTGACGGTGATGGAGTGAGTGTGAGCGGGTTAGGGTGACGGTGATGGAATGAGTGTGAGTGAAACAGTATGATGGTGGTGGAGTGAGTGTAAGTGGTCAGTGTGACGCCGATGGCATGAGGGTGAGGAGGTGAGGGTGAAGATGATTGTGTGAGTGTGAGGGGGTCTGGTTGAGGGTGATGAAATGAGTGTGAGGGGGGCAGTTTGACGGAGATGGAGTGAGTGTGCGTGAATCAGGATGATGGTGATGGAGTGAGTGTGAGGGGGTCTGATTGAGGGTGATGAAGTGAGTGTGAGGGGGTCAGTTTGACGGTGATGGAGTGAGTGTGCGGGAATCAGGATGATGGTGATGGAGTGAGTGTGAGGGGGTCCGTTTGATGCTGATGGAGTGATGTTAATGGGGTCAGTGTGACAGAGATAGAGTAAGTGTGAGGGGGTCAGGGTGACCATGATGGAGTGATTGTGAGGGTGTCAGGGTGACGGTGATGGAGTCAGTGTGAGGGGGCAAATGTGACAGTGATATAGTGCATCTGTGGGTGTCAGTGTGAGAGTGATGGAGTGAGTGTGAGTGTTTCAGTGTGACGCTGATGGAGTGAGTATAATGGGCTCAGTGTGATGGAGATAGAGTGAGTGTGAGGGGGACAGGGTGACCATGATGGAGTGAGTGTGAGGGTGTCAGGGTGACGGTGATGGAGTCAGTGTGAGGGGGTCAGTGTGACGGAGATGGAGTGAGTGTGAGAGGGGCAGAATGACGTTGATAAAATGAGTGTGAGGGGGTCAGTTTCATGCTGATGGAGTGAGTTTAATTGGTCAGTGTGAAGGCGATTGAGTGATTGTGAGGTGGTCAGGGTGATGGTGATGCTGTGAGTGTGACGGGGTCAGGCTGACGGCTATGGAGTGAGTGTGAGGGGGTCAGGGTGAGGGTGATAGAGTGAGAGTGAGGGGATTAGTGTAACGGCGATGGAGTGAGTGTGAGGGGGTCAGGGTGATGGTGAAGGAGTGAGAGTGAGAGGGTCATGGTGATGGTGATGGAGTGAGTTTGAGGGGGTCAAAATGACGGAGAAGGAGTGAGTGTGTCGGGGTAAGGGTGACGGTGATGGGGTGGATGTGAGGAGGTTAGCCTGACAGTGAACGAATGAGTGTGAGGGGGTCATGTTGAGGGTGATTGAGTGAGCTTGAGGGGGTCAGTGTCACTTTGATGGAGTGAGTGTGAGGGGGTTAAGGTGACCTTGATGGATTGAGTGTGAGGGGGTCAAGGTGATGTTGATGGAGTGAGTGTGAGGAGATCATGGTGACAGCGATGGTGTGAGTGTGAGGTGTTCAGGATGACGGTGATGGAGTGAGTGTGAGGGGGTCAAGGTGACCGTGATGGATTGAGTGTGAGGGGGTCAGAATGACGTTGATAAATTGAGTGTGAGGGGGGCAGTTTAACGGTGATGGAGTGAGTATGCGGGGGTCAGTTTGATGTTGATGTAGTGAGTTTAATAGGGTTAGTGTGAAGGAGATTGAGGGAGTGTGAGGGCGTTAGGGTGATGGTGATGCAGTGAATGTGGGTCGGTCAGGCTGATGGCGATGCAGTGAGTGTGAGAGGGTCAGGGTGAGGGTGATGGAGTGATTGTGTGTGGGTCAGTATGATGGTAATGGAGTGAGTGTGGGGGGGAATCAGTTTGATGGTAATGGAGTGAATGTGAGGGGGTCAATGAGACAGTGATATAGTGTACCTTAGGGGGTAAGTGTGAGGGTGATGGAGTGAGTGTGAGGGGGTCAGTGTGACGGTGATGGAGGGAGTGTGGGGGGTTCAGGGTGACAGTTATGGAGTGAGTGTTAGAGGTCAGTGTGATGTTGATGGAGTGAGTGGGAGAGGGTCAGAATTACGATGGTGTTTTGAGTGTGACGAGGTCATGATGACTGTGATGGAATGATTGTGAGGTGGTCAGGGTGATGGTCATGGAGTGAGTATGAGAGAGTCAGGGTGACGGTGATGGGTTGAGTGAGGGAGTCAGTGTGAAGGTGCTGGAGCGAGTTTGATTGAGTCAGGGTGAGGCCGATGGATTGAGTGTGAGGGAGTCAAAGTAATGGAGAAGAAGTGAGTGTGTCGCAGTCAGGGTGACAGTAATGGGATGAGAGAGCGGGTCAGGGTGATGGTGCTGGAGCGAGTCTGATTGAGTCAGGGTTACGGTGATGGAGAGAGAGTGTGAGGTGGTCAGGATGATGGTGATGAAGTGAGTGTGAGGGGATCAGTGTTACGGGGATGGAGTAAGTGTGAGGGGATTAGTGTAACAGCAATGGAGTGAGTGTGAGGGGGTCAGGGTGATGGTGAAGGAGTGAGTGTGAGAGGGTCAGGGTGACTTTGATGGAATGAGTGTGGGCGGTTCAGAATGACGTTGATAAAGTGAGTGTGAGGGGGTCAGTTCAGCGTTGATGGAGTGAGTGTACAGGGCTCAGGGTGATGGTGATGGAGTGAGTGTGAGGGGGTCAGTTTGATGGTGATGCAGTGAGTTTAATGGGGTCAGTGTGAAGGAGATTGAATGAGTGTGAGGGGGTCAGGGTGATGGTGATGGAGTGAGTGTGAGGGGTCTGGGTGACTCTGATGGAGTGAATGTGAGGGGGTCAGGCTGACGGTGATGGAGTGAGTGTGAGGGGTCTGGGTGACTCTGATGGAGTGAGTGTGAGGGGGTCAGGCTGATGGTGATGGAGTGAGCGTGAGGGGGTCAGGGGGAGGGTGATGGAGTGAGTGTGTGTGGGTCAATATGATGGTGATGGAGTGAGTGTGGGGGGGTCAGGGTGACAGTGATGGAATGGGTGTGAGCGGGTCAGGGTGACGGTGATGAAATGAGTGTGACCGGGTCAGTGTGACGCAGATGTCGTGTGTGTGAGGTGTCAGGGTGACGATGATGGAGCGAGTGTGAGGAGATCAGGGTGATGGTGATGGAGTGAGTGTGAGGGGCTCAGGGAGGTGGGGATGGAGTGAGTGTAGGGGGATGAGTTTGACGGTGATGGAGTCAGGGTGAGGAGGTCAGGGTGATGGTGATCCGGTGAGTGTGAGGGGATGAGTGTGATGGTGGAGAAGTGAGTGTGAGGGGTTCATGGTGACAGAGATGGAGCGAGAGTGAGGGGGTCAGTGTGACAGTGATAGAGTGAGTGTGAGTGGGTCATGGTAACGTGATTGAATGAGTTTTATTTGGTAAGCGTGACGGTGATGGTGCGTGTGTGAGGTGATCATGGTGATGGTGATGGAGTGTGTGAGGGGGATCAGTGTGACGGTGATGTAGTGTGTATGGGATTGTCAGTGTGATGGTGATGGAGTGAGTGTGAGGGAGTCAGGGTGATGTTGATGGAGTGAGTGTGAGGAGATCATGGTGACAGTGATGGTGTGAGTGTGAGGTGTTCAGGGTGACGGTAATGGATCGAGTGTGAGGGGATCAGCGTGATAGAGATGGAGTGAGTGTGAGAGGGTCAGAATGACGTTGATAAATTGAGTGTGGGGGGGCAGTTTAACGGTGATGGAGTGAGTATGCGGGGGTCAGTTTGATGTTGATGTAGTGAGTTTAATAGGGTTAGTGTGAAGGAGATTGAGGGAGTGTGAGGGCGTTAGGGTGATGGTGATGCAGTGAATGTGGGTCGGTCAGGCTGACGGCGATGCAGTGAGTGTGAGAGGGTCAGGGTGAGGGTGATGGAGTGATTGTGTGTGGGTCAGTATGATGGTGATGGAGTGTGTGTGGGGGGGAATCAGTTTGATGGTAATGGAGTGAATGTGAGGGGGTCAATGAGACAGTGATATAGTGTATCTTTGAGGGTCAGTGTGAGGGGGATGGAGTGAGTGTGAGGGGGTCAGTGTGACGGTGATGGAGGGAGTGTGGGGTGTTCAGGGTGACAGTTATGGAGTGAGTGTTAGGGGGTCAGTGTGATATTGAAAGAGTGAGTGGGAGAGGGTAAGGATTACGAAGGAATTTCTCTGAGGGGGTGATGGAGTGGAATCCCTCTTACATTCACTCCATTACTGACATGCTGAAAACCTCACACTCACTCCATCATCATCACCATGACCCTCTCACACTCACTCCATCACCGTCACCATGACCCCTTCACACTCAGTCCATCAGTCACCCTGACCCCTTCACGCTCACTCCATCACCGTCACAGAGACTTGCTCACACTCACTCCAGCAGCATCACACTAATCCCCTCACACTCACTCTACAACCGTCAACTGGTCAACCTCACAGTCACTTCTTCACGGTCACACTGACCCCTTCACACTCACTCCATCACCTTCACCCTTACCGCCACACACTCATTCCATCATCGTCACCCTGACACCCTCACTCTCACTGCATCACCATCACCCTGACACCCTCATTCTCACTCATCACCGTCACCTTCACCATCTCAGACTCTCTCCATCACTGTCCCACTGACCCCCTCACATTCACTCCATCACTGTCACACTGACCCCTCACACTCACTCCATCACTGTCACACTGACCCCCGCACACTCAATCCTCCACAGACACCCTGACCGCCTCACACTCACTCCATCACCATCACCGTGACCCCATGACATTCACTCTATCACCGTTATACTGATCTTCTCACACTCACTCCATCACCGTCACCCTGACCAAATCACACTCAATCCATCACCATCACGCTGAACCTCTCACACTCACTCCATCACCGTCACCCTGACCCACACACACTCACTGCATCACCATCTTCCTGATCTTCTCACACTCACTCCTTCACCGTCACCCTGACAACCTCACACTCACTCCATCACCATTATCCTGTTCCCCTCACCCTCACTCCATCACAGTCACAGTGACCCCTTCATACTCACTTCATCACCGGCACCCTGACCAACACACACTCACTCCATCACCGTCACCCTGACAATCTCACACTCACTCCATCACCATCACCCTGACAACCTCAAACTCACTCCATCACTGTCTCCTAGATCCCCTCACACTGACTCCATCACTGTCATAATGTTCCCCTCATACTCACTTCAACACTATCATCCCCTACACTCACTCCATCACCGTCACTATGACGCACTTACACTCACTCCATCATCGTCACCCTGACACAATTACGCCCTGACCCCTCACACTCACTCCATCACTCTCACATTGATACACTCACACTCACTCCATCAATGTCACACTGACCCCTCACACTCACCCCATCACCGTCACCCTGACACAATTACACTCACTCCATCACCAACACCCAGACCCCTCACACTCACTCCATCACTCTCACCCTGATCTACTCACACTCACTCCATCAATGTCACCCTGACAATCTCACACTCACTCCATCACCATCACCCTGACAACCTCAAACTCACTCCATCACTGTCTCCCTGATCCCCTCACACTCACTCCATCACTGTCATAATGTTCCCCTCACACTCACTTCAACACTATCACCCCCTACACTCTC
The DNA here is from genome assembly GCF_047496795.1 of Chiloscyllium punctatum. Lineage (NCBI taxonomy): Eukaryota > Metazoa > Chordata > Chondrichthyes > Orectolobiformes > Hemiscylliidae > Chiloscyllium > Chiloscyllium punctatum. The sequence continues at coordinate 31,386,087 of NC_092784.1, forward strand.
TCCATCACCATCACTATGACGCACTTACACTCACTCCATCATCGTCAACTGAAACAATTACACCCAGACCCCTCACACTCACTCCATCACTCTCACATTGTTACACTCACACTCACTCCATCAATGTCACACTGACCCCTCACACTCACCCATCACCGTCACCCTGACACAATTACACTCACTCCATCACTCTCACCCGATCTACTCACACTCACTCCATCAATGTCACCCTGACCCCCTCACACTCACTCCATCACTCTCACACTGATCCCCTTTAACTCACTCCATCATCGTAACCCTCACCTTCTCGCAATCATCCCATCACCGTCACCATGACCCCACCACATTCATTCCATCACCTTCACCCTGACCCCCTCACACTCGCTACATCACCATCATTCTGACCCGCTCACACTTGCTCCATTACCATCACCCAGACCTCCGCACATTCACTCCATCACCGTCACCCTGATCCCATCACACTCACTCCATTAATGTCACCCTCACCCACTCACACTCACTCCATCACAATCACACTGACCCTCTCACATTCACTCCACCACTGTCACCCAGACCTCCTCACATTCACTCCATCACCATCACCCTGAACGCCTTCCACTCACTTCATCAGCGTCACCTTGACACACTTACACTCACTCTTTCAGTGTCACCCTTACCCCCTCACAATCACTCCATCACTTTCACACACCCCTTACACTCAGTCAATCACCGTCACCCTGACACAATTACACTCACTCCATCAACATTACCCAGACCCCTCACACTCACTCCATCACACCCACACTAATGGCCTCACACTCACTCCATCAATGTCACCCTGACCCCCTCATACTCACTCCATCACTCCCACACTGACCCCCTCACACCCACTCCATTACCGTCACATTGACCCCCTCACACTCACTCTATCACTGTCACACTGACCCCATCACACTCACTCCATCACCATCATCCTGACCCCCTCACGCTCACTCCATCACCGTCACCCTGATTCTGTCACACTCACTCCATCACCGTCACACTGATCCCCTCACACTAATCCATCACCGTCACACTGACCCACTCACACCCACTCGATCACTGTCAGCCTTACACACACACAATCACTCAATCACTATCACCCTGACCCCCTCACACTCCCACCATCACTGTCACCCTGACCCACACACACTCCCTCCATCACCATCGTCCTGATCTTCTCACACTTACTCCATCACCGTCACCCTGACAATCTCACACTCACTCCATCACTGTCTCCCTGAACTCCTCACACTCACTCCATCACCGCCACCCTGACACACTCACACTCACTCCATCACTGTCACCATTACCCCTCCACACTCACTCCATCACAGTCACCCTGACCGCCTCATACTCACTCTGTCACCGTCACATTGACACCCTCACACTCACTCCATCACCGTCACATGAATCCCCTCACACTCACTCCATCATGTCACCATGATCCCCTCACACTCACGCCATCACTCTCACACTGATCCCCTCAAACTCATTCCATCACTGTCACCCTTAACCTTACACAATTATCTCATCACCGTCAGCATGTCCCCTTCACACTCACTCTATCACATTCACCCTGACCGCCTCACCCTCACTCTATCACATTCACCCTGACCCCCTCACACTCGTGCCATCACTGCCACAATGATCCCCTCACACTAATCCATCACCGTCACACTGACCCCCTCACACTCAATTACTGTCACCCTGAGATACTCACAATACTCTATCACCATCACCCTGACAGCCTCACACTCACTCCACATCGTCACACGAAGCCCGTCACACTCACTCTACGACCGTCAACCAGTCAGCCCCAAACTCACTCCCTCACCGTCACACTGTCCCTATTATATTCATTCCACCACCTTCACCCTGACAGCCTCACACTCACTTCATCATCTTCACCCTGACCCCCTCACACTCACTCCATCACCGTCACGCTGTCCCACTCACACTCACTCCATCACCATCACCCTGACCCCCTCACACTCAGTGCATCACCGTCACCCTGACCCACTCACACTCACTCCATAACCGTCACGCTGACCCCTTCACTCTCACTCAATCACAGTCACCCAGACCACCTCATATTCACTCCATCACCGTCAACCTGACACCCGAACACTCGCTCCATCACCATCACCACGAACCCCTCACACTCACTCCATCACAGTCACACCTGACCCTTTCACACATACTCCATCACTGTCACAGTGACATTCTCACACTCACTCCAGCAGCATCACACTGACCCCCTCGCACTGACTCCATCACCGTCACACTAATCCACTCACACTCATTCCACAACTGTCAACCGGTCAACCTCACACACACTCCTTTACTGTCACACTGATCCCCTCACATCAGTCCATCACCGTCACACTGACCCCCTCACACTCACTGCATCACCGTCATCCTAACCCTCTCGCACTTACTCCATCAACTTCTCACTGATCGCCTCACACTCACTCCATCACCGTCATTCTGACAACCTCACACTCACTCTATCTCCATCACCCTGACCCCCTCACACTCACTCCATCACCGTCACTCTGATTCCCTCACACTCACTCCATCACCGTCACCCTTAACCTCTCACAATCATTCCATCACCGTCACCAAGTCCCCTTCACACTCACTTCATCACCTTCACGCTTACCGCCACACTCTCACTCCATCACTGTCGCCCTGATTCCCTCACTCTCACTCCATTACCGTCACCCTGACACCCTCACTATAGCTCCATCACCGTCACCCTGTACATGTCAGACTCACTCCATCACCGTTGCCCTGACCCCCTCACACTCATTCCATCACCGTCGCAGTGACCCATTCACACTCACTTCATCACATCACACTGACCTCCTCACACTTGCTCCATCAACGTCACCATGATCCCCTCAGACTCACTCCATCACGGTCACCCTGACCTCCTCACACTCACTCCTTCAGCGTCATACTGATCCCCTCAGACTCACTCCATCACCGTCAACCTGACTCCCTCACACTCACTCCATAACCGTCACGCTGACTCCTTCACTCTCACTCCATCACAGTCACCCTGACTGCCTCATATTCACTCCATCTCTGTCACACTGACTCCCGAACACTCACGCCATCACTGTCACACTGACCCCCTCACACTTGCTCCATCACCATCACCACGAACCCCTCACACTCACTCCATCACAGTCACACCTGACCCTTTCACACATACTCCATCACTGTCACAGTGACATTCTCACACTCACTCCAGCAGCATCACACTGACCCCCTTACACTGACTCCACCACCGTCACACTAATCCCATCACACTCATTCCACGACTGTCAACCGGTCAACCTCACACTCACTCCTTCACTGTCACACTGATCCCCTCACATAAGTACATCACCGTCACACTGACCCCCTCGCACTGCATCACCATCATCCTGACCCTCTCGCACTCACTCCATCAACTTCTCACTGATCGCCTCACACTCACTCCATCATCATCATTCTGACAACCTCACACTCACTCCATCTCCATCACCCTGACCCCCTCACACTCACTCCATCACCGTCACCCTGATTCCCTCACTCTCAATCCATCACCATCACTTTGACACCCTGACTCTCACTCCATCACCGTCACCCTTAACCTCTCACAATCATTCCATCACCGTCACCAAGTCCCCTTCACACTCACTTCATCACCTTCACGCTTACCGCCACACTCTCACTCCATCACTGTCGCCCTGATTCCCTCACTCTCACTCCATCACCGTCACCCTGTACATGTCAGACTCACTCCATCACCATTGCCCTGACCCCCTCACACTCATTCCATCACCGTCGCAGTGACCCATTCACACTCACTTCATCACATCACACTGACCTCCTCACACTCGCTCCATCAACGTCACCATGATCCCCTGAGACTCACTCCATCACCAGCACCCTGACCTCCTCACACTCTCTCCTTCAGCGTCATACTGATCCCCTCAGACTCACTCCATCACCGTCAACCTGACTCCCTCACACTCACGCAATCACAGTCACACTGACCCTTTCACACTCAGCCCATCGCTGTCACAATGATCCCATCACAATCACTCCATCACTGTCACCCTTACAACCTCACATACACTCCATCACCGACACCCAGACACCTCACACTTACTCCATCACTCTCACTCTGATCCCCTCACACTCACTTCATCATAGTCACACTGACCCGTTCAGCCTCACTCGATCACCTTCACAGTGATCCCATCGTACTCATTCCATCGCAGTCACCCTGACCGCTTCATACTCGCTCCATCACCATCACCATGAACCCCTCACACTCGCCCCATCACCATCATCATGAACCACTCACACTCACTCCATCACAGTCACACTGACCCTCTCACACTCACTCCAGCAGCATCACACTGACCTCCTCACACTCATCCATCACCATCACACTAATCTACTCACACTCACTCCACGACCGTCAAATGGTCAAACTCACACTCACTCCTTCACTGTCACACTGATCTCCTCACACTCAGTCCATCACCATCACACTGATCCCCTCATACTCACTCCATCAGCGTCACCCTTAACTTCCCACACTCAGTCCATCACCGTCAAACTGATCCCCTCATACTCACTCCATTAATGAAACACTTATCCCTCACACTCACTCCATCACCGTCCCCCTTAACCTCTCACAATCATTCCATCACCGCCACCAAGACCCCTTCACACTCATTCCAACCTTCATGCTTACCGCCACACACTCACTCCATCACCGTCACCCTGACACCTCACTCTCACTTCATCACTGTCACCTTGGCACCTCACTCTCACTCTCTACCATCACCCTGACCATCTCAGACTCACTCCATCACCGTCACCCTGACCCCCTCACAATCACTCCATCACCGTCACAGTGACCCACTCACACTCACTTCATCACCATCACACTGACTGCTTCACACAGACTCTATCACTGTCACTATGGCCCCATCACACTCACTGCATCACCATCATCCTGACCCTCTCGCACTCACTCCATCAACTTCACACTGATCCCCTCATGCTCACTCCATCACTGTCGCACTGACAACCTCACACTCACTCCATCACCATCATCCTGACCCCTTCACACTCACTCCATCAATGTCACCCTGACCCCCTCATACTCGCTCCTTTCACAGACACCTTGACCCCCTCACACTCACTCCATCACCGTCACATTGATCACCTCACATTCTATCCATCACCACCACCCTGACCCCCTTAAACTCGCTCCACCACCGTCACTATGAACCCTTCACAGTCACACCATCAACATCACCCTGACCCGCTCACACTCATTCCATTACCGTCACCCTGACACCCTCACACTCATTGATCACAGTCACACTGACCCCTTCACACTCAATCACTGTCACAGTGATCCCCTCACACTCACTCCAGCACCATCACACTGAACCCCTCACACCCACTCTACCACTCTCAATCTGACACACTTAAAATCACTCCATCACCATCACCCTGTCCCCCTCACTCTCACTCCATCACCGTCACACTGACACTCTCTCACTCACTACTTCATTGTCACCCTGATCCCCTCAGACTCACTCTATCACCGTCACACTGAAACCATCACACTCACGCCATCACAGTCACATGGATCCATTCGCACTCACTCCATCACCGTCAAAGTATTCTCATCACACTCCCTCCATCACCGTCACCCTGACCCCCACACTCACTCTGCCACCATCACTCTGACATCCTCACACTCACTGCATCACTGTCACCCTGCCCCCCTCACACTCACTACATCACTGTCGCACTGACTCCTACACACTCACTCCATCACCGTCACCCTGACTTCCTCACACTCACTCCATCACCGTCACCCTGATCCCCTCAGACTCACTCCATCACCGTCACCCTGAAACCATCACACTCACGCCATCACAGTCACACGGATCCATTCGCACTCACTCCATCACCGTCAAAGTGTTCTCATCACACTCCCTCCATCACCGTCACCCTGACCCCCGCACTCAATCCGCCACCATCACTCTGACATCCCCACACTCACTGCATCGCTGTCACCCTGACCCCCTCACACTCGCTACATCACTGTCACACTTACTCCTACACACTCACTCCATCACCGTCACCCTGACCTCCTCACACTCACTCCATCACTGCCAACCTGACACCCAAACACTCACTTCATCACCGTCACCCCGACACCCCCACACTCACTCCATCACTGTCGCCCTGACCTCCTCACAGTCACTCCATTACCATCACCCTGACAAACACCACACGCACTCTGTCACCACCCTTCTGACCCCCTCACAATCTTTCCATCACTGTCACCCTGACTCCCACATACTCACTCCATCACCGTCACACTGACCCCCAAACACTAACTCCATCACCGTCATCCTAACAATCTCACACTCACTCCATCACCGTCATTTTGTCCACCTCATACTCACCCCATCACTGTCACCCTGACCCCCTCACAGTCACTCCATCACCATCACACTGACAACCTCACACTCACTCTATCACAGTCACACTGATTCCCTCACACTCACTCCAACACTGTCACCCTGACCAGAAGACCATAAGACCATAAGACATAGGAGTGGAAGTAAGGCTATTCGGCCCATGAAGTCCACTCCGCCATTCAAACATGGCTGATGGGCATTTCAATTCCACTTACCCACATTCTCCCTGTAGCCCTTAATTCCTTGTGACATCATGAATTTATCAATCTCTGCCTTGAAGACATTTAGCATCCCGGTCTCCTCTCCACTCTGTGACAATAAATTCCACAAGCCCACCACTGACTGGCTGAAGAAATGTCTCCGCATTTCTGTTCTGAATTGATCCCCTCTAATTCTAAGGTTGTGTCCACGGGTCCTCGTCTCCTTGCTTGATGGAAACAATTTCCTAATGTCCACCCTTTCCAAGCCATGTATTATCTTGTAAGTTTCTATTACATCTCCCCTTAATCTTCTAAACTCCAATGAATACAATCCCAGGATCCTCAGCCGTTCCTCATATGCTAGACCTACCATTCCAGGGATCATCCATGTGAATCTCCGCTGGACACGCTCTAGTGCCAGTATGTCCTTCCTGAGGTGTGGGGCCCAAAACTGGACACAGTACTCCAAATGGGGCCTAACTAGAGCTTATTGAGTCTCAGTAGCACAACGGTGCTTTTATATTCCAACCCTCTTGAGAAAAATGACACCATTGCATTCGATTTCTTAATCATGGACTCAACCTGCATGTTTACCTTTAGAGAATCCTCGTCTAGCACACCCAGATCCCTTTGCACTTTGGCTTTATGCATTTTCTTACCGTTCAGAAAGTAGTCCATGCTTGTATTCTTTTTTCCAAAGTGCAAGACCTCGCATTTGCTCACATTGAATTCCATCAGACATTTCCTGGACCACACTCCCAAACTGTCTAGATCATTCTGCAGCCTCCCCATTTCCTCAGTACTACCTGCGTGTTCACTTCACTTTGTTTCATCGGAAAACGTCGCTAGAATGCCCCCAGTCACTTCATCCAGATAATTAATATATTACGTGAACAGCTGCGGCCCCAACACTGAACGCTGCGGGACAAGGGCCGACTGCCTGCCCCTCTTCCGTGGTTATGTTAGAGCCCGGGTGTCCTTGGAGAAGGAGCACGAGGTGTCCACCAACACCCTGGAGTTGTTCAGGAAGAGGTGGGCACTGCAGGGAGCGGAGTGCATTATTTCCCTCTCCAACTGTATTTTGATTTAGTCCCTACCCTCCCCTTCACTTTTTTGATCACACAGCATTGCCCTTTGATGAGAAGGGCAGTGCTTGTCACTGGCCACTTGGGTGTTTTCCTATCTTCCTGGTGGTGTATATCGAATAAAGATTTGTACACCTTGTGTTTCTCACTGTGTCTCACACCTACACACACACACACACACACACACACACACACAGCATGGGTGCTGGGGAAAAATAAGTACTACTGTCGTTAGGCAGCAGTGTGGGGGTTAAATAAAAAAAGAGGAGTTTAAAAAAAAGAAAAAATCAACAGGCATATTAAGGGCAGTGCTTGTCACTGGCCACTCGGGTGTAAAAAAACATTTTAAAAAATCCCTGCCGGACACCGCTTGTCACCGGCTGCCATTCCGAAAAAGAACCTTTTATCCCAACTCTCTGCCTTCTGTCAGACAGGCAATCCTTAATCCATACCAGTAGCTCACCTCGAACACCATGGGCCCTCACCGTGCTCAGCAGCCTCCCGTGTGGCACCTTAACAAAAGCCTTTTTTGAAGTCTCGATATACCTCATTCACCTCTTCAAAGAATTCCAACTGGTTTGTCAGGCACTACCTCCCCTTACTAAATCCATGTTGACTTGTTCTAATCCCACTCTGCTCTTGCAAGAAATCAGAAACCTCATCCTTAATGATGGATTCTAGAATTTTACCAACAACTGAGGTTAGGCTAATTGACCTATAATTTTCCGTCTTTTATCTTGATCCTTTCTTGAACAATGGGGTTACAACAGCAATCTTCCAATTATCCAGGATTTTCCCTGACTCCACTGACTTTTGAAAGATCTGAACCAACGCCTCCGCTATTTCCTCAGCCACCTCCCACAGAACTCCAGGATGTATCCCATTTAGGCCAGGAGATTTATCAATTTTAAGTCCTTTTAGCTTTTCCAGCACTCTCCCTTTTGTAATGGCAAACATACTCAACCCAGCCCCCAGACACCCTTTAATCGTTGGGATATTACTCGTGTCTTCCACTGTGAAGACTGATGCCAAGTACTTGTTACGTTCTCCTGCTATTTCCTTATCTCCATCACGAGGCTTCCAGCATCAGTTTGAATTGGCACAATATCTAGTTTTGCCTGTCGTTTGTTTCATATGTATTGAAACTCAACGCATCACCGTCATCTTGACCATCTTGCACTCGTTCCATCAACTTCACCTTGACCATTTTACACTCACCCAATCTCCATCAAACTGACCCCTCACACTCACTCCATCACCGTCACCATGTCCCCTCACACTCACTGCATCATCGTCATCCTGACCCTCTCGTACTCACTCCATCATCTTCTCACTGAACCCCTCACTCTCGCTCCATCACCGTCACCGTGACCCCCTCATACTCACTCCATTATCATCACACTGATACCCTTACACTCACTCCATCACAGTCAACCTCAGTCCCTCAGACTCACTCAATCACCGACACCCTGACCCCCTCACACTCACGCGATCACAGTCACACTGACCCCTTCACACTTACTCCATCTCCGTCACAGTGATCCCCTCACACTCACTCCAGCACCATCATACTAACCCCCTCACACTCACTACATCAATGTCACCCTGACCCCCTCACACTCACTCCATGAACGTCACCATTAACTTCTCACAAACACTCCATCACCATCTCCATGACCCCATCACACTCACGCCTTCACCTTCACGCTTACCACCACGCACTCACTCCATCACCGTCACCCTGACACCCTCACACTCTCTCTATCACCATCTTCCTGACCGTCCCACACTCACTCCATCACTGTCACACCGATACCCTTACACTCACTCCATCACCGTCACCCTGACACCCTCACACTCACTCCATCATCGTCACCCTGACCCTCCCAGACTCAATCCATCACTGTCACCCTGACCCCCTCACGTTCACTCCATCACTGTCACAATGACCCCTCACACTCACTTCATCACCATCACACTGACAGTCTCACACTCACTCCATCACCGTCAACCTGACCACCTCACACGCACTCCATCACTGTCACCCTGATCCCTTCACACTTACTGCATCACCGACATCCTGACCCTCTCACACTCACTGCATCATCGTCACACTGATACCGTTACACTCACTCCAAGACAGTCACCCTGAACCCCTCACACTCACTCCATCACCATCACTCTGCTCCCTCAGATGCCCTCATCACTGTCACATTGACCCCCTCACACTCACTCCATCACCGTCACATCGACTTACACACACTCACTCCATCACCCTCACCCTGATCCCCACACATTCACTCCTTCACAGTCAGCTGACCACCTCACACTCACTCCATCACTGTCACACTGACTCACACACACTCACTCCATCACCTTCATCCTGACCCCCTCACACTCACTCCATGACCGTCAAACTGACCCCCTCACACTCACTCCATTACCGCCAAACAGACCCACTCACACACACTCCGTCACCGTCACCCTGAAACCCTCACGCTCACTCCATCACTGTTACCTGACAACCAACACACTCACTCCACCACCGTCACCCTGACCCATGCATACTCGCTCCATCACCATCACCGTGACCCCCTCACACTCATTCCATCATCGTCACACTGACGCTCTCACACTCATTCCATCACTGTCATACTGGCTCTTCACACTCACTCCATCATTGTCACACTGACCACTTCACACTCACTCCATCACCGTCACTGTGAACCCGCTCAGACTCACTCCATCACCATCACCCTGAATCCCTCACACATCACTCAATCACAGTCACCCTGACCCCCTCACACTCACTCCATCAACGTCACCATTAACTTCTCACAAACACTGTATTACCATCACCATGACCCCTTCACACTCACTCCATCACCGTCACGCTTACCGCCACACACTCACTCCATCACCATCACCCTGACACCCTTACACTCACTCCATCATCGTTACTCTGACCCTCCCTGACTCACTGCATCACTGTCACCCTGACCCCCTCAAGTTCGCTCCATCACTGTCACACTGACCACTCACACTCACTCCATCACCATGACACTGACATTCTCACACTCACTCCATCACTGTCACACTGATCTCTCACAGTCACTCCATCACCATCACACTGACATTCTCACACTCACTCCATCACTGTCATCCTGAACCTCTCACACGCACTCGATCACCGTCACCCTGACAACCCCACACTCATTCCACACCGTCACCCTGACAAATCCCACACTCACTCCATCACTGTCATCCTGACCTCCTCACACTCACTCCATCACCGTCACTCTGACCCCCTCACGCTCAAGCAATCACAATCACACTGACCCTTCACATTTACTCCATCTCCATCTCACTGATCCGCTCACCCTCACTCCATCAATGTCACCCTGACCCCCTCACTCTCACTCCATCACTGTCATCCTGACCCTCCCGTAATCACACCATCATAGTCTCCCTGACCCCACAGACTCACTCAGTCACCGCCAAAATGATTCCCTCACACTCACTCCATCACCGTGACACTGACCCACTCACACTCACACAAATTACATTCTTTCTGATCCACTCACAGTCACTCCTTTACATTCACACTTCTCCGCTCACACTCAGATTATCACACTCTATCTCCATCTCACTGAATTCCTCACAGTCACTCCATCACCCTCACCCTGACCCCTTCACACTCACTACATCACTATCACACCGGCCGCCTCACACTCACTCCATCACTGTCACCCTGATCCGCTCACACTCACTCATTCTCCGTCACACTGACTCCATGAAACTCACTCCATCAGCGTCACACTGACATCCTCACACTCCCTCCATCACCCACACTCACCTACTCAGATACACTGCATCACTGTCAAGTTGATCCCCTCACACTCGCTCCATCACCATCACACTGACCCACACACGCTCACTCCATCACCGTCACCCTGACCCACTCACCCTCACTCCATTACCGTCACACTGATCCCCTCGCACTTTCTCCATCCCAATCACCCTAATCCCTTCACACTAAGTCCATCACTGTCACACTGACTCCCACAGACTCACTCCATCACCGTCACCCTGACAATCTCACACTCACTCCGTGACTATCACACTGAACCCTTCACACTCACTCCATCACTGACACCCTGACCCCTCACACTCAATGCATCACCATCACACTGACCCCCTGACACTCACTCCATCACCATCACCATGACACCCTCACACTCACTGCATCATTGACCTCCTGACCCTCTAGCACTCACTCCATCAACTTCACAGGAATCCCCTCACACTCATTCCATCACAGTCCGACTGACACGCTCACAATCAATCAATCACTGTCACCCTGACCCTCTCACGCCCACTCCATCACCCTCACCCTGACCCCCTCACACTCACTCCATGACCGTCACTCTGACCGCCTCACACTCACTCCATCACCGTCACCCTCACCGCCTCACACTCACTCCATTACCGTCACACTGATCCCCTCACATTCATACATTCACTGTCACACTGACCCCCGTACACTCAGTCCATCACCATCACCTAGACCACAACACACTCACTATTTCTCTGTCTCACTGAATCCATGAAACTTACTCCGTCAGCATCACACTGACCCCCTCACACTCACTCCATCACCCACACACTGACCCCCTCAGATGCCCTCATCACTGTCACATTGACCCTCTCACACTCACTCCATCACCGTCACACTGACTCCCACACACTCACTCTATCATCCTCACCCTGCCCCTCTCACACACACTCCACACTGTCAAACAGACACACTCACACTCATGCCATCACCATCACACTGACCCCCTCGCACTCGCTCCATTACCGTAACACTGACCCTCTCACACTCACTCCATCACAGTCATCTTGATGCCCTCACACACACTCCATCACCATCACCCTGATCCCTTCACACTCACAGCGTCACCGTCACCCTGACCCCCTGACAGTCACTCCATAACCGTCACCCTGACAACACCCACACTGACATCATCACCACCCTCCTGACCCCCTCACAATCTTTCCATCACCATATCCCTGACCCTCTCACACTCACTTCATCTCAGTCACTCTGACCCCTTCACACTTACTCCATCACTGTCAAAGTGATCATCTCACACTCACTCCAGCACCATCACACTGATCCCCTCGCACTGACTCCATCACCATCACACTGACCACATCACACCCACGCTATCACTTTCACCCTGACACACTCAATATCACTCCATTATCAGCAGCCTGACCTCCTCACACTCAGTCCTTCATCGTCACCCTGACCCTCTCAGCCTCACTCCATCTCCGTCACCCTGAAACCCTCACACTCACTCCATCACCGTCACCCTGACACCCTCACACTCACTCCATCACCGTCACACTGACACCCTCACAATCATGCCAGCACAGTCACACTGATCCGTTCACACTCACTCCATCACCGTCACGCTGACCTCCTCACACTCACTCCATCACCGTCACACTGACACCATCACACTCACTCCATCACTGTCATCCTGACCGCCCCACACACTCTATCCCCATCACCCTAACCTCCTCACTCGCACTCCATCACCGTCACCCTGACAAATCACACACTCACTCTATCACTATCATCCTGAACGCCCCACACACTCTATCCCTGTCACCCTGACCTCCTGACTCGCACTCCATTACCGTCACCCTGACAACCCCACACTCACTCCATCATCACCCTCCTGACATCCTCACAATCTTTCCATCACTGCCACCCTGTCCTCCTCACACTCACTCCATCACCGTCACTCAGACCCCCTCACACTCAAGCAATCACAATCACACTGACCCTTCACATTTACTCCATCTCCATCTCACTGATCCGCTCACCCTCACTCCATCAATGTCACCCTGACCCCCTCACTCTCACTCCATCACTGTCATCCTGACCCTCCCGTAATCACACCATCATAGTCTCCCTGACCCCACAGACTCACTCAGTCACCGCCAAAATGATTCCCTCACACTCACTCCATCACCGTGACACTGACCCACTCACACTCACACAAATTACATTCTTTCTGATCCACTCACAGTCACTCCTTTACATTCACACTTCTCCGCTCACACTCAGATTATCACACTCTATCTCCATCTCACTGAATTCCTCACAGTCACTCCATCACCCTCACCCTGACCCCTTCACACTCACTACATCACTATCACACCGGCCGCCTCACACTCACTCCATCACTGTCACCCTGATCCGCTCACACTCACTCATTCTCCGTCACACTGACTCCATGAAACTCACTCCATCAGCGTCACACTGACATCCTCACACTCCCTCCATCACCCACACTCACCTACTCAGATACACTGCATCACTGTCAAGTTGATCCCCTCACACTCGCTCCATCACCATCACACTGACCCACACACGCTCACTCCATCACCGTCACCCTGACCCACTCACCCTCACTCCATTACCGTCACACTGATCCCCTCGCACTTTCTCCATCCCAATCACCCTAATCCCTTCACACTAAGTCCATCACTGTCACACTGACTCCCACAGACTCACTCCATCACCGTCACCCTGACAATCTCACACTCACTCCGTGACTATCACACTGAACCCTTCACACTCACTCCATCACTGACACCCTGACCCCTCACACTCAATGCATCACCATCACACTGACCCCCTGACACTCACTCCATCACCATCACCATGACACCCTCACACTCACTGCATCATTGACCTCCTGACCCTCTAGCACTCACTCCATCAACTTCACGGGAATCCCCTCACACTCATTCCATCACAGTCCGACTGACACGTTCACAATCAATCAATCACTGTCACCCTGACCCTCTCACGCCCACTCCATCACCCTCACCCTGACCCCCTCACACTCACTCCATGACCGTCACTCTGACCGCCTCACACTCACTCCATCACCGTCACCCTCACCGCCTCACACTCACTCCATTACCGTCACACTGATCCCCTCACATTCATACATTCACTGTCACACTGACCCCCGTACACTCAGTCCATCACCATCACCTAGACCACAACACACTCACTATTTCTCTGTCTCACTGAATCCATGAAACTTACTCCGTCAGCATCACACTGACCCCCTCACACTCACTCCATCACCCACACACTGACCCCCTCAGATGCCCTCATCACTGTCACATTGACCCTCTCACACTCACTCCATCACCGTCACACTGACTCCCACACACTCACTCTATCATCCTCACCCTGCCCCTCTCACACACACTCCACACTGTCAAACAGACACACTCACACTCATGCCATCACCATCACACTGACCCCCTCGCACTCGCTCCATTACCGTAACACTGACCCTCTCACACTCACACCATCACAGTCATCTTGATGCCCTCACACACACTCCATCACCATCACCCTGATCCCTTCACACTCACAGCGTCACCGTCACCCTGACCCCCTGACAGTCACTCCATAACCGTCACCCTGACAACAACCACACTGACATCATCACCACCCTCCTGACCCCCTCACAATCTTTCCATCACCATATCCCTGACCCTCTCACACTCACTTCATCTCAGTCACTCTGACCCCTTCACACTTACTCCATCACTGCCACAGTGATCATCTCACACTCACTCCAGCACCATCACACTGATCCCCTCGCACTGACTCCATCACCATCACACTGACCACATCACACCCACGCTATCACTTTCACCCTGACACACTCAATATCACTCCATTATCAGCAGCCTGACCTCCTCACACTCAGTCCTTCATCGTCACCCTGACCCTCTCAGCCTCACTCCATCTCCGTCACCCTGAAACCCTCACACTCACTCCATCACCGTCACCCTGACACCCTCACACTCACTCCATCACCGTCACACTGACACCCTCACAATCATGCCAGCACAGTCACACTGATCCGTTCACACTCACTCCATCACCGTCACGCTGACCTCCTCACACTCACTCCATCACCGTCACACTGACACCATCACACTCACTCCATCA
This sequence comes from Chiloscyllium punctatum, assembly GCF_047496795.1. Taxonomy (NCBI): domain Eukaryota; kingdom Metazoa; phylum Chordata; class Chondrichthyes; order Orectolobiformes; family Hemiscylliidae; genus Chiloscyllium; species Chiloscyllium punctatum. Next base: position 31,401,985 of record NC_092784.1, read on the forward strand.
CTGTCATCCTGACCGCCCCACACACTCTATCCCCATCACCCTAACCTCCTCACTCGCACTCCATCACCGTCACCCTGACAAATCACACACTCACTCTATCACTATCATCCTGAACGCCCCACACACTCTATCCCTGTCACCCTGACCTCCTGACTCGCACTCCATTACCGTCACCCTGACAACCCCACACTCACTCCATCATCACCCTCCTGACATCCTCACAATCTTTCCATCACTGCCACCCTGTCCTCCTCACACTCACTCCATCACCGTCACTCAGACCCCCTCACACTCAAGCAATCACAATCACACTGACCCTTCACATTTACTCCATCTCCATCTCACTGATCCGCTCACCCTCACTCCATCAATGTCACCCTGACCCCCTCACTCTCACTCCATCACTGTCATCCTGACCCTCCCGTAATCACACCATCATAGTCTCCCTGACCCCACAGACTCACTCAGTCACCGCCAAAATGATTCCCTCACACTCACTCCATCACCGTGACACTGACCCACTCACACTCACACAAATTACATTCTTTCTGATCCACTCACAGTCACTCCTTTACATTCACACTTCTCCGCTCACACTCAGATTATCACACTCTATCTCCATCTCACTGAATTCCTCACAGTCACTCCATCACCCTCACCCTGACCCCTTCACACTCACTACATCACTATCACACCGGCCGCCTCACACTCACTCCATCACTGTCACCCTGATCCGCTCACACTCACTCATTCTCCGTCACACTGACTCCATGAAACTCACTCCATCAGCGTCACACTGACATCCTCACACTCCCTCCATCACCCACACTCACCTACTCAGATACACTGCATCACTGTCAAGTTGATCCCCTCACACTCGCTCCATCACCATCACACTGACCCACACACGCTCACTCCATCACCGTCACCCTGACCCACTCACCCTCACTCCATTACCGTCACACTGATCCCCTCGCACTTTCTCCATCCCAATCACCCTAATCCCTTCACACTAAGTCCATCACTGTCACACTGACTCCCACAGACTCACTCCATCACCGTCACCCTGACAATCTCACACTCACTCCGTGACTATCACACTGAACCCTTCACACTCACTCCATCACTGACACCCTGACCCCTCACACTCAATGCATCACCATCACACTGACCCCCTGACACTCACTCCATCACCATCACCATGACACCCTCACACTCACTGCATCATTGACATCCTGACCCTCTCGCACTCACTCCATCAACTTCACACGAATCCCCTCAAACTCAATCCATCACAGTCCCACTGACCTGCTCACACTCAATCAATCACTGTCACCATGACCCTCTCACACCCACTCCATCACCCTCACCCTGACCCCCTCACACTCACTCCATTACAATCAGACTGATCCCCTCACATTCACTCCTTCACCGGAACACTGACCCCCCCACACTCAGTCCATCACCGTCACCGAGACCACAAACACACTCACTATTTCTCTGTCTCACTGACTCCATGAAACTTACTCCGTCAGCATCACACTGACCCCCTCACACTCACTCCATCACCCACACACTGACCCCCTCAGATGCCCTCATCACTGTCACATTGACCCTCTCACACTCACTCCATCACCGTCACACTGACTCCCACACACTCACTCTATCACCCTCCCCCTGACCCTCTCACACACACTCCACACTGTCAAACAGACTCGCTCATACTCATGCCATCACCATCACACAGTCCCCCTCACACTCGCTCCATCTCCTTCACACTGACCCTCTCACACTCATTCCATCACAGTCATCTTGAATCCTCACACACACTCCATCACCATCACCCTGATCCGTTCACACTCACAGCTTCACCGTCACCCTGACCCCCTCACAGTCACTCCATCACCGTCACCCTGATCCCCTCACACTCACTCCATCCTCCATCACACTGACTCCTCACAATAACGCAATCACAGTTACACTGACCCCTTCACACTTACTCCATCACCGTCCCACTGAGCCCATCACACTCACTCTATCACAATCTTCATGACATCCTCACACTCACTCAACCACCATCACCCTGACCCCCTCACACATCACTCTATCACCATCACCCTGACACCTTCACAATCACTCCATCACTGTCACACTGAACCCTCACACTCACTCCATCACTTTCACACAGACCCCTCACACTCACTCCATCACTGTCAGCCTGACCCCCTCACACCCACTCCATCACTCTCACCCTGACCCCCTCACACTCACTCAATCATCGGTACCCTGACCCCCTCACACTCACTCCATTACCATTACACTGATCCCCACTCATTCACTCCTTCACAGTCAGCTGACCACCTCACACTCACTGCATCACTGTCACACTGACTCACACACAATCACTCCATCACCTTCATCCAGACCCCCTCACACTCACTCAATGAGCGTCAAACTGACCCCCTCACACTCACTCCATCACCGTCAAATTGACACCCTCCCACTCACTCCATCACAGTCAAACAGACCCACTCACAAAAACTCCATCACCATCATTCTGACCCTCTCACACTCATTCCATCACCGTCACGCTGACTCCCTCACATCCACTCTATCACTGTCACCCTGACACACACACTCCAAAACGTCAAACAGACACGGTCACACTCACGCCATCACAGTCACACTGACCCCCTCACACTCGCTCCATCACCATCACACTGACCCTCTCACACTCACTCCATCACAGTCATCTCAATGCCGTCACACACACTCCATCACCATCACCCTGATCCCTTCACACTCACAGTTTCACCGTCACCCTGACCCCCTCACAGTCACTCCATCACCGTCACCCTGACAACACCCACACTGACATCATCACCACCCTCCTGACCCCCTCACAATCTTTCCATCACCATATCCCTGACTCTCTCACACTCACTTCTTCTCAGTCACTCTGACCCCTTCACACTTACTCCATCACTGTCACACTCACACTCACTCCTTCATCGACACCCTGACCCTCTCAGCCTCACTCCATCACCGTCAACCTGAAACCCTCACACTCACTCCATTACCGTCACCCTGACAACCCCACACTCACTCCATCATCACCCTCCTGACACCCTCACAATCTTTCCATCACTGTCACCCTGACCTCCTCACACTCACTCCATCACCGTCAATCTGACCCCCTCACACTCATGCAATCACAGTCGCACTGACCCCTTCACATTTACTCCATCTCCCTCTCATTGATCCGCTCACCCTCACTCCATCAATGTCACCCAGACCCCCCACTCTCACTCTATCACCGTCATCCTGACCCTCTCAAAATCACACCATCATAGTCTCCCTGACCCCCTCAGACTCACTCAGTCACCGCCACCATGATTCCCTCACACTCACTCCATCACCGTGACACTGACCCCCTCACACTCACTCAAATTACATTCTTTCTGATCCACTCACAGTCACTCCTTTACCTTCACCCTTATCTGCTCACACTGAGATCATCAGACTCTATCTCCATCTCACTGAATTCCTCACAGTCACTCCATCACCCTCAACCAGACCCCTTCACACTCACTACATCACTATCACATCGACCGCCTCACACTCACTCCATCACTGTCACCCTGATCCGCTCACACTCACTCAATCTCCGTCACACTGACTCCATGAAACTCACTCCATCAGCGTCACACTGACATCCTCACACTCACTCCATCACCCACACTCACCCACTCAGATACACTGCATCACTGTGAAATTGACCCCCTCACTCTCACTCCATCACCGTCACACTGGCCCACACACACTCACTCCATCACTGTCACCCTGACCCCCTCACCCTCACTCCATTACCGTCACACTAATCCCCTCACACTCTCTCCATCCCCATCACCCTAATCCCTTCACACTAACTCCATCACTGTCACACTGTCTCCCACAGACTCACTCCATCACCATCACACTGATCCCCTCACATTCACTCCTTCGCCGTCACACTGACCCCCGCACACTCAGTCCATCAGCGTCACCTAGACCACAACACACTCACTATTTCTCTGTCTCACTGACTCCATGAAACCTACTCCGTCAGCATCACACTGACCCCCTCACACTCATCCATCACCGTCACAGTGACTCCCACACACTCACTCTATCACCCTCACCCTGACCCTCTCACACACTCCACACCGTCAAAAAGACACGCTCACACTCATGCCATCACCGTCAAACTGACCGCCTCACACTCACTCCATCACAGTCATCTTAATGCCCTCACACACACTCCATCACCTTCACCCTGATCCCTTCACACTCACAGCGTCACCGTCACCCTGACTCCCTCACAGTCACTCCATCACCGTCACCCTGACAACACCCACACTGACATCATCACCACCCTCCTGACCCCCTCACAATCTTTCCATCACCATATCCCTGATCCTCTCACACTCACTTCATCTCAGTCACTCTGACCCCTTCACACTTACTCCATCACTGTCACAGTGATCATCTCACACTCACTCCAGCACCATCACACTGATCCCCTCGCACTGACTCCATCACCATCACACTGTCCCCATCACACCCACGCTATCACTTTCACACTGACACACTCACAATCACTCCATCATCAGCAGCCTGGCCTCCTCACATTCACTCCTTCATCGTCACCCTGATACTCTCAGCCTCACTCCATCAACTACAAACTGAAACTCTCTCACTCACTCCATCACGGTCACCTTGACAAACCCCAGACTCACTGCATCACTGTCAAATTGACCCCCTCACACTCTCTCCATCCCCATCACCCTAATCCCTTCACACTAACTCCATCACTGTCACACTGACTCCCACAGACTGACTCCATCACCATCACCCTGACAATCTCTCACTCACTTCATCACTGTCACACTGAACCCTTCACACTCACTCCATCACTGACACCCTGACCGCTCACACTCAATGCATCACCATCACACTGACCCCCTCACACTCACTCCATCACCATCACCATGACACCCTCACACTCACTGCATCATTGACATCCTGACCCTCCCGCACTCACTCCATCAACTTCACACGAATCCCCTAACACTCAATCCATCACAGTCCCACTGACCTGCTCACAATCAATCAATCACTGTCACCCTGTCCCTCTCACACCCACTCCATCACCCTCACCCTGACCCCCTCACACTCACTCCATCACCGTCACCCTGACCACCTCACACTCACTCCATTACCGTCACACTGATCCCCTCTCATTCACTCCTTCACCGTCACACTGACCACCGCACACTCAGTCCATCACCGTCACCTAGACCAAAAACACACTCACTATTTCTCTGTCTCACTGAATCCATGAAATTTACTCCATCAGCATCACACTGACCCCCTCACAATCACTCCATCACACACTGACCCCCTTAGATGCCCTTATCACTGTCACATTGAACCTCTCACCCTCACTCCATCACCGTCACACTGACTCCCACACACTCACTCTATCACCCTCACCCTGACCCTCTCACACACACTCCACACCGCCAAACAGACATGCTCACTCTCATGCCATCACCGTCACACTGACCCCCTCGCACTTGCACCATCACTGTCACACTGACCCTCTCACACTCACTCCATCACAGTCATCTTGGTGCCCTCAAACACACTCGATCACCGTCACCCTGATCCCTTCACACTCACAGCTTCACCGTCACCCTGACCCCCTCACAGTCACTCCATCCCCGTCACTCTGACCCCTCACAATAACGCAATCACAGTTACACTGACCTTTCACACTTCCTCCATCACAATCTTAATGACCCCCTCACACTCAGTCCATCACTGTTACCGTCACACTGAACCCCTCACTTTCACTCCTTCACCGTCACACTGACCCCCGCACACTCAGTCCATCACCGTCACCTAGACCACAACACACTCACTATTTCTCAGCCTCACTGACTCCATGAAACTTACTCCATCAGCATCACACCGACCCCCTCACACTCACTCCATCACCCACACACTGACCCCCTCAGATGCCCTCATCACTGTCACATTGACCCCCACACACACACTCCATCACCTTCACATTGACTTACACACACTCACTCCATCACCCTCACCCTGATCCCCTCACACTCACTCAATCATCGTCACCCTGACCCCCTCACACTCCCTCCATTACCATCACACTGATCCCCTCACTATCACTCCTTCACCGACAAACTGACACCCTCCCACTCACTCCATCACAGTCAAACAGACCCACTCACACACACTCCATCACCGTCATTCTGAACCACTGACACTCACTCCATCACCGACAAACTGACTCCCACACACTCACTCTATCACCCTCACTCTGACCCTCTCACACACACTACACCCCGTCAAACAGACACGCTCACACTCACGCCATCACCGTTACACTGACCCCCTCACACTCGCTCCATCACCGTCACACTGACCCTGTCACACTCACTCCATCACAGTCAACTTGATGCCCTCACACACACTCCATCACCATCACCCTGATCCCTTCACACTCGCAGCTTCACCATCATACTGACCCCCTCACACTCACTCCATCACCGTCACCCTGATTCCCTCAGACTCACTCCATCCCCATCACACTGACCACCTCACACTCAATCCATCACCGTCAACCGGACCCCTCACAATCACGCAATCAGAGTTACACTGACCCCTTCACACTTACTCCATCACCGTCACACTCACCCCATCACACTCACTCCATCACAATCTTAATGACCCCCTCACACTCAGTCCATCACTGTCACCCTGACCCCCTCACACATCACTGTATCACCAACACCCTGACACCCTCACATTCACTCCATCACTGTCACAATGACCCCTCACACTCACTCCATCACTTTCCCACTGACCCCTCAAACTCACTCCATTACTGTCAGCCTGACCCCCTCACACCCACTCCATCACCCTCACCCTGACCCCCTCACACTCACTCCATCACCGTCACCCTGACCGCCTCACATTCAGTCCATTACCGTCACACTGATCCCCTCACATTCACTCCTTCACCGTCACACTGACCCCCGCACACTCAGTCCATCACCGTCACCTAGATCACAACACACTTACTCAATCTTTCTCTCACTGACTCCATGAAACTTACTCCATCAGCATCACACCGACCCCCTCACACTCACTCCATCACCCACACACTGACCCCCTCAGATGCCCTCATCACTGTCACATTGACCCCCACACACACACTCCATCACCTTCACATTGACTTACACACACTCACTCCATCACCCTCACCCTGATCCCCTCACACTCACTCAATCATCGTCACCCTGACCCCCTCACACTCCCTCCATTACCATCACACTGATCCCCTCACTATCACTCCTTCACCGACAAACTGACACCCTCCCACTCACTCCATCACAGTCAAACAGACCCACTCACACACACTCCATCACCGTCATTCTGAACCACTGACACTCACTCCATCACCGACAAACTGACTCCCACACACTCACTCTATCACCCTCACTCTGACCCTCTCACACACACTACACCCCGTCAAACAGACACGCTCACACTCACGCCATCACCGTTACACTGACCCCCTCACACTCGCTCCATCACCGTCACACTGACCCTGTCACACTCACTCCATCACAGTCAACTTGATGCCCTCACACACACTCCATCACCATCACCCTGATCCCTTCACACTCGCAGCTTCACCATCATACTGACCCCCTCACACTCACTCCATCACCGTCACCCTGATTCCCTCAGACTCACTCCATCCCCATCACACTGACCACCTCACACTCAATCCATCACCGTCAACCGGACCCCTCACAATCACGCAATCAGAGTTACACTGACCCCTTCACACTTACTCCATCACCGTCACACTCACCCCATCACACTCACTCCATCACAATCTTAATGACCCCCTCACACTCAGTCCATCACTGTCACCCTGACCCCCTCACACATCACTGTATCACCAACACCCTGACACCCTCACATTCACTCCATCACTGTCACAATGACCCCTCACACTCACTCCATCACTTTCCCACTGACCCCTCAAACTCACTCCATTACTGTCAGCCTGACCCCCTCACACCCACTCCATCACCCTCACCCTGACCCCCTCACACTCACTCCATCACCGTCACCCTGACCGCCTCACATTCAGTCCATTACCGTCACACTGATCCCCTCACATTCACTCCTTCACCGTCACACTGACCCCCGCACACTCAGTCCATCACCGTCACCTAGATCACAACACACTTACTCAATCTTTCTCTCACTGACTCCATGAAACTTACTCCGTCAGCATCACACTGACCCCCTCACACTCACTCCATCACCCACACACTGACCCCCTCAGATGCCCTCATTACTGTCACATTGACCCCCTCAAACTCACTCCATCATCATCACATCGACTTACCCACACTCACTCCATCACCCTCAACCTGACCCCCTCACACTCACAACATCACCGTCACCCTGATCCCCTCACACTCACTCTATCCCGTCACACTGACCCCCTCACACTCATTCCATCACTGTCACCCTGACCCCTTCACACATCACTGTATCACCAACACACTGACAGCCTCACATTCACTCCATCACTATCACACTGACCCCTCACACTCACTCCATTACTGTCAGCCTGACCCCCTCACACCCACTCCATCACCCTCACCCTCACCCCCTCACACTCACTACATCACAGTCACCCTGACCGCCTCACAATCACTCCATTACCGTCAAACTAATCCCCTCACATTCACTCCTTCGCCGTCACACTGACCCCCGCACACTCAGTCCATCACCGTCACCCAGACCACAACACACTCACTCAATCTCCGTCTCACTGACTCCATGAAACTCACTCAATCAGCATCACCCTGATCCCCTCACACTCACTCCATCCCCGTCACAATGACCTCCTCACACTCACTCCATCACCGTCACCCTGACCCCTCACAATCATGCAACCACAGTTACACTGACCCCTTCACACTTACTCCATCACCGCCCCACTGACCCCATCACACTCACTCCATCACAATCTTAATGATCCCCTCACACTCAGTCCATCACTGTCACTCTGACCCCCTCACACATCACTCTATCACCATCACCCTGACACCCTCACAATCACTCCATCACTGTCACACTGACCCCCACACTCATTCCATCACTTTCACACTGACCCCTCACACTCACTCCATCACTGTCAGCCTGACCCGCTCACACCCACTCCATCACCCTCACCCTGACCCCCTCACACTCACTCCATCACCGACACCCTGACCGCCTCACAATCACTCCATTACCGTCACACTGATCCCCTCACATTCACTCCTTCACCGTCACACTGACCCCCGCACACTCAGTCCATCACCATCACCTAGACCACAACACACTCACTCAATCTCTGTCTCACTGACTCCATCAGCATCACACTGAACCCCTCACACTCACTCCATCACCGACACACACTCACCCCCACATATGCTCTCATCACTGTCACATTGACCCCCTCACACACACTCCATCACCTTCACATTGATTACACACACTCACTCCATCACCCTCACCCTGATGCCCTCACACTCACTCAATCATCGTCACCCTGACCCCCTCACACTCCCTCCATTACCATCACACTGATCCCCTCACATTCACTCCTTCACAGTCAGCCTGACCACCTCACACTCACTCCATCACTGTCACACTGACTCACACACACTCACACCATCACCGTCAACCTGACCACCGCACACTCACGTGATCAGAGTCACACTGACCCCTTCACATTACTCCATCACCCTCATCCTGACCCCCTCCCACTCACTCCATCACCGTCAAACTGACCCCCTCACACTCACTCCATCACCGTCAAACACACCCACTCACACACATCCATCACCATCATTCTGACCCTCTCAAACTCACTCCATCACCGTCACACTTACTCCCACACACTCACTCCATCACCATCAACCTGACCACCGCACACTCACCTGATCACAGTCATACTGACCCCTTCACACTTACTCCATCACCCTCACCCTCACCCCCTCACACTCACTCCACCACGGTCACACTGACTCCGGAATACCCACTCCCTCTCTCTGTCACCCTGAAACACTCACAATCACTCCATCACCATCACCCTGACCCCCTCACACTCCCTCCATCACCGTCACACTGATCCCCTCACTCTCATTCCTTCACCGTCACTCTGGCCCCCTCACACACACTCCCTCACCGTCACCCAGACCGCCTCATACTCACTCCATCAACGTCACCCTGACCCCCAAACTCACTCCATCAACCTCACCCTGACTCTCTCACACTCACTCCGTCACTGTGACACTGACTCCCTCACACTCACTCCATCATTTTCACAATGATCCCCTCACATTCACTCCATCACAGTAACCCTGATCTGCTCACACTCACTCCATCACCATCACACTCATCTACCCACACTCACTCTATCCCTACCACCCTGACCCTGTCACACACATTCCATCACAAAAACCCTGACCTCCTCACACTCACTCCATCACTGTCACACTGACCCCTCACACTCACTCCATTTCTGTCATACGGAGCCCATCATCGTCATCCTGACCCCTATACACTCACTCCATCATCATCACACTCATCCCCTCAAACTCACTTCATCACCGTCACCCTGACCTCCTCACACTCATTCCGTCACAGTCACACTGACAATTTCACACACATTCCAGCATCCTCACCCCGTCCCCCTCACACTCAACCCATCACCTTCACATCAACCCCCTCACACTCACTCCATCGCTATCACCTTGGCCCCCTAACACTCACTCCATCACTGTCACCCTGACTCCCTCACACTCACTCCATCTCCGTCACACTGACCCCCTCACACTCACTCCATCACCTGCACCATGAATCGCTCACTCTCACTCCATCTTCATCACCGTTAACCTCTCACACTCATCCCGTCACCGTCACCATGAACCTGTCACGATCACTCCACACAGTCAACTTGAACACCTCACACTCGCTCCATCACCATCACCATGAACCCCTCACACTCACACCATCACCGTCAACCTGACCACCGCACACTCACGTGATCACAGTCACACTGACCCCTTCACATTACTCCATCACCGTCACAGTTATCCCCTCACACTCACTCCATCACGATCACACTGACTCCCGAATACCCACTCTATCTCTGTCACCCCGAAACTCTCCACCATCATTGCACGCACTGCCCCACACCACCCTCACCGTCACACTCACCACCACACAATTCACCACTCTAACACACACTGCTCCACACCACATCCACCATCTTGCTCACCCACACATACGCCACCATCATCCGAAACAATGCCCCCCAACACCCTCATCGTCACGCTCACCCCCACTCTCTCCACCACCATTACACACAGTGCCCTACACCACACCCACCGTCACGCTCACCCCATCACACTCCACCACCGTAAGACACACTGCCCCACACTAACATCACCATCACACTCACCCCCACGCACTCCACCACCATCACACACACTGCCCCACCCCACCCTTACCTTCACACTCATCCCCAAACACTCCACCACCCTCACACACAGTAACCCACACAATCCCCACCACAACGCTCACCCCCACACACTGCACCACACCCCCCTCACCATCACGCTCAAACGAACATAATCCACCATTCTCCAACACACTCCCCTCGCGTCACGTTCACTCTCCGGCACAGTCGTCCAGCATCACACTCACTCCCCCACACATTCCCCCACCATCACGTTCACTCCCTCGCTCACTCCCCCAACATCACGCTCACATGCCCACGCAGTCTCCCACCATCACACTCCTCACACACCTTAAACTGAGCTCCTGCCTGTGAACACCGACACAGTTGATCCCCTCTAAATGGCCTTTAACCCCATCCCCATTCTCTTCCCTGAGTAACAGACAGTCTGTCCCAAACAATGTGTTCTGTGTGTGATATCCTGTTGTACCAGTCTCAGCCACAGCATATGGTGCCACTCCACCTATTAGCCCCCAGTAACGGCTCATTTTCTCACACCCACTACGTCCCCGAGCAATGGCGTTTGGCCAAAGCTCCATACTGTTACACTGGCAATGGCCTGATATGCCGTCGCAATCTCTGTTCCCTAACATCGGCCTGAAGATCGACAACCCTCTTCTGTTCCCCCAGCACCGAAGGATTCGAGGAAGACACGAACATTGGGAAGTTATGATCGCAAGATGGAGCGAGAGTGAATGAAATTAGGGAAGGCAACCAAAGTGGAATTGAGTGTGTAAATGGGAAAAGGAGAAAGAAATAGCAGTGCAGTGTGAGAGTGGGAGGGGCATATGGTGGGAGAGGGACTAAGGAAGCAAGGTGAATTCTGTTGTCACCCAAGTTGGAGTGGGAGACCCAGAGGTGAAAGTAAGGACAGAGGGAGTTAAACCCGGGTCCTGAGTTCAGGGTGCGGTCCCCTCTCCTTCTCTGAGGACCAGGACTTGGGGCTGAGTCTGTCTCTCTCCAGTTCAGCTTCTCCAACACAACAACATCGGTCACTCTGCTGCTCAGCACGCTTTAATCAACATTTTTATTGTTTATAAATTGAATTGCTGGATACAGTCAGTGGGATGGTGCCTTTTCTCACTGGCCCTTGAGTTCTGAGAAACATTGAAATGTTTCCCTGTTACCCCTCTGTGAGATAAGAATGGACAAAGCAGCGCTACCCTCAATCTGTTATCATAGCGACAGGCTGCTCCATCGCTGAAACACTGAACTGAAATGAGAAAATCCCGGATGGATTGATTAACGAGGGAATTTGATTGCTGGATGGATTTGGGTGAAGGGATATTTCAGCACATTCTTCAGCTGCTGCCTGAACTTTGTCTGGATCAAGGCATAAATCACGGTGTTTGTGTAGCAACTGAGGAGCTGCAGCATGAAGCCCAATTCCCTCACAAAGCCATGGATATACACAGGGGTATTCACAAGCCACATCATCCGGTACCATATAGAATACAGCATGAACATTGACCATAACAGGATGAAATTGGCCGAGATAACAAACAGTAAAATGATGGATTTTTTTCGGTTTCTCATTTCAGTGTCAGACTGAACGACCCCGTTGGTGTGAGCGCGGAGTCTCCTGCGGGCTCCGCTGGTCACTAAAATGTGTCTGACGGTGAGAGCATTGAGCAGCAGAATCAGGAGAAATGGGACACACGGGGTTAGAATGTGGTGGAGGAACTCCATTGTGCCCCAGACTCTGGACATTTGAACAGCGTATGTTATATCACAAAACCAGGGGAGGTTCTCCAGCAAATACTGAGCCGTGAACATAAAATACCAGGAAATGTTCTTTAAACAGCTCAGCACAGTCACTGCTCCCAGAACCACAGCCGCCGTTTTCTCACTGCAATATTTACTTTTCAGCTTCTGGCAACAAATGGCCACAAACCGATCAAAGGTGAAAGTGACGGTGAACCAGACAGTGCAGTCAGTGGCTGCATAAATCAGGACAGCGTGGATATTACACACGCGGACGGAGGACATCAGGAAATAAAACTGTTCATAATAAACAATGGGAATGTGTCTCAGGATCAGGTCGAGGATAATGACCAGGAGATCCGCCGCTCCAATGGCCCCCAGGTATCGTCTGACACATGGAGACAATCCACAATCTTTATAAAGTAGGACGGAGATGGTCATTACGTTAACTGTGAGGAAGGAAAATAAACCCATTATCCATCAGCCTGGAGGAAAAGGGACGCGTTTGATCGGGGACCCAGTGAGATTTTCAAATGTGTCCCTGCATTCAGGGATTTATTAAAATAATTGGAGCTGGAATAAAAAATGGGAAGGTCTCAAATACTGACAAAAATGTCAATTTTGGAATGTTGGGGGCAGAACGTTCCGGGGAATGTCAGTTATAGAATGTTGGGGACATAATGTTCCAGGGGATGTCAGTTATAGAATGTCGGGGGCAGAACGCTCCGGGGAATGTCAGTAATAGAATGTCGGGGGCAAAACGTTCCGGGGAATGGCAGTTATAGAATGTCGGGGGCAGAATGTTCTGGGGAATGTCAGTTACAGAATGTGGGAGACAGAATGTTCCGGGGAATGGCACTTGTAGAATGTCGGGGGCCGAACGTTCCGGGGGATGTCAGTTAAAGAATGTTGGAGACAGAACGTTCCAGGGAATGTTAGTTATAGAATGTCGGGGGCAGAACGTTCCGGGGGATGTCAGTTATAGAATGTTGGAGACAGAACGTTCCAGGATCTCCTTCAACTGTCCATCACCTTTCCCCTCTATCCACCCCACAAACATGATGTACTGTGCACAGGCTACATATCTGTCCAGCACGGGGTGCTGTACTGACCACATCATTGCAGTATCTACAAACGTCAACCAGATAGTCTGACCAGCACAGCGACCTGTGCAGTGATCACCCGTGAATTAATCTGTAACCCAGGAGCAGTTACACTCCCAGCTTGTAGGATCATGTACATCACTCCAGTGCATTGATCTGTAAACCTGGAACAATTACCCTCCCAGCATGTAGGACTGTGTACACCATCCCAGTGCATTGATCTGTAACCCAGGAGCAGTTACCCTCCCAGCATGCAGGATCGTGTACATCACCCCAGTGCATTGATCTGTAAACCAGGAACAGTTACCCTCCCAGCATGACGGACTGTGTACACCACTCCAGTGCATTCCTCAGTAACACTGTGTTAGATCCCCGCCCAGTGTGGGGAAACTTGAGCCCATGCCAGAGTGACAGGTTGTGCATTTAAAGCTCCATATATCCATTTTACCATGACAAGGGGGTGCTGTGCGCGTGAACATCACTGCCAAAGAGAGATGGTGGGGGAATCAGTTTAAATATCACCATATGGGAGGGGTTTGGGATATAGACAGAGGTGGAGAGACTGAGAGACAGTGTCATGGAAGGATGTGTTCCCAGGTTGCAGAAGGCTGAAATGTAGACACTTTGATAGCATCCTGTAACATGAGCCAGTCTTCCCAGGAAAGATGGGAAAAAGTGATATTGGTGTGAGGCCAGATGAGCATTTGTTCTGCATCTTTGTTACTGGAATTGCTTTTAACCGAATATATGACTCATTGGGAAGATTCTAACAATAATTTATCTTTGTTTAATTTTCCTTGAGTGTGACAGAGGGACCGTCCGCACGAGGCTGAGATAGTTTCCTCGTTCAATCGTATCAGACTCACCTCATTAACTACCCAGCCCACCCCATGATGTCTCTCACATTCAATTTTAGGCCGATTCTCAAACCCATCATGGCGGGTGGTACTCACCATCGCACGGATGCCCCTGGATATTCCGTTATCCCTGGCACTGGTGCCATCTTTAAAAGGCCAAAGGGCACACGGTTGAGCTTTCTCAGTTCGGAGCTGCCCTGCAGTTTACCTCGAACATGGCAGATCATGGGCAATTACACCGCCGTTTGTCGACAGGGGCACAGAGGTGCTGGTGGATGAGCTAGTACAGAATGAGACCATTGTCTTTCCAGAGGAGACCATACCATCAGACCCACCATGCATGGTCTGAGCTCACCACCTACCTCAGTGCGGTCTGAAGAAATGCCCAGCAATACAGGACAAGCATCAATAACCTTCCCCGCTCTGTCAGGATAAGGGTCACCGTATTCCCTCTGCTCCCTCACACTCACCTGTTATAGCACCGGCCCCCGAACAAGGCTCATGCTCCACCACTTTCACTGCCGCATGCAGCACCTTCGCCCCCCCTCTCCACTTCACCCACTCCCCTACACTAATAACACTGCAGGGATACAACACTGTTGGCTGACTCCCTCCGGACACCTCACCATGACACCGTCCCCCAACTTCACCAGCACTAAGAGCAAGGCCACCCACCCCTACCCTCACTCCAGCCCTCCCTTTCTCCCATTCCAGGAGAAACAGCCTGGAATAGGACAGAAAGGGCCAAGCTGAGTTGTGGAGTGCCCGATATCCATTCCCTCACGCCCTCCCCCTGCCATGTGGGCAGCACCCCTGGTACAATCCAGAGAGGGCGGGGACACCTTGTGTGGAGATTCTGAAACATCCACGTCCCACCGACCAAGTAAGGAGCAATGTTCAGTGAAGGTCAATTCTCACTTTAAATGCACTGGCAGCTCCGTTTCCCACCAGCACAACATAGAAGCTATGGCCCTGATGCCATCTCCCTTTTGTGTCGAGATGGCACAAATGGAATCCCCAAGGTCTCGGTGGGCAGGAGGGTGGGCTCACATCACATCGTCACCACTACCCCCCAGGAAGGGAGCACGGTGACTCCCTCTCACACCTCCCCCTGTAAACAGCTCAGATATTGAAACTAATCTGTGATAGTTACTGCTCTCCCCACTTGTCCTGAAATCTTCAACAATCTATGCTCATATACACCCAGGACTCTCTGCTCCTGCACCCCCTATTTCAAGGTACGGCCGGTTTTATATTGTCTTTCGAAATCTTTCCTAACAAAGTGCATCACCTCACAGCTGCCATATTCCTGAACACTACACCAACGTGTGATTGTACTGTTAGAGTTCCGCACTGTCCGCCATAGACTTTACAATTCTTCCAGGTTTGGTGCCATCCACAAACATTGAGATTGTTATAGCGTCACAGCTCCCATGCACCAACTGAACTTGTGCGACACTCACTAGTGTGAGCAAATGTAATACCGCTGTATTCCCACGGACAGAGTCGAATAATGACATGCTGTCAATGGAGCAACAAAAGGCCTGATTCAAACCAGACAGAGTGAATGAAATATTGACAAACCATAGAGAAGCGAATTCCAGATTGGCTCGAAGTTTCTGTATTGACATCAGGGTATTTATGTCATGAAGTCGAAAGTGTGTATGTACCTTTAAGAGAGAGGGAAAGCTGTTCTGAACTGAGAGCTTCCAAGCACCTGTGATATGATAGGATGGCAGACCCAGAGTGTGAAGGACAACTGAAAATATGTCACATTTGGCTGTGGAATAGTTCCCTAAGATGGTTGCTCCTTGGACAACAATTCAAATTTTACCAATCAGTTTAAATTATGCCACAGGATACTAAAACCAAAGCAAGTTTGAATGGATTGGTTTTCGGAAGTTCAACCAATGAGATGATCCAACGTTGTGCATTTTAAAAATGCAGGCATTTAGAAAATTGCTGACACAGTAAATGCCATCAACACAGAACCAAGAGATTAGGAAACACTCTCTATCAAAGGTACCTTTTCATATGGAACATATTCGCAGTAAAAAGAAAGAAGATGAACCAGGGAAATCTATGCCCACAAGAAGACACAAAAACAATAGCTGCATTATGATTTTGAAATTAGATGAGTGCAATTTTAGTAAGTTTCGTATTGAAACAGTATATCATTATAGAGTTGGAGTTGGGTAATAAGCAGTTAAGAGAACGAGGTCTCGGAATTCAGAATGCTTGATGTAAAATGCTCCTTTTCAGAGTTAAAAAATAAATTAACGTTATTATGTAAACAGTGGAAATTGGGAGTTCTCTCTCACGCATATTTTAACAGTTTACAAGGCAAATTGAGCATTTATTTAGTTTAAGTTCCCAGGTGAGCTTCACACCGCGCCATGACAATTCCTGTGTGTGTGTTTATCTGTGTGTCTCTGTGTGGGGCAGGTCTGGCTGTCTCTCTGGTGCTTAAAGCAGTGCAATGCCACTCTCTGCTGGCCTCCCCACGCCACTGCATTGGCATTGGCAGAGGGTGAAAACCAACAGAGATTCATTAAGAGAGGGGGAGGGAGAGGGCAGCTGATCACAGCACCATCCAAACTGATGTCTTAGCCATGTACTGATCTAAATGTCCTTCAAACATTGTAACTGTCACTGCTTTCACCCCTTGCTCTGGGAGTTCATTCCACACTTAAGCTATATTCTGACTAAAATAATTATTCTCATGACTTCTGTAAATCTTTTTCCTCACACTTTAAAATATCCCACAGTTTTGAATCCCCAACCGTAGGGAAAGGACATCAGCCCTTCAGCTTATCTGTACCCCTCATTATTTTATAAACCTCT
Organism: Chiloscyllium punctatum; assembly: GCF_047496795.1. Classification (NCBI taxonomy): domain Eukaryota; kingdom Metazoa; phylum Chordata; class Chondrichthyes; order Orectolobiformes; family Hemiscylliidae; genus Chiloscyllium; species Chiloscyllium punctatum. The sequence goes on from NC_092784.1 coordinate 31,420,161, forward strand.
GTAAAGTTACCACTTAACCTCAAACTCTCCATTGAAAAGAGCCCTGGCCTATCGAGCCTCCCCTTATAGCTCACTCCCTCCCATCCCAACAACATCCAAGTTAATGTTGGCTCAATCCTCTCCAGCTTAATAAGATCAAGGTCAGTAATATCAAAGTGAATAGTCAAGGCATTTTCTATGGGTGGGGAGATCAAAACTCGACGGTACAGGTTTAAGGTGAGAGGGGAACACTTAAAGTGACCTAAGGGGCAGCTTTTTCACCCAGAGGGTGGTGTGCCTTTGGAAAGAGCGGGCAGGATGACCAGACTGGACACAATATTCCAGAAGAGGCCTCACCAATATCCTTTACAACCTCATCATAACGTCCCAATTCCAATACTCAAAGGTCTGACTAATGAGGACAAGTGTGTTAAACACCTCCGTACCTATACTATCTATCTGAGATGCAAATTTTAAAGAATTATACCTGACGGCCGAGGTCACTCTTCTCCAACACTGCCAAAGGCCTTGCTTTTAATTGTATAGGTCCTTATCTTGTTTAATTTACAAAATCCAATACCTCGCATTAATCCAAACTAAACTCCATCTGCCATCCCTCAGCCCAGTGTGTGATATTACCACCTCCTCACTCTCCCCCTTTAAAATCTCCTCCATGCCTCTGGATGCCTGCACACTCTGTCCTTGAGTTTCACAAAGGCCCTGAGCTTGGGTTGCCGAGTGTGGTTTGGGGGAGGAGGAAAAGATTGCAGACACTGTCAATGGGGAGAAAAGGCTGGACAGTAATCAGCGGCCTAGTGTCATTTCATTGTTTTAGGAAGAGGGCAGTTGCACGTTCGAGGTGGGTAATAGTGATCGGTGTTTTGGGACCAGAAATTATGCTACTTGTTGTCTGTGGTGTTCAGTGATAAAAATCTATTCGAGAAACTTCATTGGGCAGACTGTGACTGCAGGGTTTTTTTCCTTAATTTTGTAGATTACAGATAATAGCGATTGAAGACGGCCATAGTTAATTTCGATAGCACAACACGTGCACTCAATATCCCAAAGATGAGACAAATATCTTGCATTTGTTTAACAATACAAAGTGTTTTGTGTAGTTCAGTAATGGGAAACTGATTATAATAAATCCACACCAAGCTGAAAGCTGGTACTTAAAATATGTCCTAAGTCTGGGTATGGTAGTGTAGTGGGTAGTGTCTCTGGCTCTGAACCAGAACTCTGGATTTGATTTTTATTCCTGAACTTGTGTGGTAGTGTTCCTAGCTCTGGACGAGTAGGATTGGATTCAAGTCTTGCCTGTTGCAGAGGTATGTCACAGCATGTCAGAACAGGCTGATGAACAAACACACAGGAGAATAATGTTACAGTTTTATGGGTATTGCCAAGAGATGCTAGTGTCCCTACCTCTGAACACAAAGGTCTTGGTGTAAATCCCACAGAAGTGTCTCAGGATAAATCTGAACAAACTGATTAAACTGGTTGTAGAATTGTGACCTAATGGAGAAAGAAGTGTCAGTATTTAATTTCAGAATTTAGGCCCGGGATGACTGAAAGCACAGCTCTTCGTGTTGATTGGAGTCACATCTTGCAGCTGTGCAGGTTTATAAAATCAGAATGGTCATGTGCAGGGTGAATAGTTAGGGTTTTCCCCTAGGATAGGGGCGTTCAAAACTAGAGGGCATTGGATGAAAGTGAGAGGGGAAATGTTTTGAAGAGGCTTAAGAGGAACCTTTTCACGCAGAGGGTGGTGTGCATATGGAATGAGCTGCCAGAGGAAGTGGTGGAAGCTGGTACAACTGCAGCCTGTAAAAGACATCTGGGTACTGAAAGGCCTGCCGAGCTTTACCAGCAATTTCTGTATTTCTTTTAAAAAAATGCATTCATTTTAACACAGGTACTCTAAACATATTTAATATTTATTTTTAATGAATTGGTGCATATATGCATATTTTCAAATTTACCAAGACAAGGGTATGGCTCTGTGCGAGATGGCAACAATAATCCAACGACATGGAACAGGGAATGTGATGGAGACATAGTTTGGACATTATACAAGGAGACCTCACATGATCCACTTTGAGAGAGGATGATATTATTGTGTGATTCAACTCAGAGAGGGAGACAATGTGATCTTCCTGAGAAGGAATGGTCTATTACACTCTCTCTCTCTCTACCTCATTATTCATCATCACAGCAATATGTGTTAGCTAAAAAAAAAGCACCCATACGGTCATCATTACCATTCTCATTTTTAAAGAATTCATGCAGTGTGGAAACAGGCCCTTCGGCCCAACAGTCTATACCAAACTTCCAAACAGTAACCTTGCCCGGCCCGTTCCCTGAGATTTACTTCTGACTAATGCACCTAACCTAGAAATCCCAGAATACGACAGACAAATTAGCATGACCAATCCACCAAGTGTACATTGTTTGAGCTGTGGGTGGGAACTGGAGCACCTATTAGAAGCTCACGCAGTCAAAGGGAGAATGTACAAACTCCACACAGACAGTCGCGCGAGGCTGGAATAGAACCCCTGTTCCTAGCGCTGTGAGGTAGCAGTGCGAACCACTGAGGCACTGTGCTACCCTTTGAGTGATTACTGACCAGAATTGATTGGAATCTTCTCACTGCCTAATGTAAAGGGAATTCAGCCAAATCCAACTGTTGCAGGATGAAATCCCATTGCTAGCAGCTTGTGTGAGTAGAATATCTTCAGAAGCCGGATCACATTTTGGGCATTCTCTCAATTTTCCCTTTTGTCATAAGTTACACTAATATTTGGACAAAGTTCTTTCAACTTCAAATTGTAGAGATTGTGTGTGTGTGTCTCAGCATTTTATGCAGGCAAATATTGATTATATATTTGCAATACCCAAACAGTTTGCCATTCATCTTTCCATCATAGTTTAAATAACATTGCTCTGGATCATAAACGTGCTATTTGAGCAAATTAAAGAAACTAGCTTGACTTGTTCCTAATACTGACCCTGAACCAGTCTAAGACCTTTATTATCGGCCATATCACCCACCTGGTCACATTTAGCATTTGTTGTGAGCAGTGGAGGAGTGGGACGAGAAAAGGAAACAGTGAGCCAAAAATTCGGGGAACTATAGACCGGTGAGCCTGATGGTCAATAGTGGTGGGTAAGTTGTTGGAGGGGATTCTGAGGGATAGCATTTATATACATTTGTGAAGGCAAGGGGTGATCGGGGTTGTCAACGTGTCTTTCTGCATGGGAAATCATGTCTCATTAATTTGGTTGAGTTTTATGAAGATGTAACCAAAAAGATTAATGAAGGCAATTTTGTTCACATCAGTGGTGCTGAACATATTTGGCACATTTGCTTAATCAGTCAGAGCGTTGAGTATAGGGTTTGTGGTGGCATGTTGCATCTGTACACCGTGTTGGGAAGGCCATTTTAAGAAAACTGCATACAACGTGGTTGTCTGCAGAAAAGATTTACACAGATGTCACAGGGAGAGGTTGATTAGGTTGAGGTGTTTCTCCCTAGAGTGTCAGAGGCTGAAAGGTGACATTATAGATGTTTATAAAATCATCAGGGGAATGGATGTTCTGAACAGCCACGTTCTGCTCTTCAGGGTAGGGGAGACCAGTTTCAGAGGCATAAGTTGAAGGTGAGAGGGCGAACGATTTAGAAGGGAGCTGAAGAAAAATGTTTCACACAGAGAGTGGGGTATGTACAGAAAGTGCTGTCAGAGGAAGTGGTGAAGGCGGTTAAAGTCACACATTTAAAAAGTATCTGACAGAGGAGGGATATTGGCCAAATACTGGCACATGGGACGAGATCAGATTTGATATCTGATCGGAGCGAACAGGTTGGACTAATGGGTCTGTTTCTGTTCTGCATGACGCTCTGATTCTATGAGAAGGATGACGAAAAATTCTAAAATGACCTTTCAAGTGTAAATTCTCTTCACTGGAAGTTTATCGTGCCTCTATGCTCACATTGATTGAAAGCTGCGTTACTAACTATTTGACAGGGAAGTAAGTCACGGATACTGGATTACAGATATGAAAGTGGGGCTGAGTCCACAACCTGATCAGCCACAAGCGTAGTTCCTAGTGGAGAAGGCTCAATGTATCTAATGACCCACTCCTGCTCCTCAGTCGCATATTTCTGTGTTCCATTCAGCCCCTCATACCTGCTCGACAGGGACAGTTGGAGGCCAGTTATTCCTATAATCTGGTGTACAGAAGCTGAGGAGACCATTCACCCTCTCAAGACTGTCACACATGCTTTCAAATGAATTGGGAAGTGTAATTGGAAAATTCATGCACAGGTATGAAAGAGGCCCCTCATCTCTCTTCACAGAGCTTCCCCTCTCTGCAACTTGTGCCTCATTTGTTGGTCATGCAGTCGACACAGCCTGACTCTAAATACAGCCAGTATACTCAGCAGAGATGGCTCACAAAATCATCTGGTCTCCCTGACTGCAATATTTAGTAATTGCACATTTATGACAATAACAATCACTAATTCTCCAATAACATAATCTGAGAACATCAGAAACAGGGAGAGGTCATTCACTCCCCAAGACTGCCTTGCCCTTCACTAAGATCATGACTGATCTGCTGTTTGTCTCAAATCCTCTTTCATACCCAATTCTTCATCGCCCTCAACTCTCTGTCAGGTCAATATCCATCTACCTCTTCTTCAAATACTTTCAGTCATCTTGCTCCCTAACATTCTTGAGAAGAGATACCCTGACATTCAATACCATTTGTTTGAAGAAAACACGTGTTGTTCCTATACAATGGCCTATTGATATTGGCAAAAGAGGTTGTCTCAAGGGTTCAGGTAAAAATGACTGGCCCTGATATCAAGCAGTGGTTGGCTTTTGTTGACATCAAGGAACTTAACAAAACTGGACTTAATGGGAATCAGACTAAACTGTCCAGTGTTTGGAGTCAAACATGGCACAAAGGAAGATGTTCATCATCTCTGTCCTGGGTCACCTCTGTGCGAGATCCTCAGGGTAGCTTCCTCTTCACAAACATCTTCAGCTACATCAACAATGTCTCCCCGCCCCCACCCTCCGCAACATAAGATCAGAAGTGGGGATGGTCACTGAAGATTCCACAATGTTCAGAACATTTTTATCCTGTCAGCTCCTGATCCGGTCTCTGTCCATGTGCAGCAAGACCCAGACACCAGTCAGGGTTGTGCTGTTTAATGGTCTGTAACATTCATGTAACAGCACTGCCTTGCACTGCACATTGTCACAGTGAAATATAGTTCATTCAGCAGCTCACGTGGTTTCACAGGAATGTGAGGAAGTCATTCAGCCCATTGACAGTATTAGTGTAGAACAGGGACAGCCCAATCATTGCTTCCAGCCTATTACTCAGGAAGGGAAGGAGTCTAGTGTGATGGACAACACCAGAGCTCCTCGAAAATATTTGAAGGCGGTAGCCTTGACTCTAATGTTTTCGTTTTTTCAAGGAAATCTTTACTGTCTGTTCCAGATGGAATGTGAATGGTCAAACTATTCGGTGTGAAGCAAACACCATTTCTTTAAACACGGAAGATAAAATGAAACCAAAGAAAGAGTAATTCAGAATAATGGAATTCTATTGGAAAAGTTAACAGAATAATAGATCGTGGAGCGATTACGAATGAACTGTTCCAATATAAGAAAATCCCATAAACACAGCCCTTAGCAAAAAGAAATATTCAGACACAGAATGTCACAAATATTTCTCCAATCCAGGAATTAAAAACAGCAGCAAGAGAAAATTCAGAGAGAGTAGCAGCCAGGAGACATTCACTGAAGCTTCCCACTCTGTGTAGACCCCAATATATTCTGATGTTGCTGATAAACCAAAACCCAGAGATCCTAATCTGTGAGAGTTGCCCACACCCATTCAAGCTGCATTAAAATAAACTCAAGGCCTCCCTCGCTGTTTACCCAGTGGTCTTAACTAGCCAGCTCCTTCAATCTCTCTCTGAAAAGAAACCAGGACAAAATAACCTCTTAAAGTTGCAGTATCACACTTGTCAGCACATCGAGCTGTCAAACAGCAACCCAATCAGGCCCTTGGCCATGTCCAACCGGACAAGGATGAAGTCATTCAGTCCTTTGAGTCAATTACACTGAAACAGAATGAGGCCATTCAGCCCGTTGAGCCACTTATACAGGAACAGGAGGAGGCTATTCATTCATTGAGCCACTTATATAGGAACAGTAGGAGGCCATTCCCAATTCAATGCACTTACACAGGGGCAGAATAGGGTAACTGATGCTGATCCTGATGAATGGCTTATGCCCAAAACGTCGACTCTCCTGCCGTGCTTTTCCAGCAAACCACTGTCTACTCTGATCTCCAGCATGGGCTGTCCTCACTGTTTCCTAATTGATTCTCTAACATGATGAACAATTGGAGCAGAGGCTGAACCGACAGATTGTTCCACGGTGTACCTCGTGGCGCCATCGCTCATGATACACACGTGGGACTTTAACGTGGTTTACTCGCAGTGAGGAGGGAAGCCATACGTCTTGTGAGAAGTCTCAAGAAGGCATGTTCCATCTCCGAGGTGACAGCCTAGTGTTCTTTATGCAGGTCAGAAGCTGGTGGGAATGGCTACCTGTATCAGATGGAAGGTATTGTGGGTGCTGTTGGGGATTGTGAACAACATAACCTTCATTTCAGGTTCACACGCCGATTAGATTAGATTACTCATAGTGTGAAAACAGGCCGTTCAGCGCAACAACTCCACACCGACCCGCCGAAGCGCAACCCACACAGACTCATTCCCCTACATTTACACCGTCACCTACCACTACGGGCAATTTAACTGGGCCAATTCTCCGAACCTGCACATTTTAGGACTATGGGAGGAAAGCCACGCAGACACAGGGATAATGTGCCAACCCCATACAGAGAGTCGCCTGAAGTGGGAATTGAACCCCGGTTTCTGGCGCTTTGAAGCAGCAGTGCTAACCACTGTGCCACCATGCCGACTTCGCATTCATGTGGGAAGAGTTAATTAAGGCATATAACTCTGGGGAAAGTCACGTTAGACTGATGAATGGACTCTCTAAGTTCAAATAGTGCTGATCTTATTCATGTTGAGCTTGTCTAGTGCTTGTCCTGTTCAGTGTATCCTGTATGCCTTACTCTGTCGAAGTCAATGTCCACCCGATGATCTGTCTGGCCATGCTTACTTTGATCTGCTCCACTGCTCATAAATAAAGTGTTTCCCTGTACTGAGGTACATGTGGCAATAAATCAAACCAATCAATCCTGAGTAAAGTATGGAATTTATCACCCTATCAATGTATCTTTGGGAAATCAGTGATCACTGCCACTCCTTGTGTTCCAGCATCGCCATTTCTTCGTCTCTCACAGCTCTACCGATTAAGTACTCAGCCAATGTGCCAAAAGTCTTTTTCAATACCCTGTTTACCTTTGACTCCACTCTTAGAGAACCGTGCACTGAACAGCAAGGTCTCTATGCCCACTGCACCCATTTAGACCCACCCATTGACCATGAAACTCCTACCTTGATTTGAGTTTCCAAAATGCAAGACCTCACACGTCTATGTTAAACTCCATTTGCCATTTCTCAACGTACATCCCCACCTGATAAAAGTCAAGTTGCAATTTCTGATAAACGACCTTCAGCTGGCGTCTGTAGCTGTACTTCCTATTCAGTAAAACCCCTTCTGTATTAAAGTGACCAGACATGATTTCGGCTTCATAACACCTCCCTCCTTCAGGAAAATAAAAACATGAAACAGCAGAATGAAAAGATGGCTTCATTTCTTTTCCTCTAATTCTTAATCCCATTATTATGAATTACAAAAGTATTAATCTCAGTCATACCATACATATTAATTCTGCACACATAACTAACATTGCAATAAGTCAAATCTTATCTGAACCTTTTCCTTTAAATCTGCGATAACACGTCTGCTATCACATTTTAGGATCCACAGCATGTACAATTTGTAAGTTTAAAGTTTGTAAGATAACACTCCCATGAAATAGTCTCATATTCTGGTTTTAAAATATTCTAAAAAATGCGAGAGGTTTGTCGTTGTCCACGATCATCTCTGACAATTTGTTTATCAAATAAACATTAAAAAAATGTCAGTCCAGTTCGAAACTCAATCATTCTTTTTCAATAATGGAGTCGTTGCATGTTTTTTTTCTGGTGGATATCAGTTTTTTTCGGCAAGTAGCTAATTGGCCATTCAATGCCATCATCATCTTACTGTATCAATATGTCTCCGAGCCCGATATCCCTCGCATCAAATGCAATTTTCAAAGGTTTTCAAAATATTTAGTTCAGCTAAAACTGGTGCGGTGATTAATCCTGCTTTAAAATTCTCAAATGCCTCCTGGTATTGTTCTGTCAACTACAATTCTGTGTTCTTCTTTAATAAATCCATCAGTGGTGCCAACATGCTGCTGAAGTTTGGAACAAACTTTCGATAGAATCCACTCAGTTCCAAAAATCGAAACTCCTCGTTCTTCGAGAATGGTTGTGAAATTCCTCAAAACCCTTCGTCTTTGTGTTCCATGGGGTCAACCTTCGATGGCCAATGTAATGTCCCAAGAACGTCACCTCTGCCTTCGCGAATTGTTTTCTTTAAGTTTATTCCCAAGTTTGCTTCTTGAAATCGTTCAACATGATCTGCCAATTGTAACATGTGAGCTTTCAATCACTTGCTAAAGAACACTACCTCATACACAATTTGTTCATCTGGCCACAACTCTGTTCCTGAGTCTTAAATGTGATTGGAGCATTATTCATTCACATGACGTACGCTAACGTTTTGGTCATCTCCGGTATCTTTACCAGATAGTTGAACTGACTCAACACTTTTTAAATTTGAATGGGTCCACTAAACCTTGCTTTGAAGGGATTTCCTACCATTGGTCGCAATACTATCACGTCATCCCCACGGAAAATCGTCAAAGTTTCAGAGTTTTTAACTGCCACCTGCTTCTTTCCATTCTGTGTCCTCTTCAGGTGCTGTTTAGCTAACTCACCTACTCCATCTAATTTCTCCCTCACGTCAGATACATAATCCAAGTGTGAGATCTCCAATTCCGGTCCTGTTAGTTTATAGTTAATTAATTTCAAAGGACATCTAATTTCATATACGAATATTAAGTCAAATGAAGCAAAATGAGTAGATTTATTTGGGGCATCTCTAATGGCAAACAATATAATGAGACGCCTTTATTCCAATCATTCGGTTAATTCTGACAGTACGCCTGTAATATCATCTTCAGCGTCTGATGCCAACTTTCCAAGACACCCTGGGATACGGGATGCGATGCACTTGTTTTAAACTGCTGTGTGCCGAAGCTATCCATGTCGTCCTTAAACAACTGATTGGTAAACTGAGACCCTTGATCTGACTGAATCACAATGCGTCGCCCACAGTGAGTAAACAAAGCTACCAACTCCTCCACCCCACGCCCCCCCCCCTCCTTTTGACTTTATACTCCGTAATGGAAGTGCCTTTGGAAATCTGGTGGACACATCCAGTATGATCAGCAGATTTTGGTTTCCACTTTAATTTGGAAAGGGTAGCTACACAACTAATCATAACTCACATGAAAGTTTCTTCGAATACAGGGATTGGCAACAACTGTGCTGGTTTTATTACTGCCTGCGACCTACCTCCCATTTGGAATGTATGACATGTACAACAAAAATAACCATGTCCTTGTGCATTCTAGCCCCTAGAAAGGCATTAGCCTGAGTCTTCCGTGCATCCACTCCTTTGTTTTTTTCTTTCGGTTTTCCTTCCTCTTGTAACTTATGACAGTGGGATCTTGTTACTACACTATCTGGAAAAATCCCTGGCTAATTTTCTTTTAATTCCCCTGTTCCTTGGTCTTACTTTGGCTTCTCCACCATAAGGGGTGCCTCTCCTACCTTGGATCCTACTAAGTCATTGCCAAGAACAAACTGCATTCCTGGAACTGAAAACCTGTCACTCAATCTCACTGTTACTTCCCCAACCTTGGCTTCGCACTCCAAACTAATGTTGAACAGGGAATGCTTAATTTCTGTCCCCATTCCACAAATTATCACGCTGTTGAGTAACAAATCAGAAAGAGTGAAAATACTTCCATCTGTTACTATTGGAGGCTGAGAGAAAGTGAGGACTGCAGATGATGGAGATCAGAGTTAAAAAGTGTAGGGCTGGAAAAGCACAGCAGGTCGGCAGCATCCGAGTGGCAGGAGAGTTGACGTTTCAGACATAAGTCCTTCATCAGGAAAGTGGGGGGTAAGGGAGGGGGAAAGGGGTTGAGAAATAAATAGGAGGGTGTGGATGGAGCTGGATGGGAGGTAGCTTGGAAGGCAATAGGTAGATGCAGGGAGGGGGTGTTGGTGACAGGTTAGAGACGAGGGTGATGTGGATAGGTGGTAGGACATTTGGAACCCTCAAACTATACAGCATCAACGTTGACTTCACCAATTTCCAAATCTCCCCTCCCCCACCTAATCTCAGATCCAACCATTCAACTCAGTACTGCCCTTTTGAACTGTTCTAACTGACCATCTTCATTCCCATCTATCCACTCCACCTTCCCCGCCGACATATCACTGTCACTCCCACCGACATTTTCCTATCGTCCTCCCAGTGACCCTCCAGCCAGCCCAGCTCCTACCCTCGTATTTATCTTTCAGCCCACTCGTGCCCCCGCCACATTCCTGACAATGGGTTTACGCCTGATACGTCGATTGTCCTGTTCTTCTGATGCTGCCTAATCTGTTGTGCCTTTCTGGCTCCTTCCTTCTCAACAATTGGATACTGAACAGATCCCGTATCTTGCAAAATTATAACTTCTTGTCCTCCCCCTACATCGCATTTTTTCTTAGTAAGGTTTATCTACGGAGGCAAATTCTTTATAGAGATCAGGCACTGACTCCACACACAGCCCCTGCTTCGGCTGTGCAGCTCTTCGGTTCTACTTGGGGTTTCCTTTACCAGGTTCACGAATACCACTCGCTTAAACTCTTTTACGACATCTTTTCCCAACCCCCAGCACTGTTTGTCCCAGCTTACTGCAGTGAAAACAACTTTTCCCAGTGCCCTTCTTAAACCATCGGCACTGTAATTTTATGTGTTCCTCTCCGTTATAATGAGAACACCTGAGGCCCTTCACCACCTTTCAACCCCTTTGGGCATCTTTTTCACCGGTGGTAAACTATTGCCAGTGTGCTTTTCTCTATGTTTTGTTAAGTAGGATCTCCCCTTCTCCCAATTTCTATCCCTCAACAGGATGAAAATCCTCCCAGAAGCTAAATTTCATCTCATGCACCAATCCATACTTAACAGCCATTTCTGCTGTGCTTCTCACTTCTTGAACTTACTGTTCATTCACATGAATTCTTACCGTCTCTGGAAGTGAATCTTTAAAGTCATCCAGCAGAATAATCTCCCATCGAGCCGCGCAGGTCTTATCTTTTTTTAAGGCCTGCACACATTTATCAAAATGACCGTGGTTATTTCTTTCAAACTGAACATAACTCTAACCTTGTTCCATCTCTATAATTCTGAACCGCTGTCTATATTCTTCTCGTACCAATTCATAAGCACTCAAAATATCCTGTTTAACATCTGCATAATCTATTGCTCCCTCATGTGACAGCACTGCACATACCTCTCAAGCTGTGCCAAACATCTTAGTCTGAACGAGTATTAACCACATGTTCACTGGATACACCATCTGCCGAGCCAATTTTGCAAATGAATTAAAAAAGGTTTGGGCATTTTTTTCACCGATATATTGCAAAGTATTAACAAAGTTGCATACATCCCTACGTTCTCCCCTCATCTTCATTCTGCTAATTAAATTCTCTTATCTAATTCCAAACTTCTGAATTTTAACTTCTCCCTGTCTTCCTTTTTCCTCACTTTCTCTTTCGCGATCTTCTCTCTCTCTTTCTGTCTCTCTCTTTATCTTCTAACTCCAATTGCTCCACATGCAATTTAAGTTTTTTCTAACTCGACTGCAGTTGCCTGCTTCTCTGATACACCAAAGTGCTTGACCACTCCATTATCGTGACAGCTTTCCTTTTGTCTCTGGTGAAACCCAATTCTAATGTACATGTTCATTCTAAAAGTATGTCCTTCTTTTACCTTTCTAATCTTTGTCGGCAAATTGGTGATTCATCTTCAAATCTCAGAACCTCTTTAGTAATGTTAAAAACCTTTCCTTTTAATTTAACCAACCACAAGGAAACAAAATTAAATGAATTTTGTCGCCTGTTTTATTTGAAGATCTAGGTCACTAACTGCCAAGTGATGGAATCTTCTGGGAGCTTTTGCACCCCAAATCTGTTGAAATCTGTCCATATCCTGTCGAAGAAGCCCTCAGACCCTTATGATGGCGATATCGAACTCCCCTGTTCATTTACCAAACACCCAGAAAGGCTCACCTTGCCTCGTACTCTGTTAAAACATGAGTGACAGAGAAGACCCAAATTCGATTATTAAGAGAAAAGTAACCATTTATAAGTATGCAAGTGTGCTCGCTGAGCTTGAAGGTTTGTTTTCAGATGTTTCGTCACCATGACTGGGTAACATCATCCGTGAGAGTCTCTGGTGATGCACTGGTTGTATGTCTCGTCTTTCTATTTATAGGTCTTGGTTTCTTAAGATGCGTGATGTCATTTCCAGTTTTATGTTCAAGGGAAGGTAGATAGGATCTAAATTGATGTGTTTATTGATGTGCTTCTGGCTAGAATGTCATTCTTCTAAGAACTTTCGTGTGTGGCTTTGGGCTAGGAAGTGTGTGTTGTCACAGTCAAGGTGGTGTCCTTCTTTGTATGTATGTATGGCAACTAGTGATAGTGGGTCATGTCTTTTGGTGGCTAGTTGGTGTTCATGTATCCTTGTAGCATGACAACAAAACAGTTCAGCAGAATGAGAGTATGAAAATGGAAGTATTTCCACATCAGAAACCACGTTAGGTCACTGAGTGCAGGGCTGATGGGTGAATGGGTCTCAGTGAGAATTGGGGAACAGACAGCAAAATTGCATTGCAGGTATTGCAGCTCGAAACTGCGTATTCATGTAGTGCTGTAGACCACAGCATCAGGAGAGGCAGACATGCATTAGTCCACAACCTGTAACTTTTTGCCAGGATAACACCTCAATCTGCCATTACCATCAACACCATCTATGGCTCAGTGACGAGTGTGGGTCAACATATCAGAGTCAGAATCACATGAACCTTAACCTGATGCTAACTCATTAAAGCTACCGGACTTGACCAACTGATCTGAACGAAGCCCTGCATTTCTGCCACAGTCAGTCATACATGGTGATGGACGATTAAACAAATGTTGGAGGAAAGAGCTCCCATCCTAAATAATGGAACAGACCGGCACATCATTGTAAAAGAGAAGGATGTTATATCTTCACCATCCTCTGCCAGAAGTGTTGAGTCGATGATACACCTCACCCTCATCATGATGCCCACAAAATCACAGATGCCAATCTTCAATCAATTCGATTCGCGGTACATATCATGAAGAAACAGCTGAACACAATAGATACTACAAAGGCAATGTGCCCTGACTGCATTCCTGCAATAGGACTGAAGACTTGTGCTGCACTACAAGCCATGTCCCTGGGGAAGCTGTTTCATTCCAGATACAACTCTAACATGTCCCTGGCAATGTGGAAAATTACTCAGTTATGTCCCATTCCCTAGAGTGGATTAATTACAATCTGAGCAATTACTACCTCCGGAGTCCCATCACGACAGTAAAATTGGTGGGAGTTCTTTTTGACAGAGCCGTCAAGCAGCACAGAAATAACCTGTTCAGTGTGGTTTCCGACAGGATCCCATGTGGAGATGGTGCTGCTGTGGCAATGTTACTGGATTACTAATCCAGACCAGGCTAATGCTCTGGCAGCTGGTGGAAGTTAAAAACAATTAATAAAATATCGAGATCTAAAATCTGATATCAGTAATAGTGACCTTGAAGCCAATATCGATTGTAAACAGAATTTCCTTCTCCAATATACTTTTAGGAAGTGAATCTCCCGTGATTTCCTGGGCTGGCCGAAGACTGACTCCAAAGACCCTGACATGTGATAAACATTTCAATGGTCTCTGAAACGGCCAAGCAAGGGCACTCATTTGTATCAAACTACTCCGAGGTATGAAAGGATGAAACCGGACCGAACATCCGTCCTCAGAACCAGTGTCGGAAAAGGGAATGGGAACACAGTCCTGTCGACCCTGCAGAGATCCCCTTCCTAACATGTGAGAGCTTGTGACTGCATTAACAGAGCTTTCGCACAGACTGCGCTGAAACAACGGGAAAGGAGTAGGTCATACAACACTGTGAGCTTCCCCATTCTAGTTCATGGAAAAAATCTCCTCAATGCACTTACCTCACATGATATACATATCCATTAACGTGAGTAACCTTGGGAAGCTATAAAATAGGAAGCGCAGTAGTACGTTTGGTCCATCGAATTTGCTACCCAATTCAATGTAATCATGGTTGGCCCTTTATTTCCACACCGTACTCCTGCTCTCCCACGATCCCTTTACTGTCTCTAAATCCTTATTTATAATCTTTGTCTTGGTTTCCAGGTGCGAGAGAATTCCACATATGACCAGTAAGTAAGTACAGGCATTTATTCTCATCTCAATGAAGAATGACCTGTCTGTACCTAATACTGTGGCCCATTGTTTTATACGTCTCAGCCAGGGGAATTATCACCCTGTCAGAGTTTTATATATTTCACTGAGATCTCCACTCATTTTCCTAAACCTCATGGAATACTGACCCAGTCACCCTAAGCTCTGCTCCCACAACAAGCCTGTCATACCAGAGATCAGTCTGGTCATCCTTCACTCATCTCTGTCATTGACAGATTTGTCCTTTATTAGGTAAGGAGATCGAAACAGCCCACAATACTGCACGATGTTTGAGCTGACGTCTCACCAAGTCCCTGTACAGCTACAGTAAGATACCCTTTCTCCTGGACTCAAATCCACCTGAAATGAAGGTCAGCACACCATTTATCTTCTTAACTGCTTTCTTTCCTGCAATATTTCTTTCAGTGTCTGGTGTACAAGGAGATCCAGATCCTTTTCAATGTTATAGCTCCCCACCTCCTGGTTCTATGTACACTGGTGAGAGTGGCAATGTCATTCCTAGTATTGACTTCTGGTTGCAGGACTCGATGCGCTGCATGAAGCTCAGAGGTTTATGCAGAAGGAAACAACAACAAGGAGCATACGTCCCTTTGTAGATCAGCATGTTTCAACCAATCCCTTTCAAATGCTATGCTGCCAATTTATCGTTTCCACCAAAGGGCACACCGTCACTTCTATCCACATTGTTCTCGCTCTGTGATGTATTTACCCATTCACTCCACTTGTCTTAGTCTTCTCAGTGCTTTTTTACATCCTCCTCACCCACTCACAATCCCACATCCGTTAGTTCTGTCAGCAGTTTGGGATATATTGTAACTGATTCCAGCAACCAAATGTTTAAAGGGCATTGTGAATAGCTGGGCCCCATGCACTGATCCCTGTAACACCTCAGCAAAATTCCTCTGTTAATTTCTATTTATTTATTTCATGAATCTAGGTGTCACTGGCTAGGCCAGCATTTATTGCCTGCCCCTAATTGCCCTTGAGAAGGTGGTGGTGAGTTGACTTGTTGAACGCTGCAGTCCACCTGCTGCTGTTGACCTCCAATGAATTCCAGGATTCTGACCCAGCTACTGTGAAGGAACGGTGATATATTTCCACGTCAGGATGGTAACTGGCTTGGAGGGGAACCTAAAAATGATGGTATTCCCATACATCTGCAGCCCTTGTCATTCTGGATAGACGTGGTCGTGAGTTGGGAAGGTGGTCTCTGAGGATCTTTGGTGAATCATTTCATTGCAGCATGTAGATAGTAAAACACTGCTGCTGCTGCTGCTGCTGCTGAGCCTCGATGGTTGAACATTGTGGATGAAGGGACAGTCAGACTGGTTGCTTTGTTCTGGATGGTATAAAGCTTCTTGAGTGTTGTTGGAACTGCACTCATCCAGGCAAATTGGGAGTCTTCTATTACACTTCTGACTTATGCATTGTAGATGATGGACAGACGTTAGGATGTCAGGATGTGAGTTCGTCGCCGCAGTATTCGTAGCTTCGGACCTGTTCTTATATTTTACTGTGTTTATGTAGCGAGACCAGTGAGTGTCTGAGAAATGATAACCCACCAGGAATCTGTCACTGATAGTAACACGATTGAATGCCAAGGAGCAGGTTAGATTATATTTTACTGGTGATGGTCACTGTCTGGCATTTGTGTGGTCTGAATATTACTTGCCACTTGCCAGCCTGGATACTGTCCAGATCTTGTCACATTTGAACATGGACTGCTTCAGTATGTGAGGAGCCACAAATGTTGCAGAACATTGTACAATCATTAGCGAACATCCCCACTTCTGACCTTAAACTAGAGGGTAGGTCATTGATGAAGCAGACCTGAAGAAGTTTTCAGCCACTGCTCGAGGGACTCTGAGACATGGAGCTGAGTTGACTGACCTTCATCAACGATGACCACCTTACTCCGTGTCAGGTATCTATCTAACCGGCAGGGAGTTCCCTCTGATACCCATTGATTCCAGTGTTGCGAAAGCCCCTGATACCAGACTTGGTCGAAGGCAGCCTTGATTTAAAGAGCTATCGCCCTCACGCCACCTCTGGAATTCCGCTCTTTTGTCCATGTTTGAACAAAGGTAATGAGGTCAGGAGCTCAATGGTCCTGGTGGAGACCAAACTGAGCGTCATTGACCAGGGCATTGCTGAGCAAGTGCTGCTTAAAAGCACTGAGATCTTCCACCACTTTACTGATGATCGAGAGTAGACTGATGGAGTGGTATTTGGCCGGAATTGGATTTGTTCTGCTTTTTATATACAGGAGGTACTTGGAGTAATTTTCCACATAATCGGGGAAAGCCATTGTTGTAACTGTGTTGAAACAGTTTGGCTAGGGAAGTGGTAAGTTATGGAGCAGAGGTTTTCAGTACTATTGCCAGAACGTTGTCAGATTATGGAGCCTATGGAGTATCCAGTGTCTCCAATCGTTTCTGGATATCGCGTGGACTGAATCGAATTGGTTGATGACTGGGATGTGAATTGCTGAGGACCATTGGAGGAGGCTGAAATGGATCATCCACTCAGCACTTCTGACTGAAGTTTGTTGCAAATGGACCAGCCTTATCTTATACACTGAAGTCCTCGGCTCTTCCATAATGGAGGAAGGGTTTATTTGTGGAATCTCTTCCTCCAGTGAGTTGTTTCTAGACTAGGTGTGGAAGGACTGCAGAGCTTCGATCTGATCCTCTGCTTGTGGGATGACTTAGCTCTGTCTATCACTTATTGCTTATGCTGTTTGGTGCACAGGTTGTCCTGTTTGGTGACATCACCAGGCTGACACCTCATTGTCAGGTATGCCTCGTGCTGCTCCTGCCATCCTGCACACTCCATTGAACCAATGATGATCCTCTAGATTGATGGTAATTGTTGTGAGGGGGATATACCAGGCCATGAGGTTCTGTGGTGTACAATTCTGCTCCTACAGATGGACCACAGCACCTTGTGGACACCCAGATATGAGCTGCTAGATCTGTTTGAAGTCTGTCCTATTAAGCACCGTGATAGTACCACCCACAATGGTGGAGGCTATTCTCAATGTGCTGGTGTGACTTTGTCTCCACAATGACGATGTGGTGGCCACTCTTACCGATAATATTTTCCTTGTATTGTTTGAGCTTTCTGTGAAGACAGAACTGAAGTAGTGGCTTCATAGTTCTGCGATTTTCCTGTTCCCCATTCTCCATTCTCTTGTCTCAAACGGTAAGGAAACTGCACTTGTTTTCTCATATGTCTCACCTTGACATGATTTAACAAGTTCTTACCCTTCATTCTTATAATCCTTGTGAATATACTCTTCAGAAACTCATCAATTCTTGTCTTGATAATTGACCTTCCACACCATACACTCACAGGAGCATCGACTCTGTGCCGACATAAGTACAGCACGATCTATATTAGTCCCACTTTCCTACAGCAGGTCCATAGCCTGGAATGTTAAGACACTTCCAAGTGCTCGTCCAAGTACTTTTTAATGATTGTGAGGTTACCTGTTATGGTTACCTCTCATGAAGTAATCCAAGAACACAACACCCTCTATGTGAAAAAAAAGTTTCCATCCTCTCTGAACCTCAAACGTTTCATTTAAAAAGTGTGCTCGCTGGTTCTTGACCGTCTGACTAAAAGGAACATCTGCTGCCTATCCACCCTGTCTGTGTCGCTCATAATCTTATCCTTATGAATCATATCCCCCCAGCATTCTCTGCTCCAAAGTCAACAACACAAGTTTAGCCAGCCTCTCTCCACAGCTCATATGCACCATCCGAGGGGACATCCTGGTGAATCTCCTCTGCAACCTGTCCAGTACAATCACATCCTTCCTGTAATGTGGCACCCAGACATACATACAGTACTCCATCTTGGACTAAACAAAGTCCTGTATAGCCCTTATAATCTACGCCCAATTTGGAAACACAACCCCCAAGGTCCAATTCTTAACTAGCCCATTAACCTGTCCAGTCACATTCAGGGATGTGTGGAGAAGCACACTCTGAGGTTAGTAGTGTGCTGCCATTCAGTGAGTCCTCCCCTGCCTGGTTCCATCTCCCAAAGTGCATCACCTCATATTTATCAGGGTTACATTCCCTCTGCCATTGATCTGCCCATCTGACCATTCTATCTGCATCTTCCTGTAACTTAAGGGTTTCCTCATCACTGCTAACCACCAAGTCATTTTTTATGTCAAAAATGCACTTACTTATCATACCTCTCCCACTTGGCACTTAGCCCCCTCCACATTCACATTTTTTTTAATGAATAGCACAAATAATAAGGGACAGAGCACTGATCCCTGTGGTACACCAGGGGACACTGGCCTCCAGTCACGCAAACAGCCTTCTCCACCACACTCTGCGTCCTGCCACTAAGACAATTATCATTGTAACTTGTCAAGTTAACCTTCATATTATGAGATTTTACTTTATTTTTCAGTTTCCCAGGTGACGTTTTTTTCAAAGGCCTTCCAACATAACAAAACAATCGATCACCTCAAACTAAGGGAATCAAACCCATTGGATGTGACGTACTTCTGAAAAAGTCCTGATGATTATCCCTGAAATAACCTTGCAACTCTGATTTGAGGTCAATTTTCTCCTTCCCTCTTTTCTCCTGTCGTATCCTTAACAGTGATCGAATACTCGCTCGTCAATAGTCACCTGGTCTATCTCTCCCACCCTAACTGTGAAGTGGAATCGTATTAGCAGTTCTCCCGTCCTCTGGCACCTCCCCTTTGGTCAGATTCTAATTAAAATATTCAGACAGGGTCTATCTTCCCTTGACGCCAACAGCAGACTGTGACACAACTTATTCAGGCATGGAGATTGGTCCAAATTTATACAAAACAAAACCTCAAATCCCTGCTCATATTTTACATAAATCTGTTCAAGAGTTTTCCAGTCCATCTTCTTGAATTATATACCTGCATCGTCCTTCTCCCAAGTAAAATAAATGTGAAGGTCTCATGTAACAATCCATCAATGTTCTCCAGCTTGACACACAGATTGCCCCTTTGGTTTCTAATGTACGCTGACTGTTTGCTGATTATTCTGTTCCACTTGTCCGTGTAGAATATCGTGGGATTCTTCCATATCTCGCCGACTTGTACTTCTCCATGTCCCTCTGTTATTCAGTCCCCGCAATGTTTCTAAGTTTCACTGCAATCAACTCTCATGTTTTGAAACTCTAGATCACAGGCTGAGTTTCCACATCAGACAAGTTTGCCATTTTAGGAATTAATCTGGATAATCATTTTAGGGATGAATCTGGATGATACCTTTTGCAGTTCTTTTATCGTCAGTGTATTGTTTCTGAGATTGGGACTCTGAACGATACACAATACTCTTAAGTTTAGTCTCACCAACACTTGATACAACTGGTTCACTGCAACCTCGATATTCTTATTATAGTCACAAGAATGTAAACCTAATTTTTATTTTCCATTTGCATATGTTCTTCCCAATACTTCTTGCTTTAACTTTTTTTTATGAGATTACATTGTGAGTCCTTAAAAAGGAACTCGTGAATATCCAACTCCACGTTACCCATTGGTTTTTCATTGCCTCAGTCTCCAAGAATCATCTTCAAACCATTACCAAAAATGTTTGGCACTCCTGGTTTCCCTTTCATTGATACATTCTCACACTCCCCAGATATGTTATTACCTTCTAACTATCTAGTCGCATGTTCTTTGTAATCGAGTCCAACAGACACCCGACTGCGGATGACAAGTTAACTGGTTTGCAGTTCACCACTCTCCATTTTCATCTTTTCATAAACTGTTGGATAATATTTACAACCTTGGCCTTATCCAGATTTCGTAAATGTGTCGGAAATTAAAGTGAAAATCCGCAATGCAATCAACATGTCTATTGCTGCTTCCACTGACATTCTTGTATGATGTGCAACTAGTCTGTCAGATTTATAAATACTCAATCCAGCTTTCTTTTCAAAGATGACGACAACATTGATAAGAATGATCTTAGACTTTACTTACACAAGTCCCATGGTCACTTGGTATTTCTGGAAGAATTTCTGGAATTTCTTCCATGAAGATAGACACAAAGAAACTGTTTCTTTTCCCTGCGAATTCTCTGTTGTCTGTAATAAATTATCGTGAACGGACACCAACTGTTCCACATTTGATCTTAGTTTTTTTTTCATACATTGATAAACGCATTTTATGAGTCTTTATGTTTTTCTTTCGTTTGCACGCTTTTTCTTTGTCTGATTTTCTTCTCAGTTTCTTGGTCATCCTTTGCTGGGTCCTACATTTCTCTGAATCCACTGGCTTACTGCAACACTTGGGATTTTTCGAAGCTGCCTCCATTCATCGAATAGGTAGATGAAGGTGGAGTTGAAAGTGATAGTCGAAGAGGGCGGTGGACCAGATTGTTGGGAAGGAAGGTGGACACATAGGAACATTCCAAAGTGCGATGCAGACTTGGAAGGTTGGAGTGGGATCAGGTGGGATTAGGGGAAATTGGGAAATGGGGGAATCCACTGTGATCCCCTGCGGTGGGAAGGTCCAAAGACAAAAGATGAGGCTTTCTTCCTCCAGACTTCTGGTGGCTCGGGTTTGCAGATAGAGCAGGCCCAGTGCCCTCATGTCCATGGCAGAGTGGGAAGGGGATTTAAAGTGCTCAGCCAAAAGGCGATGGAGTTGTTCAGTGTGGCTGTCCCAGAGATGTTCGCTGAAATGATCCAGAAGTTGACCTCCTACCTCGTCAATGTAGAGAAGACCACATTGGGTTTAATGGATGCACAGATGAGCCGTTCTGTCTGCCTTAATCACCTATCAGTTCCAACATCACCTTCATATCCCTTTCGCAATCCCAGCTACCTTCCCCTTTCGTACTCCCTTCTCATTTATCTCTCAGCCCCCTTGGCCAATAAGCTTCATTCCTGATGAAGGGCTTATGTCCGAAACATCGATTTAACTACTCTTAGTATGCTACCTGACTGTGTTTTTTCCAGCACCACACTCTTCGACTCTGATCTCCAGCATCCGTAGTCCCCACTTTTCCTCACACCTTCATGGTCTGCATGACTCAGATTTATAACGGTTACTTCAAATAAATCAAAAACTGCCGTGTACTCAAACAGCATAAAACAAAACCAATACATTATGGTCACTGTTCCCAAAAGGTCCTTTACAGCAAAAGTTTCAATTAGCTCTTCTGATCACTCAACACCAATTCCTAAATAACCTGATCTCGAGCTCAGTGCTCGACATAATGTTCATGTAAACCATCTCACAATTGGTCATGAGATCCACTTTTCGCAGCATCAGCATTCAATTGGGTGAACAAAGTTTAGATATAATTTAAACAGAACATTATTAATGAAGTACACACAAATGTGAATATCTCATTTCCTGTTTCATAACATTTCCTGCATTTGTTTTGCAGCTTTCACTTTGATATATAACTCCTATCAATATTTGCTCCTCCTTGCTGTTTTTGTGCTCCACCTTACTAGATTCTGTGGAATCTGCGCGACGTGAGCTCTGGGGAGATGAATGGTAGAGATCATCTCACCACATCATTAATGATCTTCTCAAACTTTAATTTTTCCAGATCTCCCGTTATGCTGATGGAGTGGAGAAGGACAATGATCTCCCAACAATGCTCTGTATTCCCCCAGAGAGCTGAGACAGCTCTAAGCTGGGTGCGAACCTTACAACAGGCTGGTAAAGTGTTACTGCTGCTGTACAGGGTCTTAGTGATAACACATCTGGAATAGTGTGTACAGATTTAATCACTTCAATGAAGAAAGGATGTTTTAAATTGGACGCAGCTCAGAGATGGTTCCCTCAACTGATCCCTGCAATGAAGGTGCTAGCTTATAACGAAAGGATGATCAGGTTGACCCAGTAGCCATTCGAGTTTACAAAAATTAACGATGATCTTATTTGAACATAGATGACAGAAGTATTCAGCAAGTGAAGTGAATTACACAGATAGTGGAGGAATCCATTCCGTTATCCATCCTGTTAAAAAGGAACAACAGGACGATATCCAGGCCTTCGAACCTGTTACACCAAAACAGGATGAGACTATTCAGCCCCTGGAGCCTGATATGCACTGACAGAAGGAGGCCAATCAGCCACTCGATCCTATGCTGTACCAGTATCCTGTTCAACAGCAACAGGATCAGTCCATTCAGACTCCTCATGTCTGTAACTTAGGAACTGGAAGAGGTCACACAGTGACTAGAGATTGTTACACTGGGATAATAGGAGAACATTCAGACCTACCGAGCCAATTTCAAGGGAATTGGATGAGGATAAAAACTATCTGAGACTTCTTTCATGAGACAGGTAGAGGTAATTAAGACACGTGATTGTTGTATGGGAAGAAGAGAAGACCAATCACTCTCTCGGTCCCATCTCCGGGATAGATGAGGAGACCGTTCAGTATTTTCACCTCTTATGGAGAAGTATGAGAAGACCCATCAGCCCCTCAAAGTTAAACGGCAACAGTAAGATTCCATAATCTCCCAATCCTCTAAAGCATCAACAGGAGGAGGTTATTCTGGCCTTGGAGATGACAACATGTGAACACCAGAAAGACGTCAGCCCATCGACCTTGTACACCATCAAAATGATGAGTCCATTTCGCCATACCTGACTCTTACACAAGAATTGGAGCCTGCCTCTTAAAGCCTTGTGCTCATTAAACAGGAATTCAAAGTAAACGTAAAGGTTTTCGAAAAGGAAGAACTTGTAATAATTGTATACATTAGGGACTAAAGTGCAACAATAAACTTTTGTAATTTAAGGCAAATTATTAGAGTCTATTGTTCAGGACATTTGCAAACTTAAACCACAATTAGTCAGAGTCAACATGGTTTTATGAAGACTAAATCGTGTTTCAATTGTTTGCTTGAGTTGTTTGCATATGTCACAAACAAGGTGGATCGTGGGAATCCTGGAGAGAGAACATATATGGTCTTCCTGAAGGCATCGGATATGTTGCTTCTCCAAAGAGTAATTGGGAAGGATAGACAACATGGGTCTAGGTGTAACTAGTTCACTTGGATGGAGGATTGGTTCACCAACAAAATGTAGTCAAATGGAATAAATGCGTCATTTTCTTTTGGCAAATGCAATTTGTGGGGTGCCATTGATTTCAGTACTCATGCCTCAACCGTTTGTAATCGATGTTATTACTGTACTCGGTTGATGGGATAGAAAATACAATGCCACATTTTCAGATGACACTAACATTGGTGGGAAATTACTTCGGACTGATGATGCAAAAGACTTTAAAACTATATGTCTAGGTTGTGTGAATGGGCCAACAATTGGCAAGGAAAATTAAAGCGAATAAATATTTAGCTATTCAAGTTGGTCAGTATAACAGAAACAAATTATTATCTAAATGGAGAGAAAGTTCAAAGTGCTCAGGTACAGTGGGATCTGGGTGTCTGCTTGCATATAATAGAAACCCTGCCTGCGGGTACTGCTCGTAATGAGAAATGCAAGCATAAGTTCAGTGGTTATTGAAAAAAGGATAGAGTACAAAGGTAGGGAGTGTTGGTGTAGCTATGCAAGGCATTAGTGAGGCTGCAACTGGAGTATAGTTTGGGTGTCCTGCAGAATGAGCTATTTCCATTGGAGGCAATTCAGAAGAGCTTCATTGGATTGATTCCATATTTGAAGTGTTTGTCTTATGAAGAGAAATTGAACAGATATACAGATGCTGAGTTTCGTGATGTCGCTGTCGTAAGCAAGAGATTAAATTATCAAGAGACGGTGGAAAGTCTGCAAATAGAATCAGAGATGTAAAGACTATAGATAATAGCTTGGCAGATGGAATTTAACATGATATAACCTGTCATTCCATTTCCAGGAATAATGGAAGGCAGTATGTTACTGAAATGGAGAGGGATTACAGGACTGAATGATACTGTGTACTGGGGGGTTCACTCAGATCCGTTCAGACGGGGAGGTTTTGCTCCATCCCTGATCGCATGCTCCCAGACACTGCAAGTTGAGTTCGAATCAGATTTGCTTCGGCAGTTTTAAAGTCGGGAGTGTCAGCAGCAGAGTATTGGCTTCATTAAGACTGTATTTCATAGCTCAAGGGACAAACAGCAGATGGAATAAACCAGTGAGATATATTCTGAAATAGTGAGAATTTCAAGTTAGAAATGGTCAGGGCATGGTGTCAGGAATCAGCTCATGGTCAAATGTCTCTCCCACAGTTGTGACTTGTCTACTTCAGTCGCAGTTATTGGCCAGGGATGGCATGGAAACAGTGGAATGAAGTGGAGTTTGTAACCAGAACAGTAGAGAGTGACCTCCATGCTCTTAATACTTAAATAACAAAGGCAATGATACAATAAATTATTGTTCGCAGCTGGAACTGAGTAGATCAACATAGAGAACCATGACTAACTCTGCCAGAGCAGAGAGGGAGACAGTAACGGAAAACGATCATTGATGTAACTAGTAGTGGTCTGTAGAGTGATATATGGATTGAGAGTTTCAACAGGAAAATAATAGGGACAAGAAGTGTAGACGATATAATAGAACAGTAATACAGTCTTAACTGGTGTATAGAAAAACGAATCTGGACAGTGACACATACCAGAAACACCAACGATAGCCAGGAAAGGATAAGAAAAATATTGAATAATGAGAATAGTGTAATAAATTCGCAATGATAATGACCACCAATAAAATGCACAAAGATGCCAAACATAATTGCATAAACTCCTGTCTACTGTTGGAACATGCCAGTCTAATGTTCCGAGATTCTGATATATTTTGGAACATTCCAGTCTAATGTTCTCAGATTCTGATCTCTCCTCCCCCTCTCTCTGGATCTGCTGTTCCCTGTCAGGGCTTCGTTGATGCTCCCGCTCATGTTATGTGATAACACATTGAATGGCGCCCATTTATCATTAAAAGATGGAAACCCCCCACTGGGATAATTGGAATCCATGGAGATTGGGATTAATCACAGTCACTGTACAAAGACTGGGAAACTGAGCAAAGGCTCAAATGAATGGGCACCACAGAAAGGGGACAGACAGACAGGAGTGTTCCCTCCCAATTGGGGAACACGTCAGTTGTCCAGGACCTTCATCCTTGGACCTACGGGTGACAAAACTCCAAGGCAGACTTCAGGACAGGCAGCAGTGTAAAGTGGCCGAGCAGAGGTTGATAGCTAATTTCGGTACCCAGAGGGAGGGCCCCAACCGGGACCTTGGGTTCATGTCACATTACAGGTGACCACCATTGCACTATATACACCCAGACACTCCTAGACATACTCACACCACAGATACACACACACACACACAAACACACACACACACAAGCACTCCTGTACATACACAGGGACACACATGTACACAGACACGCATTCAGACACTCACACACAGCCTTACAGACACATAAACCCCCACAATCACAAAGGACATCCTCTCAGAGACTTAGAGCACTGTACACTCATGCACACACATATACACTCTCTCACTGACACTCAAAATCCCCTACCACAGACAAGCTCACACACTCGCACACTCACACATACACCCACTCATGTACTTATTGCCAACATTATTTAAGAAAGTAAGGAAAAAAACAGGTAACCAGAGATTGGTGACCCTGACGTCAATGGTAACTAAATTGTTGGAGGGGATTTTCAGGGAAAGGATGTGTATGGATTTGGAAAGACATGTACTGAAGAAGGCTTTGTACATTGGAGATCACGTCTCACTGACCCAGTGCATTTTTTTGAGGAAGTGATGAAGATGATTAATGAAGGCAGGTCAGTGGATGTTGTTTTATGGAATTCAGTAAGAAAACCAAATTGTTCTACATGGTAGACAGCTTAACAAGGTTAGACTGCCTGTCAAACTTGAAAGACATGTTTCGCTGCAGCTGTATGAGGTGTTACTGAGAGGGCACCTGGAGTACATTGTGTTGTTTGTGTTTCTGTAACTGGGAAGGAATAGACCTCCATCAGATACATTTTAACGGTTGCTCGTAATCCACTGGTTTCTATGTCATTTAATGTGTCTGGTCTGTTACATAAGTACAGGAGGAAGCCATTCAGCCTTAAAACATTCATACATTACACGTATCTCTGATTTAGTTGAAAATGTACAGGCATTATTTTGTAAGTTTCAAGGTGATACTAATAGAGGTGGGATCGTGGACGATGAGGAATGTTATCAGAAATTTCAGAAATTACAGCTGTACCTTGATCAGGTGGGGAAGGGGGCCGAGAAATAGCAAATGGAGTGTAATTCAGATAAGTGAAAGTTCTTGCATTTGAGAAAGTCAAATAAAGGTCGGGGTTTCGTGGTGAATGGCTGGGCCTTAAGGAGTGCAGGGGAACAGAGTGACCTTGGAATTCAGGTGCACCGTTCTCTGTAAGTGGAGTCCCAGGTAGACAAAGCAGTGAAAAGGTCATTTGGCATACTATCCTCCATCAATTAGAACATTGAGAATCGAAATTAGAAAGTTCTGTTGCAGTTATTCAGGATGTTGGCGAGTCCATACTTGTCGCCTCATATTCAGTTTTGTTCACTTTGCTCGAGGAAGGATGTTATTAAACTGGAAATAGTGCAGAAGAAATTAAAAAGGATGTAGCCAAGACTCAATTGTCTGAGTTATAGTGTAACGTTGAACAAGCTAGGAGTTTGCACTCTAGACTGTATGAGGCTGAGGGGGTTCTGATAGTAGTTTATAAGCTCATGGGAGGCATGGATAGAGTCAATGCACTCAGTCTTTTTCTCCCCAGGATTGGGTAATCACGGATTTGAGGGCACCAATGTAAGGTCAGAGGGGAAAGAGTAAAAGTGAACCTGAGGGGAAATTTCTTTTACACACAAGGTGCTATGCATATGGGATGAGCTGCCAGCAGAAGTGGTTGAGGCGGGTACATTGACACAATTTAAAATACATTTGGACAAATACACAGGTAGGAATGGATTAGAAGGATACAGGGAAATGGCAGGGAAATGGAGTTAGTGTGAATGGACATTTTGTTCGGAATGGACCCGTTTGGGCCGAATGGCCTGTCTCCGTGCTGTACGACTCTATGAGTCGAACATCCATTCTTCTCCTACTGAATATTATATTGTATTTTCCCAATTCACTGGAGTGAACTTGACAGTCTAGCCTCTGGGCTTCCATAATATTTGACCAGAATGTTCAAACATTCCATATTGTATGTAGACGCCGTGTAAAATACAACATATTAATGTCACTATGCCTCCAAAGCTGCTTCAAAGCAAGGTTAGGAATTATTCCTTTCGACCACACAACACCAAATCCGAAATAATCTACTCTCTAGTTTGGATCACAACATACTCTTCAACCTACCTGAAATACACTTATGGAATTTATTTTTCACAACATTAGCAGTCACTTAGTTAACTCAGTTTGGATGCAACTTGACACCATCCATTATTACTGCAGAACCCACTAGTATTTGTTACTCATTCACAGGATGGGGGCTTCGCTGGACAACCAGCATTAACTGGCCATGCCAGACGGCAGTTCAGAGTAAACAGCGTTGCCTTGGATCTGGAGTGACATGCAGGCCAGACCAGGTAAGAAAAATCATTTCCTTCCGGAAAGGACATCAGTGAATCAGATGAATTTTTCCAACAATCAACAATGGATTCCTGATTATCATAAACACTAGATTCCAGATCCTTCTTGAATTCAAATTCACAATCTGCCATGGCAGGGTTTGGATCCATGTCCCCAGAACATTATCTGGGTCTCTGAGTTAAGTGCCCAGCGATAATATCAGTATGTCATGGCTTCCCTTAGCATACAGTTACATATATAATTTCCAGAGCATATGATGCAAAACAACTGCGTGACAGTTTTGGTTCAGATATATAACACAGCAAGTTTGCCTCTCCTTGCGATTTGTAAGACTCACCCAAACTGATTCTGTGGAATCTGAGGGACATTCGGGGAAGCTCACCTTGATGCTGAGATGATCTGAGGAAATGTTCAGCAATACAAGACAAGCATCAATATCCACCCCGCTCTGTCAGGATAAGTGTCACCGTATATTCTCACTGCTTCCTCACACTCACTCTATGTCTCTTGTAGCACCTACCCTCAACCAACGCTCATGCTCTATCTCCATAAAAGGCTCAAGTAGTTCCAATCTCATTGTTGAATTCAGCACCTTCCCTCCCCCACATTTTCTGTCACTGACGCAATAGCCCCGCATACTAATAACACTGCATGGATACAAGACTGTGGGCAGACTTCCGCTGGCCATCTCGCAATGTCACACCTCACCTACTCCAGCACTAACAGAAGGGCCATCCACTCCCACTCTCAATCATTCCCTCTTTTTCTCCGATTCCAGTAGAAACAGCCTAGAATAGGACAGAAAGGGCCAAGTCGGGCGATGGAGTACCGGATATCCGTTCTCATATCCCCTACCCCGTCATGTGAGGAGGACCCTGCAGACAGCCCTCATTCTCAGGCTGAATTGTTAATTCTTCATAACGTAATGCCTTCATCCCAAGAAGTGTTAAAGAGAAAAAAAACTTTGAAACGTTTTGAGAGCAATTTTGTTTTTATCAGTTAAGGCAATTATAACTACACATAATACTTCAGTTGTGATCTCAGCCAAGCCCTGTACTGAAGCAGAAAACGTCGCTGAAATTGCTCCCTTTCTGTTTCACTGTCGCTCATCACAGCAACATTGAGAGTGAAAAAAAACAGTCGCCTTTTCCACTCATGGAGGATTCCTGATGAGGAAACATTGGAATCTCCCCACTTCCTGAAGCAAAACAATTCAGCCAAATCCAACTGTTTCAGGAAGAAATCCCATTGCCAGCAGGGTGTGCGAGCAGAATAACTTCAGAAGTAATTATTCAGATCCGATAGTGAGGGTGACGGACAAGAGATACTGTGTCTGCAATTGAGAATCCAGAATGGTGTGTAGCCTCCCACGTGCCAGGGTCCAGGATGTCGCAGAGCGGCTGTAGAACGTTATCACGGGGGTGGGGGAGCAGCCAGAAGTCATTGTACACATTAGTACAAATGACACAGGAATAAATAGTAATGAGGTCCTGCAGAGTGATTATAGAGAGCTAAGAAAAAGAGTAAAAGTCAGGACCACGACAGTGGTAATATCCGGTTTACTTCCAGTGTTCCGTACTAGTGAGGGTAAGAACAGGAGGATGTGGCAGATGAATTGGTGGAGAAAGAATTGGTGCAGGGGGCAGAGATTTAGATTTTTGGATCACTAGGATATTTTGTGAGGCAGAAGTGATCTGTTCGGGAAGGACATATTATACCTGAACTGGAAGGGGACCACTATCCTGGCAGGCAGGTTTGCTAGTGCTGCAAGGGCGGGTTTCAACTGGTTTGGCTGGGGTTGGGGAGGGGTGGGATGCTCAACGACAGGAAGGCAGGTGTGAGGTTGGAAAGAGATGCAGTAATCAGAAACAGTAAAGTAAAGAGTCAGGTTAGGCTGGAACACGACAGGGAGCAAGTAATGTCTGTTGGATTAAATTGCAACTGTTTCAATGCAAGATGGCTGACAGGTAAGGCCGATGAAATCAGGGTGTGAATAGGTATGCGGGACTGGGATATGATAGCCATTACACAAACATGGTTAAGGGAGGGACAGGACTGGCAGCTTAATGGACCAGGGTGCAGGTGCTTTATGTGGGACGGAGATGGTGGAAGGACGGGTACGGGAGTTTCGTTTTTGATTGAGGTGGGAATCACAGCAGTAATCAGAGATAAAATAATTGATGGAACATCCAATCAGGATTTGTGGGTGGAGCTAAAAATAAGAAGGGAATGATTATTTTATTTGGGTTGTCCCATAGGCCCCCAAATAGTATACGGGGAATTAGAAGAATAATAATATGGAAAGAGATTGGGGAAACTGACAGGGTCAATAGGATTGCCATAGTAGGAGATTTTCATTTTCCTAACATAGACTGGGAATAACATGGAATTAAAGACTGAGATGGGGTGTATCTATGAAGTGTATTCAGAAAAGTTTCCTCAAGCAGTATGTAGAGAGTGCAACTCGGGAAGGGACGAAACTTGACCTACTCTAAGAACGAGGGCAGGACAGGTCACTGGCGTGACAATGGGGGAGCACTCTGGGACCAGTGACCATAGCTGTATTAATTTTAAAATAGTTATTGAGATTGACAAAACAGGTCCACATGTTCAAGTTGTAAATTGTTGCAAGGCGAATTTTGACGGAATGAGACAGGAGCTTGGAAGGGTTGGTTAGAGGAGTTTGTTTGCAGGCGAAAGTAATTCTGGCAAGTGGGAGGATTTTAAAAGTGAAATGTCCAACAATTTAAGTTCTATATGTTCCTGTGAGAGTAAAAGGCTAGGTTGGGAGGAATAGGGAACCCTGCATGTCAGGAGATATTGAGGCGTTGACCAGCAAAATGGAGGCGTGGCTCAGGTCCGTGTAGCTGGAATCAAGGGAATCCGTGACGGTGTACAGGGGATACAGAAGTTTACTGAAGATGGAAATCAGAAGGGCGAACAAGGGGCACAAGATAGCCTTGACTGAGAAAATTAGGGTGAATCCAAAGACGTTCTTTTAGTATATTAAAGTAAAAATAATAACTAAATGAGAATATGACCCCTCAAGGTCCAAAGTGGACATGCATGTCTGAAACCGTAGCAGATTTGCGAGATTCTCAATGAATATTTCTCTTCTGTCTTTACCGTGGAGATATGCATGAAGAATTGGGAGGTTAACAAAGGTCGTGGTGTTATCTTGGGGTGAGTCAATTACACAGGAGAATTCGTGTTGGATGCATTAGAATGAATGAAGGTGGATAAATCTGGTCCTAAACAGATGCATCCAAGAATACTGCAAGAGGTTACAGAATAAACCACGGGGACCTGATTGATATTTTTGCATCATCGTTAGCCGCATGTTAGGTTATAGAATATTGGAGAGTAGCAAATGTTGCGTCATTATTCAAAACGGGAAGCAAAGAAAAATCTTGGATCTATAGACCAGGAAACTTAACATCTGTGGTAGGAAGGTTACTTGAGAAGACTCTGAGGGATGAAATATACATGCATTTGGAAAGATAGGGTTTGTTTAGAAATAGTTTTTTTTTCAGATTCCCTACAGTATGGAAACAGGCCATTTGGCCCAACAAGACCACACCGACCCTCCAAACAGTAACCCACCCAGTCCCATTCCCCTACCCTATTTTTACCATTGACGAATGCACATAACACTTTGGGTAACGTAGCACGGTCAATTAACCTGACCTGTACATCTGGATTGTGGGAGGAAAATGGAGCACCCAGAGGAAACACACACAGACACAGGGAGAATGTGCAAACTCTCCACAGAGAGTCACCCGAACCTGGAACCAAACACGGATCCATGGCACTATGAGGCAGCAGTACTAGCCACTGAACCACCATGCCAAGCTTGCTTTTTTCAACAAAATTCAATGACACAGGTACAAAACATATTCTGCCCTTCACCCATGATGCACGTTCCAATATCACATGCCATGGATAGTTTATCTACACTGAAAATGTCGTCTTATTACTATTTATTAGTTTGTTATTGTTAATTGAAATAATTATTATTACATGTTGATTTTCGATTGGAAAGATTGCATGACTTTGCGAGTGGGAGATCATGCTCCTCAAATTTGTTTGAGTTCATTGCTGAAGTGACCAGGAATGTTGATGAGGGCAGGGTGGTAGACATAGTATGTGTGGTTTTCAGTAAAACCTTTGACAAGGTCACCAGTTATAGGCTGGTCTGGAAGGTTAGAATTGCATGGAATACAGAGGGAGCTGGCAAATTGGACACACAATTGGCTTCATGGTAATAAGCAGAGGGTAATAGTGGAAGGACGCTCTCGGACTGGGGGCCTTTGATACATGAAGTGTCTCAGGGGTCGCTGCTAGGCCCATTGTTGTTTGTTATCTATAACAATGATATTCTTGCGAATGTGCAAGGCATGATTAGGGAACTTGAAGATGTGAATAAAATAGGTTGTATCGTGTACTGTGAGGGCATATATCAGACATTGCAGCAAGACGTAGATCAAACTGGAGAAGTGGACCGAGGAATATTTTGGCAACATTAGATCAAGGTAGGAGTTTCATGGTGATTGGTAGGACATTAAGGAATGTAGTTGATCAGAGGGACCATGGAGTTTAGGTCAACCGTTCTCTGAAAGTGGGGCCATATTTAGACATGGTAGTGAAGAAGGCTTTTGACACACTAGCAAGCATCGGTCAGGACATGGAGGAGAGCAGTTGGGAAGTTATGTTGTAGTTATACAAGATGTTGTTGAGGGTGCACTTGTAGTGTTGTGTTCAGTTTTAGTCACATTGCAATCGGAAGGATGTTTTTAATTTGGAATGTGTCAGACGGAATTTGCAGAAATGTTGCCAGGACTCAATAGTATGAATTATAGGGAGAGGTTGGACAAGCGAAGACTTTTCTTCTTTAGCGCATAGGAGACTGAGAGGGATCTTATAGAGTTGACATAGATATGGTGAATGGGCCCAACCTTTTTTCCTAGAGTTGGGGAATGAAGGAGGAGAGGGCATCAGTTGAAGGTGAGAGGGGAATGAATAAAAGGGAAACTCATACAAACTGTTTTACACAGGGAGTTGTACACAAAGGGAATGAGCTGCCAACGGAAGTGGTTGAAGCATTTATATTAACGACATGTAAACGGCATTTGGGCAAGTACATGGACAGGAAAAGATGAGAATGCTCTCGGCCAAGTGCTGGGAAATGAAGTTCGTGCAAGATTTGTGAAGGTTTGTAGATCAGGTTGAGGTTTACGGTGTAGGTTTGCTCACTAAGCCGTAGGTTTGATATCGAGACATTTCATTACCTGGCTAGGTAACATCATCAGTGGCGACCTCCAAGTGAAGTGAAGCTGTTGTCTCCTGCTTTCTATATATATTTTTGTCCTGGATGGGTTTCCTGGGGTTTGTGGTGATGTAATTTTCTGTTTGTTTTCTGAGGGGTTGATAGATGGTATCTAGATCTATGTGTTTGTTTATGGTTGGAGTGCCAGGCCTCTATGAATTCTCTGGCATGTCTTTGCTTAGCCTGTCCCAGGATAGATGTGCTGTCCAAGTCGAATTGGTGGTTTTTACATCCGTGTGTAGGGCTACGAGGGAGAGAAGGTCCTGTCTTTTTGTTGCCAGCAGGTGTTCGTGTATCCTGGTGGCTAAATTTCGTCCTGTTTGTCCTACGTAGTGTTTGTGGCAGTCCTTGCATGGAATTTTGTAGATGACGTTGGTTTTGTCCATGGGATGTAATGGGTCTTTTAAGTTTGTTAGTTTTTGTTTGAAAGTGGTGGTGAGGTTATGTGCTACCATGATTCCGAGGTGTCTTAGTAGTCTGGCTGTCATTTCTGAAACTTCTTTGATGCATGATAAGGTGGTTAGGGTTTCTGTCTATGTTTTGTATGCTTGTCGTGGTTTGTTCCTGAGGAATCTACGGACTGTATTTTTTGAGTATCCGTTCACCTTGAATACGTTCTCCTCTGTTTCCTGAAGTTCGACTGTGCTGCAGTGTGTGGTGGCTCATTGGAATAGTGTTGTGATGCAGCTTCGTTTGTGTGTGTTGGGATGGTTGCTGGTGTAGTTCAGTATTTGGTCAGTGTTTGTCGGTTTTCTTTATACGCAGGTTTGTAGTTCTCCGTTGCCTTTTCGTTCGATTGTGACGTCCAGGAATGCGAGTTTGTTGTCGGTTTATTCCTCCTTGGTGGACCTTTGACTGTGAGGGTGCTGTTGATGACGTTAAATGTCTGTTCTATCTTGTTTCAACTTGTGATGACAAAGGTATCATCTACATAGCGGAACCAGATATTTGGTTCAATGGTTGGTAGGACTGCTTGTTATAGTCTTTGCATTACTGCTTCTGCTATGAATCCTGATAGCGGAGATCCAATGGGTGTGCCGTTGGTTTGTTTGTAGATTATGTTGTTAAAGGTGAAGTGGATGGTGAGGCACAGGCCCACTAGCTTCATAATGTTTTCGTTGGTAATGTGATTGATGGTGGTTGGGGTGTGTGTGATGGTCTATTCTAAAAGTGTGTTAAGTGTTTCCTTTACCAAGTCGATGTTGATGGAGGTGAACAGTACTGTTACGTCAAATGAGATCATCGTTTTGTCATCCTTTATTTTGGTGTTTTTGATGATTTTCAGGAATTCCTGAGTGGAGCGGATGTAGTGCTGTGACTCTTCTACTACGTATTTCAGTCTTGTGTGCCGTTCTTTGGCCAATTTATAAGTTGGTTTTCCAGGTAGTGAGACTATGGGTCTGAGGCGTGCTCCTGGTTTATGGAGCTTTGGTAGTCTGTAGAATCGTGGGTTGTTGGTCCCATCTGGTTGCATTTTCTGGAATTCCATCTTGTTTAATTGTCCGGAATTGTGTAATTTTCTTCGGAGATATGGAATGTTGTTTCATATTTGTGGGGTCAGGTCTAGCGCCACCTGTTGGTAGGTGTTGTTGTCTGCGAGTGGTGCATTGGATTTCTCAATGCATTGAGCTGAAAATGTGTTGCTGGAAAAGCGTAGCAGGTCAGGCAGCATCCAAGGAGCAGGAGAATCGACGTTTCGGGAATCATCCCTTCTTCAGGAATGAGAAAGGTGTGTCCAGCAGGCTAAGATAAAAGGTAGAGAGGAGGGATTTGGGGGAGGGGCGTTGGGAATGCGATAGGTGGAAGGAGGTCAAGGTGAGGGTGACAGGCTGGAGTGGGGTGGGGGCGGAGAGGTCAGGAAGAAGATTGCAGGTTAGGAAGGCGGTGCTGAATTCCACGGATTTGACTGAGACAAGGTGGGGGGGAGGGGAAATGAGGAAACTGGAGAAATCTGACTTCATCCCTTTTGGTTGAAGGGTTCCCAGGCAGAAGATGAGGTGCTCTTCCTCCAACCGTCGTGTTGCCATTGTCTGGCGATGGAGGAGTCCAAAGTCCTGCATGTCCTTGGTGGAGTGGGAGGGGGAGTTGAAGTCTTGGACTACGGGGTGGTTGGGTTGGTTGTCCGGGTGTCCCACTGGTGTTCTCTGAAACGTTCTGCAAGTCATCAGACTTCAACAAGGCATTTAATAATGTTTCCCATTGTAGCCAGATTACTAAAATTAGGTTATATGTAATCTAGGAAAGCTAACCAATTGGATACAAAATTGGAATGAATGTAATGGATTGTTTTCGAGACTGAAGACCTGTGGCCATCGGTGTGCTGAAAGAATCAGTGCTGAGCTCACTGTTTTTCATATAAACAACTTTGATTGATTATCGGAGGCATGGTTATTAATTCTACAGATAACATCACCAAAATGGTGCAGTGGACAGTGAAGAAGATTATGTCAGATTATAACGGGATCCTTGACCATCAATGAGCCAAGGACTGGCAGATGGAGTTTAACTTAGATATTTGTGAGGTTTTCCATTTTGATAAGGTAAAACAGGGTAGTCCCCTGAGGAATGTTGCTGAACGAAGAGACCTACGGGTGAAGATTCATAGTTCCTTGAAAGTGGAGTTTAGGTCGGTAGAGTGGTGAGGAACATGGTTGGCATGCTTGCCTTAATCGGTCAGAACACTGAGAATAGATGTTGGGGTAGCGTATTGCGCTTGTACAGGACGTCGGTGAGGCCACTTTAAGAATATTGCGTTCATATCAGTTGACTCTGTCAAAAGATGGAGGTTGTTAAGCTTGGAAGGTTGCAGAAAAGATTTACAAGGATTTTCTGGAACCTGAGGGTTTGAGCTGAAGGGAGATGATGAACAGGTTGAGGCTTTTTTCCCTTGGACTGTCAGAGGCTGAATGGTGACATGACAGATGTTTAAAAATTTCCTGAGGGGCATGGATAGTCTGAATGGGCAAGAGCTTTTTCCCAGTGTAGGGGTGTCCAGAACTAGATGGCATAGGGCGAAGGTGACAGGGCAAAGACAGAGAGGGACCTGACGAGAAACTTTTTCATACAGAGGCTGGTGGGTGTACTGTCAGAGGAAGTGGTGAAAGTGGGTACAATTACACGTTTGACATGGAACTGGATAGGTACATCAGTACGAATCGATCTGAGGGATGTGGGCCAAATGCTGGCAAGTGGGATGAGATCTGATTAAGATGCCTGACGGGTTTGGACCATTTGGACAAAAGGATCTGTTTCCACGCTGTATGACTCTCTTATTCTCACAGCGGGATGAGGAAAAATTCTAAAAGTGCTTTTCAAATGAGAATTCTCTTCCCCAGAAGTTTGTGGTGCCTCTCTGATCACAAGTATTCACAGCTGAGTTAGTTAACGATTTGACAGAGAAGTGAGTCACGGATAATGGGACACAGGCAGGAAAGTGAGGCTGAGACCACAATCAGATCAGCCACAATCTTAATGCCTGGTGGAGAAGGCTCAAATTCTCTAACGACCCACTCCTACTCCTCAGTTGCATCTTTCTGTGTTCCATTCAACCCCTCAAATCTGCTCGACAGGAGCAGTTGGAGTCCACTTACTGTGATAGCATGGTGCACAGAAACAGAGGAGAACATTTCGTCCCTCAAGATTGTTCCACACGGTTTGGGAGATTTGGAAAATGTAATTGGAAGACCCAGGCTGGATATGAAAGCTCTTTTTACAGAGCTTCCCCTCTCTGTAACTTGTGCTTCATTTGTTGATCATGCTGTAGACCCAGATTCACTGTACATAAAGCCCCCAAAACTCACCCAGCGATGGCTCACAAAATACGCTGGTCTCTCTGACTGCAACATTCCTTAAAAGACCTTCCAGGAAAATAACACCTACTAACTTTCCAAAAACAGAACGGGAGAACATCAGAAACAGGGGCAGGTCATTCACATCCCAAGCCTGCCTTTCCCTCACCTAAGATCAAGGCTGACCTGCTCCAAGTCTCAAATCTTCCTTAATGTCCAATCTTCTTGAGCGCTTCCATAGAACACAGAACAAAGAACAGTACGGATTTGAAGAAGCTGGTGTTGGACCGAGGTGTACGAAGTTAAAAATCACACAAAACCAGGTTCTAGTCCAACTGGTTTAATTGGAAGCACACTAGATTTCGGAGCGTCGCCCATTCATTAAGTGATAGTGGAGGGCTCAATCCTAACACAGAATTTAGAGCAGAAATTTAGAGTGTGATGTAACTGAAATTATACATTGAAAAATTGATTGTCTGTTAAGCCTTTCATCTGTTAGAAAACCATGATAGTTTCACTTCTTTCATATGCAAATCACAAAACCTTTTTTTTTAAAGTTGCATTATCAGGTTAGCTGTTAATAATGGTGGTAGCTAGAAAAAAAAATGTTGAATATGTTGGCCCCCGTGTTCTCTGTCTATGCCCTGATATTTAGATTGATTATGATCTAAAAAGTGAGACAACTTAGTTTTACATGAGTTCATGCAGGTTTTGAGCTCAGTGTTCTACATGAAGGCATGCAGTTAGGACCTTCAGTACTCGACATTGTGCCATTTACCCTATTCTAAGATCAGACTAATCTACATGCTTCCGTTCACTCTGTTCCATTTGCCTGTCAAAGAGTCTCTTAAGTTTCCCTCAAGTATTTGGCTCTACTACCAACGCTCGCAGACACATACAGCACTCTGTGTAAATAATCTACCTCTGATATCTCCCCTAATCATTCCTCCAATTGCCTTAATATTATGCCATCTAGTGATAGACATTTGTGCCCGTGGAAAATGTGTCTGACGATTCACTCTCTTTTTCCATGTATGGGGACGGAAAACACGAGGGGACACAACTTTAAAGTGAGGGTAGATAGGTATAAGACGAATTTTAGAGTTATTTTCTTTACTCATAGAGTAGGAAGGGTATGGAATGTTTTGCCTGCATCGGTAGTAGATTCGCCATGTTTATGTGCATTTAAGTCGTCATTGGACAGGCAAATGGACGTACATGGAACAGTGTAGGTGGGATGGGCTTCAGACTAGTATGACAGGGCGGCGCAACATCGAGGGGCGAAGGGCCTGTACGGCACTGAAATGTTCTTTGTTCTAGGTTCTAAGCCTCTCATTATCTTGTAAAGCTCTATCAAGTCACCTCTCAACTATTTTCCTCCAGTGAGACAAGCCCTCGCTCCCTCACGGTTTCAGTGATCCCTTTCAGTGATCAAGCTCCCCTAACTCTCTGTGTAAGAGAATTCCTGACATTCAGTACCTTTGTTTGAAGAAAACGTTCTCTGCTTGTGCACCATGAACTATTGATATGAGCAAAAGAGGAAACGCAGGGGATTAAGGTAAGAGAGACTGGTCCTGAACTCAAGGCAGTGTTTGACTGAGGATGATATCAAGGAGCCTGAACAAAATCGCACGTAATGAGAATTAATTATGACCTCTACACTTTTTGGAGTCATTCATGGCACAGTGGAAGATGATTATCACTGGTGGGCATCAATCATCTCAGCCGTGGGACACAATTGTGGGCGGCACGGTGGCACAGTGGTCAGCAGTGCTGCCTCACAGCGCCAGAGACCCGGGTTCAATTCCCAACTCAGGCGACTCTCTGTGTGGAGTTTACAAATTCTCCCTGTGTCTGTGTGAGTTTCCTGCAGGTGCTCCAGTTTCCTCCCACAGTCAAAGAAATGTGCAGGTCAATTGGCCATGCTAAATTGCCCATAGTGTTCGGTGCAGGGGTAAATGTAGGGGAATGTGTCTGGGTGAGTGCGCTTCAGTGGATCAATGAGGACTTGTTGCTCCGAAGGGCCTGTTTTTACGATGTAAGTAATCTAATCTAATCTGCAGGAGATCCTCAGCGAGCTTCCTCAGCCCAGGCATCTCCAGTTTGTCATCATAACATCCATGCAATGTGGAAAGTGGCCAATCAGTCCATTGAGTCCAAACCGGGCATTTAGATACCCTACAGTGTGGAAACAGGCCCTTCGGTCCAACCAGTCGACACCGACCCTCCGAAGAGTAACCCACCCAGACACATTTCCCTCTGACGAATGCACCAAACATAATGGACAATTTAGCATGGCCAATTCACCTGACCTGCATATCCTTGGACTGTGGGAGGAAACTGGAACACTCGGAGGAAACTCATGTAGACAAGTGGGGAACGTGGAATCTCCACACAGACTGTTGTCCTAGGCTCGAATCGAACCTGGGACCCTAGTGCTGTGAGGCAGCAGTGTTAGCTACTGAGCCACTGTGCCAGCAGAAGAGGGGGCATTCACTGAAGTTTACAAAATGTTCAGAACAAGTTGTCCCTCTTCCGCTCTTGAAACAGTCTGTGACCATGTGCAGCAAGACGTGGACCACATTCAAGATCGTGATGTTGAAGTCTGGGTAACATTTATACAACAGCACTGTACACTTCCACAGTAAAAGAAGGAGTTCATTCAGCACCTCAATCTAGTTTCACAAGAATGTGGGGAAGCCATTCATCCCATCAAAACTACTAGGCTAGAAGAGGGATAGCCCGTTCAGTCCCTCCTGCCCGTTGCACAGAAAGACAGGGAGTCTGCTCTCTCCCATATGTAACGTACATGGGATCAGAAAGAACCGTTTCACACCCGGAGTCACTTACAAAGGAACAGGAAGAGATTATTCAGCTTGTCAAGCCACTAACACATTTACAGGAAAGTGTCAGAGATGTTCCAACATCACAAACTAATGGAGCAGGGGCTGCACAAATAGACTGCTCAAAATTGATCCACATGGCTTAATTACTCATGGTGCACATATGTTATTTCTGGAAGTCGGAATAAAGCAATTTTGTTTTAACTATTCTCCAAGTTATCTTCCATCTCAAAGAAGGCAGACTCATGGTCTCCGTGGAGGTCTGAAGCCGTTAGGAAATAACTAACTGTTTCAGAATGAAGGTAATTTGGTTGCTGACAGGATTGTGGACAAAGTGACATTCAATGCAATGTCACACATTAACTGTGCATTAAAGTGTTCAGAGTTCATTAAGAGACTGTACCTCTCTGTCAATCGACATGGGGGCTCTGCAGTTGCATGTGAACTGTCGTGAATCAAACATCCAATGAAAAGTAGGAAATGTTCACCCTATTCAGCTGTTTGGGACAAAATGAGTTTCTGTCCATACCCATCAAGCTTCAACGTCTTATTCTCTCACTACAGATTAAACATAGTTACTGCACTCTCTCCTCATGGTAACATTATGCTCGTGTTGAGCCTGGTCAAACTCAGTTGCGTTCTCTCAGTGACAAAGGGATCATTGTTTATAAAGCAGTCCAAATCTTGACACAATACATCAAACTCTCTCAACAAAACACGATCGGTGGGAAAGATATTCTAACTTTGGCACTTCAATCATTTTGCATGAAGAGCCACATATCATTTACGTCTTGCCCCCGTATGAATTCTGTCAGTGACCTATGACCCAGGACATCCAGGTCCTTTTCAACAAAAGCACTGACCAACCTCTCTCCCATTTAATAAATATAAATGTACATGATGATATTTGTTGTTCAAATCTGAATCTTTTTTATACCTTCTGAACAGCTATTGTCCAAACAATGATCCTGCTGCCACCCATCAATCATTCACTCCAGAGAAAAAAAACAGTATTCTTCTCGTATCTCCATTAGCCAATTTTTAATCCATGTGGTATATATTCCACCCCTACCTACGCATGGACTCGAACATTCCCCATTCACCTGTATTCAAACATGTGAAGCGTCTTCTAAAAATACAAATGCTCCACTCCCTTTGGTTCTCAACTGTCGATGTCACAACGGACAATCTCCACAAACAGATTTATCAAAGATCATTTCCCTTTCCTGAATCTAGACCGAATCTACCAAATCATATCATTATTCTCCAAGTGTCTTGTTGGAGAACGTTCCTAATAGAAGTTTGCAATTTTTTTTCACAGCTGACATCAAATTATTTAAGATTCGGTATCCCCTCTACATCCTGTTTTAAATATTTAAGTTTACAATAGCTGTTTTCCAGTCTGCAGCATCCTTTCCAGAATCTAACTAGATTTAACGAATAATCAGTAATTCTTTCACTAGCTCTGTTCTCATCTCAATACTCTGGGGTATAGCTCATCAGATGCATAAACTTATGAAACTTCAATTAGATTTTCAAAAACATACTCTCCACTAATTATGATTTCTTGCAGGTTCCCATTTTTAACAGTCACTCTGTTCCCTAATATTTCTGGAAGTTCATTTCCGCACCTTCGTCTGTGGAGATGGAAACAATGCTTTGTTCTCAGGTGATTTCTGACTGCTTGTGAATGCATTGAAGGACTGCACTTCAGAGATGTATATTACCCACTCCTGTCTGCAAAGTTCCAAAATCAATCCAGTTTACTTCATCGTGAGTGTCATCAGTCATGTCCCTGGTGTGAAACTACACATTAGACTGAAGGCGGTGACATAGCTCAGTGATCATCGCACTTTTGAGACACGCTGGTTTTACACTTTACAATTGAATGGGTGCAGCTTAGACAACTGTTCCGGAAAATCCTATAGAGTATAGTACAATGCCCTGCTCCTCCCTGTTTATATAGCCTCCCTTCTGTGTAGTCTCAGCTCCATTTGTTTAACATGGACCC
Source organism: Chiloscyllium punctatum (assembly GCF_047496795.1). Lineage (NCBI taxonomy): Eukaryota > Metazoa > Chordata > Chondrichthyes > Orectolobiformes > Hemiscylliidae > Chiloscyllium > Chiloscyllium punctatum. The sequence goes on from NC_092784.1 coordinate 31,462,384, forward strand.
AGACACACTGTAAATGCAGTATTCAAAGTGGGGTCCCCAGACACTCGGGGATCCCTGAATGAAGCCAGTAGCTGACATCACAATCCTGAGAACAACATCCACAGAGCCACCACTGACTTTCTAGATGTCAGCAGCAAGTCATATCGGTAGGTGTCGGCAAGTTTGATGATGGCGAGAATATGGAGACAAAACTGTTCACAGTAAAAAGGAGACTCAACAGTCTTATTCTTTCTCATATGTTTATGAGTAAGTTATTTGGAAATGCATAAGAACGAAGTGGCGTTTGTGACGGAATGTTTTTGTATTTGTTAAATATAATCACCCAGAATATCAATAACATTCAGCATCATTTATAAAATTGTCAGAGATAGACTTACCAGGCACACCAATAATAGCGAGGATGGGATAGTACCGAGCTTGAATAATCATCAGTACAGCTCGTATCCGAAAAGCTAACCATGGCCAATCCTGAGAAAGACAGTAAAGACCCGAGGATAAACTCCTGTCCATTGTTGGAAGATTCCAGTCTAATATTCTTAAATTCAAATCCATTGTTGGAACATTCTAACATTGTCAGATTCTGATCTCTCTCTCTCTTTCTCTGTTGCTGCTGATCCCAATCTTGTTGAGATTGACTCTGCCCCGAACACTATGCCGTAACAAGTTGAATGAAGTCCCTAATTATGGAAGAGGGAAATACTCCATTGACCGAATTAGGTTCAGAAAGACTGATATTAATCATAGTTACTGAAAACAAAACAGCTCCAGTTAACCCATTTCACGGGAACTCTGATAAAGCACATTAATACTTGGTGTGGGTGGGATGTTGAAATCGCTGATTATTGCGCTAATGGCACATCTCGAATTGTAAATATAGAGGTGAGGGAGAGAGATGGTGCTTTCTCTTCACAAGCTCGATTTAACTGCTGTGTTTTGGCAGGGTAGGAATTGCTGAGCTCCCGTCTGTGTCTGATTATCAGGTCTGCAGCATTTTTCGTTTTATTTATATATGTTTAACTTTGACATTTATCTGTCCAGCATTAAACGGCTTAGATTGGTTTAGGCATTTTTTAGAGACACCTATAGAGCTATAGACGGTGTAGATACAGTCCATTCCTTGTGTCCTTGCAACCGCGGCCTGGTCCTGTGGAGTGATGGTCAAAATCTCACAGAACCAGGATTCTTAATTTTACATTTCGCTAGTTATTGCTGGGGTCTCACCATGTTTGGAAGACAGTAAATCTCTCCCGGGTGCTACACACTCTCTCTGAGATTTCTCTCAGAATGGTCTTTTTATGTTCTTTCCTCCGGGATTGGAGAACTGCATGTGAGACAATCTGTTTCCTGCATTTGGTTTTTGACATTTGCTTATTCGATGGTACCATTTTGGAGCAGTTACTGTATCGTAGTTAAATAAACTATTATTCTGTTAAGTTTTCCAACAGAATTACGTTATTGCAAGTTCCTCTTCCTTTTGTTGTCTTTTATCGACAGTGTTCGAATAAATTGTGTTTTGCTTCATGTCGAATATTTTGACCAAGTAAATTCTATCTGAAACACTGCACTGCACATTTACGAGCGGAATGGACTCAGCTGGAGTAGTGCTAATCATGTCAGGAATTATATCGGAGACTCAATCCACCTCACAGATCAGCCCGGACACGGAAAAGCCGAGATGAGATACCTGCTCAGCATGAAGCATTGCGAAGACCAGGCTAGTGTACTGCTCAGCAATCCGCCCAGGCTCGAACACTGCTTAGAGCTCAACAGTTCACTACTTATTTGTCCAACAGTACATTGATCTATAAACTTGGACGAGATGATCTGTTCAGCACAGGGCGCTGTGCAGAACACACAAAGGCATTGTTCTATACACATGGGCTGGATATTGCAGCATGGGGAGCTGTGCAGTGAATAGCAGTGAATTTATCCTTTAATCTGGAGCAGTTACCTTCCCAGCATACTCAGCTGTGTACACCAATCACTGAATTGCGGAGTAACTAGGTGTTAGATCATTGCCTACGTGGGGAAACTCGCAGCCATGCTGGAAATGACATGATGTGCAGCTCCTATTCATTTACAGCTCCATATCTCCATTGTGGCATAACACATGGGTTCTGTTGGTGTGAAACTCACTGCCACAGAGAGACGGTAGGGAAATCAGTTTAAATACCAACAAATGGGAGGAGTGAGGTTAAAAGAAAGGGGAGATTGAGAGAGAAGTTCAGGGACGAATCTGATGTTATGTTTAAAAATTTTGAAATCATAACATTTCGATAGCATCTTGCAATATCGGCCACTGTTTCCAGGAATGATGGGTGAGCAGGGTATTGGTGTAAGTTAAGATTATGGAGAGTTTTGGATAAACATTTGTCCTGCAGCGTTGTAACTGGGAGAAGGGTCAGAAGAGTCTTCGACTGATTGGGTTGAATCTGACAATAATTTGTCTCAGTGTCATGTTCATTGAGTGTGATAGAGGGATTATCTGCACGAAGCAGAACTGGTTTCCTGGTATTATCTTATCGAACTCAGCTCATTAAATATCCACCCCACCCCATGGTGTCCCTATCATTCAATGACAACCTGTTTCTCCCACCCATCATGGCTGGAGGTAGTCACCATCGTCCGGGTACCCCTGGATATTCCGTGACCCCTGGCACTGTTGCCATCTTTGAAAGCCCAATGGGCACACGGTTGAGCTCTCTCAGTTTGGAGATCTTGGCGTCCGGGTGCACATGTAGACAGGGCAGTGAAGAAGGCTTTTGGCACACTGGCCTTCATCAGGCAGGGCATTGAGTATAGATTTTGGGGATATATGTTGCAGTTACCCAGGACATTGGTAAGGCTGCACTTGGAGAATTGTGTTCAGTTTTTCTCACCTTCCTATTGGGAGGGTGTTATGAAATTAGAAAGAGTGCAGAAAAAAATTACAAAGACTTTGCCAGGACCCAATGATCTGAGTTATAGGGAGAATTTGGACAAGCTAGGACCTTTCTTTAGAATGTAGGAGACTGAGGGTTTACCTTATAGAGTCGTAGTAAATGATGAGGAGTATGGATAGGGTGAATGCTCTCAGTCTTTTCTCAGGCTTAGGAATTCGAGGACGAGAGGGGATTCGTTTAAAGTTAAAGGGGAACGAGTAAATGGAACCTGAGGGGTTTCTTCTTCACACAGAGGGCTGGTACGTGGATGAGCTGCCAGTAGATGTTGCCGAGGGGGTACATTAACAACATTTCAAAAGCATTTGGATACATATATGGATAGGAAAGGACTAGAAGGATATGGGCCAACTGCAGGGAAATGGGGTTAGTGGGGATGGACATTTACAAGGCGGAGTCGAACCCGTCTGTTAATTAAAACCAAACACCCAGAAAGGCTCACCTCACCTTGTAATCTGTTAAAATATGAGTGACACAGACCTCCTAAATTTCAATATTTAAACAAATATAACAATTTAGGTTTTTTTTAACATAAATAGGGGACACTAAACAACAACTATTCACAAATACAAGCCTCTTTTTTCTTAACTACATACTATCTGACTCCAACTGTATAAAATATGTTGTTCCAACAACCGACATATTAGCTAATACCACCTCAAGGCCATACAGGCTTTATCTTGCCCGCTGTGTTCACTCGTCCAGCTGCTGGTCTCCCTGGGTCTTGTTTTTTTTACTGCAAGGAGGTTTTAAATGAACATGAATCTTTGATAGAGAGTGTTTGAGATGGCTAGTTAGCACTCCTGCTCTACAGCAGTTACTCTGCTGTTGCATGGCAGTACCTCTCCATCTCGTGTCCAAAATGCTGGGTTTATATACTCCACGTGATACAATAATTCTCATAATTTGGTTATTTTCCAGGTGTCCAAACAATCATATTAAAATCCAGTTGGCTTCTGGTATCCCGAGAGTTATTTAAACTCTTTGGTTATATTTGAATTGCTGTCAAAACAGCAACCAAAACTCAGGTGTACATGTCCCAGCTAATGGCCATTAGCTGGCATCTGTGGCTGTACATTTCTATGCAGAAAAACCCGTTCTTTCTTAAAGTGCTTGGCATGCTTTCGGCTTCAGAACACCGTACCCCTTCAGGGGAAAAAAAGAACCATCAGAATGAAGAGGTGGCTTCATTTCTTTTTCTCTAATTCTTAATCTCATTATTATGAAATACAAAAGTATTAATCTCAGTTATACCACCCATATTAATTCTGCACAGATATATAACACTGGAATAAAATAAAACCTTAACTACATTATTTCCTTTAAATCCGTGATAACACATCTGCTATCACATTTTTAGGACCATATTTTGTAAGTTTAAGTTGGTAACATGAGACTCCAATGACATAGTCTCATATTCTGATCTTTAAATATTCCAGAACATGCGAGAGGATTGTCGTTGTTGTGCACAACCATCTCCGACAGTTTGTTTGTAATCTAAACATTGAAAAGTTGTCAGGGCAGTACCAAACTCAATCATTCTTTTTCAATAATGAAGATTTTTTTCTGGTGGATGTTGAGTTTTTTTCAACAAGTAGCTAATTTGCCATTTGATTCCATCTTCATCTTTCTGTATCAATACATCACCGAGCCCTATATCCCTAGCATCAAAAACAATTTTCAAAGTGTTTCAACCATTTGGTGCAGCTAAAACTGGTGCGGTGAATAATCCTGCTTTAAAATTCTCAAATGCCTCCTGGCATCGTTCTTCCACCACAATTCTGTTTCCTTCTTTAATAAATCCATCAATGGTGCCAATACGCTGCTGAAGTTTGGAACAAACTTCCGATAGAATCCACTCAGTTACAAAAACCGAATCACGTCTTTCTTCGAGGATGGTCGTGGAGATTCCTCAAAGCCCTTCGTCTTTGTGTTCCATGGCGTCAACCTTCCATGTCCAATGTAATGTCCCAAGAACGTCACATCTGCCTTCGCAAGTTCTGTTTTATTTAATTTATTAGCAAGTTTGGTTCTTGTAATCGTTCAACATGCTCTGCCAACTGTAACATGTGAGCTTTCAATCACTTGCTAAAAATCACCACATCATACAGATAAACTGCACAATTTGTTCATCTGGCTGCAACTTTGTTCCTGAGTTTTAAATGTGGATGGTGCATTATTTATTTTTCATGACATACTTGATAACGTTTTTGTCACATCCAGTATCTTTTCCAGATAGTTTAACTGACACAATTTTGTTTTAATTTGAAAGGGACCACTAAACCTGTCTTTGAAGTGCTTTCCTACCATTGCTGGCAATTCTAATACGTTATACCCACGGGAAATCGTCAAAGTTTCAGAGTTTTTGTCTGCCACCTACTTCATTCTATGCTGTGGCCTCTTCAGGTGCTGTTTAGCTAACTCACCTACTCGGCCTAATCTCTCCCTCACCTCATATACATAATCCAAGTCTGAGATCTCCGACTTCGGTCCATGCCTTCCTTAAACAGCTGAACGGTAAAATAAGACCTTTGGTCTGACTGAATCTCTCTGTGTAGCCCACAGCGTGTAAAGAAAGCTACCAACTCCTCTACCTCCCTTTTTGCCTTAACACTACGAAATGGAAATGCCTCTGGAAATCCATTATGGTCAGCAAATAATGGTTTCCATTTTTACTTTAGAAAGGGGAACTATACAATGAACCATAACCCACGTGAAAGGTTCTTCGAATGCTGATAGTGCCAAAAAAGGTGCTGATTTTATTGTTTCCTGTGAACTACCATTTGGCATGTAAGACATGTACAACAAAAATTAACCACGTCCTTGTGCATTCCAGGCCACTAGAAATGCTTCTGTAGCTTAGCCTGAGTCTTCCATACACCTATTTGAGCTCCTACAATTAGTTAATGCACTACCCATAACACTGTATGCTACCACTAATGTAATTTGGTGCACTTCGGCCCATTGCCCTTCTGCACTAACCTGTTGTGGTCTCCATTTTAATTATAGGATTCTATCTTTAAGTTAATAACGTTCGACAATATATTTGGATTCCGTTTCTGAGTGTGTGTTTGTGTATTTGTGCATTACATCTGTTGTAAGTCGATTAGCCTTTCAGGACTAAACACCTATGCCTGACTCTCTGCCTGTTTAAGTTTTTCCTGCACCGTTACATCAAACAGGGTGCAAGTTAACTCAACAGCAACTCCTTTGTGTTTTTCTTTAGTTTTCCTTCCCTGCTGTAACTTATGACAGTGGGATTCTGTTAGTACACAGTCTGAAAAATATCCTGGGTATTTTTATTTTAACTCCCCAGTTCGCTAGTCTTCCTTTGATTTCATCCAAGGGGTGTCACTCCCACCTTGGATCCTGTTAAATCGTCCACAAGAACAAACTGTATTCCTGGAACTGACACTCTGTCACTCACTCTCACCGTTACTTCCCCAAACTTGATTTGGCACTCCAACCTAATGTCACGCAAGGGAATGCTGAATTTCAGTCCCCATTCCACAAATTATCACTCTCTCGAGGAACATGTCAAAAAGAGTGAAAATACTTCCATCTCTTATTTTCAGCAGAGAGAACGTGAGGACTGCAGAAGCTGGAGAACAGAGTTGAAACTTGTGGGGCTGGAAAAACACAGCATGTCAGGCAGCATCCGAGTAGCAGTAGAACCTAATTTTCTGGCACAAGTCCTTCATCAGGAAAGTGGGGAGTAATGGAGGGGGAAGGGATTGAGAAATCAGTAAGAGGGTGGGCGTGGAGCTGGGTGGTATGTAGATTGGAAGGGGATAGGTAGATGCAGATGGGGGCTGATGGTGATAAGTCGGAGAGGAGGGGAAGTGGATAGGTGATAGGACAGCTGGAAACCTCAAACTATACAACATCAATAAATGTGTTTATTGATGGACATCTGGTTAGAACGCCATTCCTCAACGAAGGTTCTTGTGTATCTTCACATGTGTGTGTGTTGCCCCATTGAAAGTGGTCCCCTTCTTTCTCTGTATGTAAGGAACATAGTGATAGTTGGTCGTGTCTTTTGGTGGCCACTTGGGCATCATGTACCCTGGTAGCACGACAACAGCACTATTACAATGGTGAAAAAAATATTTTATATACACTGTTTAATCAATGTGTATGTGAAGATAAGTATCATTTTTCATATGTGTACAACATTCTAAATGAACAACGGAGACACAGTTAACGAAAAACGATGCATATGATGTAGAAAATTTATAAAGCATTAAAACATTATTTGATGCTCATCTAAAGTGATATGTTCCTCTTCTCTCAAAGTTCCCTCCCTTTCTGGAATTCACTACTCTATTCTCTCATTTTTATCAGGATGTGAGTTGTACATTCTTGCTTCTGTTGTCCCAACTTATTTCAGTTAATCCCCTTTCTACCGGGAATTCAATATATTGGTCTGCTTGGTTCTTTCCAAAGCCAGTGTCTGTCATATTATTAGAGGTAAACATTCTGGCATCAGACCCAGCATTTGAACATATTACTCTGTTGTCCATGCACTGTACAAAGGACGACAGCACACTGGAACTGCCAAAATACTGAGGAATGTCCATCTACTTCTTTGAATAATCTAGTTTTCTGATTTTTCACATTTCCTCATCTATATTCTCTCTCTCTCTCTCTCTTTCTCCCTTTGCTGCTAGTTAAGAAATTTACCAATTATTCTTCGCGTGCCTTCTCTCAAACCTCCTTCTTTCGGTTTGTATCTATTGCTCTCTTCTCGATGTAATGTAATTATAATTGAGCAATGTCACGACAAAAATATGTGGAAGGATTTGGCCAGTCTTAATTGGAAAGGGGAGCCGAGCAGGGAAGACTATGGAGCAGCATAGGCTGGAATTTCTGTAGAAAACTCGGAGGATAACAGAAATCCATCCCAAAGGAGATTAAACATATTCATGGCATGACAAGGCAGCCATGAGTGATAAGGTTCCAAACCAAAAGAGGGAACATACAATGTGATGAAGATTATTGGGAATCCAGAGAATTCATTGGCTCTTAAACTACATAAGGCTGGCATCACTGACACTACAGAGCTCTTAATCATAGTCAGGGAGAGAAACAGAGTGAAAGGCATTCATTTTAAACACAGAAGATGGTACTCAAGGAAAAATATTCAGATGAAGTAAACAATTGAATTGCAATCAGTTTATTGGTTTTGCAGAAGGTGTCAGATTGGAAACATGACCCGGGAGAGACCCTCAGCAGAATGAGAGGATGAAAATAGAAGTATTTCCACATTAGAAACCAGAGTAGGTCACTGAGTACATGGCTGATGGGTGAATGGGTATCGATGTGAACTAAGGGTCAGGCAGCAGAATTGCATTGGAGGTATTGTAGCTCAAAACTGCGTTTTTTATGTAGTGCTGTAGACCACAGCAGCAGGAGAAGCAGAACAGCATTCAACCACAACCTGTAACATTTTGCCTCGGATAATCTCCTCAGTCTTGCCATTACCATCAACATGATCTATGGCTGAGTGACGACTGTGGTTGAACATATTCAGGGGCAGAATCACGTGAACCTAAACCTGATGCTAATGCATTAAAGTTACCACACTTGATCAACAGGTGTGATCGAAGCTTCACAGTCAGGCTACATTCACTTATAAAATGTGATGGACGATTAAACAAATGACTGGAAGAAAGGGATCCACAAATATCCCCATCCTAAATAATCGAACAGTCTTGTACCTCAGGGTAAAAGACCAGGATGTGGTATCTGCACCATCCTCAGCCAGAGGTGTGGAGTTGATGATCCACCTCACCCTCGCCATGATGCCCACAGCATCACAGATGCCAGTCTTCAACCAATTCGATTTACTGCATGTGACATGAAGAAACAGCTGAACACAGTAAATAAGACATAGACAATGGGCCCTGACACCATTCCTACAATAGGACTGAAGACTTAAGCTGCACAACAATCCGTGTCCCTGGGGAAGCTGTTTCTTTCCAGCTCCAACTCTGACATCTCCCTGGTAATGTGGAAAATTACTCATGTATGTCCAGTCCCCTCAGAGGAGAATAACTACAATCTGACAATTGACCACCCCTTCAGTCCCATCACGACAGTCAACTTGGTGGGAGATATTTTTGACGGAGCTGTGAAGCAGCACAGAAATCACCTGCTCGGTGTGGTTTCCGATAGGTCCCCATGTGGAGATGGTGCTGTTGTGGTAATGTCACTGGTTTACTAATCCAGACCAGGTTAAAACTCTGCAAATTAAAAACAAATGACAAAATATTAAGATGCAAAATCCGGTGTCAGTAATAGTGCCCTTGACGCCAACGTCGATTGTACACACCAGTTCATTTCCCTAATGTACTTCCAGGAAGTGAATCTCCATGCTTTCCTGGTCTGGCCTAAATGTGACTGCAGACACACAGACATGTGATGAACTTTTCATGGTCTCTGAATCGGCCAGGCAAGACACTCTATTGTATCAAACTGCTCCGAGGTCTTAAAGGATATAACCGGACAGAACACCCGGCCCCAGCCTCATTAACGGAAAAGAAATGGGAAACACAGTCCTGTCGACACTGCAGAGACCTCCTTCCTAACATCTGAGAGCTTGTGACAGCATTTAAAGAGCTTTCCCTTACACTGCACAGAAACATCGGGAACGGAGGAGGCCATACAACACATTTAGCCTTCCACATTGTCGTTCATGTTCAAACATCTCCGCAATGCACTTATCCAACGCAATGAATATATCCGTTAATGTGAGTAACCTTGGGAAGCTATAAAATAGGAAGTGCAGTAGTCCCTTTAGTCCATCGAGTTTGCGACACAATTTAATATAATATCGGTTGTCCCTTTATTTCCACACCGTTCTCCTGCTCTCCCACCATCCCTTTACTGTCTCTAAATCCGTATTTATATTCAGTGTGTTGGCTTCCAGGCCCCAGTGCATTCCCCAGGTTCACCAGTCTCTGAGTGCAGATATTTATTGTCATGTCAAGGCAGAATGGCCTGTCTGTACCTAATACCATGATCCTTGGTTTAGATACAACCGCCTGTAGAATTATCATCCCTGCTTCCAATCTGTCTCACCCTGTCAGAGTTTTATATATCTCACTGAGATCTCCATTCATTTTGCTAAACCCAATAGAATACAGGCCCAGTCGCACCAAAAAATGTTCCCACAACAAGCCTGTCATCCTAGAGATCGGTCTGGTCATCCTTCACTGCTCTCCCTCAATGTCAGGTTTGTCCTTTGTTTGGTACAGAGACCAAAACTGCACACAATATTGCACAATGTTCGAGATGGGGACTCACTAAGGCCCTGTACAGCTGCAGTAAGACACCCTTACTCCTGGAATCAAATCCCCCTGAAATGAAGATCAGCACACGATTGAGCTTCCTAACTGCTTTATTTCCTTCATTATTGCTTTCAGTGACTGGTGTACAAGGAGATACAGATCATGGTCAACGTTACAGCTCCCCACTTGGTGGGTCGATGTACACTGGGCAGCGTGCCAATGCCATTCCCAGTATTGACTTCTGGATTCAGAACTGACTGCCCTGCAGGGATCCCGAAGGGCTGCGCAGAAGGAAAAAACAAACAGGTGCATACGTCCCTTTGTAGATCAACATGTTTCAAACAGTTCTTTTTCAAACGATAGGCTTCCAGTCTATTGTCCCCACCAAAGGGCACACCGTCACCTCTACCCACCTTGGTCTCCAACTGACACTTATTTGCTCATTCACTGCACCTGTCTTAGTCACATTGAAGCTTTTTTGCAATCTGCTCACCCACTCACAATCCAACATCCTTTAGTTCTGTCGGCAGGTTGGGATATGTTGCATTTGAGTCCCACAACCAAATCTTTAATGGTTATTGTGAACAGCTGAGGCCTGAGCACCGATCCCTACGATAACTAAGCAACCTTTCTCTGTTTAGTTTTTTTTAAATCCTGAATCTGGTTAAGACTGGCTGGGCCAGCATTTATTGCCTGTCCCGAGTTGCCCTTGAGAAGGTTGTAGTGAGCTGCCTTGTTGAACTGTTGCAGTCCAGTGTGGAATCAGTGATGGTAGCAACATTGAATACCACGGAGCCGAGCCGTGTTTAGATTGTATTTTAGTGATGATGGTCAGAGTCTGGCATTTGTCTGGCTTGAATATTACTTGCCACTTGTCAGCCTGGATACTGTCCAGATGTTGTCGTATTTGGACATGGCCTGCTTCAGTACCCGAGGAGCCAGAAATGTTGCTGAACATGGTGTAATCATTGGCGAACATTCCCACTTCTGACGTTATAATAGAGGAAAGGTCACTGATGAAGAAGCCCTTAAGATGTCTGGGCCGAGGTACTCCTACAGACTCCTACAGACTTGTCGTAGAGCTGAGTTGACTGACCTTTCTCAACCATGACTATCTTCCTAAGTATGATTCTAACCAGCGGGGAGTTTGCCCCGATACCCATTGATTCCAATTTTGCTAAGATGCCTTGATGCCACATTTGTCGAATGCAGTCTTGTTTTAAAGGGCTTTCACTCTCACCACACCACTGGAATTCAGCTCTTTTATCCATGTTTGAACCAAGGAAATGAAATCAGGAGCTGAGTGGTCCTGTTGGAGCCCAAACTGAGTGTCATTCACCAGGTTATTGCTGATCAGGTGCTGCTTGAAAGCACAGGGACCTTCCATCACTTTACTGAGGGGTTGGTAATTAGCCAGATTGGATTTGTTCAGCTTCTTATGTATAGGAGATACTTGGGTAATTTCCACGTAATCGGGGAAATGTCTTTGTTGTAACGATATTGAAACAGCTTAGTTAGGGCAATGACAAGTTCTGCAGCACAAATTTTCAGTTCTAGTGTCAGAGTGTTGTTATCGTATGTACCCTTTGAAGTATCCAGTGTCTCCAACTAAATATGGATATCACGTGGACTGAATCAAATTGGTTGTTGACTGGTAACTGAATTGCTGAAGACCACTGTAGGAGGCCGAGATGGATCATCCACTCAGCAATTCTGACTGAATATTGTTGCGAATGCATCAACCTTATCTTTTGCACTAATGTGCTGGTCTCTTCCATCATTAAGGATGGGGATATTTGTGGAATCTCCTCCTCCAATGACTTGTTTAACTGACCATATCTATTCTCAACTAGAAGTGGAAGGACTGCAGAGCTTAGATCAGAACTGTTGCTTGTGGGAATCGCTTAGCTCTGTCTATCACTTACTGCTGATGCTGTTTGGCACACACGTTGTCCTGGTTGGTGGCTTCACCAGGCTGACACCTCATTGTCAGGTATGCCTGGTTCTGCTTCTGCCCGCCTGCTCACTTCATTGAACCGAGGTTGATCCTCTGGCTTGATGATAATTGTTGTGAGGGGGATATGCTAGGCCATGAGGTTGCACTAGAGTACAATTCTGCTGCTATTGCTGACCCACAGCACCTTATGGAAACCCAGACTTGAGCTGCTAGATCTGATCGAAGTCTGTCCCATTTAGCACGGTGACAGTGCCACCCAAAATGAGGGAGGTTATTCTCAATGTGAAAGTGGAACTTTGTCTCCACAATGACTATGTGGTTGTCACTTTTACCGATACTGTCATGGACCGATACTTCTGCACCTGGCAGATTACTAAGGATGTGGTCAAATATGTATTTTCCTCTTGTTGCTTCCTTCACCACCTGCAGTAGACCAAGTTTGGCCGGCTCAATCAGTAATGCTGCAGCTGAGCTACTCTTGTTGGTGGACATTTAAATAACCCACCCAGAGTACATTTTGCGCCCTTGCCACCCTCTGTCCTTCCTCCAAATGTTGATCAGCGTGGAGGAGTACGTACACATCAGTTGAGAGAGACTGGCACATGGTAATCAGCAGCAGGTTTCCTTTCCCATGTATAAACTAACGCCATGAGACAGCATGGCATACAGCTTCAGTGTTGAGGAATCCCAGAGCAATTCCCTTCTAACTGTAATCCACTGTGCCACCACTTCTGCTGTGTCTACCCTTGTAAGACAGGAGATATCTGGGGAAGTAGATGGGGTGTTTTGGACATGATCGTACTCATAGAATCATACCTTTCATACAATGTCAGACTGTTGCTCGACGAGTCTGTTTATTTCTATTCACTGTTTCCTGCCAGCTGTCCCACTCTAGAAACACAGTCATATATTCGCCCCAATCTACTAAGATTTAATTTTGTAAACTGGGCTTGGAGCTGTACGATGTTTTTCAGAAAATACAAATGTTTTACATCCATTGCTTCTATTTCATTTGTCTCTTAGTCTGCTACTCAATCATAATTCCCATTTCATAAATCTATTTTAGTGTTGTCTGTGACCATTACTTTCACTCCCAATATTTTCTCCAAAACCATGTACTTACTCTGTTCTATGTTCCATGTACTATATCATTTTCCAGACCAGACTTCATTTTCCTAGTATTGATAGAAATTTCTATGAAGACAGAACTGAGGTGGTGGCTTCATAGTTCTGGCATTTCCCTGTCCCCCATTCTCCATTCTCTGGTTTCAGATTGTAAGGAAGCTGCAATTGTTTTCTCATACTTCTCACATTGACATAATTTGACAAGCTATTACAGTTGACTCATATAACTCTTGTGAATATATTCGTCAGAAACCCATCAATTCCTGCCTTAGGCTGCTCAGTGACTGACCTTGCACAGCCATACACTCACAGGAGTATATATTCTGTACTGTCAGACGTAAAGCAAGACCTACACTTGTCCCACTTTCCTACACCATGCCCATAGCCTGGAATATTATGACACTTACATTTGCTCGCCCAAGCACTTTTTAATGGTTGTGAGGATACCCGTGATAACTCTACTCTCAGGAATAAAACTCCTAACCCCAGCACCCTTTATGATTAGAACAGATTACAGTGTGGAAATAGCCCCTTCAGCGCAACAAGTCCACACCAACTGGCCGAAGCGCACCCACCCAGATCCATTGCCCTACATTTACCCCTTCACCTAACACTACGGGCAATTTAACATGGACAATTCACCTAACCTGCATATTTTCGGACTGTGGGAGGAAACTGGAGCACCAGGAGGAAACGCACGCAGACACGAGGAGAACGTGTAAACTCCACACAGTCAGTCGCCTGAGGCTGGAATTGAACCCGGGTCTGTGGCGCTGTGAGGCAGCAGTGCCAACCACTGTGCCAACGTGCCACCCTCTCGGTGAAAGATAACTATCTTATAATCCTCACTTAACCTCAAACCCTTCACTTTAAAAGTGTGCTCCCTTGTTCTTGGCCCTCTGACTAAAAGGAACAGCTACTGTCGATCCATCCTCTCCATGCTCCTCATCATCCTGTCCTTCTGAATCACATCCCTCTCAGCCTCCTCAGTTCCAAACTAAACAACACGAGCTTACCAAGCCTCTCTCTATAGCTGATATGTTCTATCCCAGGAAACATCCTAGTGAATCTTCTCTGCATACCCTCCAGTACCATCACGTCTTTGCTGTAATGTGGCTCCCAGAATTACACACTACACTCTATCTTGGCCTCACCAAATTTGTGTATAGCTGTTATAATCTACGCCCCGATTAATAATTGCTACACTCAAGGTCCACTTCTTCACTAATGGTTTATCCTGTCCAGTCACATTCAGGGATGTGTAGCGAAGCACCCTCTGAGCTTCCTAGTGTGCTGTCATTCATTAAGTCCTCACCTGTCTGGTTCCTTCTTCCAAAGCGTATCACATCATATTTATTAGGTTTACGTTCCATCTGCCATTGATCTGCCCATCTGACCAAACCATTTATATCTTTCTGTAACCTAAGACCTTCCTCCTCACTTCCAACCAACCAGGCAAACACAAACTTACTTATCCCAAACCCCATCCGTTCACCCACCCCCCTCCATTCACATCTGCACAACAAACAATAAGGGACACAGCACTGATCCCTATCGTACACCAGGGGGTACTGGTCTCCAGTCACACAAACAGCCTACTCCCACCTCCCTCTGACTCCTGCTATTGAGATGACTTTCGTTGTAACTTGTCAAGTTATCCTTGATTCCATGAGATTTTACTTTATTTTTCAGTTTCCCATGTGGAGCTTTGTCAAAGGCCTTGCTGCAAAACTAACAAAGCGACCTCCTCAAACTAATTCACATACAGTAGGAGTCATTTCCCTCTGCTAAGGTTATGATTTTTATCCCTGATAAAGACTTGCTATTCTGATTGAGGTTCAATTTTCTCCTTCCGTATTTTCTCAAGTCGCTCCTCGAACAGTGGTCTAATACTTGCTTGTCTATAGTTCCCGGTTAAGTGGACTCGCATTAACTGTTCTCCAGTCCTGTGGCACCTCCCCTATTGTCATATTCTAATTAAACTTTTCAGTCAGCTTCTTTCCTCCCTTGTCTCCCACAACAGCCTGTGATACTACTCAGTCAGACTTGGCAATCAATCCACTTTTCTACCAGCCAAAACCTCCAATTCCTGCTCGCATTTTACATCTATCTGTTCAAGAGCTTCCCCATCCATCTTCTCGAATTCTATACCTGCCTCCTCCTTCTCCCAATTAAAACAGATGTGAAACTCTTATGTCACAATCTCTCAATGTTCTCCACACACAGATTGACCTCAGGTTTCTAATGGACACAAACTGTTCACTGATTGTTCTGTTCTACTTGTTGTCCGTGTAGAAAATCATGGGATTCTCCCTTATCGCGCCTGCTTGCAGTCCTCCATGTTCCTGTCTTATTCAGTTCCCTCTGTGTTTCTAAGTTTCTAAGATTCACTAAGATCACGTCTCACTATTTGAAATTCGAGATCACAGGCTGAGTTTCTCAATCAGACAATCTTGCCATTTTAGTGATTAATCCGGAGAATGCCTTTTGCAGTTCCTCTGTACTCAGTATATCCTTTCGAAGATGGAGACTGCACAGCAGTACACAAGACTCTCAGTTTTGTCTCAGCAACAGGCAATGCAACGGATGCACGGCATCGTCTATATTGCAATTAAATTCACATGAATGTAAACCTAGTTTTTACTTTCCCATCTGCACAATATATTTCGCTTTAACTTTTCTTATGATATTAGCATGTGAGTTCTTTAAAAAAGTTCCTGAATATCCAACAATACGTTAGCCATTGATTCCGCATTGCTAATGTCGACAAGAATCATCTTCAAACCATTCCAAAAAAATGTTTGCAATCGTGTCCAAAGGACACCCGACTGTTGATGACAAGTAACTGTAGTTCAGCATTCTCCATCTTCATCCTTACTAAAACGGGCGGATAATATTTATAACCGTCCCTTATCCCAATTGGCTACCTGCTTTTCCGGAATGAGTTTGAAAATAATGTGAAAATCCGGAATGCAACCAATATAACTATTGCTGATTCCACCGAAATTTTTGTATGATGCAAATCTGATCTATCAGATTTATCAACCCTCAATCCAGCTGTCTTTTCAAATACTACGTAATCACCAATAAGAGTGACCTCACCGTTTACTTACACAAGTTCCATGGTCACTTGGTATTCCTGGGAGAATTTCTGGATATTATGCTTCCATGAAGACAGGCACAAAGAAACTGTTTATTTTCCCTGTAATGTCTCTGTTCTCTACAATAAATTATCCTGTCTGCACACTCACTGTTCCACATTTGACGTTGTTTTTATTGTTGCTTCATACATTGATAGAAGCTTTTTATCAGTTTTTATGTTGTTTTCTTGTTGACATACTTTGTCCCTTTTTGATGTTTTTTTTCTCAGTTTCTTTGTCCCCCTTTCCTGGGTCCTAAATTACTCTGAATCCATTGGCTTAATACAATACTTGGCATTTTTCTAAGCTGCTTCCTTCAATCTAATAGGTAGATGGGGTGGGGGTGTGAAAGTGATAGGTCGGAGAAGATGGTCGAGTGGGTCGGTGGGAAGGAAGATGGACACATTGGAACATTCAGGAGGGCGGTGCCAAGTTGGAAGATTGGACTGGGATAAGGAGGGGAAGTGGGGAAACTGGTGAAATCCACATTTAACCCCTATGGTTGGAGGGTCCCATGGCGGACAGTGAGGGGTAATTCCGCAATGCGTCAGGTGTTTCGGGTTTGGCGATGGAGGAGGCGCAGGACCTGCATGTCCTTGCTGGAGTGGAAGGGGGAGTTAAATTGTTCAACCACAAGTTGGTGAAGTTAGTCTGTGTGACTGTACCAGAGTGTGTTTCTAAAACGATCCCCAAGTTGATGTCCTGTCTCGCCGATGTTGAGGAGAACATTGGGATGAATGGATGCAGCAGATGAAGAGTTCTGTCACCGTTCATCACCTATCACTGTCAACATCTCCTTCATCTACCTATCACATTCCTAGCTACGTCCCCCCGCCACACCCCCCCCACCACCACCCATTTATCTCTCATCCACCTTGGACCACAAGCCTCATTCCTGATGAAGGGCTTCTGCCCAAAATGTCAATTCTCATGCTACTAATATGCTGGATGACCGGCTGTGTTTTTCCAGCACCACATTCATCGTCGCTGATCTCCAACATCTGCAGTCCCCACTTTCTCCTCACATCTTCATGGCTTGCATGACTCAGATTGATAACCGTTACTTCGAATAAAACAAAACTGTCGTGTACACAAGCAACATAAAAGAAAACCAATAGAGGCAGCACCGTGGCTCATTGTCGAGCACTGCTGCCTCACAACAACAGGGATCCCTGTTTGATTCCAGCCACGGGCGATTGTCTATGTGGAGTTTGCACATTCTCCTGTGCCTGCGTGGGTTTCCTCCGGGTGCTCCGGTTTCCTCCAACATTCCATTGATGTGCAGGTCAGGTGAATTGGCCATATTAAACTGCCCATAGCAGGACGTGCATTAATCAGAGGGAAACCGATCCGGGTGGATTACTCTTTGAAGGGTTAATGTGGACTTTATGGCTCGAAGGACCTGTTTTCATACTGTAGGGAATCGAATCTCAAATAAAAAAAGTTGTGGTCACTGTTCACAAAAGATCCTTCACAGCAAAGTTTTCAATTAGCTCTTCTGATCATCCAACACGCATTCCTAAATAACATGATCTCGAGCTCTGTGCTCGAAATAATGTTAATGCAATCCATCTCACAAGTGCTCATCAAATCCATTTTTCCGAGCATTAGCATTCAGTTGGGTTAGATATAATTTAAACAGCACATCTGTGCAGTGCACAGATATGTGTATATCCCATTTCCTGTTTTATAACATGCCCAACATATTTATTGCAGCTTTCACCTTGTTATATAACTCCCATCAACGTTTGCTCCTCCTGACTGTTTCTGAGCCCCACCTTATATGATTCAATGAAATCTCAGTGAAGTTGGTTCTGGGGAGATTAATGGGACAAAACATCTCACCACATCACATATGCTCTTCTCAAACTTTATTGTAAGATTTTCTCCAGACCTCCCGTTATGCCGATGGAGTAGAGAAGGGCAACTATGTTTCAACAATGCTGGCTATTCCCTGCTTTTTGATCAGAGTGGGGCTGGAAAAGCACAGCAGGTCAGGCGGCATCCGAGGAGCAGGAAAATCAATGTTTGGGGCAAAAGCCATTCATTATCAATTCTTGATGAAGGGCTTTTGTCTGAAACATTGATTTTCCTGCTCGTCTGATGCTGCCTGACCTGCTGTGCTTTTCCAGCACCACTCTGATCTCAACTCTGGGTTCCAGCATCTGCAGTCCTCACTTTTGCCCTGTGTATCCCTGCAAAAGCTGAAACTGGTCTAAGCTTGGTGGGAGCCTCACAACAGGCTGGGAAAACATTGCTGCTTCTGAACAGGATCTTACTGAGTTCACATTTGGAGTAGAGTGTACAGATTTAATCTCCTCACTGAAGAAAGGATATTGTTCCTTTGGAAGCAGCTCAGCGACGGTTCCCTCAACTGATTCATATAATGAAGGTGTTAGCTTATAAGGAAAGGATGGTCAGGTTGATCCAATACACATCGGACTTTACAAGAATGAAAGATGAACTTATTTCAACATAGATGACCAGAAGGAGTCAGCCATAGAAGCCAATTACACACACAATGGAGAAATCCATGTCATTCTCCAGCCTGTTACACAGGAACAACAGAGACATCAACATCAGGCCTTCAACACTGTTACAAAAGAACAGGACGAGGCTGTTCAGCCCCTGGGTCCTCATATACAGTGACAGGAGGAGGCCAATCAGCCTCTCGAGCCTATAACCCTGGACCCAGAGTGGGCCATAACGGAGCAGTTTCCTATTACACAGCAACATAATCAGTCCATTCAGCACCGTCAAGTCTGTTACTCAGCAACTGGAAGAGGCCACACAGTGACTGGAGATTGTCATGCTGGGATAACAAGAGGTCATTCAGTCCCACTGAGCCTATTGCAAGTGAATTGGATAAGGATATAAACTATCCGAGCGTTTTGTCGTGAGTAAGGAGGAGGTAATTCAGACACGTGTCTGTTGTAAGGGAACATAAGACCAATCACTCCCTCGTTCCCATCTCAGGGATGCATGAGGAGACCGTTCAGTATCTCCAGCCTATGATGCAGGATTACGAGAAGGCCAATCATCCCCTCGAACTGTTACACAGCAACAGGAAGATTCCATAATCCCCAACCCTCAAAGACATCAACAGAAGGAGGTCATTCTGTCTTTGGAAACGACAACATGGGAACACAAGAAAGAGGTCAGCCCATCGAGTTTGTACACCAGCAAGATGATGATTCCATTCAGACACACATGCTCTTACACAGCAATTGGAGCAGATCTCTTAAAAACGGGTGCCTGTTAAACAGGAATTCAAAAAAGAAACGTAACGATTTTCGAAAGGGAAGAACTTGTAATAATGATATACATTCGGGGCTAAATTGTAACAATAAACTATTGTAATTTAAGGCAAATTGTTAGAGTCCATTGTTCAGGACATTTGCAAAGTTAAATCATAATCCGTCAGAGTCAATATGGTTATACGAAAGCTAAATCGTATTTTAATTGTTTGCTTGAGTTATTTGAAGATGTCACAAACAAGTTGGATGGTGGGAATCCTGGAGATGGAATATATCTGGTCTTCCAGAAGGCTTTGGATATGTTGCTTCTCCAAGAGTAAGTGTTAAGATCAGACAATATGGGTTTAGGAGTAACTTATTAGCTTGGATTGAGGAATAGTGAACTAACAAAATGCAGTCAGATGGAATACATGTATCATTTTCTTCTAGCAAATGTACCTTGTGGTGTGCCTCAGATTTCAGTACTCATGCCTTAACTATTTGTCATCAATATTATTACTCGGTTGACAGGATAGAAAATACTATAACCAATTTTTCAAGTTACAATAACATCTATAGGAAATTACGTCGGAATGACGATGTAAGAGGTTTCAAAGTGAATATGGATAGTTTGGCTGAATGGGCTAACATTTGACAATGTAAATTAAAGTGGATAACTATGCGATTATTCAATTTGGCCAGCGAAATAGAAAGGCAATTTTTTATTTGAATGGAGAGAAACTACAAAGTGCTCAGGTGCAGAGGGGTCTATGTGTTCACGTGCACATCACAGAAAACCTGCATGCAGCTACAGCAAGTAATGGGAAAGGCAAGCGTAGGTTCAGTTATTATTTGTAAAAGGAGAGAATAGAAAAGTAGGGAGTGTTCCTGTAACTGTGCAAGATATTATTGAGGCTGCAACTGGAGTACAGTTCGGGTGCCCTGACTTGCGGAAGGATGCATTTGCATTGGATGTAATTCAGAAGAGGTTAATTAGATTGATTCCAGAGATGGGGGGTTGTCTTATGAAGAGAGATTGAGCAGTTCAGGTCTATCGGCTCAAGTTTATTATAATGAAAGGAGATGTCATTGAGATCTCTAAAATGCTAAAAGTAATTGACAGTGTAGATGTGGAGTGGGTAATTTATCATGTGCAGCAAACTAAAATAACAGACCAGAGATTCAGGATGGCGAACGTCAGGAAAGTGGAACAGAGGCCACGATTAGATCAGCCATGATTGTATTCAGTGGTGGAGCAGGTTGGAGCATCTGGATTATTGACTGACATTCCTTGTTCTTATTCCACCCTTCGAATGTGTTACACGGGAATGGGGGAGGACTGGTTATCAGACAGGAAGCAGGCACTCCGGATAAATTAGTTTGACAGAACGGCACCAGGGGAGTCACACAATGACCAGTGCTTGATCCTCAACTATTTGCAATCTATATTAATTATCAGAAGGATAGAACAGATGTAGTGTGATTACGTTTGGTGATGACTCTGTGATAAGCAAGACATTAAATTATCAAGCGAGGCAGTGGAATAAAACATGATATAACCTGTCATTTTATTTACAGGAAAAATAGAAGGGAGTATGTTGTGGTTCTGTTCACTGAGCTGGGAATTTGTCTTGCAAACATTTCGTTTTCTGTCTCCGTGACATCCTCAGTGCTTGGGAGCCTCCTGTGAAGCGCTTCTGTGCTGTTTCCTCAGTCATTTATAGTGGCCTGTCTCTGCCGCTTCTGGTTGTCTTCTCCCAAACATAGAAGGGAGTATGTTACTGAAATGGAGACAAATTACCGGGCTTCGTAATACTGTGTATTGGGGAGTTCACTCAGACCAGTCCAGGCATGAGAGGTTGCTCTCTTATGGTCTGCTCCGTGCCATTCCCAGTGTTCCAGTGTTGTTGGTTGGCAGTGGCGAAAGGTTTTGGAATGTGTAACAAGGGGACGGCCTTTCAGATACATTCATTTCTTTCTCCATGGAGACCGATGATGAAGGAATGATCTGACTGCGTCTGAATGAAGAGGCTGTGGCTGGTGTGATGACAGTGGCTATTCACGAACATTATGTACTGTGCATGGGCGCAATGTAACATGAGAGGAGTGAGATTTCCTGCAGTTCCCCTCCATCTCCTCAACGACATGGGACCCGCAGAGCTATGTACATCATTGGGAAAATTACTGGGAAAACAAGTATACACTCGGCTGATCCTTGCTGAGGGAGAAAACATTGTGTTCACCTCATCTACCATATATATCCTCCGTCTCCAAATGGTGACATTGATGTCAACATACTGGGAAATGATGGATAAGTCACCAGTCCTGCCTGGAAAGTTCTGGATCAAAGAAGTCACAACTACCCCTTTGAAAAAAAAGAGCAATCAATATGCAAAGGTGACTTCATTTTAAACTCCTTATTCTTACTGTTTTAGTAGACTACAATATATATTGGCATGCAAACATTCACCACTCCTTTTTATTTCAGACAGTTTACTCCCGCCACAGAATGCCTTTGTCTTTCTTCATCCAAGTTTCAGCAACTTGTCAGCAAGTACAGCTTCTTGTCCAGTCACCTGTATAACTTCCAAATTGAATGGCAACAATAATAACCTCTATCTGAATAGCCCGGAAGTCGTCCCGCTAAATTTCTCCAAAAACGTTTAGGAGTTATGATCATATGTAGATTTGTCTCGTGCACGTTGTTTACAAGTTAAATGCTGAAATGTTCTAATGCCAACATCAACCTCAAGGCCTTCTCCCGAGTTGTGAAATATTCCTGTTGATGGCTTCACCGGACACTCCAACCACACATTGCATAATGGAGCAAATCTCATCTCTCCAATAGTCCTTCTCTGTGACATGTCTCCTCATGTCTCAGCTTCCAAGATTTAATGCTTCTGTACCGCTCAATGGTGAAACCTCTCCTGGCCTATGCCAGTAAACATTACTCTCACAGTATATATTTTAAGATCTCGCAAATTCTTCTCCATCCCTCACAGAGGCCAAACTTTGATTTATGAGCCAACTGATAATCATCAGCCATTTCAGCTTCTCAGCTTGCCATTCTAAATCTCTGCTCTTCCACACGAATTATCACGACTGCAGAAAGTTAATTTTTGAACTCCTCCCAAGTAAGAATCTCTCTAAGAGTGTCATTGGTTGCTTTGTTTTTAGTACCCTTATCCACTTTCAAAATTACTTTGTTTGATTCTTTCAAACTCAATTTACATTTAACCAGGAACGCTTTTTTGAATGCTGTCATTAGGCTTCTGGCCCAAGCTCATTTGCACTTCAGATGGCTTTCTTCACCTCCTCATACCTCCTCCAATAGGGATGCAAATACATCACTCCAAGGTTTGTTTGGATCAAGAAAATCCACATGGTGAGTGGCCACTGCATCTCATTAGCCACTTTCTCACTGTGTTTGTATATCTGTGTGTGCATGTGCATCAGTGTATCAGTATATGTTTCTGTGTGCCTGTATTAGTGTCAGCGTAACTGCATCAGTTTCTGTGTGTGTTTAAATGTGTACCTGTATTCATTTCTGTCTGTCTTTGCAAATCTGTATTTGTGTCTGCGTGTACCTGCGTGTCTCTGTGTGTATCCATGTGCACAGCAGTTCTACAATCTCTGTGGTGCTTAAAGTGAAGCAATGCCCCCTCTGCTGGCCTGCCCACTCTACTACATCGACGGCATTCCAGATGAAGTCGTCAGACCCAAGACGTTGATTTTCATACACCTTGGAGGCTGACTGACCTGCTATGCTTTTCCAGCACCACACTCTGGACTCTGATCTCCAGCATCTGCAGACCTCACGCTGTCACATTAGAGTTTCAGTCTTGCAGGGAAGCAGCTCACAACACCATCCAAACTGACAGCACCATCTCCATACACACCTGCACACACACACATACAGGCAGGTATAGGGAGGATCGTAATTGTACTGAGGACCCTAAGAGTAGAGAATGCTCATGTCGACTAATGTTTGTGCTCCATCTACAACGTGGAAGTGATTTGTCTTTGAAGATTCTTCGTGAAACAGAGTATACAAAATAAAGAGTATTTCCACTGCAACTGCATCCAATCAAGGTCGACCGAACCATTTGTAAGGTGATATAATGTTTTTTTGCACGTTTTTTAACTTGAAATCTTTTGAAATGCACTCTTGCAAATGATGAGTGAGAAAGGATTGAAAAGTCCTGATATGAACCCAATGAGGGTGGTAATATCTGAGGAAAAACATCGTTAGGTATCAGATCAAACTGATATGTGCTTCAAAAGGCGTTATTTGAAAACCCAAACAGTTATACAATGTGAGAGATTCATAGGATTTGTTGTCCTCTGAGAGAGAGAAAAAAATCTGACACTTGTGCAGTGGCATGGGGTGGTCAGTAGAAGATGACAGCGTATGACTCTCCATTTAACATTAACAGTCAGGGGAGATGGGGGAAGGGAGCAGGGTGTTGATCTCAGTTTCAGTGGATTTACAACAAAAACCACAAAGGTTGCATTTCACAGAGATGACGACAGAGATACACACAAACATACATAGACACATTAAATAAACAACACATATAGATACAGATATGAACACTTACACGCTGACACATGCACACTCCGGCACACAGAAAAAATAGTTTCTTTAAGATCGAGATGAATACGTTTTTCATTAAAAAGGGAATTAATTGATCAGTTCACGAATGCAAAAGATAACGGCTGAGAAATATTTCACCCATGATCAAACGGATCTTAACACCCACGTCCATAGGTATCACCAAGTTGCCACTCAAGTTGATTGGGGTGTTAAGACCATTACGGTGATTTGGTTTTCATTGCCGGGAGGGAGATTGAGTTGAACAGCCAGGAGATTATGCTGTAACTCTATAGAGTACTGGTTAGACCACACATGAATTATTGTGTTGAGTTCGGTCGACCCATTATGGGAAGAAATTGGAAGCTTTTGAGACGGTGCAGACAGGATTTACCAGGATGTTGCCTGTGCAGGAGGGCATGTCTTGTGAAGAATTTCTGAGTGAGCTAGGCTTTTCTCATTGAAATGAAGAAGAATGAGAGCTAACTTAATAGAGATGTGCAAGATGCTGAGGCATAGACAGGGTGGACAACCAGAGACTTTTTTCCCAGGGTCGAAATGCCTATCACGCAGTGATTGGAAGGAGGACTCGACGAGATGTCAGATGAAGGTTGTTTACACAGTTAGTTATAGCTGCGTGGAATGTACTGTCAGCGATGGTAGTAGAATCAGATACATTAGAGATATTCAAGCAAATCTTGGATAGACAAATAAATGATGACAAAAGGAAGGGTATGAAGTTTACTTTAAACTTAGACTAGGATAAAAAGGTTGGCACAACATTGAAGGCTGAAGGGCTGTACTGTGCTGTACGTACAATGTCCTAATTTCCTACACTATTGTGAGCTTATGGTATCTGGAATTAATCTAACTTCGATTGAACCTAAATGTGTTAAGTATTTGATTGTCAAGTGTTATAGGAATTGTGGACAGGTTTGAGAGGTTGAATGATCTATACCTGTTTCTAATTGTCGAGTCCTTGTTTCAAAAGAGTGGTGATTCGCTTGAGGGGGACATATTTAAAGAATAAGGTCATTCCCATTTCAGACTGAGACAGGGATCCTCCTTTCTCTTTAGGGCTGTGTGATCTGTAGTGTTCCCATGCCCAAGGAGCAGTGAAGACTGGGTTACTGAAAACATTCAAGGTTGAGTTCCATAGATCAGTGATTAACAAAAGAATCCATGTTAATTGGGAACAGACAGGAAACGGATGTTTAGTTACAATCACATGCAACCCTGCTGCTCTTAACCCATGTCTTGTTCTCTCACTCAAAGCCTCGTTGCTTTTACAGTGGGAGAGGAAGTTCCCATTCAGTCCGTCAGCAATGAGACACGTGGAGACCTTTCTGCCCTTCTATGGATTTACAAAGGAAGATGATAAAGTCATTCAGCCATTTGAGCACATTATACAACACAGGAGAAGACCATCCAACCTTTCTCGGCTGCTACACAGGAGAAGGGAATCTTGGGTAACTCTCAGGATATAGACAGTAGGGATTGATGTTTATTTTCAGTTTGGTAAATTTTAACTTGGTGGAGTGCCTTAGAGATCAGTGCAAGATCAACAACTATATCCCACCTGTCACTAATTATGATGTAGGGACTGATTGAATTGGAGCTCAATTAGCTGAGCCACCAAGATAGTCAATCAATAAGGTGTCAAATTGAGGTAGAGAGTCTGTAATGGGATAGAGACAGGGGACGTTAATGTGTAAACCTACAACAGAAACAGTCTAACCTGTGCTAATGAAATTTATGCTGTGACAAAAGGTTAAAACAACAGTAAACTACTTAAAAAGGAGAGAGATCACTAAACTCACTGGTGCAATGGGATTTGTGCATCCTAGTACATATATCACACAAGGTTAGTATGCCGATGCAGTCAGTGATTAGGAAAGTATATGGAATGATTCTACTCATTGCAAAGGCTATCAGAACACTTTACTGCATCTGTACATGAGTTTTCTGCGGCCACATTTGATGAATTGTGTGTAGTGATCATTCCCTAAACTGACAAATAAATATATTCAATTGATTTAGAAGCTCAGTTAGGTGTTTCACGGTACTTGTTCCTGGAAAAAAAGGCCTTATTCTGTCATACAGAAACGAAACAGATCTTTCGGTTCACCTTGTCCATGACAACCAGATGTCCTCTATTAATCTTGACCCATTTGCCAGCATTTGGCCCATATCGCTCTAAACTCTTCCTATTCAAGAACCCATCCAAATGGTTTTTAAATGTTGTAATTTTCCCAGGTTCCAACACTTCCTTTGGCAGTTCATTCCATACACTCCGAGAAAAGGTTACCATTTTTATCTCGTTTAAAGCTTTCCCCCTAACCTTCAATCTGTGTGCTCTAGTTTTAACCTTCCCAAACCTCAGAAAATGTCCTTGGTTATTCACCATTTCTAGGCCCCTCATGATTTTATAAACCCCTACCAGAGCACTTCAGGGTAAAGAATGAGAGATTTTCATATTGTACCATATAAGATCTTGGGGAGAGTTTTTCAGGTCCCAAAGCAATTTGATTGACTCTCAACTGCCCTTTGAAATGACCAAACCAGAATTCAGTTATATCACTAAAAGATCTCAAAGAAATGAAATCAAACAGATCTTACCCATCCAGCGACATGACTACTCTGACACGGTGTCGCTCTCATGAATTTAATTTATAGACATTACAAGTTTGTGATCGATCTATTCAAAACTGGAGCAGTGGCCAGAAGTAACTAGAAAGTATGGCCTTTAGCAAGGCATAGGTAATGGTTTATATGGCAACAGCACTGGCACAGTCGTGGAGACTCAGGGTGTTATGAAGCTGGTAGTGGGCAGGTATGGTGATGGAGACAATACCAAGACAGACATCAGTTCAACGCAAAAAGGGTCCTCACAGTTTTGTTTCAGATGTTTGTGAGGGACGGGTCTGAAATTTGTGGATAATGAATGGAATTTATGATGAAACTAAATACAATAGTTTCTGTCTTTACCAGATATGGATAACAAAAAAAAGCAATGCAGTTCATGGTTTATGTAATTAATAAATAGATAGAGATTGAAAAGCTTACCAGGAACACCAGTAATAGCGAGGGTGAGATATTAACCTGCCTGAATAATCATCAGTACACCGAATATTTGCAATGATAATGTTGACCCAGACAAGGAAAACAAGAAAAGACCAACGGATAAACTGTGCATGGTTGTAACATTCCAGTCTAATGTTCTCAGATTCTGATCGATTATTGGAATATTCCAGTCTAATGTTCTTAGGTTCTGACCCATTGTTGTAACATTGCAGTCTAATGTTCTCAGGTAATGGCCCATTACTGGAACATTCTAGTCTGTTGTTCTCAGATTCTGATATCTCCTCTCGCCGTCCCTGTAGCTCCTTACTCCATTCGTGTTGGAGGTGATGTATCTGCTGATACCATGGGATAAAACACTGAAGGAAGTCCTGACTAATAGGAGAGAGAAAGCCTCTATTGACAAAGTTAGAATCCATGAAATCTCACATCAATCACAGTTACTGAACATGCAGTTCCACTTAACCCCTTTCACTGCTGTATTCTCAGCTCACATTAACAACTGGCCTGGATTGGATGTCGACATCACTAGGTATTGGTCTCATCTCCAATCACTCGTGAAGTCAGTTCCGAGATGGGTGGGGTGGGGCGGGGGGGAGGGGAGCTGGTGGATGTTTTATTTTCACAGGTTAGATGATTCTGCCGTGTTTCTCATGTACAATATTGTAATGGCTGCAGCCCGAAAAATCACACAATCACACAATATAGGCGGCACGGTGGCACAGTGGCACAGTGGTTAGCACTGCTGCCTTACAGCGCCAGAGATCCAGGTTCAATTCCGGCCTCAGGTGACTAACTGTGTGGAGTTTGCACGTTCTCCCCGTGTCTGTGTGGGTTTCCTCCGGGTGCTCCGGTTTCCTTCCACAGTCCAAACATGTGCAGGTCAGGTGAATTGGCCTTGCTAAATTGCCCGTAGTGTTAGGTAAGGGGTAAATGTAGGTTGTGCTTCGGCGGGGCGGTGTGGACTTGTTGGGCCGCAGGGCCTGTTTCCACACTGTAAGTAATCTAATCTAATCTAAAAAAAAGTAGTTGTTATTGTGCTGTTCTCTCCTCCGCTAGAACAACTGCCAACCAAAAGATTGTTCCTAGGCAGAGTTTTCCTGGCTATGGAGAGGAAGCTTGGATAGGTCTGGACATGACTTTGACTGCTTTCTGAAGGCGACTCTGTAATGTTAACACACAAGTTGAACTTGAGTTTCTTTTTAATTGGCAAGCATCTTATTTCTGTTTTATTCACTTTAAAACAGTGAGATTTACATTTCTTTCTACTTCAGTCCAAAGAAAAAAAATGGTATGTGCAAACACCTTGCTCATGAAAAACCGTGGATTGATGAGCCAGGGACAGAATGAAAATAACATTAGTAAGGAGACAGAAAGGAATGGGAGCAGTGGTTGTGGAGATCCGAGGAGAATACAATGATAATCCCCCAGTTTCCTGGCAGCTAGAATGAAATGCGAAGCAGAGCAATGAAACTAAGATAGAATGTTGATTGCTGATGAAGCTCTGTGGGTCAGGGATTAGCGCTACACTTTCACAGTGCTCGGGGTCTGGTTCGATTCCAACCTCAGTTGATTCTCTGAATGGAGTTTGCGTATTCTCCCCAGGTCTGGGTGTATGTCATCCCACAGTTCAAAGATGTCCATATTAAGTGAATTGGCCAAGCTAATCTTCTCATTGTGTTCACCAATGTGTAGGTTAGGCACATTGGTGAGGGGTCAATATCGGGGGGTAGAAGAATGGGACTGTGTCAGTTACTCTTCCAAGGACCTATTTCCATACTACATTCATTCGATGAATATGAACAGGACAATATCAAACGGAAAGAATAGTATGCTACATAAATATCTAATCAGTGGTTATACAGTTCGACAGGGTTGTGCACATATAGAACATAGTACATTACAGCGCAGTAGTGACCCTTCTGCCCTCAATGTTGCGCCGACCTATGAAATCAATCTGAAGCGCATATAACCTACAATACTCCATTTTTCATCCATATGCCTATCCAATATCTTTAGGTTGTGAGGCAACTTCTGTTGCAGGCAGTGCGTTCTACACCCCGCTACTATTTGTGTAAAGAAACGACCTCTGACATCTGTGCTGTATCCATTACATCTCAATTTAAAGTGACGTATCCTTGTGCTAGCCATTACCGTCCAAGAAAAAAGGGTCTCGCTGTCCAGTTTATTTAATCTCTGATTATATTATATCTGAATTAAGTCACCTCTCAAAATTCTCTCAAATGAAAACAGCGTCAAGTCCATCAGACTTTCCTCGTAAGACCTTACCTCCATACTAGGCAACAACCTAGTAAAAGCTCCTCTGAACCCTTTCCAAAGATTCCACATCCTTCCATGAATGAGGTGACCAGAACTGTATTCAATAGTCCAAGTGTGGCTGCACCAGGGATTTGTACAGCTGCAACATGACACAATGTTTCCGAAACTCAATCCCTGTACTAATAAAAGCAAACACAACATATGCCTCCTGAACAACCCTATCAACCTGGGTAGCAACTTTCAGGGATCTATGTACATGGGCAATGAGGAATCTCTACTCATCTACACTACCAAGAGTCTTACCAAGGGACCAATACTCTGCATTCCTATTGCTCCATCCAAAGTGAATCACTTGACATTGTTCTGCATTGTATTCCATTTGCAACCCAGCCTCCAAATCCTCTCTGTCCTACTGTAACCCACAACCTCGTTTGGCACTATCCACAACTCTAGCGACCTTTGTGTCATCTGCATCCTTCTACGCCATCATCCTGGTTGTTTATAAATATGACAAACAACAGTGGGCCCAAAACAGATCCTTGCAGTACACCACTAGTAACTGAACTCCAGGATGATCATTTCCCATCAGCTACCACACTCTGTCTTATTTCAGCTAGCGAATTCCTGATCCAAACCGCTAAATTATCCTGAATCCCATGCCGCCTTTTTTTTTGCAATAGCCTATCGGGGGAACATTACGAAACGCTTGACTGAATATCATATACACTACGTCAACCATTTTACCCGCATCCACCTGTTTGGTCACCTTCTCAAAAAAATCAGTAAGGTTTGGGAGGCACGACCAACCCTTCACCACACCGTGTTGACTATACCTAATCAAATTATTCCTTTCGAGATGAGTATAAACACTATCTTTTTAAAAATTTCAACACTCTACCCACAACCAAAGGAAGGATCATTTGTCTATATGAGACTCTACTCCCGTTCTTGAATAAGGTAAAACATTTGCTATCCTCTAGCCTCCTGCACTATTCCTGTAGACAATGACAACCTAAATATCAAAGCCAAAGGCTCTGCAATTTCCTCCCTGGCTTCCCAGAGAATCCTAGGATAATTCCCTCCGGCACAGGGGAGTTATCCATTTTTACACTTTCCAGAATTGCTAAAACCTCTTCATTGTGAACCTTTATCCTATCTAATCTACTGACCTGTATCTCAGGATTAACGTCGACCGCATTTGCTATTTTCTAGTGTGAATACTGATGAAAAAATTCACGTAGCGCTTGCCCTACCTCCTCTGACTCCAAGCATAAATTCCCACTACGACACTTGATAGGCTCTAATCTTACTCTAGTCAGTTTTTTTTATTCCTGATATAGTTATCGAAAGCCGTCAGATTTTCTTTGACTCAATCTACCAACGAACTCTCATGTGCCCTCCTGGCTCTTCGATGCACAGGATATTCAGAATTAAAAACCACGATATGGATAACACAATGTGTAGGGACATGGAAAGAATATGGAACAACATCATTAGAAAAATATCCCATTATGTGCTGATGCAGAGATTTTTGCCCCAGTAACTACCCACCTTTGTTATAATAATTATATACAATTCTAAAGTGTTAAAATTAAACATTCGGCCCATCGAGCTGATGCTGAACCTCTGAAGAACATTGCTCAACACTCTCCCCATGACTTGTGCTACCTGCCTATCTTTTTTTCCACCTATCAACTCCACCCTCACCTCCATCACATTTATCCCCTCCCCCACTCACACATTGTACTCTATGCTACTTTCTCCCCACCCCCACCCTTCTCTAGCTTATCTCTCCACGCATCAGGCTCACTGCCTTTATTCCAGATGAAGGGCTTTTGCTCGAAACGTCGATTTTACTGCTCCTCGGGTGCTGCCTGAACTGCTGTGCTCTTCCAGTACCACTAATCCAGAAGCAAATATCACAGCCATTTAAATCTAGACTGACAAGTTCTTTTTGATTACCAAAAGGAAAAGGAGGCATATCCTATGTTAACATTCATGTAATCAGAGACAAATCAAAGGACAGAGACAGCTACACGGGAATATAACCAAAGAAAAGTGCAGGAGATGTGGGCACGAGAATGCTGATCATGAAACCCTAAACCATTGCTACAACAAAAACAAGAACAATACCAACTCCTTCCACAACCGCGACCTCAACAGGCCGGATATGCTACTAGTGATCCATTTCCACACATCTCTAATGCCTCGGGGTGCAGCATGAGAGAGATTTAGCAGGCCGCCTCGATCCAACTCTACCATCCCCCATCAGAGAACCCAGTGATGAATGTTAAAATGGGGGATCATAGCATCTCGGTTTTGGGGAACTCTGGAGCACCTCCCTGAGCGGCACTTCCTCTCAGCTCCAATACTATTCGTGTGGTGTACCCATGGTTGAACATCTTTCTGATCCTGTGCCTATCAGTGTCGGCCCATTAACAGTTCCTGACACAGCTATAATCTGCTCATCCTGTCTGGTTGTCCTTCTCTGGCAAACCCTATGCAAATTGAATGCTTCCCTTCACTGCAAACACGCCCCACCCCCTCCGCCAGGGCCTCTCTCTAGAGATCCCTGACTCTAACTACTCCATGTTGCATGGGACATTTATCAAAACCCCTTGGGAGCCCCATCCCATCTTGCTATTTCTAGCTGTGAAAGAACATGTTCAAAATGTCTTTTGCGTGATTGCCTTAACCCTTTCCTTTCACATTTGCTGCGCGACCCTCCTTCACCAATGGTCTCTTTCCTTAACTGGATCGCTTTCTATGCAAGCTTCAGTGCACTGCTGTTTTCCTGTGTTATTACATATTATTACACCTGAAATTCTTATAGCTGGATTGGGTTCAGGTTTTCAACATTATCAGATTTTAAATTTGATTGGCTTTGAAGGGCTGAGTGTTTGGTTTAAATGAACTGATCAGATTTCAATTATTGTCAAAACAGCAACCCCAAATCAGGTATCCATTGAGCAGTTACATGTGTCTATCTTGGAACAGCCTGCATAAGGCTGCCTTTGCTGTACCTTAAGTTTAGAAAAGTACTTTCAGTCTTAAAGGGAACCACACATTCTTCGCCACTCTATTATTCTATCCAGATTCAAAAGAATCACTCACTTACAAATGCACACTCACACACATCAATATACACTGCTTAACCTCAATCTTCTGGGTCTGTAAATATCACTGACACACAAATCAACACTCAGACACCTCAAACAGACTGAGAAACAAGCCAGCATGCAAATGAACACACAAACACTTGTCTCCACACACACATAGCCTCACACAAAGTGCAGATAGATGCACAAACAGGAGCAGACTCTGGAGCACACAGACATAGAAACACCAAGACAAACCAGCAAACTCGCACATAACGCAAGACAGCCAGAGACAGACACTCATCGGACACACACAGTCACACAATGACACACAGAAGGCTTCCATTACAATTATCACATGACATGTACACTTCTTCAGAAAGGTCAGCTGTTGAATGAGAGTCAGATTCCTGGTGACAGAGGAAATTGTCTGCAATGGAGAGCTTCCGTTAGTCAGCCGACGTTTGTCAGATCAGAGAAGATTGAGGGGGTCCATGAAATTATGATGGGCATAGACAGTAAGAAACATTTTCATTTGATGGAATGATCTAGGATCAGCAGTCATAGATTTAGGGTGAGGGGCATAAGGTTTAGAGGGGATGTAAGGAAAAGCTTCTCCATCCAGACGGCAGTGGTTTATGGAACTTACTGCATGTAAGGTTGGTAGAGGCAGAAACTCTCAGAATATTAAAGAAGTATTTCAATGTGCACTTGCAATGCCATCACTCACAAGGCTATGGGCCAAGTTCTTAAAAAAGGGCTTGAAACCAGATTCTGACCAGTGTGCTGAAGGGACTTTTTTTGTACTGTAGATCCTACTTAAGGTGATATTCAACCATAGTCGAATTGAATGTTACAGTAGGGAGAAAGCACCAAATGAGCATCTCTTACTCTTTCCAACAGGATTTTATGTTTCACTAGTGAATCAGTAGCCAACATATAAGAAAAACAGTCTGCGATTGGAAGAGCTTTCTCTCTGTTTTGTTTCATTTCAGTTACAGGGGCAACTTTGTTTTTGATTGGTCACTCCAGTAGTTCATCGAGGGTGTGGATTTCATCACTGCCTTCCACTTACATTATGTTCTTGTTTGGTGAGTTGTTCAGCAACTGTGAACACGGGTCCAAGGTCTTCTATTCCTTCTTCAATTGCTTGTTCAAGTCTGTCTTGGTGGAATCTTGTCAACTAAAATAGTCAATAATCATTGCACTTCAGCAGGAACTTAACGGTTGTAGAGCTCGAATCCAAGAACAGAAACAGACAAAACAAAACATATCATCAAGTTTACATCTAGGCTGTTCTAATTCTTCTTGTAACACATTGTTTAACACTCCTGTGAGCTACATTACCAAATATCTCCCTAAAACACAGTAAGATTAAGTGGAATCGCATCCGATTTGAGATACAGTTACAGATAACCAATTATCCCCCATATCGTGGACAACAGGATTGAGGAGTAAAGGTGTAAAGGATGAAGCCAGATTACCCAAATTACTAAGACTGTGTACCACATAGGAGAGACGTTTGAGAGCAGAAAATGGAAGATACAAAAAATGACTCTTCTCTTATTGATAAACAAACTGTGATGAAGGAAAAACAGACCTTGAGTTATGGTGGAATTTGAATTCAAAGACCATGAAACGACTGTGAATAAAAACCAATCATCAAGGGTTCACTGATGTACTTTGGAAGAAAATTGCAGTTCTCCCAAGTCTGATTCCAGATCGCAGCAATGTGGTTTGTGAGTAACTGCAAGAAAGAATGTGCAATAAGTGCTGGCCTAGAGAGAGACATCCACATCCATGGATGAATGTTTTAAAAATTGAGGCTGCCCAAGCTGGAGTGCAGGAAGCAACAGTCTTGGACAGTTGAATGACAATTAATAGTTGAATTAAGATCTAGTTAGACTACCTCTTTACCTCTAACTAACTCCCCTGAGCATGCAATCCCTGAATAACATCCTGGTTATTCCTATTAAGTGGAAACTCAACTTGTTCATAGTTTGGTTAACAATGGCAGGGCGATTTGATATTTCTTCTTTTCTCACTTACTGACTTCAAAAGCCTGCCCACATAACAGGCACGTGATAGGAGTGTGATCAATTATCCATGCCTGGCTACGATGAGTTTGGCTTCATCAACAACCAAAAACGGTCAACACCATTCAAGGCAAAGCATGCCACTTGATCAGTTCTCCATTTATCCACATTTTTGTTCACTCTCTCTGGAAACGATGCATAGTGGCAAGAATGCGTCCAATCTACAAGGTGCATTGCAGAAATTCCCCAGAGTTATTTCAACAGCACCTTCTAAAATTCATGGTCTCTATTATGGAGAATGACAAGGACAGGAGACGCATCAAGCCTAAGAGCAGACATATCTTAATCCTAGTAATGAGGAATGATTTAGTAAGTATGGTAAATAACCACAAAGTAAAAGATCCTTTCGATAATAATATTCGGAACATGAAAAAATACTCAGTCTGAGAGTGAAAAGTTTGGGTGGGAAACGAGGGTTTCAGTTATAGAGAATTACAATGGCGGATAGTTTAGCAGGAAAGAGCAGTGAGCAAACAATGACAGATATTTAGGAAGGAAATTATGGCTCTCAACAAAGTTATATCCTAGTAAGGAGAAAAGGTTCTAAGAGAACCAATCATGGCTAAGATGGAAGTTAAGGAGAGCATAAAGTTGAGAGAAAAAGCAATTAGGCAAAAGCAAAAGTTAGTGACTTCTGCAAAGACTGAGATGAATTCATAATGCAGCAAAGAAGGACTAAAACGACAGAGAGAGAAAATAACTCAGATGCGAAAACTTTTATTCAACTACAAGAAATATAAAAACTGATGATAAGAGCTTCTTTAAATATATAAAGAGGAAGAGAAAGGTCAAAGTGAACATGGGCTCTTTAGAAAATGAGGTAAAAACAATGACTCCAGATGCTGGAAACCACATCTTTAGGAAATGAATCTGGGGAAATACTCATGGAGAATATGGAGCAATGTGTTGTAGGTCGTATAATGGCATGGATAGAGAATTGACTAATGGGCAAGAAATAGAGAGTGAGAGTGAGGGGTTCCTTTACAGGTCAGAAATTGTAAATAGTGGGATTCACATGGATAAGTGCGGCACTTGCAATTGCTTACAATATGTATCAATAACGTGGAGGAAGAGAGCGAATTAAGTTTAGTCAAATTGGCAGACAACACAACAATAGGCGGAAAGGCTACTAGTGAGAGGAGCACAAACAGTTCACAGGTTATGTAAGTGGGCAAAAAGTTCTCAAATGTAGTATAATATGCAAAAATGAGAAGATATGCATTTTAGAAGGGAGAACTGGAGATTAGAAGAAATGGAGGAAAGGTGTTACACAGAGAGATTTGGAAGTGAACAGCAGAGGTGCCACAGGTAATCAGGAAGGCTAATAGAATGTTGATTCTTATTTTAAAGGGTTGAAATACAAGTAGGTCATGAAGTCTTCCTGAAACTGTATGAGCTTTTGGTGATGCAACACCTGGGGCACAGTGAGCGGGTTTAATCCCCTTGTTGTAGGTGGAATATTATTCTATTAGAGGCAGATCAGTGAAGGTTCACGCAGAAGAACCGGAGAATGAAGGTATTATTTTATGAGCAAAGACTAAGCAGTTTATAAGAATGAGTGATGATCTAATTGAAACATATTGGATTGATAAGGGGCTTGCCAGGGAAAATGTTGAAAGGGTATTTCCCCTCATGGGAGAGTCAAGGACCAAAAGGCATCACCTCAGACTAAAGGGATGCCAAGTGAAGACTTAGACAAGGAGGAACTTCTTCTCTCAGAGGGTTGAGTGTCTTTGGGTGTTATAGAGTCATAGAGATGTACAGCACAGAAAGAGACCCTTTGGTCCAACTCATCAATGCCAAGATGACAGGCGAACCCAACCAAGTCCCATTTGCCCATATCCCGCTAAATTCTTCCTATTCATATACCCATCCAGATGCCTCTTAAATGCTACAGTTGTAGCAGCCTCCATCATTTCCTCTGGCAGCTCATTGTAATCACACACCAACCTCTGCATGAAAAAAGTTGCCCCTTTGGATCTTTAATATTTGTCCCCTCTCACTCCGAACCTATGCCCTCTAGTTCTGGACTCACCCACCCCAGGAAAAAGACATTGTTCGTTTATCCTATCCATGTCCCTCACGATTTTATAAAATTTATAAGGACGCCCCTGAGCCTCTGACTCTCCAGGGGAAACAGCCCAAGCCTGTTCAACCTCTTCCGATAGCTCAAATCCTTCAAACCTGGCAACATGATTGTGAATCCTTTCTGAACCCATTCAAATTTCATAGCATCCTTCCGATAAGAAGGAGACTAGAATTGCACGCAATATTCCAAAAATTGCCGAACTAATGTCCTGTACAGCTGCAAAATAACCTCCCAGCTACTATACTCAATGCTCTGACTAATGAAGGAAAGATACGAAATGCCTTCTTCACTATCCTCTCTACTTGTGACTCTACCTTCAAGGAACTATGAACCTGCACTCCAATGTCTCTTTGTTCAGCAACACTACCTCGGATCTCACCATTAAGTGTATATATCTTGCTCTGATTAGCCTTTCCAAAGTATAGCACCTCACATTTATCTAAATTAAACTCCATCTGCCACTTCTCAGCCCTTAGGTCCAACTGAACAAGATCCTGTTGTGATCTGAGGTAAACTTCTTCACCGTACAACACTTCTCCAATTTTGGTGCAATCTGCAAACTGACTTACCATTTCCCCATGTTCACATCCAAATCATTCATATAAATGACAACAAGCAGTCGACCCAGTACCAATCCTTTTGGTAAACCACTGGTCACAGACCTCCACTCTGAGAAGCAGCCCTCCACCACCATTCTCTGCCTTCTATCTTCGAGACAGTTCTGTATCCTCATGGCCAGTTCCCCCTGTATTCCATGCTGCTCCTCGGATGTTTCCTGAACTGCTGTGCTTTAACAGCACCACTTACCCAGAATCTGGTTTCCAGCATCTGCAGTCCTTGTTTTTACCGAGTTAATTTTAACCCTACTGCGAATCCTCTTGCAAGGATGCCTACCTTGAAGAAGTTTTCCTCCTCTCTCTACAAGAATCTCAGGGAGTCCCTCTCCCACTGCAACTCCCAGGTAATTTCCTCTGCCCTAAAGCTCTTCAACCATGTGCTGAAATGGACTGGCTACCACAGCCACATTTGCTTGCTCAGTGGCTGCCTCCATAACCAACACATCCCACACGGACTTCGGACCATCTTTAAACAGCAGAGTTCGGATCTGAACAGGACAAACAATATAGACTACAGATTCAAAAACACCAGCAACGGTTCTCCTTCAGAATCCTCTGCTCCACACTTGCAGCAATGCGCTGGCACCTAACCTTTCTACAGTCAGCCCTGCCTCAGCTGAGGGCCACAGCTCCTCGGATGCTGCCTGAACTGCTGTGCCTTTCCAGCACCACGAATTAAGAATCTGGGTTCCAGCTTCTGCAGTCCTTGTTTTTTACATTCCATGAGATCTAACCTTGCTAACCAATCTCCCACGAGTATCCTTGTTGAAAGCCTTACTGAAGTCCATTTGGTCTACTGCTCTGCCCTCGTCAATCCTCTTTGTTACTTCTTCAAAAAACTCAATCAAATTCGTGAGACATGGCCCCCCATGCACAGTGCCGTGTTGACAATCCGTAATCAGTCCTTGCCTTTCCAAATACATATAAATTCTGTCCCTCAAGATTCCATCCAACAACATGCCCACCACCAATGTCAGATTCGCCAGTCTTTCGTTCCCTCCCTTTTCCTTACTACCTTTCTTAAATAGTGGCACCATGTTCCAACCTCAAATCTTCCGGCACCTCACCTGTGAGTATCGATGATACAAATATCTCAGCAAGGGGCCCAGAAATCACTTCTCTAGCTTCCCACAGAGTTCTCGGGTACACCTGTTCAGGTTTGGGGGACCGATCTACTCTTATATGTTTCAAGACATCCAGCACCTCCTCTTCTGTGATATGGACATATTTCAAGATGCCACCATCTATTTCCTAACATTCTATATCTTCCATGTCCTTTTCCACATCAAACACTGATGCAAAATAATGATTTCATATCTCCGCCACCTCTTGTGGCTCCGCACTGAAGCATGCCACTCTCCTGCATAAACTCATCCTGCCTTTATGACCTCTCTCTTAAAAAAACTAAACAGGGACAGAATTAAGTTTGTGAAGTGACACCATCATAACAGTAAGTCAGGTGGGAATCCTCAAAACCCTACAGAAGCACTTGGATGAGCACTGAAATCTCATAAAAATTCGAGAAGAGGCTCTGAATGTTAAGAAGTAAGATTTGTTGTCGTGTTTTGTGTAATTTTACAACTTCAGTGGATCTATGGGCCACCTCTGTCCTCTATGATGCAATCATTCTATGATTGTGAAATTAATATTCTGAATTCTTTTTTGTCTTTGTTATGAGAAAATATGACCCAGTGTTCATTGCAGTCATTGGTGTGGTCAGTATCAGATTCAGACTCTGCACCAGAGTGCTCATTCACGTATAGGATTTCTCTAATGAGTTGTAAAACTGAATTAACGAGGAAAGCAATGCCATGACAGTGCAATTTACATAGAGCTCTACAACATGAAGTAGTTAATGACTGAATAGCCTCAGCAAAATGAAGTTCATCATTCAAAAGAATGACAAATAAAATATATATAGATTGAGCTGATAGCACATGAAACATTGCAAGTCTTGTTGTTTGAAGACAAATTGCAATTAATATTTTAGACCTCATAGGATCAGATTTATCTCGTCTTTGGAGTACTCAACCACAGACAGAAATCTCAATGATATCATATCATTAAAATAAATTAAAATCATTAAGATATCATTATTGTTGTAATCAGGTGTATTCAAAGTTTCCCCTTTGGAGATACTACAAAATATAAAGTCCAATTCCTAGTTAATTCTCTGATTCCAACGGTTTTCCAGCAGCAGGAAGGGCTTTGAAATGCTGCTTAACTGAGTACAAAATGTATCTTGCAAGACAAGTAATTGCAATAATATATTACACCATCCTTGCCATTGTTGGCATTCCTGGTAAGTCCTGTAACAACTTCAATTGTATGAATCACTGGACTACACCATGCTGATGTCCACTGTACGATTGCTAATTATTTTATTTCCATTTATCACAGCAAATCTCAATGACAGAAAATATTACTCTCGATATCTGAGTTTAAAGTGAATAGTTTGCTGATTCGGAGGCTCCTCAGTAAAATGCAGCACGGTTACTTTCTCTCTACTGTGCAGAATGGGTTTACACTGAGGCCACATTGATGGGGTTTGGCTGAGCACCAGCCCTGACTGGTCTAGAAAGGGTTTCGGAAGACCACCCTCTCTCTGTGGTAGTTCACAGCCTGCTATCTGTCAGGTGGGTTTTGTAACAGTCCACCTATCAGTGACACCTGGTGTTTTCCATTCCTTATTGGAAAGAGATTGTGTTGGTGGGTCTGGCTCAGGCAGCCCGCTCC
The DNA here is from genome assembly GCF_047496795.1 of Chiloscyllium punctatum. Taxonomy (NCBI): domain Eukaryota; kingdom Metazoa; phylum Chordata; class Chondrichthyes; order Orectolobiformes; family Hemiscylliidae; genus Chiloscyllium; species Chiloscyllium punctatum. Next base: position 31,502,664 of record NC_092784.1, read on the forward strand.
AAATGGGAGCCTAGATACAACAAGGTAATGGGTGGGTTCAGCAGCTTATGATGTGATAGGTGGGGATCAGCACAGCTGGCTTCAATGATCTTGCAGGTTTTCAGCAGTGAGTTGATGTGTGGAGGCATGATATTTGTGAGAACAGTTCATACTAAATTGTTGAAATTGTTTGATTCTCAAAAAGTCATGAAAGCTGTGCTATTTGTCAAAAGTGCACAGGACTGTGGTGCAGGCTTCAAAAGCCAAACACTGAGATCTGGAGTGCTGTTTCAGTAGCTGTCCCATAGAGAATCAAACAACTTTGTCAAACAGGATGTTTCACACTTTTCCCTTTGAAGCTGTTATCGTTTTATGTTTTCCAACTGATAATTATGTTCTGTCCACTGATGGACCTGACAATTGTGATGATATCTGCCTTGAAGAGGAATTTGTTCTGTCCTGTTTCTTTTGAAGAGGGGTTTGGAAATTTGGTGCCAAGGCTCCTTTGAAAACAGAGTAGATAGATGCAGGTTTTTTTTAAAGTAGACAAAAGAAAAATGAGTGGGTAGAGTCAATCTCACATAAACCCAGGGCTGGCAGTTATTGAAGTTTGAGCTTTGGATTGAAACTGCTGGATACAGCTCTCTCTCCGCTGCTGCAAAAAGCTTGAGGTCTCTCTCTCTATGCTGCTAGGTTCATTCTGTCAGCATTCCTTCTGAGATTAGAAGAGATAACAAATGAGGGAAATCTATTTTGATGGATTTACCTTCACCAAATATGCTTATGGGAATGCTGCTGTTTTGGTGCACTTGATGAGTCATAATTAAATCATGTAATAATTTATTTTAAATTTCGGCAGAGTTAAAGTTATGTCAATTCTTCATTATTGATTTGTACTTTAACTATGGTGGAAGAATAAATTGTGTTTTGAATAAAGATGAGTGTTTGACCAATCAATTCACATCTGGAATCCAGTCCCTTACGCTTGCCTTTAAATAAGATAAAAATTAGAGTCCAGGCTATTTCCTGATATGATTTTGAGGAATGTTTGTCTTGTCCAGAACACAGAAACATCGTGGAATACAAATGAGAAATTTTTCACCTATGTGTGGTATAAGTTTCCAAAATGGAGATAAACTGATGTGATGATTTTCAGAATGGGAAAATGGCAGAGCAGCAATGTTAATTCAGTCAAATGCCCCATAGATATTTTATGTTTGTCCAAATAATTCGGACTGATTAATCTTCCAGCATGGTTAGGGCAAGCTGTGGGACATGGTTACTCTAATTTATTGTCTTGACATTAATAAGGATGGATTTGAGCTGGACATGGTCACACTCTCTCAAGTCTGTACCTGATTAGGTTTTGATAAACAGTTGGTCAATTCATAATTTATGATCTTTCCACAACTAATGTTTCAGTGAGTTCTGCTCTTTGTTTTGTGATATATATCCTTCATGGAAGGAAGACGTTTCAATGAGAATGTGCGCCAACCAGTTTAAATGCAATCTATAAAAATAAAAATACTAATGGTAATACAAATAAAAATGTTTCATCTACTAACTTCAGTACCTATGATATTATGACTATGATTAATAATTGAGTTGGAGAGCATTAAATAGCATTTACAGTCCAGAATACAAAAAGTTTAATATATTAATATATTATTCAAGCCCCTTTTTAATTGCCACGTTTTCGAACCCTGAATGAGCATTCCATATTCATGGCTCCAGTATGGTCTCTCACATGTATGGAAGTACCATTTCCATGTTTTGCATCCGAAAATCCTTTGACATTTCATACCCAACTTTAGCACACTATTTAAATTTCTCTCAGCATAATTCGAGATGTATGTATGTGTGTGTGCGTGTGTATGTGTTTTATATACAGACACACAACTTTTGGATGTGGCAATTTAAATACAGAAAATTGTGAATGAGTTATTTCATCTTCTACATAAATATTGGATTCAGCTTGCAATCTGTATTCTCCAACTCAGCTCACAATTCTCATTTCCAGAATTGTGAGCTATTTTCTTATTTTAGAATGAGTATGACAAACATTCTCTTCCCTACCCAGAGGTCCATACTCTGTCACGCATTGCTGTTTTTCTTGTACTGGAGCCTCTGACTTTCCAACATTCGGACATGTTCACTCTGTCGTGCCTCAATCTCACATTGTTTGGTTGATTCACAGAAATATTGATGATCTGTTCCTCAACCAGTTGCACCTACTTTTACTGTTACATTCTAATGACTGAAACGAAATATTCAGCTTCTACAGATATATTATATCCACATATTCACAATCAGGATCCTTCAGAAAAGAGTCAATGAGATTGCAACTCTCTTTGGTTTCATACTGACTCCAAATGAAGATGGTTCTGTCTGTTGGAGGGCCATCACCTCAGCCATTGTACATCTCCATTTGAATTCTTCAGGGTCATGTCCTCGGCCCCAAAATCTGCAGCTGCCTCACCAGTGCCCTTCCCCCATTGTCATTTCTAAAGTGGAGATGTTTGATCATAATTGCACAATGTTCAGCACTATTTACTTCATTAGATAATGAAGAGGTCTGTGTCCATATACAGTGGTGTGAAGGTGCCGGTGTTGGACTAGGGTGGACAAACAAAAGTCCCACGATACCAGATTATGGTTCAACAGGTTTATTTGCAATCACAGCAATTTGGAGAGTTCTTCTTTTCAAGTAAGGTGGAGGAAAGCTCCTCCCCTTTACCTGATGAAGGAGTAGTGCTCTGAAAACTTGTGATTTCAAATAAGGTTGTACTGTAACCTGGTGCTGTTTGACGTTTGAATTTGTTCGTACAAAGTGAGATAGCATCTGATAAATGACAAGTAACATTTACATCCCACAAATGGTAGTCAATGACTGTCTACAAACAGTGAGGATCTACCAATCTCCCATTGGCTAACCATCTCTGAATGCATGTTAACTATTTTCTTGGGCCAACCATTGATAAGAAGATGACCTGGTCCAGCCATACAAGAGTTATGGTAACAGGATTATGTTGGACACTCTAATTACCATGGCAATAAGCTCCCTACATGTTTCTCCAATCCATGTCCACCACCCAGAAAATTTTGGGAAAACATTCTGCAACTCTGTCCAAGAACACTGTGGGGATTCCTACACACCAAGATATAATGCAGACGTTCAATGAGGCAGATCTCCAGCACACACAGAAAGGCGAATACAGCTGGGCAATGAATAATTAGCCAGACCATAAACCATGATGTGATCACATTTTAAAAATAATCACTATTTCCACACCTGCACAAGGATATCTCTGAACCAGTTTAATAGGTTTCATTAGACTCTCATCTCCATATTTTCATCAATTCAATTTCTGCCATTTGTCAGTGGTACATTATCCAAGTCTGTGAATTTATCGTCTCTTGATAAGCTCATTTGATCAATGTTTCCCCGAGTCTTCAGCATTGGCCTGAATCCAAGAAAGGAGTTCCTGATACCAAGCAATGATATAATGGGGTTTCCTGGAACAAGCTGTTTTTCGAATTCATGTGATTTCCATGGAAAATGCTGGTTAAAACAAGGTGGTTCCTAGCCCCGTTATGGGCTCCAAATCTGGGGAGGGGATCGCTATTCACAAGGCGGGGCCTAACAGAAGAGCTTCGGAGCCTGAGCCTGGACATCAGTCAGAAACCTTTGCTTAATCTCAGATATAGAGTGTGATTCCTCAACTGGGAAGTTTCAATAACCAATGCTGCACGGATTCGGATTTAATTTGAATTGGGTCTATGGCGTACAGTCTTGTTCATGTGTGGGGAAGGGTGGCTGTGGGGGCAGAGAAGGCCATATCAAATATTGAAGTTCTTCTGATTTTACTGGGTATCCAATCTGAGCTATGGTGGTGGTATTCACTGCTGAATACTTGCAGTTCAGATTGTCAGGATATTCTGAGGGATGAACTCAATGTCTCGTCATTTGTTTCTTCATATTGTGGAGGCCATCCATTTCTGGGCATGTGAAAAGTTTCAGTGCCCCATACTTTTAGTTTCTACAGTGCAGATGTGCAATTCTAGAGGGAATCTGAACTGTGGAGGCTCCAAAACGGAATGCAGAAATTTCACAGTCAACATCTGCATGAGGTGTCACCCATTCTTTATTTTACAGATCCAAGTGTCTTTGTGTGAATGGTGGTATAAAGGGAATCTCCAGCCATTCTGAGTCACCTCATAGTCGAAGAAATCAGCCACTGCTGATCCCAATAAAACCTCCAGTATATGACCGTGTTTCTGGGATTGATCCGCTGCTCATGTAAAGAATCATTCAATTGAAGGAGGCCACTTTACCCACCTTGTCTGGACTGGCCCCCAAATGAGCTCCCCTGCTTGTCCTGCGATCTATCCGCGTCGCTGTCGGGCTCTCATTTCATCACTTTCAAAATATATCCAGCTCCCTTTTGACAGCTCCTATGGAATTTACTTCCATCACTCTCCCAGGCAGGACATTCCAAACCTAACAACTCTGAATAAAGAACTTTCTTCTAATCTTACTCCCACCTCTCTTGCTGACAATCCTGAAGATGTGATCTCTAGGTATTGACACATCAATGATTAAAAGATCATTCTTTACCCTGTCAAAAGTGTTCATAATTTTGAATTCCTCAGTAAGGTCACCTATTAATTTTCTCTGCAAGAAGAAGCAAACCCAAAGTCTCTACTATTTCCTTATATCGGGAATCCGTCATTCCCAATTTTATTGTTGTAAATGTTCTTCCCTATCTATTTTGGAAATGCATTTGATTAATTTTCAGAAGCTTTGATGTTGTGGTTATAAATCTTTATCTTGATGTGGCATGGAACAACAATTTTCATTGTGTGAAAACCATTCCTTACAGGCTGTATTCAACCAAAGAATATTTGATCAGTGACTTCAAGTCTCTATTGTTTCCTTTATCTCCCTAACAGTTAGTCTAGTGGCGATTATATTCCTGTGTTGGGGCAAGTGTGGTCTTTCTAAATGTAGCACTTGCTATCTGGTAGCCATGCCAGCGTCTGACCCACTGTTCATTTTCTTTGAAATCATAATTAGTTGGTTTTGCTACTATTATTATCCACAATGTTTCCTGGATATCGTTCCTGTTTGCTGTGTTACATATGTCCTGAACATCATAGCAACTGATTGTTATGTCTGATTCACTGTCGCTTTTTCTTTTGATCGAGTTGTCGCTATTTGTTTTCATCAGATGAAAACTACGTATTGTACAGAGAAAACTGCAACGAGAGTTCCAGCAACAATGTGCATTTTGTTTTCTTTAAAGATCGTTCTCAACTATTTTCAATTTTTACTTCTAACAATCATCAACAATGTTCCATGGCATTGTTATTCCAGTTACAGTTATTATAATGACCCTCGGTGAGCAAGTTTTAAATACTTTGAATGTTTTTTAACACCATTTTACCAATTCACTTTTATTCTTTTTATGAACATTCTGACTGTCAGACATATCCTTGAGGCCATTAAGATGCGTAAGGAACTGAGGGGGTCAAAGAAAAACAGATAATGAACCAGAGGTAGACAACAGACGAAACTCTGTGTTTTTGCTCTTTGCTATAACCACCAGTTTTATCCTTCTCTGATCGGTGTATATTACATATGCATTTAATGCTGGTCTTTCCTTGAATTGGGATGATTTTTATCTCTTTGAACAATTTGCATATGTGCTGTGGAGCCTAAGTTGCTGCGCAAATGCACGTATTTATGTGATGATGCAGAAAGCATTCAGAGTCTAGCTAAAGTATGCCATGAAATATCCAGTGATAAAAATAAATCAATTGCTGAATGAATCCAAATAAATGAGAGCCAACATTAGACGCAGCAGATAATGGAATAAGGAGTCCATGTGAGGAAGGAACCGAAAAGAGGAGGAGGATTAGCAACATAATAACACTCCTTTTCAAATCGGTAAGGAATGACCATGAGGAGCAATAAGAAGATGACTGCAGTTGCAAAGTAAAGTGCTGTTAGTAATGAGCAACATTTCATCGAAAGTTGTACAAGATCAGCATAACCGAAAGTGAAATTAGATAGGCCTGAAAAAAGAAATTCATTCCAAATAATCACTTCTCAGACAGTGAACCAACACCAAAACAAAAAGATCTGAAGGAAAGTAGCATCATTCATTGCATGCCAATCTGGGAATAGCAATGATAGACTCCTGGACACTCCTGCTCACGGAATTCTCTGATGCACACTTCTGGATGGAATTTAAGAATGCAAGAAGTTTCATTTTATAAAGATTAAATAATATACTGTGAAAGATATCTGTGTCTTTTGATTATAAGTGTATTTTCAGCAATACTGGTGTTTCCAGTCAGTTCCCCCCGGCCTGATACTGATATCACTTCCTTTGTCATTCATTTCTTTCCACGAATCAGCTGCTGTGTTGATCAAAAAGAATACAAGTTCCAATCAGAGAACACAGTAACAGATCAGACCAAATGCTCAGGAATGGCACCGGATATCGTGGATGAGCCAACATCCTCAGTGCTTCCATGGAAATGCCAACATCCTTAGTGACTCCATCGGGCTCAATGAGAACTGCCTCTGGATGAACTATGTTTGCTTGTGGCTTCATAATGGAGCCTGAGATCAATTCGTCACCAAGGGTCATTGCTTGTCTCTGTGAACTGGCTCCTACATCCATCCCTGCCTCAGCTCATAATTGGCAAATCAGTCATTCATTCCATTGTGACCTCGGGGCCCTCATATCCAGCGCCAGATCAATCTGCGAGCAGATTATAAACTCCAAACATTTGCTCGATCCAGATTTCTTTCTTTATCCTGGTTTGCTTTCCCAACAAATCCTAATTCATAATCAATGCAGTTAACGTAATAACCATCCTCCTCCTCGAAACAAAAACAAAAAAGTATGTGCACCAATTTGGTAAGGTTACTACTTTTTTTAATTATTCCTTTGTGTGAAAACAAAACTCACATATTAATAAATTTCAGTCCGAGTCAAATTCTGAAGCAGTGAATTTTATTGATACGAACTTGCAAGAACGGGTGCCTAACACGTAGGCATCCTGATCTGAGGGTTACATTCTGATTAATGCTGTTCAGCTGCGTTTCTCGGTTCTCCCCTTTCACCCCATTGGTTACTTTTGCTGTAGTGCGTAGCCTATCACAAGCTCCAGCTTCACTTCACCATTGTCTAGCTTCTCTCCGCCTCTGTTTACTTCTCCCATTACTCTAAGCTTTCGCCCATTACTCTTATTTATCTCGTTCCTTATATGTGACTATCCTGGCATAGTTTGCTGTCTTTGTGCGATCATCCAACCGAACTAAATTCTATCCGTTGGCCACATCCCTCCTGAGACTGGCACACTATTCTCCTGTTACTGGTACATCCCACTACACGATCACTCTGAACTATTAGTCAAAGATATTTCTACCTGTTTTCGCTTCTGTCTTCCTATGCCTGCTGCATCCTGCTTAACAGTTGGTCTGCCCTATTAGTCATAGATAATTCTACTTGTTTTCGCTTCTCATTGTTTAGTATTTGCATGCACAGCCTAATTGAATAACGTAAGCTTTTGCAGAGGCAACACCTGTTCCCTTATTCTGCACAGTTCTAACCTGATACCTTACAATCCTCCCCTTTTCTTCTTGACTACAAAGTGTGTTCGACTGCATTTGTCTCATATGTCGCCTTCCAGTTCGCTAGCAACATCCCTGAGACTTCATTTATAGTCCTTAAGGTCCGCTCGTTGTTCAAGAGGTCAAGGCCGTCTCAATTAGCCGCTTGGTAAACCCCCGCACACAAGGTATGATACAACAGCCAATTGCTACCAGTACCCCTGCTACCACTATCAGGGAGGCGAGGATGGAGACCACCCTACCTTTCCACTTTCCAGCCATCCGTGAGTGATGTGAGCACTCTTGAATTCTCAGCCAATTCTTCCACCAAGATGCTGAAAATGTGTTGCTGGAAAAGTGCACAGGTCAGGCAGCATCCAAGGAGCAGGAGAATCGACGTTTCGGGCATGAGCCCTTCTTCAGCCCTTCCTGAAGAAGGGCTCATACCCGAAATGTCGATTCCCCTGCTCCTTAGATGCTTCCTGACCCGCTGCGCTTTTTCAGCAACACATTTTCAGCTCTGATCTCCACCATCTGCAATCATCACTTTCTCTCTTCCGCCAAGATGATCAATCCTCACAAGGCACGAGAGATTGACCTATCAGGTGCTGTATTGTTAGGAATAAAGGTACAACAACTCCCTCCTGACATCACACATACACCCCCTTTTATCGTCTAGGATCATATCTAAGGCCAGTCTGTTTTCAAAGGCCATTCTGCTGGTTGCATCAAATTGTTCGGAAATACCCTTGACAGCATCTCTAGTGGAATTGACGAATCTTTGCTGGTTGTAAAAAGATATATAGTTTATCCAATCCACATTCTTGTTGACTGTTACCCACCAAAACAGGGCCGATTGAAAACCTGCTGCAATCTGGTTGCGGGCCTTGAACTGATTGGGGAGCCCTCAAGGAACTCCTATAGAGTCGAGATAAATCCTATCATCAAAGGAAGGATCTAATGTGCCCTTTTACTCCTGCCATTCTTTGTTACTACCACCTTCTCCTTCCCAAATGCCAAGGTGAATGGAAATGCCAATTTTACAATTGCACATATCCCTCTCCAGTCAGGAGGTAGGGTAGGTCGCAATATTCTGCCTCCACAGTACCACCAGAGATCCGCTCGGGGAACCCAGAGTGCTGAGTAGTTCCCTCCTTTGTCTGTTTCGGTGTCATTCTGAGTTTCTATACATAACCTCAGCTCCCTTAAGTTTCTAGACCGATTTGTGCACTTCGGCTTAGACACAATGTGTCATTCTCGACCGTGGTCAAAAATAGAGGGGGAGCTTTCAAATCTGTCTTCTCCAAGGGAGATAACATTAGAGATAGGGATATACAATTCCTATCATTCCATGCAGTCTTATCCTGATACAGAGCTATCATACATTCTATGCCCTTCCTGTTTCGGTTCCGCCCAAACGGAAAGGGGACTATGTAGGTAACAGGCCTACCGAAGGCACATGCATTGCAATTGCTTTTATTCAGAGTTTGAACACTGTACTTTCCCCATTCAAACCAGGCATTTGTGTCCCTGTATCCAGTTTCTATTTCAGTGATCTGCTTCAAGCCTTTGACTTGAATAATTTTTACCACCTTTGGGTCATTGGGGGGGGGGGGGGGGGGGCAAAAGGGTGTATCTTATTATCAAGTTGTTTGGCTTGTTTTCTGTTTCCTACGACGATTTGGAAGCAGCAGCCCTAAAAACACTTCCCAGTGGTGGCCATGACTATCTTTAAATCGTTACTGAGGAGGCGAGACCCGTTTTTACGGGGAAGGAATCTTCAGAGGAGGTATGTTTAATGGTGAGATATATCGGGTGGCACTTTTTGTCAGGACAGTCTAGGGCTGGGTGAAAGGGGGCTCTATGGATAGTGATGCCAGGTGGCGGTTTTTGTGAACCATACCCTGTGTCTGGTCGGGTCTTAAGAAGGATTTCGGAGGAAATATTCTCCCTCTGATACTTTACATCGGCGCATTTTACTCAGCTGCAAGCATCGATCTCTATTACTTGCGGATATTCAGACTCAGGGACTGTTAACAACAAATATGGAGATGACAGCATCGTTTGACAAAATCCCAATGCTCAGAAAGCTAATATGGTAACCCTAAGCATCCTCTGCATCCTACAATAGTATTAAAGGACCGAGAGATTTAACATGCAGTACAATATATAGATATCAAAAAGAAACTCTCCCGCGTCCACATAAAAATCAGTGACATAAAGTCTTTTGAGTCTGAGTTTCAGTGGTTCTCCCGTCGATGCAGCTGTCCAGACTTCTTTCTTAACCGGGGATTCCACCGGTCCTTTAATCCTGGTTAGTCCAGCTTTTCTCTGCCGCGCGTATCGCTGTTTCAGTAGTCAAAAGAGCCTGGTACGATCCCTCCCAATATGGTTGTAATTTAGTTTCTGTCCATGACTTAATTAGGACCAAATCTCCCGGTCGAACGGGATGAACGGCGAATTCAGGGGGCGGAGTCTGTGCCAGTAATCCGTGTCTGCTACGAGAAGATAAAGAGGAGGACAAGCCCAGTATATACTTCTTTAAGAACAGATCTTTAGTCTCCAGGGTTGGCAGTTCCCCTTTCGTTCCCAGATAGGGCAGGCCAAACAATATCTCATAATGGGACAGCTCCATATCTTTCCTTGGGGCCGTTCGTACCCGCAAAAGGCTTAAAGGTAAACACTTAGTCCAAGGGAGTCTGGTTTCTATTACTCTTTTAGATAACTGCTTTTTGAGTGTCTGGTTCATTCTCTCAACCTTTCCTGATGAAGGTGGATGCCAATAGGTGTGGAATTCCCAGGAGGCTCTTAACCCTTTCATTACTCCCTGGAGTACCCAGGAATTAAAATGAGTTCCCTGATCTGAATCTATACATTCCACTTTCCCGTATCTGGGAATTATGTGTTCAAGTATTATCTTGGACACCCCACTTGCAGTGGCAGTGGCTAAAGGATACGCCTCCACCCATCCAGAACGGTGATCAACCATTCCCAGCATATATGTCCGTCTTCCCAAACGGGGAAATTCGGTATAATCTACCTGAATGCTCTGAAATGGTCTTAGCCCAGGTTCTCTCCCTCCTGGGACTTGTTTCCTCAGTACCTTCTTGTTGACTTTCTTGCGTGCTTTTCATCCCTCACATATCTGTTTGGCTAGTGTATAGATCCCTTTGCATCCATATTTCCTTGAGACCAAATCACACATTGCTTGCACTCCCATGGCTCCCCTGGTGTAAGACAGCCATAATTTCTCGCATCATCATCTTATTTAGCATCACCTGGCCATCAGTTAACATCCAGCGCCCTTCTACAGTCTGTGCAGCGCCCAGTTCTACTAACTCTCTCTCTTCCTTAGCGCTAAATATCGGTCTCCCCCCAGTTTCCTGCACCATAGGTACCAAAATATATATATTGTAGTGGACTGAGGGTTCAGAGCTGCCTCCTTAGCGACTTCATTCGCCCATCTATTTCCCTTTGCTTCAGGAAAATTTCCCTGCTGATTTCCATTGATGTGGACTATTGCTCTGTCCTTTGGCAACAAAAGGGATTCCAATACTTGCTTTACCAATTCCTCATGAGCTAGTTATTTGCCCTTGTTGTTTATCAGTCCCCTCTCCTGCCATATTTTCCCAAATGTGTGTGCCAACCCGAAGGCAGACTTAGAATCTGGGGATACAGTTCCTTCTTTGCCTTCCAAGGTCTTAAGGGCCCTTCCTAGTGAATAAAGTTCGCAAGTCTGAGCCAACCAATCATTGGGTAATCTACTCGCCTCAATAACACTCCCTTCTATTCCATCCACTACTGCATATCCATTGTGTCTTGTACATTCAATCACTCTGGAGGACCCATCAATGAACAGCCTGGCCCCTGCATGTAGAGGGATATCTCTAAGGACCATTCTTACTTTAGTCTGATATTCTATAATGTTAAGGCAGTCATGTTCTGGGTCTGAGGGAGCTTCATCCTTCCCTTTCCAGAGAAAGGTAGCTGGATTCAGACAAATGTCTGTGATCAATGTAAGGTCATCCCTCTCCATTAGAATTGCTTCATATTTTAGAATTCTAGAGTCCATAAGCCACACCCTGCTTTCTGATTTAGTATGGTCCCTACCTGGTGTGGGGTGCTGACTATTAAGGCTTCCCCAAAAGTAAGTTCCCGACTCTCCTCTACCAATAAGGCTGTTGCTTCTACTGCCTGCACACACTCTGGCCAGTAATGTAGCTTTCCCTTCTTTAATTAACAAGGAATTAATGCTGTCATATCTTAAATCAATATAACATGTCAATGGGAATGTTTGAAGGAATCCTGCCAATTAATATTGAGTCAGTCTAATACAACTGATTTGTTATAAATATTAATTCTTAATTATATATTTTATATAAATAAAATAATCATTTTCTGTAATTCAGGATGTAAATGCAACAAATGACTAAAACATTTTAAAAACCGTAATTGCGCAGTTCTGTTTGTTTACCAGTCACTTGTGCTTTCTCATTCTGTTTCTGTAATTGTTTTAGTCGAGCACATTCGTTTTTAAGACCCCCAAAAGATTCCACAGCACCATTTGCAGTTAAGTCAATCCCCAATTTGGTGGCAGTATCTTGTCATAAGCACAAAACTGATTCTTCGTGCTTCTCATCACAAAACTGTCGCCATAGTCCAATTAACTCTTTCGTTCCCACTCCCATGTTACATTGCCAGATCAATTGCTGAGCTGATTTAACCATTCAACAGCTTTAGGGCCACCTAATGACCATTCTTCATCACCCAATGTTTTGTTGCGACATTGTTTTTTTTAAAAGAAATATTACAATATTTCTTGCTCCATATAGCTTCAAATACCAATGAATCAATTTATCCTTTTCTAACTTTAAAGCCTGTTTCTAACTGTACATTTTGGAATCCTACTTTTAAATATATATTTATATATTATAAATTCTTAATTCAGTATTTAATATTTAAAATGTAAAATGCATACAGTTCCTAACTTTGAAATCTCCATTATTACCCGGTTTTAGTCCCTTAACTTAAATCCAAAATTAGTTTTATTAAGTAGTCCTGACTAGTCATTGCTCAATTACACTGCTCTAGGTCGTGAAATAACCAGAGCTGTCTTAAAAGGATTTCTCGATTCAAGTTAAATAGAATCTTCTAAAGTATGAATAATGGCCGAATCCAAGGTCACAGATGTTAACCATAGGATTGATTTGTTACAATCTAATGTTGAACTGAAAAATCAACTGTCATTGAGGGAGGGAACTTTCTCAATAAAGCTACGGCTTAAAATTAAGTGAAAACAAATGTGTCTGAAACACAAAAAATGGTGATCATGTTGTTTTCCTCGGTATTAAGCTGATTTGAAATCGCTTTTATGTAAGGTTGAAGGAGATTAGTTAGAAACTGATAGTAAGGCAGTCATGAACTGCCAAAAGAAAAGGAGTTAACATTTTATTCCATAATCACTGAAAAATCCTTAACATTAAAATAAATAATGTTAAATTTCCATAATAGAAATCAGATTCAAAACAGTCCCGAATCTCATACTCCAGGGAACAAAGTACAAACATTCAATCACCAAAAAACAAATGTGCATTAAAGCCGAATCACAAACTGTTAAACTTTCAATTAGCTGTACAGCTCTTTTCTCTCTCTCTCTCTCTCACACACACACCGTATCTCAAAATAACTTTCTGACCTTCCCGCAACAACAACTCTAGAGGCTTCTCTTCCTCTCTCTTTACAAACACTCTCTGTGCCTCTCTTAATAATTCATCAAGTGATTTCTCACTCCACCCATCTATTTTCTGAATTTTCTTTTCTGGATGTCTGGCCATGATTTAGTTACGAAGTGTATCCTTAGTAGCCCTTCAGCTACTAGCCTGTTCAACACAAAGCTTAATCTGATCCCTCCTGACAGAGAGGCTGTTTTCTGTTGACATATAAATTCAAATATTTACAAACACAGGCTTCGTCAGACCCATACTTTGGCCAGAAGACGGCGGGATGAAGAATGGATTCCTTAGCCCATACAAAGCAGCAATATTTAATCATCTTTCTCCCTTGCACAAGTAATACTTTTTCCAATTTCACAACATCCTGCCCAATGAACTTTCTGGAGGTGTGTTGTAAGGGACCCCGCCTCCATTTCCATTTTATTTCCCCCAGAAGCTTTTACTTTACTCCCAGCACAGCCCATATTGAGTTCCTTCATTAGACACTTATTAACTACGTGGACTCAATACCAGCCACCAAGGCAGGACTTAAAATCTCTTTTCCTTCTGTGGTCCATGCATGGAGTTGCCTGGCTCCCTGTGCCTACTTACAACCTTTCGCCTGGTTCAGATAGACTCTCCTCGGATCTCAATCAGTCAACCAGAAGGGGAAACCCACCGCCGAGGAACACAGGAACGTTCCAAAAGGAATGGGATGTGTCTTCCCAGCTTTCGATGGTGCCTACCCCACTGGTGATGATGGACATCCCGGACGAGCTCCCAAATTTTGAGAAACAAAACTCACATATAAATAAATTTCAGTCCGAGTCAAATTTTGAAGCAGCGAATTTTAGTGATACGCACTTGCAAGGACGGGTGCCTAACAAGTAAGAACCCCGATCTGAGGGTTACATTCTGATTTATGCTGTTCAGCTGTGGCTCTCGGTCTCCCCTTTCACCCCATTGGTTACTTTAGCTGTAGTGCGTAGCCTATCTCAAGCTCTAGCTTCATTCCACCTTTGTCTAACTTCTCCCATTTCTCTAAGCCTGTAGCCCCTTACTCTTAGTTATCTCATTCCTTATATGTGACAATCCTGGCATAGTTTGTTGTCTTCATGTGATCATCCTGCCAAACTAAATTCCATCCGTTGGCCACATCCCTCCTGAAACTGGCACACTATTCTTCTGTTACTGGTACATCCTGCTACACAGTCGCTCTGCCCTATTAGTCACAGATAATTCTACCTGTTTTCGCTTCTTCTGTTTTACTGTGCATGCAACATCCTGCTACACGGTCGCTCTGCCCTATGAGTCATAGATAATTCTACCTGTTTTCACTTCTCACTGTTTAGTATTTGCATGCACAGACTAATTGTATAATGTAAACTTTTGCAGAAGCAACACCTGTTGCCTTATTCTGCACAATTTTAACCCTATGCCTTACAATTCCCATTGAATTTGTTTTCATTTTTTTGACAAAGTACTTGCAACTATGACCTGAAGGTACATCATTTTTACTTTCACCATTAAAAAAAAATTCCAAAGAAGCAATTCAGCAAAACAAATATTCCACGATATTATATATGCTTGTGTTTAAGCATAACCTCATGAGCCCATGTGTTTGGGCTGTGCAAGCTGATACCAGGATCTGGTCTCAGTTTCCAGCAGGACACCGACATGCAGAATGTGTAAACCTGCTCCTTCCGATAGTCATATAAATCCTGGGCACTGGACCGTAATTCAATACTACTGGATCGGCTTTGTTTAGAAAGATCTTGATAGAACCGTTTCCCACAAGTTATCAGAATGATTGTGTCGACAATTTTTCTCAGGTTGTTACTGACTTTCTTATCATGTGAGTGTTTTTTGTTCAAGTCTCCCTTTGTTACTGTCTCAATGTTAGTCTACCGTAGGAATCTAAAAGACACAGCCCTCATTAAATCAGCATTAATGCTCAAGGTTTATTTGTTTTCTTTTTAAAGTTGTCCAGTCAGAGGTTGTTTCGATGCAGCCAGAGGCAGAGACTGGCTGTCCCAGAGAAAGCCTGAGACTGACCTGTAAAACCAGCAGCTTCAATCTTGGCATCAGCTTCATGCACTGGGTGTGACAGGTTCCCGGACAAAGTCTGGAGTGAATGCTATCCTACTGTAAATCATCCAGCAATAATTATGCACCAGCGATTAAGGGTCGATTTACTTACTGCGTCCAAAGACACTTCAAACAACATTTTTGTGTTGGACATGAGTAACCTGAAGATCGAAGACACTGCCATCTATTACTGTGCAAGTGAAGTGGGTATTGCAGACTGGGGCCAAGGGATCATGGCGACGGTGACTTCAGGAAAGGACCTTGACCTTAACGTCTTTTTCTCTTAATGTTCTATTCATGTGAATAATTCCTGAATTAAATAAAACTCAGATTCCGTGCTAAGTTTGATTTGGTTCAGATTGATTTTTGTTCAAACTGATTTTAGGCTTCAATTAAAGCTCAGCAAATAGCTAAAATGGTGATGATGGAGTCAGTTGCTCGGTTTATCTCTTTTTTCTGATCAGATGAACATTCTGTGTGGCTGCGTTACTTGAAACACCTAAAGTTTCCTAATCAGGAAGGTATAGATAATGTTTAATGTCAGTGCCACCCTGACTGTGAGTTTTATTATCGACAATAAATGATAATAATTTAAAGATGTTTGAAATATTAGCAAACATGATTAAAATGTGCTAAAATATCATTCATAATTTCTTGAATATATTCCCCGTATACGTAATGTTCTTACCAGGATTGCATTTTGTTGTTTATTTTGTTAACTTTTCTAATGACAAGCAGGTTAGAAACTGTCATAAAATTTTCTTGCGGTGCTACATTTCATTCTGTTGATTAAATTCTGAGTTTGTTTTATTTGATTCTGTTGAACTGAGTTGATTGGATTCTGACTTTGTTTTAACTTGATTTTGTTGAATTGCACTGATTGGCTTTTGAATTTGTTTTATTTGATTCTGTTGAATCGAATTGGTTGGATTCTGATTATCATTCATTTAAATCTGTTGCTCTTAGTTGATTCCATTCTGATTTTATTTTCCTTGATTCTATTGCATTGAGTTGATTGGATTCTTATTCAGTTTGTGGAATTGATCTGTGTTTTGATGCTTTCAGTAATTGGTGTATTCTTTATGATGAGGAGGTGGTCTTTCTGGATTACTTTTAAATACCAATTTTTGTGAAGATCTTTGCTTTTCCTGAATCGTTTCTGCATTTGTTAAACTTGTATGACATTTTTTTTCTCTGCTTGATTGAAAACATTCCATCCATTTGTAACTGTCTGAAAACCAACTTTAGGCAGAAACACGGAAGTGTGAGAAACGAAAACAAACATTTTAGTTCATTGACGGTTTTTTTTATTCTCAGTTCTGATTGTAAACTAAGTAAAAGTCTGTTTTGAGTCGCCACATTCAAAATAATATTTGGGACTCAGATCTGAAACTGAATAATTGATCAGATTACATAATTGAAACTAAACTTACTTTAACACACAATTATAATGTGGTAATGTTTGTCCATTGAACTAATTTTGTTTTGACTTTAAAGTGATCAATATATGCCTTCAACAGCTCTACTGTGCACTGCACAAGATTGTCATGCTCAGAAAAGGTGTTCAGGTTGGAAATAAATTGTGCTGTTGCCGGAAACATTAAAGCTTTACTTGTTGTTTAGAAAATTCCCTCACAAGCGAGGCTGCTGTTATGACTTCTTATTTCTATTCAATTTAATCATTAGTTTGCTTGATAGTGAGCAGTTTTGTTAGAGTTCAATGTGAGATTTTTTTGTGAGGTTACATCATGTTCTTGGTTCTGTTGAAAATGTTTGCAGAGCCAGTTCTGCTGCAAACACATCGGTGTTCCTCAGTGTTGTGGTTTGGTGATCTTTGTTCTGTTGAGGAGGAAATGTGCTTGGGTAACATTAACTTTGTTATATTTGGGAAACTGTTTCTGGTTTCTACATTGTTATTGCACTGTTTACATGATTGGTGACAAGTCAACCGCACCAGTTTCCTTATTCAATGCAATCAGCATGTGCGTTAAAATATCATCAAGCTTAATATGAAGTTAAAAGCAGATCGCAAAGGGTTTGGAAATGGAGGGAAAACAGATACCTTAGGGTGTGATTTTTACTTCGAATCAATAATTAAGGATTAATCTAATCACTCTTTTCATTCCAAATTCAGAGCTCAAGTAGAGGTGGCACAGTGTCCCAGTGGTTAGCATTGCTGTCTCACAGCGCCAGGTACCTCTGTTTGATTCCACCGTCTGTGTGGAGTTTGCACATTCTCCCCTTGTCTGCATGGGTTTCCTCTGCGAGCACCGGTTTCCTCCCACAATCAATAAGATGTGCAAGTTAGGTGAATTGGCCATGCTGAAATGCCCATTATGTTAGGTGCATTACTCAGGGCTAAACGTCGGGAAATGAGTCAAGGTGGGTTACTCTTCAGAGGGTTGGTGTGGACTTGTTGGGCTGAAGGGTCTGTTACCACACTGTAGGGAATCTTATCTAACTGTCAAGCTCAATCACAAGGTCTGTCTTCAAATAGTTTACAAGTCATAGAGGAAAATAAATAGAATTTCAAAAGTATAATGTTCTAATAGTTCTGGCTCTGTGACTATGTTATAATTAACCAAGAAACACATTTTAATTCCACGGTACACTACACCCAAGATTTTTGGCTGGAAAAGATCATTGGCAAAGACCATTTGTAAATTCTGCTCAAAATATTTCGATGAAAAACAGATCAGTTTCACTGCTTTGATCAGTTTCACAAGTAACTTGAGATAATAAATTGTTATATCCCTGATTAAGCTGGATTTGCAGGGAAAAAGAATAACGGTTAACTGAATAATTTAATCTGCACAGTGCTTTAGGTGTTCCTAATCCGTGCGTTTAAAATAAAACGTTACATTTTACAATAAAATATCAACTGAAGAATCATTCTTTCAGAAACAATTGCTATCGTGAATTATGTGACCAAGTCCAAATTACGAATTAAATAAAATAATCCACTCATTAACTCACAGGGCAGCGCGGTGGCTCAGTGGTTAGCATTTCTGCCTTATTGCGCCAGGGACCATGGTTCAGTTCCACCCTCAGGTGACTGTCTGTGTGGAGTTTGCATATTCTCCCTGTGTCTGTGTGGGTTTCCTCTGGGTGCTCCGGTTTCCTCCCACTGTATGGGTTCGGTGAATTGACTGTGCTAAAGTGAACAATGTTCAGGGATGGGTAGGCTAGGGTGCATTTTTAAGAGGTAAGTATAGGGTAGGGGGAATGTCTCTGGGTGGGTTACGTACTGTTCAGAGGTTCGGTGTGGAATTGTTGGGCCAAATGGAATGTTTTCATACTGTTGGAAATCTACTCTAAAACTATAGGAATATTTGCATGAAAGCAGAGAATGTATTTTACATCGATGTGTTCAGACATATGCAGAGTTCACAAATTAGCAGAACCATTAACTAGAGGATAACAGAGCACATTGTTTCTTCAGACTGAAAATGGAGTAATATTTATTTTAATTAATATCCTTGCCTGAAAATAGCAATGTACCAATCTGAAGGAGACTGCTCGCATTAGTTAAGTGTGACAATCATTTAGATGAGATTTCCTGCAGTATGGAAACGGACCATTTGGCCGCACAAGTCCACAACAATCCTCTGAAGAGTAACCCACCCAGACCCATTCCCCTACCCTATATTTACCCCTGAGTAATGCACCTAATATTATGGACAATTTAGCATGACCAATTCACCTAACCTGCACATCTTTGGGCTGTGGGAGGACACCAGAGCACCCAGAAGAAGCCCACGCAGACTGTCGCCCGAAGCTGGAATCAAACCTGGGTCCATGGTGCTGTGAGGCAGCAGTACGAACCACTGAGCCACCCCGTGCCACCCACATTTATTTAGACATCAGTTAAAGCGGGCACCGCTGGACAGAAACATGTTTTCAATTCATAGAACATAGAAAATTACAGCGCAGTACAGGCCCTTTGACCCTTGATGTTGAACCGATCCAAGCCCATCTAACCTACACTCGCCCACTGTCCTCCATATGCCTATCCAATGCCCGTTTAAATTCCCATAAAGAGGGAGAGTCCAAAACTGGCAGGGCATTCCATGAACTCACGATTCGCTGAGTAAAGAGTCTACCCCTCATATCTGTCCTGTACCAGCCACTTATTTTTAAAACTATGTCCCCTCGTAATTGCTGACTCCATACATGGAAAAAGGTTCTCACGGTCAACCCGATCTAAACCCCTAATCATCTTGTACACCTCTATCAAGTCACCCCTAAACCTTCTTTTCTCCAATGAAAACAGCCCCAAGTGCCTCAGCCTTTCCTCATACGATCTTCCTACCATACCAGGCAACATCCTGGTAAACCTCCTCTGCACCCGTTCCAGTGCCTCCACATCCTTCCGATAGTATGGCAACTAAAACTGCACACAATACTCCAGATGCGGCCGCACCATAGTCTTATACAACTGCGAAATGACCTCAGGACTCCAGAACTCAATTCCTCTGCCAATAAAAGCCAGTACGCCATATGCCTTCTTCACCGCACTATTATCCTGGGTGGCAACTTTCAGAGATCTGTGTACATGGACACCAAGATCCCTCTGCTCATCGACACTACCAAGTATCCGAACATTAGCCCAGTACCCCATCTTTTTGTTACTCATACCAAAGTGAATCACCTCACACTTACCCACATTGAACTCCATTTGCTACCTTTCTGACCAGTTCTGCAGCTTACCTATATCCCGCTGTAACCTGACACATCCTTCCTCACTGTCAACAACTCCACCGACTTTCTTATCATCCGCAAACTTGCTCACCAAATCTTCTAGCCCCTCCTCCAGGTCATTTATAAAAATGACAAAGAGCAATGTTCCCAGAACAGATCCTTGCGCAACACCACTCGTAACTGCACTCCAAGATGAACCTTTACCATCAATTACTACCCTCTCTCTTCATCCAACCAGCCAATTCCTAATCCAAACCTCCAACTCACCCTCAATGCCATACCTCCGTATTTTTTTGCAGTAGCCTACCATGGGGAACCTTATCAAACGCCTTACTAAAATCCATATACACCACATCTACTGCTTTACCCTCGTCCACCTCCTCAGTAATCTTCTCAAAGAATTCAATAAGATTTGTGAGGCACGACCTGCCCTTCATAAAACCATGCTGACTGTCCTTGATCTCATTCTTCCTATCCAGATGTTCATAAATCCTATCCCTTACACTTCTCTCTAAGACTTTGCCCACAACAGAAGAGAGTCTCACCGGCCTATAGTTACTAGGGTTATCCCTACTCCCCTCCTTGAACAAGGGAACCACATTTTCTATCCTCCAGTCTTCTGGCACTATTCCTGTCGACAACGAGGACATAAAAATCAAGGCCAGTGGCTCTGCAATCTCCTGCCTTGCTTCCCAGAGAGTCCTAGGATAAATGCCATCAGGCCCAGGGGGCTTATCTATTTTCACCCTTTCCAGAATTTCCAACACCTCTTCCCTACATTCCTCGAAGCAGTCCATTCTAATTAATTGTGTCTCAGTATTCACATCGGCAACAATGCCCTGCTCCTGAGTTAATACTGATGAAAAGTATTTTTTCAGTGTCTCCCCAATCTCTTCAGCCTCCACACACACCTTCCCACTACTATTCTTGACTGGACCTATTCTTTCCCTAGTCATTCTTTTATTCTTGACATACCTATAGAGAGCCTTTGGGTTTTCCCTAATCCTACCAACTAAGGACTTTTCATCTCCCCATCTTGCTGCTCTTAGCTCTCTCTTCAGCTAATTCCTGGCTACAGTATAACCTTTCATACTTCATCTGAGATCACAACTATTCCTCTAAACTCCAGTGAGTGATTGATCAAATGCTTCAGACATCGCTCTTAGGACAATCCACTTAAATGACATAATATTCTTTCGTTCTCTCTTCCAAGATGAACAAGTTCATGTTTTCGCACATTATATGCTATTTTGCCAACTTTTTTCTCCCCTACCTACTTAAATAATCTTTATTTCTCTATAAATGTTTAGGGTCTCTCTCATAACTTGACTTTCCACCGATTGTTGCCGTTGGCATTTTTGGTGACAGATTGTTTAATTCCTTGCTCCAAATCATCAATAATTGTAGGTCCCACATTTCAAGTTCTCCCCTCGCCTGAGCAACGATAACCCTTTGTTTAACCAACACCTGTTGGCTCTCAAATGATTACACAATTTAAAAATACTTTGTGTTGTTTTCTTCAATGTTTACCTCTGAAGCAGAACCAGTCACCATCCTGTCTGACCTTCTGCTTCAATCTGCTTGGAATCAGGGTCCTCAATGTCAGCCAGCCTTTTGCTCACTGCCTGACTTAAAGCTCGCCATGAGAAAGGCAAATGATTGTGTGTAAGCTTTCATTCCAGGACGACTGGAGTTCGCAAATCACGAAACAAGACTGAAATTTCATAGGATCTTGGTGAGATTCCCGCTGGAGTAGTTAATGTAGTTTTTGGCTCCCTACCTCAAAAATAGCATGATCACCAGAGATGGACTGTTCACCAACACAGCTCAGCCCCCCAATGAGATCATAGCTCATTTAAGCATCCTCAACTTAATATGCAGTTATGAAGTTGAGGCATACGATGCAGTAACCCAAGAAAAGGACTGTATTTAGGGATCACATTCCAGGGAATATATTCAGGAAAGCTATTAGTATTGCATTACGGCTGTACTAAGATAAGATAATCCTGGGAATACATCCAAGGGAAGTTATTTCAGTGGAATTTGGAATTAAGGGATTACCATGTCATTGGGATTTATTACAGACATCCTCCAATATTCAGTCGGAAATTTAGAAACAAATCTGCAAACAGAGTGCAGGAAACGTGTATATCCTGTCCAGCATAGGGAATTCATCGATCTTTTCAATATGTTCAGCACATCCCCCTTTCTAATATCTACCTGTTCCAGCGTATCAGTTTGTTCCACAGTTTCCTTAGAAACGTCAAGGACCGTCTCAGTGGTGAATACTGAAGCAAAGTATTAAGGACTTCCCGCCATTCCTCTCACTTCAGGCACAAGCTCCTCCACTATCCTTGATCGGACCTACCCTCACTTTGGCCATCCTCTTATTGCTCTCATGAGTGTAGAATGCCTTTGGGTTTTCCATAATCCGAACCGCTACACCATTATCGTGCCCCCTTCTAGCTCTCCTATAACATTCTTGTATTCCTTCCTGGCTACCTTGTAAGCTTCCAAAGCCCTATCTGGTCCTTACCTCCTCAACCTTAAGTAAGCTTCTTTCTTCTTCTGTCCTAGATGTTCCATATCACTTGGGACAAACCTGTTCCACGCTATTAGCAGGTGCTTCTGAAACAAACTCTACATTTCTGTTACGCATTTCCCTGAGAACATCTGTTTCCAATTTAGACACACCCAGTTCCTGCTGAATAGAATTGTAATCTCTTGCCCGGGTGTCCTTGGAGAAGGAGCACGCGGGTATCCACTGACACCCTGGAGTTGTGACTGGCCACTTGAGTGTTTCCTTCCCTTTGGAGACTGGATCATTTCTGTGACTGTGCGAGGACTGTTCCTGTTCCTGTTCCTGTTCCTGTTCCTGTTGCTGCTTGGGGCCTGCCTCCCTGCTGCTGCCTGGGACTTGCCTTGGGGCCCCTCCCCAGGACTTCCACCACCACCACCACTGCTGCTGTGGCCTGAGGAGAGGCCTGCCTCTACTGCTGCTGCTGCCCGAGGCCTGCCTCCGCCTTCAAAAAAAAAAAAATAGAATTGTAATCTCCCTCTCCCCCAACCAAGAACTTTCCCAAACCGTCTGCTCCTATCCCTCTCCATGAGTACAGTCAAGGTCAAGGAGTTGTGATCACCAACACCAAAATGCTCTATCACCGAGAGATCTGAAACGTGCAGTGGTTATTTGCCAAGTACCCAAATAAAAAAAAACTGGCCTCCCCTCCAATCCACCTATCTGCATTTTACATTAGAAAGCCCACCTGGACACACCTGAAAAAAAGCTAATCAATTAAGAGTGCTTGAACTAAGGAGGTTTCAAACAAAACCAATTAGGGAAGTTAAAGTCACCCATCACAACAACCCTGTTAGTTCTATACCTTTCCAAAAACTGTTTTCCAATCTGCTCCTCCGTGTCTCTGTTGCTATCGGGGAGCCTGTAGAAAACTCCTCATGAAGTAACTGCTCGCTTCCTGTTTCTCACTTCCACCCATACTCACTCTGTGGACACACTCTCCTTGACGACCTTCCTTTCTGCAGATCTGATACTATCCCTCATTAGCAATTCCACTCCTCCACCTCTTTTACTTCCACCATGACCCCTATTCCTTTTGAAAGGTCTAAATCCTGGAACACCCAAAAAATTTCCTGCACCTGTGATATCCAAGTGTTTGTAATGGTCACAATATCATAGTCCCAAGTACTGTTCCATTTTCTGGTATCGTCTCCACTACTCCTGATATGTCTTGCATAATAATAGACACAATTCAGCCCATCACACCGGTTGGAAGTTTGCTCTGTCAATGGACTTTCCTTCCTAACAATCCCTCTGCACACTGTATCTAGCTGTTCATTGCTGATTTGATCATCTGATCCTTCACTTCGGTTCCCTCGCCCATGCCAAACTTTTTTAAATTCTGCCAAAGATCTCTATCAAACCTCCCGCCCAGGATATTGATGCCCTTCCAGTTCAGCTGCAACTTTACTTTTTTTATGGGTCCCACCTTCCCCAAATGTATCCTAATGGTCCACATATCTGAACCTTACTTCCTACACCAGCCACGTGTTCATCTGCACTCATTCTTTATTGCAAGCCTTAGTAGCACGTAGCACTGGAAGCAATCCTCGATTATTGCTAAGCTCGTTCTGCCTTCTCGCCTCCAAACTAACTCCCTATATTCTCTTATTAGGTCCTCCTTCTTTCCCAGAACTATGTCTTTGTTACTGATGTGCACTTCGACATCTGGCTGCTTTCCCTCTCCCTTCAGAATTCAGCAGACTCCATCGAAGGCTTCCCTGATACTGACACCTGAGAGGCAATATGCCACATGGGAATCTTTCTCACGCTCACAGAATCTCCTGTCTGTTTCTCTCATGATTGAATCACTTGCTATTATTGCTCTCCTATCTTCCTACATTTCCTTCTGAGCCAGAGAGCAAAGCTCAGTATCAGAAACCTCGCAGCTATGGATTTCCCTGGTTGGTCACCACATACACACGCCCCCTAACAGTATCCAAAGTAGTATACATCTTATTGAGGGGAAGTCCACAGGGTGTCCCTGCTCTGTCTCCCTATTCCTTTTGGCTCTTCTGACGGTCACCCAGGTACCTTCATCCTCTAACGTAGGTGTGACTAACTAGCTATAACTCCTATCACCTCCTTAGCCTCGTGAATGTTTACAAGTTCATTTAGATCCACCTCTAGTTCCCTAACTTAGTCTGTGAGGAGGTGGAATTGGATGGTGATACGTATGATTAGATTAGATTACATTACATTACAGTGTGGAAACAGGCCCTTCGGCCCAACAAGTCCACACCAACCCACCGAAGCGCAACCCACCCATACCCCTACATTTACCCCTTACCTAACACTACGGCCAATTTAGCATGGGCAATTCACCTAACCTGCACATCTTTGTGACTGTGGAAGGAAACCGGAGCACACCCACGCAGACACGGGGAGAACGTGCAAATTCCACACAGTCAGTCGCCTGAAGCAGGAATTGAACCCGGGTTTCTGGCGCTGTGAGGCAGCAGTGCTAACCACTGTGCCACCGTGCTGCCCACATCCTGCAACAGCAGCATGCAAACACCCTTGACGCCATACCCTCTGCTCTAAATAAAACAAGATATGGACGCTTGGCAGTTTGTGAAGTGTCCTGTTACAGTAATACAATATCTATAGTGTGGGACAACTGCAGCTGGACACTCATCTAGGTGCAGCTTGAATATTGAACATCCAAGTGCACAATGAGACGCTGTATCCTTTTCTTCTCTACCACCGGTCAATGCACCTTTTGCTGAATTCTGAGTGATTGAATAGAGCCTTGTGGTCGGTGAGATCCATGTCAGTGGCAAACATTTAACAGAACAATCCACTGTACAAAATGATCAGAGATTATTTCCCCTCACATCCCTGAAATGGAAGTATTTCTCGTAATTCTTATCCTGAACCATGATGAGAGATTCGTTTCCAGCTGATTCTTTGCCAATGGGTTTCTCTTGAAGGTCTAACAACATCAGGCAAGCTACCAAGGTCCCTTGTGGTGCAATGGAAGTGTCCCTGTCTCTGATCCAAGAGGTCTGAGCTCATATCAAATCATCAGACCTAGGATGGACAAAACCAAATTTAAACTGAGAGCAATGTGTTAATCGTAATGAAGAATGTTTGCTCTTTGTTCACGGCTCTATCAGCATGGGGGAAAGGAACAACAGTCTGTGTTTAAACCAATGCAATTCGGCAGAGAATGGTGCATTTGGATCTTTGAAAGGGGCGGGCAGATTATGCCTACATCCTTTCTGTTATCCCCAATTATTCTGCTGTGTCTTTCCTTTCCGATTACATTCTGCATTGCGTGACTGAGTGAGCTTCCAGCTCCCCTTCATTTATCAAGTCGCAGTCAACCAGGCTTGAAAGCAATTTATCGCATTCTCCAACTCAACATTCTCTCAGCTTCCATCGATGTATCTCTACCACTGAATGAACGTTCACGAACCTCAAACATTTCTTTGAAGCAGACCTCGAGAATTCGCCCAGTGCTCTGGAATTAATGACCACCTTCAACCAGACCAGCTGATATTTTGTTGCTAACATTGGAAATTGACTGCATGCATTTTGGGTGCATTGTTACCATATTAAACCAGTGACAGCATTAGTGAGGCCTTACATATCTGTCTAATACTCTGAGAGATCCTGGCATCCTGGAAGGTATCAGTTATTTTTTTAAATTCTGCAATTACTCTTTGAATCTCAATCTCTCTCTCTCTCTCTCTCTCTCTCTCTGTCTCTGTATCTCTCTCTCTCTCTCTCTCTCTCTCTCTCTCTCTTTCTCTCTCTCCTTGTACCCCGCTGCATTTCGCACAGTCTGTTCTGTTGTTTCGGAATTAGTTTCCTTGGTTCCACCTTGCTCTATTTCTATGCATGAAAGATATACAATGTGGCGAAATAGGTGTTCATATCTTGAAAAATGTCAATATTACAGAGGAGGAGATGTTGGCCGGCTTTCCTCAACTTCTGTGTGAAGCTAGAAAACTGAGTGCTGGGCCCTCTTATGAGATGTTGAGATGTTTGTATCATCAATAGCCACAGCTGAGGTACTGGAAAACTGGAGTTTGGCTAACTTGGTGCCATTATTTGCTAGAGGTGGTAAGGAAAACCAGGGAAATGTAGAACGGTGAGCCTGCCATAAGTGGTCAGCGATTTTTATGAGAGAATCCTAAGGAAAAGAATTTCCATGTATTTGGACAGGCAAGGACTGATTAGCAATAGTCAACTTGGATTTGTGCGTGCGATATCATGTCTCATGGACTTGGGTTTTTGAAGAGGGAAAGAAGACGATTAATGGGGAAGAATGGAGGAAGCAGTAATGTAGACTTTAGTAAGGAATTCGATATCGTACCACGTAGTAGACTGGTTAACAAGGTTAGATCTCATGAAATAGAGGGAAGACTAACCTTTGGATATAGAACCTGCTGCAAGGTAGAAGACTGGATGCCCGGAGCAGTAGTTTGTCAAAAGAATTGGTGCGGGGTCCACTGATTTTTTTGTCGTTTTTTATAAATGATTTAGATGCGAACATAGGAGGTAGAGTTAGTGAGTTTTGCAGTTGACAACAAATTGGAGTGTTGTGAACAGCGAAGAAGGCTTTCTCAGAGTCTAATAAGATCTTTATCAATACGTTGTGGTGTGATAGATGAGTATTAATTTAGATAAGCATGAGGAGTTGTATTTTGGAAAGGCAAACCAGGGCATGACTTATGCACTTAAGAATACGATCCTGGGGAGTGTTGCTGAACAAGAGATTTTACCGTGCTTGTTGAAAATTCCTTGAAAGTGATCGAAGGTAGATAGCTTAAAGAAGATGACGTTTTGTATGCTTTCCTTTGTTGGTGAGAGTATTGAGTACAAGAGTTGGGAGCTCATGTTTTGGTTGTACAGAACATTGGTTAAGGCGCTTCTGCAATATGGTGTGCAATTCTGGTCTAGCTCCTATTGGAAGGATATTGTGAGACTTGAAAGGGTACAGAAAAGTTTTGTAAGTATGTTGCCTGGATTATAATTCATATTTGAGCTGTACAGAGATGTTGAATAGGCTGGGGCTATTTTTTTTTCCTGGAGCGTCAGAGGCTAAGGGGTGACCTAAAAAGGTTTACAAAGTCATGAGGAACATGGAAAAGGTAAATAAGCAAGGT
Organism: Chiloscyllium punctatum; assembly: GCF_047496795.1. Lineage (NCBI taxonomy): Eukaryota > Metazoa > Chordata > Chondrichthyes > Orectolobiformes > Hemiscylliidae > Chiloscyllium > Chiloscyllium punctatum. The sequence continues at coordinate 31,530,465 of NC_092784.1, forward strand.
CTTTTCTTTGGCATGGGAGTCTCAAAACAAGAGTGTAAAGGTTTGAAGTAAGAGGTGAAAAATGTAAAAGGCACCTAAGGGTCAAACCTTTCACGCAGAGCTGCCAAAGCACATGGTGCAGGTGGGTACAAATACTTTATTTAAAGGCACCCGGATGGAACGTGAATGAGAAAGGTCGAGAGTGATATCATCCAAACTGGAAAAAATGACGAGATTAGAATCGGATATCTGAGCAACATTGATGATTTGAACCAAAGGGTCCATTTCCGTGCTACACATCTCTATGAATCTAACTGGAAAATGCAATTAGAATGGGGTTAGCTTATTTGCGAGTAAGGGTCTAATTGTATCATTCCTATATTTTTCATCCAGAGCCCAAGTTGCATTCTGGGGAACGTGGGTCTGCCACGCAGTAGGTGGAATAGGAATTCGATAATTTAAAAGAATAGGAATGAAGATTCTTATGATGACTCAGAAACTCTTGTCACTTCTTCCTGAAGATATCCATTTGTTTCACTGCTTCTCTTTTAGGAAATCTGCAATCCATGTGACTAAAACACATCGGTGATATTGTTGTCTTAGAACTTTCTTCTGTGTAATCAAGGAAAATGATAAATGCTGGCTGAGCTAGTGACACCAAATCCTGTGGCTGAATAAAAACAAAAGTTAGTGTCTAGCTTTAGAGTGCCACAAGTTTGATGCCTTCTTTATCTGTGCTGTGTTCCTGTATTACTGTGTTCTTGATGCTGAATCTTTCGACATTTAGTGTTTTCGTGTCCCTCTTTGCATTGTGTGTGTTAAATCACGTGACAGGGACAGGATCGTGTAGATATCCAACTTGAAGTGTTGTTGGGAGGGCATTCGTCCAGGCAAATGGAGAACATTCAATCACAATCCTAACTTGTGTCTTGATGATGGACAGGCTTTGGTGATTCAGGTGAGTTACTCCGATTCCTTGTCTCTGACCTGCTCCTGTAGGTTTATGTGGTGAGTCCAGTTGAGTGTCTGGTCAATTGCAAGCCCAAAGATGTTCTTAATGGGGTACAGTGAAGGTAACAGGATTGAATGTCATGGGGCAGTAGCTAGATTGTCTCTTATTGGTGATGGTCATTGCCTGGCATTTATGTGGCATGAATTGTATTTTCCCACTTGTCTTCCCAAGTCTGGATATTACCCAGAGTTTGTTGCACCTGAATATGGGCTATTTTATTATTAGAGGATCACAAATGGTGCTGAACATTGTCCAATCGTTAACGAACCAACCCCGCCGCCCCCAGTTCTGACATGATCATGGATATCAGGCTGATCTCAGGAATGGAAAGACTTCCTTCTGAGTAGAGGGTGACTAGCTTTGGGCATGTCCTCATTGGAGTTTAGAACAATAAGATGACCCCTTATGAAATATACTGTGCTTAGGGGATTTGACAAGGTAGATATGGAGAGGTTATTTTCCCTTCTGGCAGAGTCTAGAATAAGGCTAACAAGTTGGAATGCAATCACTATGTCAGATGCAAGCTTACTTCACAGATGGACCTGAAGATTCAGTCACAGTCCTATTTTTTAATCATGACAGTTGGAGCTTGATGCATCTTCATGTTCATCTGCGTGAGCTTTTATTTGTTTCTTATGTATGCACCATTCATGAATAATCTCATTCGTTTCAATAATATTCATCCAATCTGCAATAAAGTGTGGAATAGATGGAAATTCTGTAGCTTCAAATTGTTACATATATCCATCTATGTCATTTCAATAGATGGACAACGTTACATACAGTTTCTCGTTAGGCATAATCAAAACTTGTTTGCCAATCGTTAAATCAGAAGAAATATTACCAATCGACACATTATATCCATTCAAAGCATACCTTTTCCGTCCGTTTGGTATCCTGAGCTACTGTGGCAACACAACAGGCATTTCCTGCAAGACCTTACTTCAGAAAAACTTCACTGGCAAAACAGATAATACACAGTTTTCATGAGAAGCAAATCCACAGATGAGCAAGTCTTTCATTGATCATTGTTTATGGACATGCCCTTTTATTGCGCCTTGATGGCAATGGGAAAGGTCAACATTGTCTCTGAAGTGCAAGTTGAAAGAGCTGTCAGGCTGTACAATCACACCAAGACGCTAACTGCACATCCATCAAGTTAAACACTATCTGTATGCATCTATATCCTGACACTAAATCAGACGTTTCTTCCAAAACTCAACCAATTATTCCTGTATTTCAGATTCGCAACATTGTGGCTCTGTTGTGGTATAACCTGTCATGGTGGTAAGCTGTAATAGTAGGTCGGTCCTTCCTATAAAGCCTGAAAAAGGATCCTGTTAATGGACACAGGCCTAAATTTTCCTCAATCTCTGAATTTTTAGAGAATCCCAGACCTACGTTCCACCGGTATAATTCTCTATATAAACGTCTTCCATTTCTCCATCTGGACAGATGAAGAGCTGACAACAAAAATGCAAGCGTGTTTGTTTTTTTTTCATTTTGTTCTATTCACCAATCCTCCCTCATTTTTTTCTTTGATACAAATGCTCTCTTAGCATCATTTGTTATTAATATATGGCAATAATGAGATGTTCCCTGGTAAATTAAATTACGTGCTAACATGGTAATTTAACGTTTAATTATAACCTTTTAAGTTCCTATCTTGTCAACATCCATTTGGGAATCCTATTCTGACTCACTGGGCCATCATTAATACATCCATGCAGTGGGCGGCACGGTGGCACAGTGGTCAGCACTGCTGCCTCACAGCGCCAGAGACCCGGGTTCAATTCCCGCCTCAGGTGACTGACTGTGTGGAGTTTGCACGTTCTCCCCGTGTCTGCGTGGGGTAAAGCTTCTTCTGGGTGCTCCGGTTTCCTCCCTCAGTCACAGAGATGTGCAGGTCAGGTGAATTGGCCATGCTAAATTGCCCGTAGTGTTCGGTCAGGGGTAAATGTCGATGTAGGGGTATGGGTGGGTTGTGCTTCGGGGGGTCGGTGTGGACTTGTTGGGCCGAAAGGCCTCTTTCCACACTGTAATTAATCTAATCTAATCTGAATGGATTTATCTTCCAGCAAAATTGGCAACAGGTTCAAATCTAAAATCCAGATAAAACCGTCAAAAAATATCCTTCATCTGTAATGCACTCCTGCCTTCCTTGCATAAGCAAGCATGAAGCACAGGCAACTGGTCTGCAATAAGATTGCCCATATTATGATCTGTTGCAGCTATGTGTTTAATTGTTCAGCTGAGTGTGGGCTTTTCAGAGAAGTGTTACTCGCCATGCCCTGTTTCAAAATTATCATTGCATGTATTCTGGCTCTATTCCCATGGAGTATTATTCTTTAACACAGTCATTGCTATCGATTCCTTTATGGCAAAGGCATCAATATGTCTCATTAATTAATGACTCCTAAGCAGTCTTAATACCTATTTAATTCTGTGCATGGTCATCGTTTAAAATGACCATCAAGCACCCTTTCTCTGTGGGTAGGATATGGTGATTTTAGCATTTTTTAGTCCTTCTAGTGCTTTCCTGTGTATTCAGTGTGTTTCTTTACTTTTTCCTGCTTTATGTTGGTGTGATTGGTTGTCTGATGGTTTGCTGATTTTCTTCTGTGAGTTCATTATCTCGCTGTGTTGCTTCTAATGCTGCCAAAGTATCCTTCTAGTCTGCATCCCAGAAGCTGTAATTTAATGCTGTTACTACGACAGCTTTGTCAGTGGCTGTTAAGGGACAATACATCCTAGTAAAAAGCCAATCAGAGACACTCACGAGAATTCCTTGAGTCATGACATTCCAAACAAAACTCTGTCAACAAACACTTTGATTTAGATCCCATCTACCTCCACCAAAGAAAAAAAAGAGCAGGAAATGGCATCACCCAGACAGGAAATGAAATCACCACATGAAATGGCATCACCAACCCACAGAAATTTAAACACATAAATAGCAAATAGGACAAAGCACCAGCGTTTCACTGGAGGCTCACTGAAAGTGTTAATTAGCATAGTGATGAAACGACTGAAAATGAACCTTCCAGCTCACTGAGCAAATGTATATCCAGAAAGTCAACCTGAGCTACAAATTTTCACACAACTTACTCGCTTTAACCCTTTTCAGGCCTGTCCAACAATGTGTTTTACCTGGATTTAGTGTGGCACTTGATAAGGTCCCAATTGTAAAAATAGTCCAAAGGTTCAGGATGTATGAGGTCCAAGGCAATTTGGCAAACGGGATCCAAACTGGCTCACATTAACTGGCTAGTGGGACAGAAAAAAACACTGCCAGTCATGAAGCGTCCGAGGTGCAGGAGAATAGACATTTTGAGGATAAGATCTTGATCAGGAATGTTGATGAAGAGCTAATGCTCAAAACGTTGATTATATTGCTCTTTGGATGCGAGCTGACTGACTGTGCTTTTCCAGCTCCTCACTTTTTCACACCGGTCTCCAGCATCTGCTGTCCTAGGGTGGCATAGTGGCTAAGTGGTTAGCATTGCTGCATCACAGCACAAGGGATGCGGGTTCGATTGCCATCTCGGGCAACTATCTGTGGGGAATTTGCACATTCTCCTCTTGTGTGTGTGGGTTTCCTTCCACCATCCAAAGATGTGCAAGTTCAGTGAATTGGCCATGTTAAATTTCTCATAGTGTCAGGTGCGTTCGTTAGATGGAAATGGGTCTGGGTGAGTTAAGCTTCGGAGTGTCGATGCGGAATTGTTGGGCCGAAAGGCCTGTTTCCCTATTCTCGAGGATCTAATCTAATCTTATCTCACCTTTTTTCCTGGCCAATTGTATAGTCGAGGACAGTTTTCATGACTGGCAGGCTGCAACCAGTTGTGTACCAAAGTTTTATGCTGCTGGTTATACAATTTGTGTCATATATAACTGATAAGCTTGCAGGTGACATGAAAATTGCTGGTGCTGTATACAACTGGGAGTAAGGTCTCAGGTCAATCTTCTCAAACCGATGTTGATTAACTTTTTAACTGGGAGTAGCAACGGCAGGTGGAAGTTAATCCTGAGAACTATGAGGCAATGTAAGTTGGGAGGTCTTATAAGAACAAAATGGCAACCTTCACCGGAACAGACCTAATCAATGGGGGAGGGGGAAACCAAGGACGTTGGGGAATGGATAACGATGGAAAACAACTGGAAACGCAAACACATCTTACCCCCTCAAAGCCCTACACTGAAACTGAGAAAGACTGCTGCATGCTTGCTACACCAGCAGTTTCTCTGAAGCCGAAGTTGTGTGGAGGAGGTCATCAACAAAAAAAGAGGCAGAGCACTACGGGGGAGAATGAGAGGAGTAGTACTCCGCCGACATGCTTATTCTGGATTCACTGACTCGCCTGTTGAAGACTAATCTTTAACTGGTTAGAGCTCAAGCGTAGCCACTGCACCACAGCTCAAGTTAACAAAGAGTCGCGAACTCTGACATCTCCTCTGCCCAGCACAGAATTGGACATTGGTCGCTTAATTCTTACACCGAGAGAGACACAAGAGCAAGGCAATCCCTCCAGCGAAGAACAGGACAGCAACCACATGAGGAGAAAATCCAATAGTTTGCCCACACTGCGGTGGATGCACTTAGTCCCCCAGTGATAAGACTGTGACTAAATGGACTTTGGGAAATTGTAAAGATGTTAAAACGTCTGTTACAATGCAAGTATGAATGTTTGCAGTATTGAAATAACAATGTGATATGTTTCCACTTTGGCTAGCCAGGTCAACGACAAAGCTGATCTCCTTTTTCTGCAAACGTTTGGGATTACACTCCTCACATGCAACAGGAGGCCCTTGAGCCTTCTATTTCGTCAGGGGGGACAGATATTTGTTCCTTCGGCTTGTATATTCAGCAGCAAGGAGGTAACTTCACCATCACCGAGGTTACGGAGGTGGTGGGTGGATGCCTCATTGCAGCAGACGTTACGTACAGGTATATTCCACTGAGATTAATTAAAGTATATGACCCAGCTGTACAGGATGAAGTATTTGCTATACTTCTCCAGCTTCCACTGCTGCTGGCAATAACTAGGTCGGTCATTCTGGCCAGACACGTCAACTGCATCAGCAATTCTGATGGACGATCAGGAAGAGCTGACAGCAAACTGAACACTATGGAAAGGAAATGATTTGGATGAGGAGATTGGGAGCAGGTTTGCAAATTTGCCGATTACACAAAGTTTGGAGATACCATTGATAACATCGAGGGCTACTGCAGACTGCAGTGCGACATAGACAGGATGCAGAGCTGAGCTGAGAAATGGCAGATGGAGTTCAAACTGAATAACCGTGAAACGATGCATTTTGGAAGGTTGAACTTGAATGCTGAATATAGAATTAAAGACAGAATTCTTGGCAGTGTGGAAGAACAGAGGGATCTCTGTGTTAAAGTGCATAGATCCCTCAAAGTTGCCACCCAAGTGGATAGGGATGTTTAGAAAGCATGTGATGTTTGGCTTTCATTAACGGGGTATCGAGCTTAAGAGCCACGAGGGTTTTGCTGCAATTCTACAAAACCCTGGTGAGACCACACTTGGATTATTGCGTCCAGTTCTGCTTTCCCTATTGCAGGAAAGATCTGGAAGCTTTGGAGAGGGTGCAACGAAGGTTTACCAGGATGTTACCTGGACTGTAAGCCTTGTCTTATGAAGGGAACTTGTCTAAGCATGGACTTTTCTCTCTGGAGAGAAGGAGAAAGAGAGGTGACCTGGTCATTGTATACAAGGTAATGAGAGGCATGGATGGAGTCGGTAGCCAGAGACAAATTCCCAGGTCAGGATTGCCTGGCACGAGGGGTCATAGTTTTATGGTGTTAGGAGGAAGCTACAGATGAGACGTCGGAGGTAGGTTCTTTACACAGAGAGTTATGATTACACGGAATGCCTTGCCAGCAATTTTGGTGGAAGCAGAGTCTTTAGGGGCATTTAAACGACTGCTGGACATGCACATATACAACTGTGTATTGAGGGGTGCATCGGTTTGGTATTTTTTTTGATTAGGAATAATCCTTGGCACAACATTGTGAGCCGAAGTGCCCGTTCTGTGCTGTACCTTCGTATGTTCAGCGATCTACTACACACATTATTTATAGTTGGGGATCAAGCGCAGTGCGTCAAAATTTGCGGATGTCACTAACATGAGTGGTAGAGCAGTCTTCAGAGGGCACTGGGAGTCTGTAGAGGATTGTTGGCAGGTTAAATGAGTGGGCAATGCTGGTAAATGTGTGGTCATCCAATTTGGCAGGAATAACAGCAAAAGTGGCTATTTGTTAAGCAGTGAAAATTTGTAGCATGTGCAGAGGGATCTGGGTGTATGTTGGGTTTCTAAAAAATGAGCAACAAGATCACAATCTATTCAAATATCCAGGTTTATTTCTTCTTGTAAGTGGATGACTTGGTTGCCAGTTCAGAACTCCAACCGCAGCAGGTTCTATTTATACATTTTCTTCCTTAACCATCCTGAAACCGTAAATAATGGTCTCTACCTTCTGTTAATCTGTTCCATCGTATCTTTCCTTGACATTCTACGGTAAACTCATGGAAACTGTTCCCCACACCCAAACTACAAGACCTAGGCTACAGACTGGTTTGCATGCACTTTTCTGTTTTTGAAACGATTCCCTCATTTCGAGGGTATTCACAAGTCAGCTGTTTGCAATAACATTTGTATTTTTACCCCTTTTATGCTGTCGTTCAATCATGCAACTTTCAATAAACTCCATGACTCCATGCTTTGATTCTTTCCAAACAGAATCACACAAGCAAAACAAGCTAATAACCATGTGAAGCTTGCCTACGGTATTGAAGAGCAGTAAAATGTCGATCGCTCATCATCAATATTTTCTGAATACAACATTCAAGCAACATAAGCAAGAAATACAGAATACAAATCACAACAATAAAAAAGCCGTATTCGTTGAATTACTGATGTCTGCAAGGGTCATAGCTCAACTCCACAAAGTGGAAGTCATTGTTTGCTTAATGTGTCCATTTCTTTGTGGATATGTTCAGCCAAGTTAATGATTTCCTCCTATTCAGAACCGATGTGTGTGCAACATTCCTGAACGATAACGGCACAGTTGCCACCTTTTTCAGATAAGGACCACAGCCGTGTGATTCTCCATAGTGGTGCTCGTAGAGCAACCATTTCAGCATTAATCTTATCATGTGTCCAAGTGATATCATTGGCTATCTGTTCGAGGAAAACGGACAAATTAGTAAGCTCCCCAGAATTCCTACGTGCTGCATCTGTAGGAAATACAATCATCCAGAACATGGCCCACTCAGCGATGGAGAGTTTGAACACTTTGAAGTGGATTTCAGAGCTGTCATAAGTATGACGTGTATATAGGATCATGAAAGCAAGGTAACAGGAGCCTGTCCATGAAGGAGACAAACAGGCATTTGCCTTGTGTCCAGAAAGAAACTGTATGCTATTGCATGAGACAAATCGAGTTTTAGAGTAAGAAAACCAACCATGGTCAAAACTTCTGGTTGACGTGAGGTTAGTAAAATCAAGTTGAGTTGGAGGACAAGTGTCATGCGTGACATTAAAACATTGGCTGCAATTACACTGAGCCGCAGACCAACCCTCAGGCCCATGCTAAATGAGACAAATATGTTGGTAAGGGCAACAAATGGTGATGTAAGGAAAATTTTAAATTTGGTGTTGATGCAAATCTTCAATAACAGAAACATTTGTACCCTGCCGATTCCCACTTGTCTCTGTGTCTTTAATGTCGACCAAATATATCCCTCTCTCTGCAGAAGATGTGGTATCCATCCATGCCCAATCATTATGGATTCGTCCTGTTAAATCACTCATTATACCACATCAGATATTAGTTAAAATGAATGGTTCTCATCGGTATACAGCCCTTTGAATGTATGGAAATGTGTGAGCAAACCCAGCAATTGAAGATCTTGGTACATTTGGCGGAAGTGTGAGACATATATAAAAAGCAACTGACATTGAGTTCACATTTTACGATAAATCCTCCCGCAACAAGGGAGATGAGTATACTTGAGTTCAAAATTGACAGCATCTTAAAAATGGATCAGGACCAATGGTTCTCCTGATGTGAGACACATGCATTCAAGCCTACTTGCCTTGTATCTTGACAGCTAATGCCGTTGTAAGCAGGATTTGATATGGGCTTTCCCACTTGGCAATGGCTCTTTGTATGTTTACTTCAGATACACCCAAGTGCCTGTGTCTATATCGTGTCCACCTTCAGGGAATCTTGCCAAGTCGCTGATATCTGTTGAGAGACGGAGTTGACAGATTGGTTAGATCCTGACAATATTTTAATAGTGAGTCATTTAGCCGATGATAAATGGCTGTTCTGAGATCTATTGTACCAGGCAAGGACATGGGTCAAACAGTTATAAAACAACATGAATCAGGCCAGTAGTCCATTTTCGGGAAGCACGGATGCTTCAATGGACCACAGGTTAAACTGAAGGCCAAGACAATTCCTCCACATGATACTTGGTCAGACGCTTTTACAGAGTACGATTTATTCGTTCCCACTGACCACTGGGGCTGAAGAGGCCAGTGTAGATTCAACTGAATATTTAGCAGTCTGCACACTTATTAGCATACTGCTCTGATTAATTGAGTTCCCTGATAAGCCTCTATACTCCTCGGGATTCCCCATTTATGTATGTATTCCTTGCATAAGAATTTGGCAGCATGTTTTTCCATTGATTGTCAAGCAAGGGATGCTTCCACCCAATCAGTGAATTTTTTTCAACAATGTCTAAGACATCTGCATATCTTTGGCATTCTGAGAGATATATAGTCCAACTGAACATGTTGGATGTATCCGGAAAGTGCAGGGGGTCTTAGTTGTGGAGTTACTATGGTGGGTCTGGGATGGTTCTTTTCACACAGAGACGACGGCCTGATACCAGGTGTGCATATTTCTTAAAACCTCATCCCCACCAACTGTCTTGGAATCTAGCCATCATACTTAACGGGACCAGATTTTCCCATGAGTGGGTTTGCTGTGGTGCAATTCATTTATCTATTTCTCTTTGTTTCCAGAACCGTCTTTGCATAGTTTAATTCCTGCTACAATGCACATCAACTTCTTCTTTCGAGAGCATCGCTCTCACATGGTCTTCAAATCTTGGAGCCAGCTGAGCTTAAGTTCCCTCAGGCAAACTTCGTTGTGGTATTACTTCATGTAGGCTGGTAAAAGCCCAGCTCACTTTTTGGATGCCATTCTGAACAAAATAAAATTCATATGTAAAGAGGACAAGATCCGGATATTGCACAGGATCTTCTGCTGGCCAAGCCATTTCATTTAATTGCTGCAAAACTCCAAACAATGATGTTTGTCTTCAGCATCACTAGTCTCTTCCCCCTCCCGCCCGCCCCCCTCCTAATACTGACGCCTTGAAATCGGGAGCAAAGTAGCTGGATTGATTGGGCTCGCACAGACATGGGTGTGGTTGGGATCGTCTAAAACAATTCGGCAATACATCCATCATGTTCCTGTAACGTGAGAGATTTTATTCATGAACTCCATGCTGTGGACTGTGTGAGACCACTTAACAGCAACATTCTGATCAAGTACAATGGGGGCAGTGCCCATCACAGCTCGATGTGCAACCTCCAAAGCTCTTGTCATGAAGTTAGTGCGCAAAAATGGTAAAATGGGAGAAAGCATTGTGACATCCCCTTGAGAGATGGTGTTTTTTCCGATGCCTAAAAATGGGTGTCTGAAAAGCAATTTGAAGTGAAGGTGCACAGGATGCACCTGAATTGAAACATTTTGTATCAAAGAGCCAAGCAGCATACATTTACCCAGAATAATACTTTAAATTCAGCCAATTAATTTAAAAAGGCAGTTGGAGACTAAGGAGCAATTGAATTCAATATTTTCACACACGGAAGCCAGTCAAATTATTAGAAGTTGATATGTAATCACGGGGATTAAAGTTGCAAGCATTTGAAACTGAAGAGAGAGCCAAACTCAAGCTGCAGTGGGAGAATGTCTGCCATCTGAGAGAAAAAAATAGTCTTTCGCTCAAAATTGTTAAATTCTCTACAAATTCACATCAACTGTTCCACAGTATTTCCAGTTCAAAATTCCTCAAAGAGAAAGCATCGGGACAAAATGCGTTTGTGACGTAAGATCAGCAGAAGGTAGATTGGAAGTAAAGCAGAGATAACATAGACAGCGTAAACTTCGAGAGATTAAGTTTGAAATAGTTGTTTTATTATTAATTGGATTTATATCAAGGGAGATTGCGTTTATATGATAAGCATTTAATTCAGTTTGGGATTAGTTTGTATCTAGGGAAAACTGTTCAGTTTGATATTAATACTGCGAATCTGTTCAATGTTGGACTAAGATAAATACATTGTTATTGTCAATTGCAGAGTGAATGAAAGGATTTATTTCATTTCCCCAATCCTTTATAACAGTTTGGGGGTTGAGCGGTATGTTGTACCCCTTGTATCACTTCTTCATCAGGTTACAAAGCAAGGTGATCTTCCCTGGGTGTTTTGCTTTTAATTATCAGAGTGGTGTCAAACTTTCAATCAGCTGCCCAAACACAGGGCCACTGTGTTCAATCGAGCACAATCGTCGGCAATGAGTTGCTCTTGGTCAAAATGCTCTTGGGTGAGTATATTCTTCATGTAGCCGCTCTTCCCGTGCACCTGCAGAGTAAACGGTTTCCCGTTGTCGGGACACGCAAAGCTGGACCTGATCACAGAGCCAACTTTAATTTCGAAACATGTGGCTCTGGAATAGCACAGCAGGTTATGCAGAATCCGAGCAGCAGGAGAATCAACGCTTGCAATGCGGAACAGCTTCCTTCTGGACATCATTTAACGGCCAAGCCAACTGCGTATAACCATCGATTCTGTTTCGGTTAACACTGAAGAGGGCCAGAAAATATCTAATTTCCGATATTGTCATGGTATCATTGGCCATTCGAATAGCAGCGAAGTTATCCTGAGTCATTTAATGTTTTCTCACTGATATCCTTCATCCCAGGTGTACCGCCTGTTCTTGGGCATTATGAACCTTTTTTTAAAAAGCCTTATGGCCAAGGGAGTGTAAATGAACAAGGAGAATACCCTGATCTGCCCCTGTGTTGCTCTTCCATCTGGAATGCTGCTAGAATATCATCCACGTATTGGATCACCATTGATGCCATTTAAGGCAATTTCGAAAAAGAATAGGCAAAGCTATATGGCAGACGGTCTGGCGACTGTGGCAGACATGGTACTCTGTACCAACGAGTAAACCTGTACCATTGTTGTACATCAGGGGCTGGAGGGACTGACCAAAATCCTTTGACTTTTTCTATTACCAAAAAGTACTTGTGCTTAGCTGAGAAGAAAAAAAACAGGTGGGGAGATCATTCTGATCAATATATTGATTTGATTTCCCATGAACCAGCATCAAAGGTGAATTCCATCTGGGTGTTTGACTAGCCGCACTAGACTATCAGATGAGCTATAAATTTTAACTAGGATGCACTGTTGCGCAATTCTCGCAATAAAAGGCAAGATGCCATTAATAGATACTGGCGTAATGGGGTCTTGTTTAGTGCTGAGAGGAGATACTTTGGTAAAAACGACGGATTTCTTCTGCAACGGGGCAGACCATTCTTGTCCCTTTTCCAAATTGGACAATCTTGACATTCCTTCTTTTTCAGCTGTTGTTTCGACTTATAACATCAACATTATGAAAATATTTTTCTGAGTTAACACATCCACCTTCAGTAGAAGCTGTTACTTCCGTCCAACCACACAGATGCCAGAATTTCATGTGACTCTAATCGTATTGGCAAGGGTTTTGATTTGTTCTTTTTTTTAGAATTAAACTTCCTGCCACCCACCCACTTCAACTTCAGTCCTCTGTTCAACACCAAGAGCAACTTATGCAGACTAAGCAAAGGTCAACATTTAAATTACACACCAATGTCAAAAAAAAATCATTTTCATTGTCACCCCATTAGACAGAAACACCATCACCCATTTTATCAAGTAATGCTTTGAGAGAGGAGGCGAAATAGTCTAGCTTTTTGTGATAGCCAGGAGTGCGTTCTGTTTTTCAGTGGAAATGCCATTCAGCCCAGATGGTTACGATTCCTTTCTTGGATTAAGTTTAGGATCACCTGCAGCCTTTGTCTTATCCCTGTCGCTCTTTGCCCGGTGTCAATTTCATTCAAATGTGTGGCATTTACCTGGAAATTTATCTGCCGATGTTACGACTGCCACCGCCCTCGCCTGGATGGTTTTAAAGTTTGAATCCATATTTCTTTCCAAGTGGTCAGACTCCTCAAGGTGTTCGCCAAATGATATGTGGTTGATCTCCTTATCAGGATGATGACTTTCAAAACCTTAGCTATGTCAGTTATTAGTCCCACAACAAAAGTGGACTTGAATGGTTCTTAATTGTTAATATCAAGTTCGTCCAATGCTCCATCTAAGAAGATAAATATTGTTGTTGTTGGGTATAATATATTTAGAAGCATAGATACGTGTCTGTGACCAGGACTGAGAATCCTGGAGATTGTGTTGCCTACCTGGTTCTTGGGTTGGAATATCTGATCTGGGCTGCGAGGGGACTTGGAGTAGAAGGATAAAGATCTGGTGGTAATGGCCCAGGTAGGCACAAAACAACGTGGATAAAACTAGGGAGAATGAACATCTAGAATCTAAATTAAAAAGAAGAAGCAAAAATGTAATGATCTGTGACTTACTATGTGAGCCTTGAGCTTTTTGGCAGAGGGTAAATAATATAAAATGTCTGGCGCAAAGATTGGTGGGGAGAAATGAGTTTGACTTCATGTGGAATTAGCACCAATCCTGGGGAAGAAAGGAACTCTTCTGCTCGGATGGTCTTCATCAGAACCATGCTTGGACCAACGACCTAGCGAATCGCATAACCAGGGCTGTAGACAAACCTTTCAAATAAATGAGGGGGTGAGTATGGGGGTGGGGTTTGTGGAGGATCAGTTGTATTGGAAATTAGGTTGATCGAATAAAGGAGGAGATAGAAGTGCAGAACTCAGAAAAGGTTATTAAAATCTGCAGCACACACACAAACAAACCAGAGTGGAAAGTTAGCAATCAAACATCAAGCCCACTGAACAAACGAATGACAATGTGAAAAGGCACAGTTAATACAGGACCGAAATTGTTATATTTGCATGCACACAGTAGGAGGAATAATTCAATATGTTTGTGACTCAGATCAAAATTGGCAGGTATGACGTGGATGAATTGTCTGCAAAGGGATCAGGATTGAGATCTGAATGTTCAAGGATATGCGTCCTATCGAAAATAAAAGGTGGGCAGACGGGGTGAGATTGCCTTACTTGTAAGAAATGAAATTAAATTAAAAGTATAAAATTAAACACGGTCAGATGGTGTAGAGTCTGCGTGAGTAGAATTGATGCAGCTCAAAGGGAAAACAGAAAGTGCAGAGTTAGCATTATGTACAGGTCTCCAAACAGTAGACAGCAGTGGGGGCGCTAGAGACACCAGGAAATAGAAACGATGTTGCAATGATCATGGGGATTTCAATATGCAGGTGGACTTGGAATATCAATTCGGCAGTGAATTGCAGGAAAAGCAATTTATAGAGTGTAGATGAGATGGATTTTTGGAACAACTTGTGGTGGAGCCCATTAGGCAACCGACAATACTGCACTGAGTGCTGTGCAATGAGGCTCATTTGATAAGGTAGCTTAAGGTGAAGGAATGCCAAAGAGGCAGTGATCATAATATGATTGAATTTACTCTGCAGTTTGAGAGGGAGAAGATAGACTCAGTGACAACTGCATTACAGCTGAACAAAGGCAATTACAGAGGCACGAGCGAGGAGCTGGGTAGAACTGACAGGGAAAGAGACTAGCAGGAAAAAATACAAACAAACAGCGTAACAGCAATGGCAGGAGTTTCTGGGATTAATTCAGGAGATAGAGCAGAGTCATCCGAAGGAAAAAGGCACATTGTACAAAGAGGATGAGGCAACCATGGCTGACTGGGCAAGTCATAGGTAGCATTAAATCAATAGCAAAAGAATATAATGTCACGCAGGGCAGAGGGAAACCAGAGGATTGAGAAGCTTACAAAGGGCCAAGAGAGGGCAACAAAAAAGAAATAAGGAGGTGGAAAATGGAATATGAAGGTAGTCTAGCCAGTAATATTAAAGAAGCATGTCAGAGTTTGTTTTGATATTTAATGGGGAATGGAAAGGCAACAGTATCTGTTGGGTCACTGAAAAATGATGCTGGCGAGTTAGTAGTGGGGGACAAGGAAACTGTTGAAGAACTGAACAATTACTTTGCGTCAGTCTTTACTATGGAATGCACCAGTAATAGGTGGCAGAGCTAAGTATATTGACCATCACCAAGATGAATGTGCTAGGAAAACAGAATGATCTGAAAGTGGATAAATCAGCTGGATCAGATGGAGTACACATCCCAGAGTTCACGGAAAATAGATGAAGAGATAATGGTGGCATTTGTGGTGATCTTTCAGGAATTGTTAAAGTCATGGAGCGTCCAAGAAAATTGCTGACATGATGCCTTTGTTTTACTGGGAGAAGGCGGGAGAATAGGATTGAGAAACCTATCAGCCATGATTAATTGGCAGAGCAGACTCAATGGGCTGAATGAAAAAAGTCTGTTCCAATGTCTGATAGTCTTATGCAATTAAGTCATCACAAATCTCTCCATATGCTCCTGCACTACTTCATTTACATTCTGCTGACATTATGCAGTCTTAATCCAGTCTGTTTCAGCAGGGCCATAGTCCTACAGCCCAACCTTCAATAATAATTTTGGCCATGATTGATATTGCTTGTCAGTTTCCTTCCGAAATTGTCTCCAAATATAATAGACAATACTTGTGCTCCATACAAAGAATGCAAAACGTATGTTTCTTTAAACTGTTTCAATTCATCACATCTTTTCATACCTGCGGTTATGGGTGAGACAGTACTTTGGACAATCTTTCCACAAGTTTAAGATTTGCCGACATATGTGTCATCCATTATAAATACTTACATTTTGCATCAGGACGATCACTTTGTTGTTTTTTGCCCCATGCAGTTTCATTCATATCCCTACAAAGCTCAACCGAGGTGTTCATTCCCGTCCAAAAACATTCGAGAGGCAGAGCTGCAATTGACCAGTTCAGCCCTTCTCTCTAGAATTCGTACTTTATCTTGGACAGACATCGACGATGAGAAAAGGGATTAAAATCGGACTGCTCAGGCAAGGTAAGTTCAAATTGTCTTCCAAAAATTGGGTCTTCTCTTTCTCTCCGAAATTGTTAAGCAATTTTAAATTCTTAACAGTCAAGCTTTTAATTAATATTTTAAACGGTTAACTTTACGATAATGCTTAGTTTTCTTTATGGTTTCTTGTTGCTCTCTAATTGTTGTCTTACCCAATAGAGACCGGCGAATGCCTTATCTACCTTTATAATGGGTGGTTTTGCCCGAAGCACGTGTGTTATCATGCAAGTCCCGTTTTTCTAAAGGAGATTCCAGGCTTTTTTATGGTTTTCTGTCAAGGTTTTCGAGATCTCAAATTTTTGCTCACTGTATTCCAGAGACGTTTGGCGGGGCCTTCCCTCCTTTTACTGTTGTAGGAAGGTCCTGTTTTTTTTCTCCTGTCGT
This sequence comes from Chiloscyllium punctatum, assembly GCF_047496795.1. Taxonomy (NCBI): domain Eukaryota; kingdom Metazoa; phylum Chordata; class Chondrichthyes; order Orectolobiformes; family Hemiscylliidae; genus Chiloscyllium; species Chiloscyllium punctatum. The sequence continues at coordinate 31,547,132 of NC_092784.1, forward strand.
AATTTGTTATGAATTTCTGTTACAACTGATCTCGAGTCGAAGGCTAAGCAGGTTGCCGCGGTTTGGCGGGGGCAGGGTGTATAGGGGGCAGACTTAAATGTCTATTCGGGCACTCGAGCTGTATACCACTCTTAGAATTTCAAAATTGCTTGAAAGATTGTTTATGGATTATTAGTTGAATTGAGGGCTGATGAGACTGAATGAGCCGTAAGCCAGAGTTTGCACTCTCTTTCTGCCAAGTGCAGACTTCCAAATGACATGTGCTCAATTAGGAGATCACGGGCATGGTCTGGATCGCATTGGTTGAAGTGGGTCTGAGCTTTGACTATCATCCAAGGACCTTTTCAACAAGAGGAATCCTTACATTTGGGCGCTGAACACATGTAGAGCCTTCTGTGTTCCAACGTTCATCTCTGTGATCCGATTGACGACACCAGAAATTTGCATTCCTAAGAAATAATGGATAAGTCCGGGATCTTTTCAAATATCTTGCTTTATTTGTTCTTGCGTGGACACTACATGGTTGCCTGATGAGAACTGTGCCGCTGTAGCTTTTCTCATGCACTTTATTGATATATTTTCACTTGATCCTCCAGAAACTGCAGGTAATGGTGAGTACCTTAAATTAATCTATTCCACGATATCTTTCCCCAACACACAACACTAAGTTTTGCAAACACTTCCCCACACATGAACCACAATACACAGGCAACAGTCGCTTTCTCTCAAACTTCTTATCTGCTTCAAACCGATTCTCTTCATGTCAAGAGCATTCACACGTGAGCGTATTGCAATAAGACGTGTTAGTCTAAAATTTGGGTTTGCAGTAGTTTAACACACAACTTTCAAAATGCTCCACACCATGCCGAATGTGTTTCCCTATCAATGACCTGTGATTCCGCCCGCAATCTGTGCTCTGAGCAATGGATGAATGTGAAGGGAAGAGTGTGACAGGGCCACATGAAGGGAGAGAGAAAAGGAGAATAATGCAAAGGGGGAGTGAAAAAATGTGAGACAAAAGGAGGAGGAGAAACGACAGGGAATATTGTGAGAGTCGGAGGGAGATATGGAGGGAGTGGGAGAAAGGGAGAGAGTTGAATTCTGCTGAGACCAGACTGGAGTTATTGACTGAGCGTTGAAAACAAGGACCAGGGGAACTAAAACCAGCAGCAGAACCAAGGTGCCAGGAAGCAAAGTTAAATATATACTTTTTGTCTATTTGTGAAGAGGCTGAGTTGGAGCGAGGTGGATTCAGCTCCAAATCCTGTTCCTCAGAAATGGAGAGGGGAACAGGGCGGACCTTCTTGCCAAGTACGCCTTTGTTCACACCAAGACAAATAAAATAGACTTAACTTTCCTGCGTGACACATCTTATTGCTGAAACATTGAACTGAAATGAGAAAATTCCGGACTGATTGATTAATGAGTGAAATTGATTGATTGATAAATTTGGGCAAAGGGATATTTCAGCACATGCTTCAGCTGGTGTCTGAACTTAGTCTGGGTAACGGCATAAATCGCGGTGTTTGTGCAGCAACCCAGGAGTTGCAGCATGAAGCCCAATTCCCGCACAAACGGATCTATATACACAGATTCATACCCAATCCACCACATCCGGTACGATATCGAATAAAGCATTATCGTTGACCATAACAGGATGAAATTGGCTGAGATCACAAACAGTAAAATTATGGATTTTTTACGATTTTGCATTTCTGTGTCACACTGAACGTCCGCATTGGTGTGAGCCCATAATCTCCTGCGGGCTTTGCTGGTCACTAAAATGTGTCTGACGGTGAAAACATTGAACATCAGAATAAGAAGAAATGGGACACACGGGGTTAGAATGTGGTGGAGGAACTCGATTGATGTCCAGACAAGAGAGTAACGAACACCATTTGTTACATCACAAAACCAGGGAGCATTGAACAAGCCATACACACATCTGAGCATAAAATACCAGAAAATGTTCTTTAAACAGCTAAGCCCAGTCACTGTTCCCAAAACCACAGCCACCGTTTTTTCACTGCAATATTTACTTTTCAGGTTTTGGCAACAAATGGCCACAAATCGATCAAAGGTGAAACTGACGGTGAACCAGACAGAACAGTCAGTGGCTGCATAAAGCAGGACAGCGTGGACATTGCACACACAGATGTGTCTCAGGAAATAAAACTGTTCCTCATAAACGATGGGAATGTGTCTCAATATAAGGTCGAGGATAACGACCAGTAGATCCGCAACTGCCATGGACACCAGGTAGCGGCTGACACATGGAGACAATCCACAATCTTTGTAAAGAAGGACGTAGACCGTCACTATGTTAACTGTGAGGAAGGAAGACAAACAAATTATTCATCAGCCTCAAGACAAAGTTACCAGTTTGATTGAGGACATTGTGAGATTTTCAAAGTAGTTGTAGTATTCAGAGATTTATTGAAATAATGAGAGCTGAAGTAACAAATTACGATGTTTGAAATACTGACAAAAATGCGGTCTAAAACACCAGAAACCCTCCCTTCCCAAATACAGAGAGGCATAACCATAAATACAGATAATTTCTTGAAAAACCTCGCACACTCGATGACTCGAAAGCAGACACAGGTCACTCTTTAATGTTCCTAAAATGCAGATTGAAAATATTACCCCCCACCGAAGAATTTTCACCCAGTACATTGAGGACAACCGGCGGTTGACAATTTCTGTCTTTTAGTCCAAATTGTTGTTGATCCTCTACCATGAATAAATGTAAATGGAGGGAAAACGTATTCACCTCCTGAACTGCCTGAGGAGGCTTCGAAACAATCTCTCCTTCTGCCTAGAATGGGCTCTCTTTCCTCGGGATCTTATCTTTAATGCAATTAACGGATGCCCGGCTGTTCAGAAGTAATGTCAGTTATAGAATGTTGTATAGAATGTCTGACACATTTTGTTAAAGAGAATGTCGATTTTGGAATGTTATCGGCAGTCTCGGTTTCAAAATGTTCTCGATAATGTCGCTGTTCGGATGTGATAGAGACGTAAATAACTACAGACAAACGATTTTCCATCCATCATACCTTCCCCAGTCAAAAGCACCCTGTCTAATCATCACCCAGGATCAGGAAAATGCCACATGAAGATCAAAGAGGCAAAACGTGAAAATTGCAGATATAGGAGATCAGTGTCGAGAGTGTGGTCCTGGCAAAGCACAGCCAGGCCGACAGCATGCGAGAAGCAAGAGAATCGACCTGATGTACATCTTACGCTCGAAACGTTGATTCTCCTGCTCCTCGGATGTTGACTGACTGGCTGTGCTTTTCTGTCACCACACTTTCGACACAAGAAGTGGAGACTTTTTGTTGCAATCACAGGAACATAACGATTGAGTTGCATCAATTGGCCATTCGGTCCTTCAACCCTCCTCAACTATATTGTCTGATTATGGCTAATCTGATTGCGTCCTGTGCTGCGCATTCCCACTGACTCCTGGATAAACATTGACTTCACTATTATTCATTAATATATTTTTCTGTACCCGAAAAGTATCTCAATATTTCTGCTTCCATTCATCGTCTGGCAAGTGAGGTCAAAATGCACATAACACTCTGAGAGAATAAGATAAACCTCCAAATCTCTGCAAAAAATGAAGATGCCTCTTGCAAAACAAGTATTCAATCGCGAGTCGTCTCGTCACTTTGTAAGCTTCAGTTTGTGATTGGAAATTCTCCTTAAAACATTTGTAAACCACAAGAGGCGAATATTCTCAGTGAAGTCTTCCTTTTAGACGAGAATAAAGTTTGGCTGAGCTTAGTGAAATATTTGCCTAACTGTCTGTCATCAGATGCTTTATCAGAACATAATTTCAACAAGCCAAAACACTGCAGCACAGAGGAACTACGCAAAGGAGAGAAAAATAACCTATACCGTGTAATCAAAAAAGAATGTGTAACCAATGAACACAGTCCGCCGATTCCTCAACAACAAACACAAACAAGGAGACAAAACACGGCCAGAACCCTACCCACACTCCCCTACATCAAAGCCATCACAGAAATGACTGCCAGACTACTCAGACCTCTGGGCATCATGGTAGCCCACAAACACACCAATACGTTAAAACAGCAGCTGATGAACTTGAAAGACCCTATACAGACAACGAGCAAAACAAATGCCATCTACAAAATACCGTGCAAGGATTTTAACAACGACGACATTGGACAAACAGGCAGAAAACGAGCCACCAGGATGCATGAACACCAATTAGCCACAAAAAGACATGACCCTCTCTCATTGGTATTCTCACATACGGATGAGGAAGAACACCATAGACTGGGACAACACATCCATCCTAGGACAAGCCAAACTCAGACACGCACGAGAATTCCTAGAAGCATGACATTCAAACCGGAACTGTATCAACAAGCACATCGACTTTGACCCCTTCTACCACCCCCTGAGAGATGGACCAGGAAGTGACTGCACCACAGGAAATAGTAGCATCACAGGACATGACATCATCAACCCAAAAGAAACCCAAACTTAAAAATAGAAAGCATGTATTTTCAGCATTGCTTCACTTGAGGCCCACTGTAGATGTTACCTCGTAGGGTAGCTAAACGTCTGGAAATGAAACTTGCAGCTCAGCGAGCAAACCTACATCCAAAATCTTAACCTGAGTTACCATTCTTCTCAAAATTCGCTAATCTCTGTCACTTTTATTAACTTAAGATACTGGATAAGAATTCAACCATTCCGCTCCTCAAGGCTATTTCACCATTCGATAATGACTGAGATATTTTTTAAACATCATGCTTCTTCTTTCTTCCTGCAACTCCACTGATCTTCTCCTGAGTACATTTTCACAGCTATTTTTAAACAAGATGACAGTCTATATTTGCAATTTTATTTTGGCTCTTTTCACGCCTTCAATCTGGGCTTCCCTGTGTGACTGAAGACACGACAAGTTGACAGTGACTATATTCTTCCCGTTTCTCTATCTTTATCACATCTATTCAGATGATCGTGAATTCCAGTGGGTAACTCCGACATGACCTCCTTTTCCCTAACCCAAAATTTCCACTATCTCCCGCACCCAACCCGCAAACTATATTGAACAGGGCTTTAAGCTGTGACTGACCCATCTCCTGCAGTTCTGCCCTCATCCCTTTCCCTCCTGTACAGATCAATTAATCAACTAATATATCAGTACGCAAAATACTTGTCTGTCGAAGATAAAACAGTGATTTGGAGATATGGGAGATCTGAAACAAAACCTCTTCTAATGAATATATACCAGATTTGAAGTGTTCCTGTGCTTTCTTGATGTAGATGCGGCCAGACCCACTGAGTTACACTGGCAAAATCTGAACTACGTTACCTCATTTCGTGTGCTGACAGGCAAAAGAGTTGTCCTGTAGTTCTGACTTCGCTATACAACTCCCGCTAACATTGACTTCTCCTTGGTGTTTCTAAGCTCCAATCAAACGTTTTCTTTGTAATCTGATCGATGTTGACTGTGATGAGATTAAAAATAGATTTGTCAAGCTGCATCATGATGTCCATCACCACACTGCCACTTTTTTGTTCTTCTCAGTAGGAATAGCGAGAATCTCGCTGTGTCTCCCCGGTGCAGTAACTGAGTGGAGAAGGACAATGATCTCCTCTGAGCATTCGTCGTGATGGGTGACAAAGCTCTCACCTGGGTGGCAACTTCAGAGGTGGCTGGCAGTGTCTGGTGACACGACCTCAACTATTGTTCCTGGGGAAGAGGATGTTCTGCTTGTCACCTCGTCACCTAGGAGGAGCTCCATTTATACCTGCAAACCGGTAGGACATCAATTTCCCCAAAATGGCACGTACAGACTCAATATTTGGGATTATAGAGGGAAGCTGTGCACAGATTGTACTTGTTCAAGTACACTACGGCCTTTCAAATTTGGCTCTCGTGCCCGGGAAGCTGGTTAATTCCAGGATTGTCAATGATTGGTAAGTTGCTTTGGGAATAGTGTACAGTAAGAAGTGATAGAAACACAAACAGTTTCTGCGAGGTGTCAAACGCCAATTAATTTGTTGAAATGCATTCAGCTTCATGTTGGAAATCTATCCACAAACTCGACTGAAGTTGCACTTCACACACCAAGTGAATAAGGTTACTACGTTGATTGTTTAACTTAAGAGCAGATGGGAAATGTTTCATGAAGCACCATCATCATCACTGCGCATGTTCTCTCTCACCGTCAGAACAGGCACACTTGTGGTGGTGATAAAGTGGTGTACAATCAGGAAACTAGCTCCCCTGCAAGTCCCCAATGCTGATACCTGGACCAAGAAATCTCATCGATGGATTGATTGATTGTCATGTGTACGGAATACATGAAAAACATTGTTTATGAGCAGTACAGGCACAGACATACAGATCATAGGGTGACAAAAAAGAATCTTAGAAGCATACAGGTTGATCCCACAGTTTGTGCACTAGGCGAGATCAACATCACCACTATCAGAAAAACTTTAGGTTTGAATGTCCATTCATCAGTCTAATATCAGATAGGAAGAAACTGTTCCTGTACTTGCTCATGCACATATTCAAGGTTCTGAATTTTCTGCCAGATATAAGAGATTGCCGGAGAACATTACCAGGGTGTGTTGTGTCTTTGGTGATTTTGGCAACCTTTCTACGTCAACGGGCCTTGTAATTTGAGTCCATAGATGGGAGGTTGGCTTCCGTGATGTTCTGGGCTCTGCACACCACATTCAGTAGGTTTTTACGGTCCTGGGCAGAGCAGTTGCTATACCAGGCCTTCACGTATCTGGACAGTATGCTTTCAATGGTACATATGTCGGATTTGGTGAGCTATTGAATAGAACCAAGCATAGACGTATATCAGCCCTTCCTGATGAAGGTCTTATGCCCGAAACGTCGATTCTCCTGCTCCTCAGATGGTTCCTGACCGGCTATGCTTTTCCAGCACGACAGTCTTTGAGGGATATGATTTTGTTAACTCTGCTTTATTTTTAATTTTGTAATCCTGTTTATGCATTGCCAGAGGTTTTATTTTTCAGTGGAAGTTGGAATGGGAGGAGCGGCAGTGAGCACCAGAGGGTCGACGGGAAGGTACATTTAAAATATAAATACTTACCTCATGTATAGCTTGAAAGCATGGCCTGCAGGAAAGGACACCAGACTGCTGGGTCAGTGAGGCTTTATGTTGCGGCAGTTGCTTTACCTGAGACGCTACTCGGTCAGTGTCTCACACCAGTCCTCCTCTCCTAACCAAAAAGAAGGTTCTCTGCAACTGATTGGTAAGGTAGCTAGATTTCTTTTTTTTAGTTTTTCTATCGTCTCGTTGTGAAATTAGAAGAGTGGAAATGGAGGTTAGGGCAGTTAAGTGTTCCTCCTGCAGAATATGTGAGGTGAGGATCACCACTAGTGTCCCTGCTGACTGCATGTGGAGGAAGTGTACCCAACTCCAGCTCATCGAATACCATGTTAGGGAATTGAAACTGGATGAAGTTCAAATCATTCAGAAGGTGGCGGGGGCGATTCAGAGGAGTGACAGGGAGGTAGTCACACACCTCAAGTAAAAGAAAAAGGTAGATGCGTTACCGTCAGTGGATGGAAATGGAACCAGCAGTCAGTGCAAGGACCCCCTGTGGCCGTTCCCGCAACAAGCATACTGCTTTGGATATTGTTGGGGGAACAACTAATCAGAAGTAAGGAATAGTGAACTATTCTCTGGCACTGAGTCTGTCTCTGTTGCTCAGAAGGGAAGATAGAAGAGGAGCAGAACATTAGTCATTGGGGATTCCATAGTTAGTGGGAAAGATATGCGATTCTGTGGGATTCATTGTTGGAGTGTTGGCTCCCATGTGCCAGGATTTACAATGACTCTCATCATGATCTCAGGATCCTTTGGGCGGAGTGACGAGCAGCCCCATGTTGTGGTCCAGATAGGCATCAACGACATAGATTGGGAAAAGATGCGGATTTAAGGCAGAAAACCAAGGGGATAGTTTAGAAGCTTCGATCTAGAACAAACAGTTGTTATCTATGGGTTTTTGCCCGTGCTATGTGCTGTCGAGGCGAGGAAAAGGGAGGGAGATGGGTTGAACAAGTGGCTATAGGGATGGTACAGGAGGGAGGTTTTGGATTTCTGGACAATTGGGGCTCTTTCTGGAGTAGTTAGGGCTTCTACAAACCGGACGGTCTTCATCTGAACAAGTGGGGTATCCGTATCCTGTGGGGAAATTTGGTAATCCTACTCCAGAGGGTTTAAGCCAATTCAGCAGGGGGTTGGGATCATAAATTGGCGATAGAGTATGCAGGAGTTGAACAGTAGTAAGGTCAGAAATCAGGTTTCAAGGTCTCAACAGGGCACCAGCAAGGAAGAAGTTGGTTTGAAGTGTGTCTACTTTAACGCCAGGAGCATCTGAATTAAAGTGGGTGAACGGGCAGCAAAGTTCGGTACCTGGGATTCAATGTTGTGGCCATTTTGAAGACATTGGTAGAGGAGGGACAGGAATGTTTGTTGCAGATTCCGGGATTTGCTGGTTCAGTAAGAACAGATTTAATGGCAAAGAGGGTGTTGTGGAATTGTTACACAAGAACAGTATCACAGTTGCAGGAAGGACGTTTGAGGACTGGTGTGCTGAGGAATTATGGACTGAGGTGAGATACAGGAAAGGAGAGGTCACCTTGTTGGAAATTTTCGATCAGCCTCCAATAGTTCCAGAGATGTAAAGGAGAGAATAGCAAAGAAGATCCACAATAGGATTGATTGTAGCAGGATTGTTTTTATGCGGGACTTACCTTTCCAAATATTGACTGGGAATATTCTAGTTCAAGTATTGGTCAATTTTGGTCCAATTTGTGCATGAGATGTTCCTAACACAGTATGCAGACAGGCCGACAAGGGGCTAGTCCACAATAGCTTTGCAACTGGGTAATGACACTGGTCAGATGTTTGATTTGGAGGTAGGTGATCACTTTGGTCGTATTTTGTTTATGTTTCCTTTCGTGATGGAAATGGCTGGGTGTATACCGCAGTGCAATAGTGATTGCTGGGTAAAAGACAATTATGACAGGGTTAGGCAAGATTTAGGATGCATTGGATGGGGAAGTTGAAATGTGGAGCATAAGACTTTCTATAGGAATATCAGGAATAAAAAAATGACCAGAGTAAGGTTAGGGATATTCAAGGACGGTTGCGGGAATCTGTGCGTGGAGTCAGAGGAGATAGGGTTGAGTGATCGCATAAAATGATGTATTTAACATAACTCGATTATTTTGTTTAATTTGGATAAAGTGAGGACTGCAGATTCTGGAGATCAGAGCTGAAAAATGTGTTGCTGGAAAAGTGCAGCAGGTCAGGGAGCATCCAAGATACAGGAGAATCGACGTTTCAGGCATAAGCTCTTCTTCAGGAATGAGAAAGGTGTCCCAAGCAGGCTAAGATAAAAGGTAGGGAGGAGAGATTTGGGGAAGGGGCATTGGGAATGTGATAGGTGGAATGAGGTTAAGGTGAGGGTGATAAGACGGAGACGGGGTGAGGGCTGAGACGTCGGGAAGAAGATTGCAGGTCATGAAGGCAGTGCTGAGTCCGAGTGTTGGGAGTGAGATAAGGTGGGGGGAGGGTAAATGAGGAAGCTGAAGAAATCTGCATTCATCCCTTGTTGTTGGAAGGTTCCGAGGCGGAAGATGAGGCGCTCTTCCTCCAGGCGTCATATTGCCATGGTCTGGCGATGGAGGAGGCCAAGGACCTGCATGTCCTTGGAGGAGTGGGAGGGGGAGATAAAGTGCTCCGCCACAGGGCGGTTGGGTTGGTTGATGCGGGTGCCCCAGAGGTGTTGTCTGAAATGTTCCACAAGTAGGCGGCCTGTCTCCCCGAATGTAGAGAGGCCACATCGGGTGCAGCGGATGCAGTAAATGATATGTGGAGGTGCAGGTGAATTTGTGACGGATATGGAAGGATCCCTTGGTGTCTTGGAGGGATATGAGGGGGGAGGTCTGGGCGCAAGTTTTGCATTTCTTGCAGTTGCAGGGGAAGGTGCCGGGTGTGGAGGTTGGGTTGGTGGGGAGTGTGGACGTGACGAGGGAAAATCGGAGGGAGTGGCCTTTCCAGAATGCTGATAGGGGAGGGGAGGGAAACATATCCTTTGTGGTGGGATCTGTTTGGAGGTGGCAGAAATGAGAAAGGATGATATGATGTATCTGGAGGTTGATGGGGTGGTCGGTAAGGGCCAGTGAGGTTCTGTCCGAGTGGCGAGTGGAGGGGTGTGGTTCAAGGGCAGAAGAGCGGGAAGTGGAGGAGATGTGGTGTAGAGAATCGTCGACCACGTCTGAGGGGAAATTGCGGTCTTTGAATAAGGAGGCCAACTGGGTTGTTCTGTATTGGAATTGGTCCTCCTGGGAGCAGATGCGGCATAGGCGAAGAAATTGGAAATATGGGATGGCGTTTTTAATGGGGGCAGGGTAGGAGGAGATGTAATCTTGGTAGCTGTGGTGTCGATCGGTTTATAGTAAATGTCCATGTTGAGTCGATCCCCCGAGATAGAAATGGAGAGGTCTAGGAGGGGGACGGAGGAGTCTGAGAAGGTCCAGGTAAATTTGAGGTTGGTGTGGAAGGTGTGAGTAAAGTGGATGAACTGTTCAACCTCCTTGTGGGAGCATGAGGTGGCGCTGACACAGTCATCGATGTAGCGGAGGAAAAGGTGGGGGTTGGTGGAAGTGTAGCTGCGGAAGATGGACTGTTCACATATCCTATGAAGCGGCAGGCATAGCTGGGGCCCATGCAGGTGCCCATGGCTAATCCTTTGGTTTGGATGAAGTGGGAAGATTGGAAAGAGAAGTTGTTCAGAGTGAGGACCAGTTCCATCAGTCGAAGGAGGGTGTCAGTGGAAGGGTACTGGTTGGATCGGAGGGAAAAGAAGAAGTAGAAGGATTTGAAGCCTTCGTGATGGGGGATGGCCGTGTATAGGGACTGGATGTGCATGGCGACCGACTCAACATGGACATTTAATATTAACCGACCGACTCCCACAGCTGCCTAGATTACAGCTCCTCCCACCCTGACGCCTGGAAAAACGCCATCCCATATTCCCAATTTCTTCGCCTCCACCGCATCTGCTCCCAGGAGGACCAATTCCAATACCGAACAACCCAGATGGCCTCCTTCTTCAAAGACCACAATTTCCCCTCAGAGGTGGTCGACGATGCTCTCCACCGAATCTCCTCCACTTCCCGCTCCTCTGCCCTTGAAACCCGCCCCTCCAATCGCCACTAGGACAGAACCCCACTGGTCCTCACCTACCACCACATCAAGCTTCACATACATCGTATCATCCTTCGTCATTTCCACCACCTCCAAACAGACCCCACCACCAAGGATATATTTCCCTCCCCTCCCCTATCCGGAAAGACCACTCCCTCCACGACTCCCTCGCCAGGTCCACACCCCCCACCAACCCAACCTCCACTCCCGGCACCTTCCCCAGCAACCGCAAGAAATGCAAAACTTTCACCCAGACCTCCACCCTCACTTCCCTCCAAGGCCCCAAAGGATCCTTCCATATCCGTCACAAATTCACCTGCATCGCTACACATATCATTTATTACATCCGCTGCACCCGATGTGGCCTCCTCTACATTTGCAGAACGTTTCAGTAAACACCTCTGGGACAGCCGCACCAACCAACCCAACCACCCCGTGACGGAACACTTTAACTCCCCTCCCACACCGCCAAGGACATGCAGGTCCTTGTCCTCCTCCATTGTCAAACCATGGCAACATGACGCCTGTAGGAAGAGCACTTCATCTTCTGCCTAGGGACCCTCCAACCACAAAAGATGAATGCAGATTTTTTCAGCTTCCTCATTTCCCCTTCCCCCCACCTTATCTCACTCCCAACCCTCGGTCTCAGCACCGCCTTCTTGACCTGCAATCTTCTTCTGACCTCTCCTTCCCAACCCCTCTCTGGCCTATCACCCTCACCTTAACCTCCTTCCACCTATCGCATTCCCAACGTCCCTCCCCCAAATCCCTCATCCCTACCTTTTATCTTAGCCTGCTTGGCACACCTTCCTCATTCTTGAAGAAGGGCTTATCCCAAAACGTCGATTCTCCTGCTCCTTAAATGCTGCCTGAACTGCTGCGCTTTTCCAGCAACACATTTTTTCAGCTCTGGATTGTTTAATTTGTGAATATGTCATTTTACGTACATGATATTGTAATCTTTTGCGATTTTTTAAATGGTCCTCCTCCACAATCACCTGAAGGAACACCTGTACTCCAAAACATAATGATTTCATATAAACTTGCTGAACCATAACATGTTGTTGTGTGATTTATAACTTAGTCCGCCTCAGTCCAACACTGGCTATTCCACATCATCTGAACGAAAAGGCTGTGGATGCAACCAGGACAGCATCCAGCAAAAGGCAGCATGTAGGCCTATGCATGGTCACACGACCGCATTAAATCGAGTGAGAGTTTGGAGCTTCCAATTCTACGAATAAAACCATGAAATAAAGGCGTAGTCAGAGGAGATAGAATGGTTAGTTAAAACATACTCGCAATCCATCTCACAGAATCAGTTCAGACACCATAAATCCAGAGGAGTATCTGTTTATAAGGAAGCACTGTGCAAATCTGTCTAGTGTTCTGCACAATACAACGTGGCAATCTTCACAGAATCGGAAAATGTGGCGTTGTAAAAGCACAACAGGTCAGGCAGAATCCGAGGAGCAGGAGAATAAACGTTTCTGGCATAAGCCCTTCATGAGGAATGTGGAGGTGGGCAAAGGGAACTGAAAAATACATAGGGGGAGGTGGGGCTGTGGAAAGGTAGCTGAGAAGGAGACAGGCAGATGCAGCTGGCGGTGATGGTGATAGGTCAGAGTGGATAAGTGGGAAGAAAGATAGACAGATAGGCCAGTTCAAGGGAGCAGTGTTGAATTGGAGGGATGGATGTGGGATGATGTTGGGGACGGGAGATCAGATTCCATTTCAATGAATGTAATTTCCCCTCCCACCTAGTCAATAATGCCCTCCAGCACATCTCCTCCACTTCCCCGTACCTGCGCCCTTGAACCACACTCTTGCAACGACAACAAGGATAGAGCCCATCGCCCCCCAACCACCATACCCTGGTCCTCACATTCCACCTCACCAATTGACGAATCCAGGACATTAGACTCCGCTATTTCCGCCCCCTCCAGTCAGACCCCACCAGCAGGGATATATTTCAATTTGCAGCCCTATAGCATTCCACCAAGGTCATTCAATCTGTGACTCTCTCGTTAGGTCCATGCCTGCCACTGACTCGCCTTCTACTCGCAACACCTTCTCATCCTGCCGTAAGAGGTACTAAACATGCACCCAGACCACGCCGCTCACCTCCATTCAAGGTCCCAAAGGATCCTTCCACATCCAGCAGAGAGTTTCCTGGACATCCACACACCTCATCTGCTGTGTCAGTTGCTGTTGATGTGTTCTGCACATTGGGGAGACAGAACGCCGGCTCACAGAACATATCAGGGAACATCTTTGGGACACATGCAGTAAACAGCCACACCGCCTTGTGGCCGACGACTTTAACTCCACCGCCCACTCTGCCAAGAATATGTAGGTCCTGGTCCTTCTCCACCATGAAAACCTAGCCATCCGACATCTGTAGAAAGAATGACTTATCTTCCACTTTTGGACCTTACATCCTCATGGCATCATCGTTTATGTCACCAGTTTCCTCATCTCACCTCCCCTCACCTCATCCAAGATCCAACCCTCCAACTCAGCGCCACCTTCTTGAACTGTCCGATTTGTCCATCTTCCTTCCCACCTATCTGTTTAAATATCAACAGCTGGGAAATGTATCAGAGATAGGCAGACAGGAGGAGATTGAGAGGCAGTGTCATGGAAGGATGTGTTCTCAGGTTTAACAATGTCAAAATTGAAACATTTCGAGAGCATCTTGCAGCATGGGACATCATTTCCAGGATAGATGGGTGAACAGGTTTTTGGTTTAAGTTCAGATGGAGAATTTTGAATGAGCATTTGTTCTGCAGCTTTGTAACCGAGTGTGGGGTCAGCAGCGTTTTTGACTCATTGGTCTGAATCTTACAATACGTTATATCAGTGTCATTTTCATCGAGTGAGATAAAGGAACTATTTGCATGAAGCTGTGCTCGTTTCCTGGTGATACCGCATCAAACAGAACTTAGTTAACTAATGACCTCGCCTCATGGCATCCCTGTTATTCAGTGCACGGCTATTCTCCAACCTAGCACGGCTGGATGTTCTCGCCATTGTCCGGTATCCCTGAGTCTGAATATAGACAAGTCCCCTGGGCCGGATGGGATCTATCCTAGGATCCACTGGGAAGCAAGGGAAGAGATTGCCTAGCCTTTGGCATTGATCTTCAAATCATCATTGTCTACAGGAATAGTGCCTGAGGACTGGAGGAGAGCAATTGTGGTTCCCTTGTTCAAAAAGGGTAGTAGAGACAACCTTGGTAATTACAGACCACTGAGTCTCACTTCAGTCGTTGGTAAAGTGTTGGAAAAAGTTGTAAGAGGTAGGATTTATAACCATCTAGAAAAGAATAATCTGATCAGAGACAGTCAGCACGGTGTTGTGAAGGGTAAGTCGTGCCTAAGGAAACTTATTGAGTTTTTTTGACAAAGTGACCAAACTGATCTGAGAGTAAGACGATTGATGTGGTGTATATGGATTTCAGCAAGGCATTCGATAAAGTTCCCCACAGTATACTATTATGCAAAATGCAGAGGAATGGTATTGTGGGAGACATAGCAATTGGATCAGTAATTGGCTTGCTGAAAGAAAGCAGAGGGTTGTGGTCGATGGAACATGTTCATCTTGGTGTCCAGTTACGAGTGGCGTACCGCAAGGGTCGTTGTTGGGTCCACTGCTGTTCGTCATTTTTATAAATGACCTGGATGAGGGCTTAGAAGGGTTGGTTAGTAAATTTGCGGACGACACGAAGGTCGGTGGAGTTGTGGATAGTGATGAAGGATATAGTAGGTTGCAGAGACACATAGATAGGATGCATAGCTGGGCTGAGAGATGGCAAATGGAGTTTAATGTGGACAAATGTGAGGTGATACACTTTGGACGGAGTAATTGGAATGCAAAGTAAAGGGCTAATGGTAAGATTCTTGGGAGTGTAGATGAGCAGAGAGATCCATGTACACAGCTCCCTGAAAGTTGCCACCCAGATTGACAGGGTTGTTAAGAAGGCATACAGTTTCTTGGCCTTTCTTAATAGAGGGATTGAGTTCCACAACCAGGAGTTTATGCTGCAGCTGTACAAAGCTCTGCTACGGCCACACTTGGAGTATTGTGTACAGTTCTGGTCACCGCATTATAAGAAGGATGTGGAAGCTTTGGAAAGGGTGCAGAGGAAATTTACTCGGATGTTGCCTGGTATGGAAGGAATGTCTTACAAGGAAAGGCTGAGGGCCTTGAGGCTGTTCTCGTTAGAGAGAAGAAGTTTGAGAGGTGACTTAATAAAGACATGCAAGATAATCAGAGGGTTAGATAGGGTGGACAGGGAGAGCCTTTTACCAAGTATGGGGACGGCAAACATGAGGGGACACAACTTTGAAGTGAGGGGAGATAGGTATAAGACAGATGTCAGAGCTAGTTTCTTTACTCAGAGAGTAGTAAGGGTATGGAATGTTTTGCCTGCAATGGTAGTAGATTCGCCAAGTTTAAGAGCATTTAAGTCATCATTGGACAGGCATATGGACGTACATGGGATAGTGTAGGTGGGATGGGCTTCAGATTAGTATGACAGGGCGACGCAACATTGAAGGCCAAAGGGCCTGTACTGCGCTGTAATGTTCTATGTTCTATGTTCTATGATATTCCGTGATCCCTGATGCTGATGCAATCTCAAAAGACCAATGGCAGCATTGTTCAGCTTTCTCGGTTTGGAGCTGAACTGCACTGTTTATCCCGAGCTTGGAAGATAAGCGGCAACTGCACCATTATGTTTCGACAGAAGTACAAATTCCTGGCAGATAGGCTAGTACAGAAGCCGACTATTCTGTTCCAAGAGTATGCCACATCGTCAGACTCAACGAGCATGATCTGAGCTCACTCCCCAGGTCAGTCCAGTATTAATAGTCTGACGAAATGATCAGCATCATTAACGTTTTCCGCAATGACAGGTTAACTGCCACGGTATTCTGTCAGCTCCCTCACACTCACTGTACATCTGTTACATCACCTACTCCCAAACAAGGCTGCTGCTCCACTACACTCACAGATGCTTGCATCACCCCCTCCCCCCACCCCCATTCTCATTTACGTAAAAGATCCACACGGTTATAGAAAGTACGGGAACAGGAAATATACAGCAAGTTCTGGAGTATGACACTTCCAGACTTTTTAAAAATATGATGTCATTTGTTGAATGTTCCAATTAAATTTTCAAACAATTCCCAGGGTCAGGACAATATCAGTCCTTCAAAATGTGACACTTACGGGCAAGGGCAGGACACTGCAAGAACACAGCAGTTCAGGGATCATCCGGAGGTGGAGAAGTCGACGTTTTCAGCATTTGTATCTTCCAACTTCCCATCTGTCTACATTGGATTCCAGCATCTGCATCTCTAGCCTCGTGCCTGTGATTGAGATTGCTACACTGGAATAAGAGGAGACCATTCACGCCTGATGTTCGGGAACTCGAGTCAGAAAAGAAACATTTTGATACTTTTATGGGAAAGAAGTAGGTAATTCATCAACGTGTTTCTTGCATGTAAATTGAAGAGGACTAATCTCTTCCTCAACCCCATTTCAGGGACGCAGGAGGATACGGTGCAGCATTTCAAGATTGTTTTCGAGGAATTAGAAGAGGCCGTTCAGCCACTCAAACTGTTCAACAATAAAAGAAGGAGGACAAGCAGATCTTGAGCCTCTTCGTCAAGAGCAGGAGCAAGAAATTCAGACCATCTAGATCCTAATCTGAGAGCATCAGGACGACATTCAGCCCATCGAGTTTCTAAACCAGGAACAGAACGAGTTTATTCAGTCACTAATGCGTCTTACACAGCAATTGGGCAGGCCTTTTTAATGTTTTATGTGCATGACGCAGAAATTGAAAGGAGACGTAGATGCCATAGAAAGGGGAGAATTTAGATTAAACCTCTTTACGAGGGGATGAAACTTTCTGAGCAAACTATTGTGATTGAAGACAAATAGTTGGAATCTCTTTTCAATGAATTAATAGCAGTAGATTTGCAAAGTCAAACCACAATCCAACAGCGCTGAGCAAGGTTTTATGAAGGATAAACCGTGTTTGAATTACTTACTGGAGTTATTTAACTTGACGAACAAGGTGAATCAAGTTTTGCGTGAAAATTTGGAGCTCGGGTGCCAATGTCATAATTGTGGATATTATTGTAAAGGTGTAGCTTTAAGAGAGTTGAATGACTTCGCAAGCACACAGAGTGCTGGAGAATTTACAATGTAACATTTCATCCAGCAGCAAGCGGTACCTGGGTTGCTATGAGATATAAAAACATCAAATTTGGCCAATCAGTTTAAAACATGCCCAAGATACTGAACTGGAATTAATATTGAATTTGACAATATTAGGACCAATGAAATGATCCAATTCTTTGGGATATAAACATTAAACAAATTGAACAGTTGGGGAAGATCTGCCAAGCCACCAACATATGCAGACTGCCCCGAGAATAGCTCTTCTTAAGAGACTTTTAGCTCTCAATGACCTAGGAAACAGAAATCTCTATGAAGAAGAAGAAGAAGAAGAAAATAAGAAAGAAAAATGCACAAAGAAAAGATTCGACAGTGGTTGGTTTTGAAATTTGAACGTTTTGTTAAATCTTAATCAGGGGTTTTATTGGACCAGTGTTCTTTCCTTTATGTTTGACTTAAAGAACAATGGTCTTCGAAGTTTTGGACCTTATATGGCGACTTTTCGGAACAGCTCTTTGCCTCTCGAATTTTAACAGATTACAGCACGGGTTAAATCATTTTCGTGTTGCAGATTTAAAGTGGCGGGCTGAGGGGGAGAGTGTCGGGTTTACCCGGTGAAGTAGCAGTATGTTCTCCGAGCTAGAAGTTAATTTGCAGCCGTTGCGTCCCCTGTAGAACAGACAACTTCAGTGCGTTGGCGCCTCCTGTGAATCACTGTCATTTGTTTAGTTTGTCCGATGATCGCTGTGTTATGCCAGTCGAATTTGTGGTCCTTACCATCTCGGAACTGACAGCCGAACGTCTCCAACCAGTCAGATTCATGGAAGCCCATTGAACGACAGCCACGCTCAGCCAACAACTCACCAGAATTAAAGAGCCATCATGTGCAACACAAACATAATTTACAAGATTCTATGCAAAGACTGTGCCAACCATTATATCGGACAAAGAGGCATTCAATTAGCAATCTCCATCCATGAACAGCCACTAAATTCCATGATCAGTTGTGCCTAGTAACCATATACACAAATTCGACTAGGAACACATAATGGTCAAAGGACAAGCTAAACAAAGGACAGCCAGAGAATTTCTAGAAGCATGGCACTCATCTACGGGCTCCATCAACAGACAGGTAAAACTATACCTAATATATTTTTCATTCCAATGAACAATCAGAACTGGCAAATGGAAGCAGCAGAAACAGAACCAAACAAATTCCAGAACACACAATAGAGCAGCCCTTCACATGAAGCTTCAAAGCATTGAAGAGGTCACCCAGAAAGTGACGCCTGCAAATCAACTTCCCAACTCGGCCAAATTACCCAAAAGTACGAAAAGTATGGTGGATAATGGGGATCCTGCTGATGTAATATTACTGGCCTTCCAAAGGGCAGAGAATAAAAGGCTGAATACATGTTTAATCCATACAATAAAAGCGCAAGAGGCTTGGAGAAAATCAAAAGCTTGGATGGGGTATTGACAAAACTACAAAATGCAGTGACAGAGAGTGGATGGTATGTTTCTGAATGGCAACGTTTGAAGTAGCATTCGAACAATCCTGAAGCCCCAACTATTTTAATCCTGAATGAAGGGACGGAAGATACCATACCCAAATTTTCACATGACACGAAAATTGGTGATAAAGTAGATTGCAATGAATATGGAAGAGACTTACAAATGGATGAGGATAGCTTTGGTGAATGGACGAACTTTTGAATGATAGCATTTAATTTGGATACGGATGAGGTTATCCATTCTGGTCAGAGGAAAAGGCATGTAATGTCTTACCTAAATGGAGAGAAACTTCAGAGCTCTTTGATGCTGAAGGATCTGGATGTTGTCGTACATATCGCAGAAAATCTGCATGCAGATTCCAGGTAATAAGATGTGCAAGTATAATTTCGGCATTTAGTTTTAAACGAAGAGAGTACAAAAGAAAAGATGTATTGCTTGACATAAAGCTAGTCCCTTTTTCTTTCTAAAAGCTGCTCCTTGGCTCAAAATGTTCTGTCCTTGATTTTTTTTTTTCCCTCTGAAGGTTAATAAACCAGGCTGGGCTCCGATCAGTCTGGTTTCATACAGAGGTGAAAAGAATTTTGAGAGGCCTCTCTTTCTGCTCTTCAACTCCATCCTGTAAGCATGTGTTCCATTTATACTGGTTTTCAAAAGATTTTTGCTTATTGGGACTGCAGTGCATATTCAGAACAACATAATTAAGTCTAGTTTGGATAGATGGATGGCTTCTTGAATCTGTTCTTTGTATTTCCACCTTACCATACATCAAAGAAGTTTCAGAAATGACAGCCAGACGACTAAGACCCCTCGGAATCCTAGGAGCTCACAAACCCACCAACACTCTCAAACAAAAACTCACAAACTTAAAACACCCAGTACAACCCATGGATAAAATCAACGTCGTCTACAAAATTCCATGCAAGGACTGTCACAAACACTACGTAGGACAATCAGGAAGAAAACTAGCCACCAGGAAACAAGAACACCAGCTAGCCACAAAAAGACACGACCCTCTCTCCCTCGTAGCCCTACACACGGATGAAAAAAACACCAATTAGACTGGGACAACACATGTATCCTAGGACAGGCCAAGCAAAGACATGCCAGAGAATTCCTAGAGGCCTGGCACTCCAACCACAACGCCATAAACAAACACATCGGTCTAGATACCATCTATCAACCCCGCAGAAAACGAACAGGAAAAGACATCACCACAAATCCCAGGAACCCCATCCAGGACAAAGATATAAATAGAAAGCAGGAGACAACAGCTTCGCTTCACTTGGAGGTCGCCACTGATCAAGTTACCTATTCAGGTAATGAAACGTCTGGGTATCCGACCTACATGTCAGCGAGCAAACCTCCACCCTAAACCTCAACCAGACCTACAAACCTTCACAAACTTTGCAAACAGTTTCATTGTGCAATTTTGTGAATAAATTTCTGATTGTTTTAAAATCTAGTCGTCAAATCAGCTAACATACTCCAGGTAATTTTCACTGTACACTTATTGCGACAAATTGCAAAGTTATTGTCTGAGCTGCCTGTTAAAGAGCGTTTTTAGTGGTCAGGCTTAGTCAATAACATGCTGTAGCGATGCAAGGCAAAGGTGAGGTCGCACCTGGACGAATGTGTACAGTATTGGTGCCCTAAACAAAGATGGGTGTAGTTGTTTGCAGAAGGCATTCATTTTATTTCAATGATACGGAGTTTGTCTTATGAAGAGAGAATAAACAGTTCAATCTCTGGAGTTAAGAAGAATGAGAGGAGATTTCTTTGACGTTTGTAAGGTGCTAAAGCTGACTTACAGTGTAGATGTGGGGTGGATATTCCCTCATGTGGGACAAGAGGTCATACTTTTAGGATGAGGCAGAGCAGAATTAAAACAGGAGTGACAAAACGTGCTTCACTCAAAAAGTACTAATTTCGAAAATTTATTACCCCAGTGTGCAGTCGATACTGGGAACTTGAGTAAACGATGGGTTATGGAGAGCGAGCAGGAAAGTGGACTGAGGCCGAGATGACATCGGCTATGAAGAGTTGGCTTTAAGAGTTGAATTGTCACTCTTCCTCACTGATGCTTCTTTCTATTATTCAGCGCTTCAAATGTGCTAAACAGGAATGGTAGAAAATTGGTTATTAAACAGGAAACAGGCTCTCGGGAGAAGTCAGTCTTGATCAGATTGATAGATCGTAACCAGTGGAGGAACATGGTGTTCAGTACTGAGCCCTCACTATTTGTAATATGTATCAGTGATTTGAAAATTTGGATTGGTATTGTCACTGTCTTTGATTATGACACGAAGATAAAAAAGGAACTGAAATTATCAAGAGAATGCAGAGATTCTGCAAATGGATATAGTCAGGTAAATTCAATGGATAATAATTTGACCGGTGGGGTGGAATGTGATATATAACATTATCACAGGCAGAATAAAAGGCAGTAATGTACTGAAGTTGAGAGGTATTATAGGGTTTAGTGATACACAGTGTCCCGGAGGGTTCACTCTTACCCATTAAGGCATCAGATGTGTTGCTCCCTGTCCCTAATGGTCAGCTCCCTGATGGTCCAAGTGGCCTCATTGCTCTCAGTGCACACGGGACATTTTGATGCGATTGGTTGGTGGTGGGGAGTGGTGACAGGTAGGGTGTTTTGACATGAGTATCAATCGGAGAAATCATCCTTTCATTCTGCATGAGAACCAGAAGACGATGTGAATGGCTGGCTGTTTCTGTATGACGGGGCTGTGGCTGCTGCTACGATTGTGGGTATTCATCAATACAACAAAAGTAGTTTGATTTTTTTTCCCTTTTATCGCAAGTTATTTCAGGTTTCATCAGTTATGTTTAGCTCCAAACAAACATTAGTAAAATAAAACATAATCTCCTTCAATTATTCCTTCAACTTACACTTGCTGTCTCCGTTAGTCGGGGAAATTATCTGTGTCTTCATTTGCGAAGGCAGAACTAATATAGTCGTTGAAGAGCTCTGACATTTCCTTGTTTTCTATTATCAATTTGCGCCATTTCATCTGCAAACATTAAGACTCTTGGAGAATTTGTTTAAACTACTTCTATTAGATTTAAAATAGTGATGAAAAAGGATTGTCCAGATCTAAAAGTTGAAGTTCTCAATTAGAGAAAGGCCAATTTTGATGGTATTTGGCAAGAACTTTCAAAAGCTGATTAGTGGCAGATGTTCTGAGCTAAAGGGACAGCTGGAAAATGGGAAGCCTTCAGAAATAAGAAAAGGAGACTCCAGATAATACATATTTCTTTTAGGGTGAAAGGAAACGTTGGTAGGTACAGGGTTTGGCTAAGAAAAGGAAGGAAGCATATATCCGGTATAAACAGGATAGATTGAGTGAATCCTTAGAAGGTTATAAAAGCAGTCGGAGTCCAGAACTAGAGGGCATAGGTGTAGGGTGAAAGGGGAAAGATATAAAAGAGACCTAAGGGGCAACTTTTTTCACGCAGAGGGTGGTACGTGTATGGAATGAGCTGCCAGAGGATGTGGTGGAGGCTGGTACAGTTGCAACATTTAAGAAGAATTTGGATGGGCATATGAATAGGAAGGGTTTGGAGAGATATGGGATGGGTGCTGGCAGGTGGGACTCGATTGGGTTGGGATATCTGGTCGACATGGACAGCTTGGACCGAAGGCACCGTTTCCATGCTGTACATCTCTATGACTATAGTTAAGAGGGAAATCAGGAGGGCAAAAAGGGGACACGAGATCGTTTTGGCAAATAAAATTAAGGAGAATCGAAAAGGTTTTTTTTACAAATACGTTCAGGACAAATGGTAATTAGGGAGAGAATATGCCCCCTCAAAGTTCAGCAAGGTGGCCTTTGTGTTGACCTGAAGAAAATGGGTGAGACACTAAACGTGTATTCTATAACAGTACTTACTATGGAAAAGGTTATGAAAGACATAGAATGTCGGGAAATTGATGGTGACATCTTGAAAAAAATCAATGTTACAGAGAACGTAGTGCTGGATGTCTTGTAACGCATAAAAATAGATAAATACCGAGGACCTGATCAGGTGTACCTTCAAACTCTGTGGGAAGCTCGAGGAGTGATTGCTGGTCCTCTTGTTGGGATATTTGTACCATCAATAGTCACAGGTGAGGTGCCGGAAAACTGGAGGTTGGCTAACGTGGTGCCACTGTTTTAGAAGTGTGGTAAGGACAAGTCAGGGAAATATAGAGCAGTGAGCCTGACATCTTTGGTCGGAGGGAATCCTGAGGGACAGGATGTGCACGTATTTGGAACGGCAAGGACTAATTAGAGATTGTCAGCATGGCTTTGTGCCTGGGAAATTATGTTTCACAAACTTGATTGAGTTTTCTGAAGAAGAAACAAAGAGGATTGATGAGGGCAGAGCGGTAGATGTGATCTATATGAACTTCAGTAAGGCGATCGACAAGGTTCTCAATGGGAGACTGGTTAGCAAGGTTAGATTTCACAGAATACAGGGAGAACTAGCCATTTGGGAACAGAGCTGGCTCAAAGGTAGAAGACAGAGGGTAGGGCTGGAGCATTGCTTTTCAAACTGGAGGCCTGTGACCATCAGAGTGCCACAAGGATCGGTGCTGGGTCCTCTACTTTTTTGCCATTTATATAAATGATTTGGCTGCGAGCATACGAGGTACAGTTAGTAACTTTGCAGATGACATCAATATTGGAGTTGTGGTGGACAGCGAAGGAAGTTACCTCAGATTTTTTAAAAAATGGATATTGATCAGTTTGGGCCAATGGGCTGAGAAGTGGCAAATGGAGTTTAATTCAGATAAATGTGAGGTGCTGAATTTTGGGAAAGCAAATCTAAGCTGGACTTATACACTTAATGGTAAGGTCCTAAGGAGTGTTGCTGAACAAAAAGACCTTGGAGTGCAGGTTCAAAGCTCATTGAATGTAGAGTCGCAGGAAGACAGGATAGTGAAGAAGACACTTGCTATGCTGTCCTTTATTATTCAGAATATATTGAGAACAAGAGTTGGGAGGTCATGTTGCAGCTGTACAGGACATTGGTTAGGCCACTGTTGGAATATTGCGTGCAATTTTGGTCTCCTTCCTATTGGAAAGATGTTGCGAAACGTAAAAGTGTTCAGAAAAAGTTACAAGGATGTTGCCAGGATTGGAGGATTTGAGCTATAGGGAGAGGCTGAACAGGCTGGGGCTGTCCAAAATTATGAGGGTCATGGATTGGGTAAATAAATAAAGTCTTTTCCATGGGATTGGGGAGTCCAGAACTAGAGGGCTTAGGTGAGAGATGAAAGATATAAAAGAGACCTAAAGGGCAACTTTTTCACACAGAGGGTGGTGCGTGTATGGAATGAGCTACCAGAGGAGGTGGTGGAGGCTGATATATTTGCAACATTTAAGAGGCATTTGGATGGGTATATGAATAGGAAGGGTTTGGAGGGATATGGGCGGGGTGCTGGCAGGTGGGACTAGATTGGGTTGGGATATCTGGACGGCATAGACGGGTTGGACTGAACAGTGTGTTTCCATTCTGTACATCTCTATGACTCTATAATCATTTATTTTTAATATTTGTTACGACACAGAGTAACTCCCTCTTTCCCCCAACCCCCGCTAATTTATGCCAGCAACACAGAAAAGATTTACCTCTTGCCGAAATCTGTGAAAATTCGGGAAACCAACAACTTGTTAAAGTAAAAAATGAGCAATTTTGTTTCTTAAATTATAACAGGGAGCAATTAAGTGATGACAACTTATAACTCCTTACGGAACCTGTCGTTTGTTTTACCTTGGACAATACTCGTCCAATTAGCCCCCCCCCACCCCCATTGGGATCGACTAAAATTCATATTTGAAAACTAGCTAGTGACCGAATCTTCTCTTGGTATCTTCCTCTGTAGATGTTCTTCTTGTTAGAGACTTCTGTTTCACAGGTCACTGATTGTTAAAGGGACCTTTAATAGGGTTATTTTTAGGGCCGATTGTACATGCTAATGGATTGGCAGTTCTCCCCCAAATGTTCAATTTTTCAAAGTCTTATACCCTCAAAGCATTAGATTGTGACATTGGGATTTAATATTGTCAATATACTAAATACAAACTTAATTAGAGTTTGATATTTTTGTGTGGTATAATTTAAACTGATTGGCCTAACTTGATTTTCTTTGTCTCCATGCAACAGGCTACACCAATTACTGGACCAACAGGTCACATTTTATCATATTCAGGACACTTGACACTGTCATGTAGTTCTGCTAGCTTTTAACTTTCTTAAAGGTACAATACACTGACTCCTTCATAACACCTCTCAAATTCAGATTAAAATGAGCCATCATAATGAAAAAATGGCCTCAATTCTTCTATTCTTGAAACACAGTATACTAACATACCAATAATTTTAATCTAAGTTCACTTTAACGTCATCCCGTATATCTGTACATATATATATATTAAATAAGTACAAATTTTATCTTCTATCAGTCAAATCTCGTCAATTAAATCCACAATAACCCATCTGTGATTACATTCTTATGACCCACAACATGAACAATTTCTAAATTAAAAGTATGTCATGTAAAACTTCAATGAAATAGTCGTATTTTCCTGTCTTTAAAGCTTTCTAAGAATCTAAGCAAATTGTGATCCATGTACGTAACCATCTTTAACACATTGTTCGTGACATGCATATTAAAACGTTGTAAGGCCAGTACCAAACTCAATACTTCGTTTTGATCATGGAGTACGGCTCCAATTGCTATGTCACTAGCATCGATGGTGACTTGAAAAAGTTTTAAATAATTTGTTGTAGCTCGCAATGGTCTAGTGGATAATATTAATTTCAAATGTCCGAAGGCGCCCTGACATTGTTCTGTCCACCAAAACTTTGTGTTATACTTTAGCAAAGTTGTTAACGTGATACTACACCGCTGAAGATTGGAACAAACTACTGATGAAATCCTCAGTGTCCTAAGAACTGAAGAAATTCTTTTTGAGAGGTTGGTGGTAGAAGCTCATCAATGGCCTTCGTCTTTACATTCTGTGGGTTCAACCTTCTATAACCGAGTTATGTCCTCAGAACTTCACCACTGTTTTTGCGATTTTGATTTTATTAAACTTTATCACCAGTTTTGCTTCTCATGGTCATTTAAAAACGTCTGCCAACTGTATCATGTGATCTTTCCAGGACATCCGAAAGATCACTACAATCGTCCAAATAGACTGCACAGTTTGTTAACCCAGCCACAACTCTGTTCATGAATCTTAGGAATGTGCCAGGTCCCTTTTTCATACCAAAGGGCATCACTGTAAACTGATATATGCCATTGGTGGTTACAAACACAAAAGTTTATGTTTCCATCTCCGATAAAGGTACTTACCAGTAAACATGCATTAAGTCCAACTTGGATTTTTAACTAGCTTATTTGACTTTCTTGATACAATCCTTCAATCTTGGAATTGGATAGTAGTCCGAATTTAAAATGGTGTTGACCTTCTGATAATCCACGCAGAATCGTTGAGTCCCATCCTGTTTAGGAACTGAGACGATTGATGAACTCCACTCGCTCTTGCCTGGTTCGATGATACCCTTGTCAAACATGGCCTCGACCTCCATTTGTATCTGTCTGGTTTTGAAAGGATTAAGCTGATAGAGGTTTTTTTTTAAAATCAGAACAGTATTCACTACGTCTATTACATGGACATTAGTGCTCCCCATCTGATTCTGACATATGTGCTCATACAACAGTAACAAATTTTTCAACAGTGTTCTCTGCTCCTAAGACAGATGGCTTACTAACCTGCCCCCATTCTCAAGGACGTCTTCATTTTAAAATCTTTTTTCCGGCATATCAAAATCCATATCATCTGGATTTGATCTCTCATTCT
Source organism: Chiloscyllium punctatum (assembly GCF_047496795.1). NCBI lineage: Eukaryota > Metazoa > Chordata > Chondrichthyes > Orectolobiformes > Hemiscylliidae > Chiloscyllium > Chiloscyllium punctatum. Next base: position 31,573,965 of record NC_092784.1, read on the forward strand.
CCGGAGAAGTAACTAATACCTGTTTCTCCAGTTCTTTCTTTCCAGTATAATGCGGTTTAAACATGTTCACATGACATATCGGATATATTTTCTTTTCTATTTGGCATTTTTACTAGTTCGTTCAACTGACTCAACATTTTCTCAGTTTAATATGGACCACTAAACATGGCTTTGAAGGGATCTCTTATCACTGGTAACAGTACTAAAACGACGACCCTTCTCGAAAACCTCTGAATCTCAGAGCTTTTATCTGCCACCTGCTTCATTTTACTCTATGCCCTGTTTCGGTGCTGTTTATCGAAATCACCTACTCTGTTTAATCTCCTCCTTACCTCAAATATATAATCTAAAATTAGAGATCTCCGACTTTGGTGCTGTCAACTTTTCTTCAATTAATTTCAAAATTCTCACTTCATGCCCGAATATTACCCCAAATGGTGTGAACTGAGTAGACTCGTTTGGGGCATCTCTAATGGCAAACAATACGAATGAGCTACCTTTATCCCAATCATTTGGGTAATTCAGACAGTATGCTGTCAACATGGTCTTCAAGGTCTGATGCCAACTTTCTAAAGCTTCCTGGGATTCAGGATGATATGCAATCCACTTAAAGTGCTATTTTCCAAAGATATCTCTTCTCTTTAAGCAGCCTAGCAGTAAAATGTGAACGTTTGACCCACTGAATCTCTCTGGGTAGCCCCAAAATGTGGCATTGTATCTTCTTCAGAATACACGGTGCTGTCCGTTAGTTCCGCTAGCTTTCAAATTTCTTAAAGATGTTGTACACCTACATCTTCATAACACACACTTCTCGATGGTCCTACAGTCAATCTGTTTTTGTATCTTTGCAAAATTCCTTCTCCCGCTTTATTTCCACCATATTAATCAACTACTTGCAACTCCTTTGCGAATTCTCCGCTGCTTCTATGCTTCAGGATTGCTCTTGTTATGAAGACAAAAACGTGTATGGTCTTTTTAAGAGAGATCGTGTGCTCTTCAGAAATGAGAGATTTTGAAAATACATGTGTCTGTGAGGAGCTGACAGAGTCATAGATAACACTGTGAATTGAAAGCATGTAACATTTGGTATTAGATTTATTAACATGAAATGGGTTGTTTTTATACCCCAGATACGAAAAAAACTAATTGAATTTAAATGCGATTGTATGGACAACATTGAACCAAAAAGCTGGCAGGGATAACTGAGTTTATGAAGTAGGGTACTTTGATAATTGCTCAGAGCTAACTGCCACCTGAAATACAACTAACATGGAAAGCTATTGAAGAAATCTCTAATCAGTACAATATATTTAAAAGAGACCAGTGAATTCAACAGCTGGAAATACTTGCGGTACAAGTTAGAAAGAAGTTATGCACGAATAAATATCAGGAAGAAGAGGGACGAACACTGCAGGAAAAAGTGAAGACCATCTGTGTGGACTTTATGAAATTAAGTGCGAATTTACTTTTATTGTTAATTGTGTTATTTGGATATCGTCTTAACTCTATTGTAGTCACCTAAGGGATAATGTTGAAGTAGAAGAAGGAGTGCTAATTTTGTTAATAGTTTCCTTAGTGTTCACTGTTAGGGCTAAATAAGTAAATGTTTACTTTTTATTTATACATTGGAAATCAGGTATTTTCTTTCATTTGCACAGATGATAAGGCGAGGCAATCTTCTCTGGCTGTGTTCAGTTAATGAGTGTTGTGGAAGAATCGGAAAATGTTTTATAAAGAATTTCCAGAGATGCAGAAAATCCTTCACAAACTTCAACTTTAATCTTGCAAAATCAAAATGGAAAGAACCAGCAAAATGTCTTCCCTGATTCCCTACAATCTCTTTGTTCATCTGCAGTTTATACGAGTTGATCGTCCCACACTTGTCGGATAAAATTAGCATAACCAATCATGCTGGCTTGCATTATCTTTCTAAACTCATCATCGTCCGTCACATTGGTTCCCTCCTTCACATTTAACCTATCACATTACAAAACCATCATCTTCAGCAATAGCTCACCTCCCAGTGATTTAACTAACCTATTATTATCTGTTACTGGAGCCCTGTAGCATGATACTGGGCATACTTTGCAAATCTAAGTTAACTACATAACTGCCAGAATAACTTTCATATTAGCAGAGTGTTTTGACATCCACGTCATAACACGACTTTCTCTAACCACATAATATGTGTCCTCTTTGCAGCTAATCTCATCCTCTTCTTTTTTTGTTGGCCATTGTTGGGTTACTTATGTGTTTGTGTTCTTTCATCCAAAAGAAATGCATAGCTGCTGTAATGCATTCACTCATTCGTTAGATTCTGTGGTGTCTTTTAATTAAATTATCTAGTCTATCACAATCAACTCATGCTTCATACATTTGCAGTTTCATTTCTTGTGAGTTAGCATTTTGACTCGGATTGAATCACGATTAGAGTGGAGGTGGAAATGCACAGCAGTTCAGGCAGCATGCGAGGAGTAGGAAAATCGATGTGTCGGGCCAAAAACGTCGATTTTCCTCCTCCTCGCATGCTTCATGAACTGCTGTGTATTTCCAGCACAACTCTAATCTTGACTCCTATCTCCAGCATCTGCAGTCTTCATTTTTGCCTAGGATTGAACCATGTCAACCTCCTGTCCATGCGAACACTTTTGTTATATTACAGTCACTTTTCACCTCACCACCTCTCACGACAAGACTATTAATCGCCACTCATCATTCCACAGAAGGTAATCTAAGGTAGCCTGTTCCCAAGTTGGGTCCTCAGTATCATGATAGAAACACCCATCTTGTACACAATCCAGCAATTCATTGTCATGGTATCATTATGCATGTAGTTTTCAAGTTGACAAATAGTTTGAACTGGTGATTACTGTAGTATATTTATTGTGTGCATTTCAAATTTCCTGTCATCTTCTAACTTATCATTACTGTGTGGAAACCTATGAAGAACCCTATAAATATTTTCTGCCCCTTTTTGCTTCTAAGGTGCATCCAGACTGATGCCACATCGAAATCTCCTGCTGTAAAATATTTATTCACAATTTCATTGATTCCATCTTGTTTCGCTGCCTTTTGCTTTCTATTATCCTTTCTTTCATTTACATCTGTGTTTCCCTGACTCCCGTCCCCCAGCTCTAGTTCCCCTCTCTCACCCACTCTGATTTAAATCCCTTCCAAGAAATAGTCACCTGCAAGGATGTCGGTGCTGTTGCTGATGTGGTTCAACCTGTCAATTTTGTACAGATCTGATTTTCTGCAGAATTAGTACCAGTACTGAAGAATCTAAATCCCTATCTCTATTCAATTGAAGCAAGTGGATAAAGGGGGTGCAGTGGTAGTTTGGCGCACTGACCTCTACACTGCTGAAGCCAGATGCCAACTCAAAGACACCTCCTCCTACCGTCCCACGACCTTGACCCCATCCCATCACCAAACCATCATCTCCCAGACCATACAGAACCGTATCATCACAGGAGATCTCCACACCTATAGCTTTCAACCTCATGGTCTGGAACCCCGCAATGCCTAGTTCTACTTCCTTCCCAAGATCCACAAGCCTGAGCAACCTGGCCGACCTATTGTCTCAGCATGCTCCTGCCCAACTGAACTAATCTCTGCTTACCTCGACACTGTCCTATTCCCCGTAGTCCAGAAACTCCCAACATACATACGACACATCACCCATGCCCTCCACCTCCTCCAAGACTTCCGTTTCCCCGGCCCACAACGCCTCATCTTCACCATGGATATCCAATCCCTCTACACCTCCATCCACCATGACCACGGCCGCCAAGCCCTCAGTGTCTTCTTCTCCCAACATCCCCAACAGTACCCTTCCACCGAAGCTCTCATTCGATTGGCTGAATTGGTCCTCACCCTCCACATTTTCTCCTTCGAATCCTCCCACTTCCTCATGACCAAAGAGGTAATCATGAGCACCCATAATGGCCCCAGCTATGCCTGTCTCTTTGTTAGCTACGGAGAACAGCCCATTGTCCGTAGTTACACCAGCACCACTCCCCACCTCTTCCTCCGCAACATTGATGACAGCATTGGCACCACCTCATGCTCCCGCGAGGAGGTTGAGCAATTCATCAACTTCAATAACACATTCAACCCTGGCTTTAAATTTACCTGGACCATCTCTGACACATACCTTCCCTTCCTGGACCTCTCCATCTTCATTAATGACGACCGACTTGACACTGACATGTTTTTACAAACCCACCGACTCCTGCAGCTACCTGGATTAAACCTCTTCCCACCCTACCTCCTGCAAATTTCCAAATTTCTCTGCCCCTGCCGTATCTGCTCCCAGGAGGACCAGTTCCACCACAGAACACACCAAATGGCCTCCTTATTTAGAGACCACAATTTCCCTTCCCACGTGGTTAAAGATGCCCTCCGACACATCTCGTCAACATCCTGTACCTCCGCCCTAAACCCCCCCCCCCGAACCGTACAAGGACAGAATGCCGCTGTTGCTCACCTTCCACCCAACCAAATTTCACATAAACCAAACCATCCGACAACATTTCCGCCACCTCCAAAAAGACCCCACCAACAGGGATATATTTCCCTCCACACCCCTTTCCACCTTATGCAAAGACCATTCCCTCCATGAGTACCTGGTCAGGTCCACGCCACCCAACAACCCCCTTTCCGTCCTGGCACCTTCCCCTGCCACCGCAGGAATTGCAAAACCTGCGCCCACACCACCTCCTTCACCTATATCCAAGGCCCTAAATAAGCCTTCCACATCCATCAAAGTTTTACCTACATATTCATCAATATCATTTATTGTATCCGTTGCTTCCGATGTGGTCTCCACTCCATTGGAGAGAATGGACATCTCCGAGCAGAGAGCTTTAGGAAACATCTCTGGGACACCTGCACCAATCAACCACATTGCCCTGTGGCCCAACATTTCAACTCCCCCTCCAACTCAACCAAGGACATGGAGGTCCTGGTCCTCCTTCACCGCTGCTCCCTCACCACGCGACACCTGGAGGAAGAACGCCTCATCTTCTGCATCAGAACACTTCAACCGCAGGGCATCAATATGCACTTCACCAGATTCCTCATTTCCCCTTCTCCACCCCCTCATCCCAGTTCCAAACTTCCAGATTTGCACCGTCCCCATTACTTGTCCAACATTCCTATCTTCCTTTCCACCTATCCACTCCATCCTCCTCTCTGACCTATCACCTTGATCCCCACCCCCATTAATCAATTGTGCTCTTTGCTCCTTTCCCCCATCCTCCACCCTGACCTATCAAGTCCATCTCTACCCTCATTCACCTATTGCACTCTATGCGACTTTGTCCCCACCCCCACCCTCCTCTCGTTTATCTCTCCACCCTGCAGGCACTCTGCCTCTATTCCTATTGAAGGGCTTTTGCCTGAAACGTCGATTTTCCTGCTCCTTAGATGCTGCCTGGACTGCTGTGCGTTTGCAGCATCACTCGAATCTACGCAAAATCCAATGTCTCGGAAAGATACAGATGGACAGATAGATTTCATTAAAGATTTTCATGAAACAGACAATCACTTACCTGAGAACATGTTGTGGAAAGGCAGAGGTAAAAAGAAATGTGTGGTAATAATTGGAGGAGTGTCACGGTGGATGGTCCAAATCCCAAAGATTAAAACATTGAATGAAGGTATTGCTAGATAAGTGGAAATGCTTACCTGAATTAAATTATGAAACTGCCTTACAGAAACAGCATTGTAACCTTGGCCACTATATTTGCATTGTACTTGAACAAGATGACTGGCTGATATTTGGAAATTCACAGCGGATGTTTTGTGTGATAGTAAATGTGGCTTTCATGTCGTGTGTCGTGTGTGTGTGTGAGAGAGAGAGAGGCGTCGGGAGGCGTTATATGGTAAACTCATTGTTTGAGGGAGGATACACATGGAGAAATCGGTTTAAATTTGAACAACTGTCAGGCGTTCAGGAAATCAACAGAGACAGCCTGAGAAACATGCCATAGACAGATGAGATAATGTTTTAGAAAATATTTAAATTACGGCATTTCCACACACAACAACAATACAGTTCAGTGTGTGCTGGAATGACAAATGTATGGAATTTTGTTCTGAATTCAGATACAATGCGTCGCGTTTCAACTCAGATTTGCTTCGGCAGATTTGAAGAAAAGAGGCAGATTATTGAAATTATTGAGACTGCATTCTAATTCAAGATTCAAGCAGCAGGTGGATTAAGCCAGTGAAGGATATTATGGTGACGTTCGTGTTGAAAATTAGGAATGGTCAGGAAATAGTGTCTGGAATGAGGTCATGGCCAACGGCATCACCACAGCTGTGACTCGTCTGTTTCAGCTTCAGATATTGGCCGGCGATAAGATGGAGCAAGAGGAAGTAAATGCAGTTTGCAAACAGTGACCTCCATGATCCCACTATTTAACTAATACGGCAGTGAAACAATGAATTGTGGTTCGCAGCTGAAACAGAAAAAGGTGAACATACAGACACACAAAGGATACTGCCAGAAGCAAAACAGCAGAGAGTGTATAAAGGATTTCCCTGTTGCTGATCGTAATGGTTTGAAGAGTGAATATCTGAATTCTGAGTCTCAGCAGGAAACATGATGAAGGCAGCGAGTGGAGAGTAAATGATGAGAACAGGAACACATTTATACATGGTTTATAGAAACAATAAATTGACAGTTAGACTTACCAGGGACACCAACGATAGCCAGGATAGGATAATAAAAATATTGAATAAGGAAAAGCGCATATCGGATCCGCCCTGATATTGGCAAAAGATCAAAATACGTAGAAATATACCAAGCATCCCAGGATAAGCTCCTGTGCATTGTTCGAACATGGCAGTCTAACGTTCTCAGATTTTCTCTCTCCTCCTCCTCTCTCTGGAGCTGCTGATCCCTGTCAGTGCCGTCGGTGATGCTCCCACTCACACTGTAGAATAATACATTGATCGGAGTGCATTTATAATTGAAGGTGGCAACCCTCCACTGGGATAATTAGAATCCATTGAGACTGACATTAATCACAGTCACCAAAGACGTTCAGTTAACTCCTTCCTGAAATCACTTTACCGATCACAATAAAAGGGAATATTTACTCAGACTGGAAAGAATATATAAGGGTTGCTGAGGGTTTAACCATATATCTTCACATTTTTTTGGTACTTTGTTTCCTTGTTTGTGGGAGTAGTGCCAGAACACTGCAGGATTGCATGTGGTCCACGCTGTTCATAAAAGGAGACAGGGAAAAAAATAACTGGCCAGTTGCGTAAAATGACCGTGGGGCTATTTCTAGAGTACATCAGTCAGGTTAACAATATGTGTTATTGACTTTGACTAATGCTGATCCTAATACTCAGTGCCTTGTTTTCAAATCCCTTCATAAACATAAGATATTATCCAGAACATTGCAAAAGCTGCTCAGGAACAAATGGAAGAAACTCTGTCCCCATGTGCCTGTTACAGTGGATGTCATTCAGCCCACTTTCACTTATTAAACCTTGAAGCGGTGGAAAGCTGGAATGCTGGCAAATTTTGCAAAGGGAATTATTTAAAACATAGAGAAGTGTTACTGTAGCTGCACACGGCGTTACCGAGCGGACATTCAGAGTAACTTGTATTGTTTGCATTTCTGTAGCTGAGAAGGGAGGGAGCTCCGTCATATACAATTTGCTAGCTCCTCACATGGATTGCTGTGTCATTTAATGCCTCTGGCCGGTTAGAACATAGAACATAGAACATAGAACATAGAACATAGAACATAGAACATGGAACATAGAACATAGAACAATACAGCACAGAACAGGCCCTTCGGCCCACGATGTTGTGCCGAACTTCTATACTAGATTAAGCACCCATCCATGTACCTATCCAAATGCCGCTTAAAGGTCGCCAATGAATCTGACTCTACCACACCCTCGGGCAGCGCATTCCATGCCCCCACCACTCTCTGGGTAAAGAACCCACCCCTGACATCTCCCCTATACCTTCCACCCTTCACCTTAAATTTATGTCCCCTTGTAACACTCTGTTGTACCCGGGGAAAAAGTTTCTGACTGTCTACTCTATCTATTCCTCTGATCATCTTATAAACCTCTGTCAAGTCACCCCTCATCCTTCGCCGTTCCAACGAGAAGAGGCCGGGAACTCTCAACCTATCCTCGTACGACCTCCTCTCCATTCCAGGCAACATCCTGGTAAATCTTCTCTGCACCCTCTCCAAAGCTTCCACATCTTTCCTAAAGTGAGGCGACCAGAACTGCACACAGTACTCCAAATGTGGCCAAACTAAAGTCCTGTACAGCTGCAGCGTCACCTCACGACTCTTGAATTCAATCCCTCTGCTAATGAACGATAATACTCCATTGGCCTTCTTACAAACTCTATCCACCTGAGTGGCAACCTTCAAAGATCTATGTACATAGACCCCAAGATCCCTCTGTTCCTCCACCTGATCAAGAACCCTACCATTAACCCTGTATTCCGCATTCTTATTTGTTCTTCCAAAATGGACAACCTCACACTTGGCAGGGTTGAACTCCATCTGCCACTCCTCAGCCCAGCTCTGCATCATATCTAAGTCCCTCTGCAGCCGACAACAGCCCTCCTCACTGTCCACAACTCCACCTATCTTTGTATCATCTGCAAATTTACTGACCCACCCTTCGACTCCCTCCTCTAAGTCATTAATAAAAATTACAAACAGCAGAGGACCCAGAACTGATCCCTGCGGAACTCCACTTGTAACTGGACTCCATGCTGTTGTGCAAGTACAGGAGGAGGCTACACAACCTCGTTAGTCTGATGAACAGGAACAGCAGGACGGCATTCAGCCTCTCAAGCCTTTTACAGAGGGGTAGGAGGAGGCGTTTCAGATTCGTGAGTCTGATACACAGGAACAGGAAGATATTATTCAATCATTCGAATCTTTTGCACGGGAACAGAAGGAGGCCATTCAGACTAGAGAGCACATTACAGAGAAACAAGGGAGGCCATTTCACCTCTCGTAGCTGTTGTATTGGAACATGAAGAGACAATTTGGCTTCTCGACCCTGTTACAATGAACACGAACAAGCCATTCAACTATTGAAATCTGTCATACCAAAGCACAGGTAGTCTTCAAGGTTGCTCAATCACTGAGATAAAACAAACAAATATATCATTCAAATATTAATGGCGTTTTCCAGGAAGAGGAGAAAGGTCTTCAGTCAATACAAATAGTAAGGCGCATGAAGGAGCCAATTAATCCCTCAATTCCAAACCACCGGAAGGGTTTGTGGCACGGTTGCTCAGTAATTAGAGGTGCTGCCTCATTGCGCCAGGGATCCAAGTTTGATTCCAGCCTCAACCAACTGTTTGTGTGGAGTTTCCAAAGATGTGCAGGTTCAGTGAATTGTCCTTGCCAAATTGTTCATTGAATTCAGGGAGTTGTAGGTTGGGAGCATTAGTCAGGGGTTAAATATAGTGGAACAAGTCTGTATGCATTACTTTTAGGAGGGTCAGTATGGACGTGTTGGTGTAAAAGGCCTGTTTCCACACTGCACGGATTCGATAATTCTATGATATCATGTTCAGCATCGTAAAGGACAGCTTTGAGTACAAATCCTGTATCCGAGAGATTGCTTACTTATGCAGCTGAGAATAGCAGTTCCCCATTTGTTTAAATATCCCTGAAGGCAAACCTTCACAATCAGTACAAGTGGTGCTGCCCATTTCACAAACTGGACTGATTCTTTCGTCTTCCAGCATTCTGCAGTCTGAATCTGCTTTCGTCTGTCAGCCAAATGGCGTTGAACGGGCATTGCCGAAAAGTGGAGTGGTTTCCTGAACAACACGTAAGTTGATCTTAGCTCATTTTATAGTCACAAGGCCTTCCAGAAAATTTCCAAGTGTTTTATTATGACTTCGTGCAACAGTTAATTTCAAATCGTAAAATATCCAGCCTATCTAGGTTAATCTGTTGCAATGATTCTCACCCCATTCGGTTTGGGCCCAAGCTTACTCCAATCAACAGTAACTGAAACAGCGGCTTCTGGTAATAGACCAGAACTGAAGTTGTTCCCTTCTTTTGCAAAGATTCCTCTGTGTAGGTTCTCAGTCTGGAAGAGGTGTTATGCAAACTTAAGTGTTGGAGTGTACAGTGAATTTTGTTAATGACTTATTGTATGGTCACTGAAACAGCCTTGCTAATATTAATCTCCATTAGGACGGGGTGACCATTTAACCAGACGTTTATTTTTCTTGTTTCTGATGTGGATATTATGAAGCAATTGAACTGCTCCAAAACAGATGCCTGTTTACATTCCATGGTGTGCACTATCCTGGATACTGGCCATTGTGTTTTCATAATCAATGTAAGTACAGTGGGGCTCCTTTGCGGTCTTGAGTTTGCACAACGGCAGCAACTGCAATGGCTTTCTAGCCCAGATCATACGGAAAATTCTAACAGTTTAGCCAGAGCTTGGTTCTGTTTTGGGATTTATGTGAGGGATGACCTAAGTTTCCTCATTTCGGAGTGAGGCTGTACAATTGCCTTCACTCAAGTTGTGTTCCCCAAGCACATTCAGACTGGTGAATGTGTCCATCTTCATCAGAATACTCTGCAACTCAAATGATGTACTTGCCACATTTCCAATGGTAGAGACAGTTGTGTTGCCTGTCTGAAGTCCAGTTGTTCTTCAGATAGGAAGTGCATCTGCGTGGTTACACCATGTAACAGACATAACACCAGAGAGGTCAGTACCTGTCAAAATATCGCACTTTACTTACATGTAGAGTGTCAGTAATACTGAGCCAGCTTTGTCAGAGCCAGTTCTGAGAGTGAACAGAACGCGTGACATTCCTTTTTTATGCTTGTCAGGCAGAGACTTCTGATTGGACCTGATTAACACCCCAATCAGGGAACTCAGATTCTACGATGTCAACTTGGCAGACTTCATGACCATCGCAACACTGTGAGACAGGTTAAGAAGTCTGAATGACGAACTACACATGCAACGGGTTGCTGGAGGAATAAAAACTGCGCCTGCAATGCGGCTGAAGCCTTATTCCAGCGCCACTTTCTAGTTAGTGTTCAAATAAAAAGATAAATAAAAAAAAACAAGTACAGTTTGCCAATCATAGTCTCCATTAGATTAGGTTTCTCCTATGAACAGCACAGTGGCTGTGTCACAAGTAGGATGATTGCAACTCAGCGAATAGTCCTTTCTCTGGGACAACTCACCAGTCCCTTCTCTAGGACAAAAAGTAAAGCGCCATGATTTGAAAAGAAATAGTTTAACTTGAATAGGAATGTCAAAATGTATCTGGCTCCATTTATTCTACGAAGAAAGGGCAAATTTTCAACACTTTTCAGAGGATAATCCTGTGTTTCTGTTGTCTGCGTATTTGCTGTTAATTTTCCTTTCATTGATTTAATTCCATTAAAAGTAATTATAATAAATAGAATGGAGAGAAATTCCTGGCGCTTTTCATGAAATGGAAATGAATCAATTTTCTGACAAATGTTCATGACATGAACGAGTTCATGGTTTTTATATTACCGAAGGATCAAAATTTCCAGGCTTTTCCCTGAGAAATACAGTCAAGAGTAGACGCACACTGGAAATAGACAAGCGTACAGACGGACCCCTGAGGCATTTGTAAGGAGACGTCGGGCAAGTGACAGTGTCGATGTACTATAAATTCTGAAACCCAGGTAATGACCTACTAATCTGGGTTCGAATATTGCTACAGCAAATATTGGAGTTTGAATTTAATAAACATTAACCGTCGAACATTGACCATCTGGTTCAGTCATGCCCTTTAAAGAAGGAAATTGCCATCCTTACCTCGCCTGACCAAGAAACAAATTCCACACCCATAGCAATGCGGTTGACTTTTGAATGCTCCCTGGGAGATTTAGGCTTTGGTAATGAATGCCGATCTAACCAAAGATGCTCACATCCCCTCAATGAATAAAAAGAAATGTGACGAAAGTAGGTTTTGAACTCAAACAAGCAAAGCACAATGATTTAATAAAGCTGTCCCTTCGTTACAGCGATCGTCTGTAGATGGCAATTCCGCTGAAAATCAGGATAAACAGAAATTGAACAAAATTTCTCAAAACAGTTGATTGGAATTGTTTTATTTCTTTTCCAACATCAAATCTTGGCAACTGAATTCAATGCAAAATTTGGTGACAAAAGCAGTAAAAAAAATCTGCTTTTTTTTTTACAAAAAGGCAGGCACAGTACACCTTACCAGGATAATAAGTCAGCAGCATAGTTTCTCAAAATTAGAGTAGGGCTGCAAAAACACAGCAGGTCAGGCAACATCAGAGGAGCAGGAAAATCGGCGATTAGGCAAAAAGCCCTTCATCAGGCTTTACTGATGAAGGGATTTTGCCCAAAACGTCACTTCGTCTGGTATTCGGATGCTGCCTGACTTGCTGTGCTTTTCTAGCACTACTCTAACCTTGAATCTAATCTCCAGCATCTGCAGTACCCACTTTGTAAATCAGAGTGGTGCTGGAAAAGCACAGCGGATCAGGCATCATCCGTTGAGCAGGAAGATCGATGTTTTGGGCAACAGACCTTCATCAGAAATGAGGCAGGGAGCCTGCAGGGTGGAGAGATCAATGAGAGGAGGGTGGGGCTGGGGAGAAGGCATTGAAGAGTACAATAGATGGATCGAGGTGGGGATGAAAATGATAGGTCGGAAAGAAGGGTGGAGCAGAAAGGTGTGAAGAAATATCGGCAGATAGGACAGGTCATGAGGATGATTTTGAGCTGGCAGGTTGAAACTGGGGTAAGGTGAGGGGAGAGGAAATGAGGAAACTGGAGAAGTCCACATTGATGCCCTGGGGATGAAGTGTTCCGAGGCAGAAGACGAGGCATCCTTCCTCCAGGCGTCAATTGTGAGGGAGTGGAAATGGAGGAGGCCCAGGACCTGCATGTCCTCAGCAGAGTGGGAGGGGGAGTTGAAAGGTTCGGTCATGCAGCGGTGGTTGATTGGTGCGGTTGTCCCGGAGATGTTCCCTGAAGTGATCTGCGAGAAGGCATCCAGTGTGCCCAATGGAAAGGAGACAACATCGGGAGCAACGGATACAACAAATGACAATGGTGAATGTGCAGGTGAAACTTTGATGGATGTGGAAGGCTCCTTTAGGCCCTTGGGATGGAGCTGAGGGGGAGATAAAACATGGAACAATACAGGGCAGAACAGGCCCTTCGGCCCTCGATGTTACGTTGACCTGTCGACTTTTCTCAGTTCGTCCCCCTACACTATCCCAAAACCATCCATGATCTTATCGAAGGATTGTTTAAATCTCCCTAATGTGGTGGAGTTGACTACCTTAGCAGCTCGGGCATTCCACGCCCTTACTACTCTCTGTGTAAACAACTTGCCTCTGACATCAATTTTAAATCTATCACCCCTCAATTTGTAGTTATGCCATCTCGTACAAGCTGACTTCATCATCCTAGGAAAATGTCTTTCTTGTCTTCCCTATCTAATCCTCTGATCATCTTCTTTGTCTCTATCAAATCCCCCTTTCGCCTTATTCTTTCCAATGAGAAAAGACCCAAGTCTCTCAGTCTTTCCTCATAAGACCTTCCCTCCAGACCAAGCATCATCCTGGTAAATGTCTTCTGCACCTTTTCCAAAGCTTCCACATCCTTTTTGTAATGGGGCGAACAAAACTGTACACAATATTTCAAGTGTGGCCGCATCAGCGTTTTGTAGCATGATATTGCGTTTCAGGAACTTAATCCCTCGACCAATGAAACCTAAAACACCTTATGCCTTCTTCACAGCACTATCCACCTGCGTGGCAACATTCAGGGATCTATGTACATGGACTCCAAGATCCCTCTGCACATCCACACTACCAAGAATGTTTCCATTAACCAAGTACTCTGCCATCCTGTTATTCTTCCCAAAGTGCATCATCTCACATTTAGCTGCTTTGAACTCCATTTTCCACCTCTCAGCCCATTTCTGCAGTTTATCCAAATCCCCCTGCAACCTGTAACATTCTTCCAAACTGTCCACTACTCCACCGACTTTAGTGTCGTCTGCAAATTTACGAATCCATCCACCTCTGCGTACGTCTAAGTCATTCATTTAAAAAGTGACAAAGAGCAGTGGTTCCAAAACGGATCCTTGTGGAACACCACTCGTAAGTGGACTGCAGAATGAGTATTTTCCAACAACCACCACTCGCTGCCTTCTTTCAGAAAGTCAGTTTCTAATCCAAACTGCGAAATTACCCTCAATTCCATGCCTCTGCATTTTCTCCATCAGCCTACCATGTGGAACCTTATCAAAAGCTTTACTGAAGTCCAAGTATACCACGTCAACTGCCCTACCCTCACCAAAACGCTTGGTCACCTTCTCAAAATACTTAATGAGGTTTGTGAGACACGACCTGCCCTTGACGAAACCACGTTGACTGTCTGAAATCAAATTTTGAAACCGAGATGATTATAAATCTTATCTCTTCTAATCCTTTCCAAAACCTTTCCCACAACAGAAGTAATGCTCACTGGCCTATAACTACCTGGGTCATCTCTGCAACACTTGAACAAGGACACAACATTTGCAATCTTCCAGTCTTCAGGTACGAAACCTGGAGACAATGACGACTCATATATCAAAGCCAAATTCTCCGCTATCTCCTCCCTAGCTTCCCAGAGACACCTAGGATAAATTCCATCCGGTCCAGGGGACTTGCTGCTTTCACTCCTTCTAGAATTGATAACACCTGTGCAGAACTAACCTTAATGCTTTCTAGTCTAATATCTCATACCTCATTTTCTCCTCTACAATATTCTCCTCTTCCTGACTAAACACCGATGAGAAATGTTCATTTAGCACCTCTCTGATCTCGACAGGGTCCACGCTAAACTTCCTATTTCTGCCTTTGCCTGGCCCTATTCCTAGCGAAATCGAACTTTTATTCCTCACAGACTTATAGAAAGCTTTAGGGTTCTACTTTATGTGGGCGCAGGTTTTGCAATTCCTGTGGTAGCAGGGGAAGGTGCCTGTAGGGGAGGGTGGTTGATGGGGAGCTTGGAACTGACCAAGTAGTCATGGAGGGAATGGCCTTTGTGGAAAGCAGAAAGAGGTGGGAGGGAAATATATCCCTGGTGGTGGGGTCCGTTTGGATGTGGTGGAAATGTCGGTGGATGATGCTGTTTATGCGGAGGTTGATTGGGTGCAAGGTGAGGATCGGGAGGATTCTGTCCATGTTACAGTTGGAGGGGTTTGGGGTTTGAGGACGGAGGTGTGGACCATGAATGAGATGCGTTGGAGGGCATCCTCAACCATGTGGGAAAGGAAATTATGGTCCTTAAAGATGAAGGCAACTTGATGTGTATTGTGGTGGAACTGGTCCTCCTGGGAGCAGATACGGCGGAGGTGGAGGAATTGGGAATACAATATAGCGTTTTTGCAGGAGATAGTCTGGCAAGTGATGCAAGCCAGGTAGGTGTGGGTGTGCCCACTTTTGCTTAGCATAGTTTCTCAGGCTGGTTTAATACAATGAGTGCGTAATCTGAGAACTAGTTGCTCATGATTAGTGTTCAACAGGACAGAGTATTGATCGTGAGTGGTTTCGGTTCTTCCTGCAAAGAAATTATATTTCTTTGCGTGGTTAATTGTGAAACTCATTGCATTGGCCTGATCCTCAAATCGGGAATTCACTTTTTTTTGTATTGTTACATGAAAAAATACTGGCATCATAATTCAGTTTATGGCCATTTTGCTTTCGAAGCTTGGAACACATTCTGTTCCAAGTAAGCATTACCAGAAAACAACCATTGGTTAAATATATTTGTTCCAATAAATGTATTGCACAAAACAATTCAAATCAATGTATTTTTTGGAGCAGGACAAGACTGTTAAATTGAATATTGAGAACATGCCTACAGTATCAAATTCAAATGTATAGCCAATTCAATTGTCTGTTGTTTGTTATGTGCTATCCGTTCTTGCAATAATTGGAGCTCTGTGTAACGTACTTTAGTCTGGAAATAGCTGTGAATATTCTTGTTTTGCTACGTGACATGCCTAGTTTTGTCCATTCGACAGATGTTCTATCATCTACTTAATGATAAAATGTTTATTCTTCACTGGTATAAAGTATTTTCTTTAAGTGGACAATTTATTTTCATTTACAGTATTTTATTCTCTTTAATATTATTATTTCAAATATTCTAATCTTGGCCATTTTGGACAGTTTTTCAATTTTATCTTTTCAAGCCTCGTTAAGCATATTTAATTTAGATTTCACGTATAACTTGCCTTTTTCAACTGTTTAGTACGCTCCTGCAACAGCTATCATGTCAGTATTTATTGATCATAAATGAATGAACTGTGTATGCCTTAAATCAGTGACAAAGATACATTTTGCAAGTCAGCAAGGCTGGCAGTATCCCTGGAGAGAAATCAGAGTTTATGTTTCGGGTTAAGTGACCCTTCCTCAGAGTTCAATTTCGGTTTTTGGCAACAGACACTCTGTTGTTCAAGTGTTAATTAAGTTCAAGTGATGCATTTACTACAGCAAAATGTACAAAACATCAAATTAATCGGATCGCGAAAATGGAGTTTATTTATGAAAGTGGAAATCATGTTTCTAATCTAACCTGGAACTATTAACGCAGTCGTAATTAAGGTCCTGTTCTGTCACTGCAATCAGAACTGTCGGTATAATATCACATTTTCACATGGGTTTCTGTTGCTGTGCCATTGCCTGTTGACTGCAGCAGAACAATTGGAACAGAAGATTCGATGATGGAAAACTTTGAATTTCGAAATCTTTTTGATTAATACTCTGCATTCATATATTAAAGAGACTGTGTTAATAATACCAGCAACTAACCTGAGACAACCTTATTCTCTGATCATGAATCTCAGATATTTTTGGAAAATAATTAAGGGCAAAAATCTCAGACAGTTCAAAATGGTCTTGTGTTGCAGACATTCCATTTGACAATAGTGCATATAGCAGGTCACGAAAACGCGATTGCTGGTACATTATCGAGACGTGAATGAGATATGGGAGCGTTCAGTGGCGGCTGTACCACGGCCTAAATTCGCATGTGGTTTTGCATGTTTCCATACGTACAGTTATTATAGTGTGTATGTGCGTTTTAAACAACTAACCAGATTGTTTTTGAAGGTTTTAAAAATGAAGCCATCTTTTGACATTGATGGCTCATGTTTACTTGAGTGAACAGGTGTCACAAAGCTGGCCCTTTTTCTCAAAACTCTTCCTTTTCTCAAGGAGAATGTGTCCTTGATTTTTTTTCCTGGGGTTCATTAAATCGTCCCAATTCCCAGGTGACTCGTTTGGTACAGAAATGAAAAACGGATTTTGAGAGACCGATTGTTTACATGTAAACAGATTTGACTTCAGGCCAAACCGGTCATGTTTTAGAAGTGATCTGCATAATGAAATGAGAATGGTCGGTTCACGAGTGGAGCCGTTCCGCCTAGACCTAGGTAGGCGTTCCGTTGGGTGGAAACAGGCTGCACACGTACGCATGTATATATGTATGTCTGTATGTATTTATCTGTCTATCTCTACCTCTCTCTCTCTCTGTCTCTTTCTCTTTCTCTGTCTGTCTCTGTCTCTACCTGTATCTGTCTCTGTCTGTCTCTCCGTCTCTCTCCTTCTGCACTTCTAACTTCAACCTGTAAATATTTGTTCTATTTTCACTATTTGTTCGCGGTGTTTGCTTATTCAGACTTTTGTGTATGTGCGGTACAGCGTAATTAAGTTCAGTTTGGAGAGGCCATGTGGTGTCGGGGTTCTTTATTATGCTCCTTGTGTTTCATTGTATAAGTTTATAAATAGATCTCAGTCTGTTTTAAAACCTAGTAGTCAGGCTAGCTAACTTACTCCGGTAAATTATCACTATACACCTGCTGAAACAAAAATTCCAAAGTTATTGTCTAGGCTACCTGCTTAAGAATGTTTTGAATGGTCTGGTCCCGTCCATAACAAGGCAAAGATCAAAGTTGGCTGAGTGAGAAAGAGTGATGAGAAGTAAATCCATGTGTTTAAGTATATTCAACCATTGCCTAATGTTGATGAGGAGAATGCAGAAGACTTTTTCATGACATTTGAGACAGTCGCTAAGCTCATAAAGTGACCAGTGATCATGTGGGTTTTGCTGATTTGTAAATGGTGGTAGGTTGTGCTAGTGAGATATTTGCATCGCTCTCAGAGAAGGTATCTGTAGACTATGAGGAGGTGAAGAAAGCAATCTGAAGCACATATGATCTTGCGCCAGAAGAATACAAACAGCGTTTCAGGAATCGAAGGAGGATTCCTGAGTCAAAGTAAATTGAGTTTGAAAGAATCAGTCAAAGCAGTTTTGATAGGTGGATAAGGAGATTGAAGACAGATCAAACATATGACATTGTTCACAAGATGATTTTTTGGAGGATGTAAAAAATTCGCTTCCTGATGTAATGAGAACTAATGTGGAAGAGCAGAGAGTTAAAAAAAACAAGAATAGCAGTTGAAGATGGCAAAGATTGATGAAAACTTGGCTTCCAATATCAATTTCAATCCGTAAGGCATAGAAATCAGAAAAAGAAAAATACACAGGTCGTAAGGGAATATAAGATCTTGATGAAGATAATGAAGATCCCTTATCACAGGTTAAGAAGAAAACTCATGAAGGGGAAAGAGAAGTTAGAAGGCTCAGTTGTTTTCATTGAAATAAAGTAGTCAACATGAAGTCCAGGTGTTGATGTTTTAGAAAAAAAGTGCAGGGAAGACGAATGTAGGAAAACAGGATAAAGCGGTGAACTTCGTTAAACTATTAAATGAAAGCAAAGTGGAAGTACAAAACTGCACCAGAACGTATTGCCAGATGAAAGGTTAGTTCAGAAGGAAGTGCCAGATCTTCTGAAAACATTTACTTCTGAAGATAAGGAGCACACGTAGAGAGCACGAGCAACGGGTTAGAATATTAACAGATCCGGCATCATGTCAATATTTGATAATGAGAGATGAGGATATATGTAACTCAGAAGGAGTATTAGCAGAGAAAATGCAGGTAATTTTCATTCATACTGAACCAACAAGAGCTCCATTAAGGAGAGTGAGGTTGGTGTATCTGGTGAACAGTGGAGTAGTGGTGGTAGGAGTACTGGTGCAACTATCGGCTCCAGGAATACGATTCATCCTTTCTAATAATATAGCTGGATCAAAGGTATGAGTGCTGTCTACTGTATTTGAAAATCCCGTGAAAAAGCGGGCAACTGGGGTATTACAGGAATTATACCCTGAGACTTCCTTCGACTATGTGATTACAAGGTCACCAAGCCATCCATTGAAACAGGAGGAGAATTCATCGAATACAGGTAAGGAGCTGATGTAGAATTAACAGAAGTCATGATTGATCGAATGTTTGAAACAAAGCAAGAACAGGTGGAGGACAAAGTGGTTATACTTAATTCAGACAAATTAACTGAGATACAAATTAACAAAGATGTGTTCTGAACAACTGAAGCAAATTGACTGAAAAACGTACACAAAGGAGAAATCTGAGCGCATCCCACAATGATAGTATCTTGAAACATTATGTTGTGATTACGAAATAGATACCATCACATATTCAAATCGATCGGAATGGGCAGAAGTTCATGAAGCTGCATTTCCAGTGAGTAATAGAAAGGAAGTTTTGTGGTTCGCACATGAATTACCAATGGGAGGTCACATAGGGAAAAGATGTCTCAAGCAAAAACGCAAAAACATTTTTTTTTATTGGCCTAGACTGCATAAGGATGCAATTGAATCTGACAGGACATGTCAGAAGTGTTAAGTAATTGGAAAACTTAAGAAATGATAAAACCGGCATCCATATTGCCAAACACTGCATTTGGGAAAACGTTTACAAGGTTATTAATTGAATTTGGAAGATACCTACCTCAAACAAAATGTATTCATCAGTATTCATGAACGATAATGGACATTCCACTGGATTTTCAGAAGCCACACTATTATAAAGTATCTCAGCAAAAACGATTCTGAAACAGCTATTCAAATTTTGAGCTCAATACGAACTACCCAGAGATATAGAGTCAGATCAATGGTCAGATTTTACATCAAAATAATTTAAGGGAATTTGTCAATTGCTGGGGAATAAAACAATTTAAATTAACTGCATACCCTGCAGAATTGCAGGAACCATTATCAGGTGACATTAAATTTAGCAATGATGTTGAGGGCTAATAGTCAAGATCATCCAAATTATTAGGGTAAAGGGATTCCATTCGTAGATTTTGGCATTAGGGGCATAACAAATGAATCGAACAACTTCAATCCATTTGAATTGTTGTTTGCCAAGATGTGAGAGGACCACTGAAATCAATTAAAGTGAAGTTAGTAAGTCAGAATTTGGAAACACATATTTGGACTACATAAACAATTTTAGAGAACGATAAAATACAATGGGCGAGTTGGGTAGGCAGTATCTAAAATATAATAGCATACGTTGAAACAGGAAGCAGACAAGAAATTAGAAACTCGCAATTTTGTGAATGGAGAAAAAGTGTCAGATTTACGTCCAGTGCTCGGTAAACCTTTTCGAACAAGTTTTAGGAGACTATATCAAGTCAAAAGGAAATTAAGTGATTTGAATTATTTGATAAGAACTGTAGACATAAAGAAGTATTGCAGAGTGTGTCATGCGCTTCTGCAGCAGAGAGCGGCGGGAGCTGGGCGGAAGTTCAAGCGGAGCGCAAAGCTGGTCAGTAAGGTAAGTGATTGCTATTAGAGTGGGTGTGTTCTCAACCCCAGGCCCTACAAAGTAGGGTCTCCCTCCCTCCTCCTCTAACCTAAATTAAGAGTCCACAGACTTGCCAGAAAAAGAGGATCTAAGGAAGATTGGATCGAAGAGTGAGGCTTCAGCTCAGGAATCTTTGACAAGGAGGTTGAGTGAAGTGATTACGCCACAGTTGAAGAGGGTGAAGACATGACTGCCCACTTGTTCAGTGTGCTACGTGCTTGATGTGGGAGGTCAACGACTCTCGTGTGTCTGGCTCGTATATGTGTGGAAAGTGTGAGCACATTCAACTATTGACCAAGCATATTGCAGCACTGATGAAAGAACTCGAGGATCGTAGGCTCATCCGAGAGAACGAGATCTTTCTGGACAAGACCTTCAGCGAGGTTATTAGACCAATCATGCCAGAAGACAGCAGAAGAGAGCAGATGATGAGGAAGGCAAAGAGGAGACAGGTGCAAGAGACCCCTGGAGAAGTACCTATCAGGAACAAGTTGAAGCTTTTGGAAACAGTAGAGACTGATGACACTGTCAGTTCGCAAGGCGGCCAGGTCTGTCAATCAAAAGTTGGCGCAGAGGCAGAGTGGAAGAGTCGGACATCGCACAGAGCCGTGGTAATAGGGGACTCCATCGTGAGAGCAACTGACCGGGGTTTTTGTGGCAGCAGACGGGATTTAAGGATGGTGTGTTGCCTTCCTGGAGCCAGGGTGAAAGACATCGCGGGCAGACTGCAGGAAATCCTCAAGGACGAGGGTGAAGAGCCAAAGGTGGTGGTACATGTCGGCACAAATGATATCGGGAAGAAGAGGAGGAACATACTACAGCGGGATTTCGGACAACTAGGAAGAATGCTGAAAATCAGGACGTCCAAGGTGGTTATCTCCCGTTTGCTTCCAGTTCCTCGGGCTGGTGTGGCCAGAAACAGGGAGATAATGGACTTGAACGTGTGTTTGGGGAACTGGTGCACGAAGCAAGGATTTAAGTTCTTGGATCACTGGTGTATATTTTGTGGTAAGCATAAATTCTACAAGAGAGACGGTTTGCACCTTAATAGGTTAGGGGCCAGCATTCTGGCTGGCAGGTTTTCTCCTGCAACAGCGCTACATTTAAACTAAGTAGCGGGGGGGGGGGTGGTGGGAGGTGACAAACTGGATGTTTAAAAAGGAAATTGAAGGGAAAATTAGAACAAGAGAAGTCAAGAAATACAACTGTATCAATGAGGCAGAAAACTCAGAAATGATCATGCTGTAAAGTTGAGTGAAATAGGGGTTGATGGGAAGGGTGAGGGCAGTAACAAATTAAAAATACTAGACATGAATGCACGAAGCATTAGACATACGACGGATGAGCTTGAGGCTCTTTTGGAAATAGGCAGATACGATATTGTGGGGATAACAGACGTGGCTTCAAGTGGACAGGGCCTGGGAAATGAATATTCAAGGCTACAAGTGCTATCGTAAGGACAGACAGGCGGGCAGAGGGGGTGGGGTGGCCTTATTGGTAAGGGCGGATATTCAGTCTCTTGTGCGGGGGGACCTAGAGTCAGCGGATGTAGAGTCAGTGTGGATAGAGCTGCGAAATACGAAGGGTAAAAAGACCCTCTTGGGAGTCATCTACAGGCCCCCAAACAGTAGTCTGGATGTTGGATGTAAGTTGAATCAGGAGCTGAAATTGGCCTGTCGCAAAGATGTTACTACAGTTTGTATGGGGGTTTTTAACATGCAGGTAGACTGGGAGAATCAGGATGGTATTGGACCTCAAGAAAGAGACTTTGTGGAGTGCATCAGAGATGGATCCTTAGAGCAGCTGGTGCTGGAGCCTACCAGGGAGAAGGCAATTCTGGATCTGGTATTGAGTAACGAACCAGAATTGGTCAGAGATCTCGAAGTGAAGGAGCCATTGGGAAGTAGTGACCATAATACATTAAGCTCCAATCTGCAATTTGAGAGGGAGAGGGTACAGTCGGAAGTGACCCTACTTCGGTTGAATAAAGGGAACTATGGAGCTATGAGGGAGGAGCTGGCCAAAGTTCAATGGTTCAATACCTTAGCAGGGATGACTGTGGAGGAGCAATGGCGGATATTTCTGTGTATAAATCAGAAGATGCAGGATCAGTTCATTCTTAAAAGGAAGAAAGATCCCAGGAAGAGGCATGGGCGGCCGTGGCTGACGAGGGAAGTTCAGAAACATATAAAGTTAAAAGAGAATAAGTATAACATAGCAAAGATAAGTGGGAAAACTGAGGACTGGGAAGCTTTTAAAGAGCAACAGAGGATTACGAAGAAGGAAATATGCAGAGGGAAAATGAGGTACGAAGGTAAACTAGCCAATAATATAAAGGCGGATAGTAAAAGCGTTTTTAGGTATGTGCAAGGCAAAAAAATTGTTAAGACTACAATTGGGCCCTTGAAGACAGAAACAGGGGAAAATATTACGGGGAACAAAGAAATGGCAGAAAAATTAAATGGGGACTTCAGATCTGTGTTCACTGGGGACGACACAAGCAATCTCCCTGAGGTAACAGTGTCTGAAGGACCTGAACTTAAAGGAATTTATATTTGCCAGGATCTGGTGTTGGAGAGACTGTTAGGTCTGAAGGTTGATAAGTCTCCGGGGCCTGATGGTCTACATCCCAGGGTATTGAAGGAGGTGGCTCGGGAAATCGTGGATGCATTGGTGAGTATTTTCCAGAGTTTGATAGATTCGGGTCGGTTCCTGAGGATTGGAAGGTGGCTAATATTACACCACATTTTAAGAAAGTTGGGAGAGAGAAAGCAGGAGATTATAGACCTGTTAGTCTGATCTCAGTGGTGGGAAAGATGCTGGAGTCTATTATAAAGGATGAAAGTACGGCACATCTGGATAGTAGTAACAGGATAGGACAGTGTCAGTATGGATTTATGAAGGGGAAATCATACTTGAATAATCTTCTCGAAACTTTTGTGGATGTAACTCTGAAGATGGACGAGGGAGATCGAGTAGATGTAGTATACCTGGTCTTTCAGAAAGCTTTTGATAAAGTCCCACACAGAAGGTTAGTGTGTAAAATTAGGGCGCATGGAATTGGGTGCAAAGTACTAGATTGGATTGAAAGTTGGTTGGCTGATAGGAAACAAAGGATAGTGATAAACGGCTCCATTTCGGAATGGCAGGAAGTGACCAGAGGGGTACCGCAGTGATCCGTGCTGGGACTGCAGCTTTTAACGATATATGTTAATGATATAGAAGATGGTATCAGCAATTACATTAGCAAATTTGCTGATGATACAAAGCTGGGTGGCAGGGTGAAATGTGATGAGGATGTTAGGAGATTACAGGGTGACCTGGACAAGTTAGGTGAGTGGGCAGATGCATGGCAGATGCAGTTTAATCTGGATAAATGCATGGTTATCCACTTTGGTGGCAAGAACAGGAAGGCAGATTACGACCTAAATGGAATCAATTTAGGTAAAGTGGCAGTACAGAGAGATCTGGGTGTTCTTTTACACCAGTAAATGAAGGCAAGCATGCAGGTACAGCAGGTAGTGAAGAAGGCTAATAGCATGCTGGCCTTCATAACAAGAGGGATTGAGTATAGAAGCAAAGAGGTGCTTCTGCAGCTGTATAGGGCCCTGGTGAGACCACACCTGGAGTACTGTGTGCAGTTGTGGTGTCCAAATTTGAGAAAGACATTCTGGCTATTAAGGGAGTGCAGCGTAGGTTCACTAGGTCAATTCCTGGAATCAATTCGGGATTACCTTACACTGAACGACTGAAGCGACTGGGCTTGTATACCCTTGAGTTTAGAAGACTGAGAGGGGATCTGATAGAGACATATAAGATTATGAAAGGATTGGACACTCTAGCAGCAGGAAACATGTTTCCACAGATGGTTGAGAACCGAACCAAAGGACACAGCTTAAAAATACGGGATAGACCATTTAGGACAGAGATGAGGAGAAACTTCTTCACCCAGAGAGTGGTGGCTGTGTGGAATGCTCTGCCCAAGAGGGCAGTGGAGTCCCAATCTCTTAATTCATTTAAGAAAGTGTTGGATAGAGCTCTCAAAGATAGTGAAATCAAGGGTTATGGAGCTAAGCCAGGAAGAGGATACTGATTAGGAATGATCAGCCATGATCATATTGAATGGCGGTGCACGCTCGAAGGGCTGAATGGCCTACTCCTGCACCTATTGTCTATTGTGTATTGTCTATTATCCATTGTCTATTGTCTATTGCTCAAACAATATTCTGACACAGAAGGAAAAGAAAAGGAGAATGAGTTACTGATTACAACACAGAGTGAAGAACTCAGTTCAGTGGATTCTGAATTGGACATTCCTCAAATTAAATTCAAAAATGGGGTGGTTCTCAGTAATAACTGGAATAAGTCGTTCAGTTATTTTCCAGAGGAAAATCGAAATGACATGAGAGAGTTAACATATGGGGCGATATGTGGGAATACCCTGGGAATCACAAGTCTAATTACAAATGACATAGATACAGGAAATGCAGTTCCAATTATGAAACATCCTGAAACCTCTAAAGTTGGCACAGGTTCAAAAGAAAATTTAATCGAAATTGGTTGCAGCAACTGGAGAAAACACATGGAAGTAGTATAAAATCACACTGATACAACACGGTTATGTGTGCACTACCGCAAAGTCAATGAAGTTACAAAGGTTAATCAATATCTGATTCCTTATTGAAGAGTTAGTCATACCGTCGACGAAAAGAACCTTATCACAATTTCTGCAATTGACTGTTTCTTTTAAGCAATCATACTTAATTTTGGCATTGTGAATTATCAATTGAATCTATTGCAGAAGTACAAAATATTTCAGTGCATTGCACACTATCAGAAGACATTTCACAGCCTGAAACGTGTGTTAGTAGCTGCTGCAGTGTTAGTCACACCTACATATAAAAAGTCAATCAAAGTGGCTATCGATGCGAGTGATGTGGATGTTCCTGCTGCACTCTTGCAAGAGGGCAACGAGAAGACAGGAAGATTTATCTACTATTTCCCATAAAAAAATCAATTTTCATCAACAGAAATATTCCACAAATTAAACGAGTCCTTGGGTTGATTTGGGTGCTGCAAAGTCTCAACAATTTTATTGCCAGCAGTACTGTTGAGACAATTGTCTGTACTGGTCATGACACATTGAAGGTTTTTGCAGTAATTTTAGAAGAAAAATACTTGATTTTCGGAATTTTGCACTGCAGTCGGAAATTTCAAAATTATACACATCAGAATGAGGAAATGTAATTACCGAAGTGTTGGCAAGACTGGGATGCAAAAATACAGAGGTGTTTATTGGCAGAAGGAAACAGACTGAAAGGGAGGTGGTTTGATGATCGTGTCACTTGAAAACGGTTATTTTGTCCTTTTTAAGAGAGGTTGTAAAAGCAGATATGACGAATAGTCTAGGGTGTTTACTAGTTTCACAATAAATGGGGAGTGACCATTTTTCACAATGCAGGATTTGTAGGTTTTTTTTGTTATAGCAATCACGAGATGTTTGAGTGATGGAGCTTCAGTAAAGGATTCCACTCTCTTTTTCTGAACTCTCTGTTTGGATGTTGTTCCGTCCTAATTGTAACAACGTGTGATTGAGTTCACCTTTTTGACAAGAGGGGTGTTTACGGGATGTCACTGCATTGGAATTGCTAATCAGTAATACTTAATCTCTCAGATCGACTAAGTTTTCTAAACGTTTAAGCAAGCTCAGCAGGGGGAAGGAACCTTTGGTGAAGGATGCGTGCACAGAGCACATGGAAAGGATTTTATGGTTAATGGAGTGTGCCAGCAGACAGCAAACTGGTTTGAAGTGTTCCTACTTCAACACCAGAAATATCCGGTATAATGTAGGTGAGTTTGCAGCATGGATATGTAGCTGGGATTTCGATGATGTAGCAATTTTGGAGACATGCATGGATCAGGGTCTGGAATGAAGGTTCCACAGTCCAGGGTTTAGTTATTTCATTAAGATCAGGGAAGGTGGTAAAATTGAGGGAGGAGTGGCTTTGATCGTCAAAGGCAGTATAACGGTGGTGAAAGAACTTTTGACAAGGACTCGTCTACCGATTTGGTATGGGCTGAGGGTAGAATCAAGAGGCAAGAGATCACACGTCTGAGAGATTTTAATGGGCTTCCGCAAAGTGCCAGGAACGTTGAAGAGAGCATTGCTAAAACGATTCTGGGTCAGAGTGAAAGGAGTCAGATGGTCATTTATTGTCCAATGTGTGCAGGAGGGTTTCCTGACACAATATGTTGAAGATCCAACAAGAAAGGAGGCCACACTGGATATGGTACTTGGTAATACAGCAGACCAGGTGTTTGACTTAGTGGCAAGTAAGTACCTGGAGAGACTGACCATAATTCAGTTGCATTTATTTAGCAATAGAAAGGGATAGGTACATACCACAGGACAAGAGTTATAGATGGTGCAACGGCCATTATAATACGACTAGGAAAGATTTAGGAGGCATAGAATGGGGTAGCAAAATGCAGGGAATAGGAACAATTGAGCTGTGAAGCTGATTTAAGGAACGGATATTGTGTGACATTGACAGGTATGTCAGTATCAGGCAAGGAGGAAGTGATAAGGTAAGGGGACCGTAGTTTACTTAAGAAATGATGTCGATTGTTAAGTGGAAGATGGAGGCTTATGCGACGTTAAGATTAAATGGTTCAGAGGAGACGATGGAGAGTTGCAGATTAGCTAGGAAGGATTTATAGAGAGAGTCAACAAGAGCAAGGAGGGGTCATAAGCAATCTTTAGCAGGTAGAATAAAGTGGAACACTAAAGGTTTCTATAGGTATGTGAGGAATGAAAGGATGACTAGGGTAGGAATACAGCCAGTCAAAGACAGAAGTGGGATGTTGTATGTGGACCCTGTGGACATCAGAGAGATGCTAAACAAATATTTCTCATCTGTTTTCACTCAGGAAAAGGAGAATCCCTTGCAGGAGAATACTGAGATTCGGGCGATTAGACTAGAAAGGATTGAGGTTAGTCAGGAGGAGGTGTAATCAATTGTAGAAGATGTGAAAGTAGTTATGTCCCCTGGACAGGATGGGATTTATCTGTGGATTCTCTGAGAAGATGGAGACAAAATGGCAGTCCCTTTGGTCTTGATCTTTGATTCGTCATTTTCAAAAAGGGATAGTACGAATGGACTAGAGGATTGCAAATGTTCAAGAAGGGCATACAGATGTCCCAGATAATTATAGTCCAGTGAAACTTATGTCTTTTGATGGAAAAAATTTGGAAAGGATTATAAGAGATAGCATTGCTAATCATCTGGCAAGCAACTATTTGATTTGAGGTAGTCCATATGGTTTCATCAAGAGCAGGTCATGTCTCATAAACTTCATTACGTTTTATGAGAAGGTGACCAAGCATGTGAATGAGAAGATGGCAGATAACATGGTATACATGGACCGAAGTAAAACCTTTGAAAAAGTTACACATGGTAGGTTTTTGGAGAAAATGCGGAGGTATGCGATCTCGGGAGATTTAGCAATTTGGATTAAAAACTGGCTTTCTGTATGAAGGCAGCGAGTGGTGGTTGGTGGGAAATGTTCAGCCTGGAGTCTGGTTTCTAATGGTGTGTCACAAGGTTCTGTTTTTGGATCTCTGTTGCTTATCATTTTTCGATGCAGGCATGGGTGGATGGGTTAGAAAGTTTGCAGATGATACTAAAGTCGGTGGAGTGGTGGACAGTATGGAAGAATATTACAGGTTGCAGGGGACTTGGATAAACTGCAGACTTTGGTTGAGAGATGGAAAATTGAGTACAGTGCAGATAAATGCCAGGTGATTCACTTTGGGAAGAATAACATGAAGACAGAATACTGAGTCAATGGAAAGGATTCTTGATAGTGTGGATGTGCAGAGGGCGCTTGGTGTACAGATCCATAGATCCCTGAAAGTTTACATCCAGATAGATAGTGCTATAAAGAAGGCATATGGTGTGTTAGGTTTTATTGGTAGAGGAATTGATATCCAGAGCCGTACTGTCATGCTGCAATTGTACAAAACGCTATTGTGTCCTCACTTGGAATATTGTGCACAGTTTTGTTCTCCCTATTACACTATGGACATTGGAAAAGATGCAGAGGATGTTGTATGGTCTGGAGGGAAGGTGTTATGAGGAAAGGCTGAGGGACTTGGTTCTGTTCTCATTGGAGAGCAGAAGGCTGAGAGTGGATTCAATAGAGACATACAAGATTATCAAATGATTAGATACGCTGGATAGTGACAGACCTTTTTCCGAGGATGATGGCTTTGGCTTGTACGAGAGGCCATGGCTGCAAATTGAGGGATGATAGATTTGAGACAAATGTCAGAGGTAGTATCTTTACTCAGAGAGATTCAAGGGTATGGAATGCCCTGCCAGACAATATAGTTAACTCAACCAAATGAGGTCATTTAACCAGTACTTGGATAAGCAAATTGATGATGATCGAATACTGTAGGGGGATAGGCTTAGGTTTGTTCACAGGTTGGCACAACATCGAGGGATGAAATGCCTGTTCTGCGCTGTATTGTTCTATGTTGTGTGTTCTATTTTGCATTTCAATGATTTTTGTGCTGAATACGGAAAAATTTTCCTCTGAATAATTTTAAACCAAAGAGAATTTCAAAGATGTAATCACATCTCAAACGGTGTACAATGATTTGTTGGCAGGCAGACTTTCCTGTTCTTTTTCTTTCTCATGTGCTTCTTTTATTTCCTATTCAATTTCTTTTCTTCTCTTCCAGTTAACTTGACTGTGATTGTGATCCTTTCTCAAAGCCTTTGTTATCTCTAAACTTTTATCAATATTTATCTGGTCTCCATTGTTATGGCACAACCCTCGCTGATGGCTATCAGTCTAGTAATAACACTCAGTATTATTCGTCTTCTCAGAGATACTTTCAGAATAGTAAGTCTGTTCAAACCTTTGGTTGCACCCAGTTTCCTCTCTATAACCCCCATTTTCAGGTTCTAGCCTGCATTAATACTGCAGCACTTGATCGTTCAGCTTGGGTAGTTGTTGCTTTCAACTTTGGTTGAATTTTTGCCATTTGTTGCAAAAGGTTTAAAACTCAATGCTGCACGAACAAAGTAACAACATGGTTTGTATAACATGATTTCATATTAGCCGATCTAAAATTTATTTGTTATATTTCGCACATGAATCTTTATACATAATTAACATTTTGCCCGCTTTCAGTGATGCAAAGTCTGTAGTTTATAGTTCCTCAATATTGGCTGCGTACTCATTGATTCGGGCCAGTTTATTCCCTTCACAGGCATTCATTCTGAGTTTACTGTTCAATGATCTGAGCAAGGAGCATTTATTCCTCACTGGTGGTCATTTGGAGGCCGAAGTGAGTTGTGCTAAACATGAAAACAAAACATCTTGTGCAGTACGCTCGACCCCCATGCCCATCATTATCATTCTGGCTGAAACACCGTTTTCATCGTTCCAATAAAATGACTTATGGCATCTCATTTCTCCTACCTCAAACTTCATGCATGCACTTGAGGATGACAAGAGCATTGCATCTCCTCCGCTTCTTGGCAATTGTTTGAGTTTTCATCAATCCTTTCTTCAATCTGAGAGAGAAACTAAATATTTTCTTCATGACACGTCATCAAAGACAAAGAAGAATCTAGGAAAACTGCAAACTACCTTCCCATTAGTGTGCCACATATTAGAGTAGTTGTCATGCGCTATCTTTGCAGAGAGGCAAACGCATCCCTGAGACTGATTCCAGATGTGTGTACAATCTAGTGTTGCACCAATTCACTTGAAATATCATACTTAATGCTGATAGCTGAATACTAAACGTTTACAGTAAGATTTACGAAGGTTAGGCGAATTAACAACACAGCCAAGTAAATGGCCATCACTGTTGTATTAGCATTGACGCCTCTGAAGAAAATTCTGATTTGCATTTTGAAAGAACTGCAACGATATTGGCACACGTACTGCTCCCACTATTTGCAACTGGCCAGCTTTCTCAACGGTCAATAATTATGAAAACTACCTTAGTTGTCCCATTCCCTGAGATATTTCGATTCATAAACGACTTGATAATTGGATTTGTGATCACTGTTGAAATTCCAACCAATTTCAGTCTGAAATGTATGAAACAAGATCGTAGATAATTTGTGCGTTTTTTAATATATAATTCAAGTTCACTTTAAGAATGGATATCAGAAGTTGCCTGTCTGGTCCACGTTGGGATGTGGGCAGTGTCCATATCTGGTCCACATTGGGCAGTGTTCTTGAAGTAATACAGGAGGCTCTGTAAGATGTCCTAACTCCCCATGTCATTAGAGACGAGTGGCTGGTTGGTCTATTGTTCTCTCCCAGTGCCAAAGATGTTTATTCACATCCTCCCGAGATTGGCCCATTTCAACTCCCTGTTGTCCGAGGACTCAATTGCCCAAAATACATTGTTGGCTGCATTTTGCATTTCAAGTGTTTCGGCACAGCGAAAGCCACATTGAGGTGGACCCATTCTCCAGTCCAACCTACTACGACTGTCTAGCCTGCTAGACCCTGCTGCCTGTGAACCACAGCTCCAAAGTTTCCGTGAACCTTTACACCTGACAACTTGATGCCTGGCATTTCAGTAAACAGACCCAAAATGGGGACTTTACTGGCACTCTTCAAGAGCATGAAGCAATTATCCTGTTAATTATACCATCTGAAATAGCGAAAAATCCACAACATCGGGACAACGTTCTCATGCTAATTCATTCAAATTTATTCCACTCACTTCTGCTCACCATGAGACATTAGCATTCATTCATGAAACACGCAGTTCAATGGAAAAATGTGTGCTTTTAATGAAGAGTAATTTGAGGTTTGTCGTGACTTCCATTAAATATATTTCATTTGGCGAATGTAAAGATTTTTCGAAGTTTAAAATTAATGTATAGTTGGAGACACAGGTGTTGGACTGTGGTGTATAAAGTCTCACAACAACAGGTTATAGTCCAACAGTTTTATTTTGATGCACTAGCTTTCAGAGCACTGCTCATTCATGTTAGCCAATAACCTGATGTTGCGTGATTTTTAAATCAGATTTATAGGCCTAATCAAAGTAAAAATGATTGATAAATATAACCTACGAACATGGAAAAAAATAGATTGAGTCTGAAAGTAACATGAATAATGATTAATTTGATTCATTGCTTGATTAATTGTCATGTGTCCCTATGCACGGTGAAAAAAATGTTTACAAGCAGTACAGACAGATCATCACATGCAAGGATATCCAGATTAAAAGGTGACAATAAAAAAAAATTAGATAGAGGCATACCAATTACACCAAACATTGCATGCGTTAGGCAAGAATATTAAGGTTGCTACTATTCAGAAGTGTAAGCCCTTGGAGAAGGGAGATTTACTGTTTGACATTGAACTTACTCTGGGGAATCTCATTTGACACGACTTATTAATTAGTTTATTAATGGCTGGTACAGAAGCTAATGAAAAAGCTTTCTTCTCTGTACATGCCATGAAATTTACAGGTACCAATAACCTGCACAAATTAAGAAATATAGCATTATTTAATCATCTGCTCTTATGTGTCTGCCATACTATCATCCATTTAACAAAGTGAGACATCCAGAACATGTGGCAATTGCAGAGCAAAATGTTCATTACCATAATTGAGCACTTTCAAAACCGTAATCGAGGGAGGAACAAGAGGACTTATTCAAAAATTCTTATATGTTTACCCGAATATCTGTTTTTATTATTTCAGCAAAAGGCCTGGCCGGAGGCAATGTGGGTCAGTGGTTAGCACTGCTGCCTCACAGCGCTAGGGTCCTAGGTTCGCTTCCAGCCTTGGATGACTGATTGCGTAGTGTTTGCACATTCTCCCCGTTTTTTCTGGGTGCACTGGTTTCCTCCCACACTTGAAAGATGTGCAGGTGCGTCAACCATGTTAAGCCGTCCATAGCTGTTATGTGCATGAGTCAGAGGAGGGTGGGTTACTCTTTAGAGGGTTGGTGTGGACGTTTTCAGCCACAGGGCCTCTTTACACACTGAAGGGAATCTAATCTAATCTTGGTTTTCGATAAAGATCTTATAATATTATGAATTAACTGAGGGCGAATACCAGTTGAAAGAAAGTGTGTTTGACTTCATTTTAGGAAACAATTGCAATGCAGTCATTCAAAGCCAATAGACAGTACTACATTCCTTCCTACTCACATCCTGCCCTGTTTACATCCTCTTCAGGTTTGAAGACTACAAAGCAAAACGATTAGTCAAATTTAGGTGAAGATTTCTCTCACTTTGTTCATCATTATTTATGACCCGAGTTAAGCGAATCATACACACTCAGGTACATATTTATAGAAGTGAATACTGAAATTGTTGTCTGTATATATATATTTCTGTTTGTGCTGCCATCGCCAATATCTGTATGAATGATTACATTGACTCTCAAATTCGTTAGTACAGCTTCGACACGATCCTCATGAGCTCTCTTTATCTCTGTTCTATTCTGTGCCCTCGACCCCGAACACCACAGAAATAGAAACATGACTTGATCGTTCATCACCTAAAGTCTGCTCAACCAATCTGCATGAACACACCTGACGCGAAAGTCATCACCTCGACTTTCATGCCTTTCCCCAGTAATGCTTAATTCCCCTACTGATCAAAAACAATTCATGCTGACCTTATACATATACAAGAACAATCACCATAATCTCTATGTGGCAAGATGTTATTCCTTGATTCAATCACGGGATGAAGGTAAAGTTGGTTCTGCAGCATTCGCCGCACATTCTTGGCTAACAGTACGCCAGATCTTAAAGGCGATCCTTGTAAGGCCTCCTTATACAGTATATATATATTATATTCCTTTCACAATAATGTCTACTTAACTTGCTTAGTTATCCATTGCCCATTTATCACTCACTTAGAAGCTTTCCTTCTTACAGGGATATGTTGCAGCTGAGATACATGCAATTCAGAGTCAACCACATTTTTGTGGGTGTGGAGCTATGTGTAGACCAGACCATGTCAGAGGGTGGTTGACAGTTTCGTTCCCAAAAGGACATTAATGAATCAGGTGGGAATTTCCAGCAATCGACAAATGGCTTGTGGCCATCATTAGATTCTTAACTCAAGATGTGCATTGAATTAAAATTCCATCATGTGCCGTAGTGGGACTAGGACCCAACTCCCCTGAACGTTAATAGTCAAGGATAACGCCACCACCAAATACTGCCAAAAGTTCACAATTCTCTGAAAGAAGGCATTCAGTCTAAACTGGCTCCTCGTTATTCTAAGACTCGTCTTTTCTCTGGTCGTAGACTCTCCCATGAAGGGACACAGTCCCTCAGCATTCAGCCGATCAAACCGTTCAACAGTCATCTATGTTTCAAAGAGATCACCGCTCATTGTCCTGAAGTCCAAAAAGTAGAATTCCAAACTAATTAATCTTTGCTCAGAAGAGAATCTCCAATGTGAAAGATCAAATTCGTGCAAATTCTCAAAACAGTCTGGAATGAAATTCTGCACTTCAAATTATTAGTGACCAAAATAGCAAACAGTACATCAGAGCTTAAAGGCGATCCTTGTAAGGCCTCCTTATACAGTATATATATTATTTTCCTTTCACCATAATGTCTCCTTAACTTGCTTAGTTATCCATTGCCCATTTATCACTATCTTAGAAGCTTTCCTTCTTACAGGGATATGTTGCAGCTGAGATACATGAAGTACTTTCTTGAATGTATTCATACTTTTCTCTGTTAGGAGATCAGTTGCTCCACTGATGCCACCTTGAACAAAAAAGCGATTCAATCAACATTTGTGGAAATTGTTTGCCAGAATGTGTTTGATGTCAATTATTAGAAAACTGCTATATCTCCTTAGAGAGTCGATGCACAAACTCAGTATCTCACTGCTTAAGTTATGCCTTTCGAAAGAAGAAAGAGCTTTGACCAAGAAAGTTTCATTCCTACCTCATAATTATTTGGAGGCCGAACTGATCTGTAAGAAACACAAATTAGTGTGCCTTGTGCAATACATTTGATCCCCATGCACAAATAGACCATTAACATTCTGTATGATACGTTGTCTTCATCTCACTCAGAGAATTATTTATTGAAAATTATTTCTCCCATAATGAATACATCACGTCTCCTCCGGTACTTCGCAATTTACTGAGCTTTTATCTATCCAGGTCGCGATAAGAGCCAGGAGGAATTTTTGTGTGTAACAACATTAAGATTTCTAATACTACCTGTTTAGTCATGTCAATGGTATTTGACTCCTGCCTCATATTCTTCAGCATTGTTGGCTTGTTTGAAATATCTCCCACCTCAAATACTGATGAGAAATGTCTGCTCAACTTCTCTTGCATTGTGGCTGAAAACAATCTTCCACATTAAGTTCAGGTGTTGTTGGGTGGCAATGTATATTTTGACCTCTCGCTTCACATTTTCATGTATTTTTAAAAAAAACTCTTCCTATCAGTTCCTATTTTCCTTATCACTTTGCCTTCGGAGCTCATTTTGTCTGTCTTTGTTTATCTTTTTAGTGCTCCTTTGCTGGATTTCTAATTTATTCCAATGTTCAGGGTACTTGTCACAAGACCTCCTTCGCTGCTTTCTTTTCCACAAAAATACACTCCTAACTTCCTTGGTTAACAATTTTTAATTTAATTCTCCTTTAAAATCTTTCATCTTTACAGGAACATATTTTAATGGATTACCTTCTTAAAACACTGCCACAGCTTGCTTAGTATAATTCTTGTTAATGTATCTTCCCATTTCACTTTACCTAAAATTGTCACTTTTTTATTGTAATTCCCTTCATTCAAGTGTTTTCTTTTTTCAAAAACTTCAATTTTCAGCTCGAGCTACTCGCTCTGCTACTTAATACTAAATTCAGTCACGTTATGATGAAGAGAACTTCATGCATTTTTGTCAGAGGTCATTTATTAAACCTGCCTCATTGCCAATTACCGGATCAAGAGAGACTGCTTCCATTTTGGCTCTATGGCACACTGCTCCAGAAAACTATGACACTTTGAATGTTCGTAAAATATTCTGACCTTAATCCATTAACTGAACTACCAGAGTTACAATCCGATTAGACAAAATTTCGGATGCAGAGGATAAGGAAGGAAACTGCAGGCGATTGGCACAATAGTCATGAGGAGCTTATTCAAGGAACAGGTGCAGTGTGCCCTTGATCAGTATCTATCTGTCTGACAAGGAAGAGAGTTGTCGAGCACAGGGGCTGTGCTTTATGAAAGAAGTTGAATCTCTTCTCAAGAGGAAGAAGAAGGCTTATGTTTGAATGACACATAAAGGTGCACTTCGGGCGACTGAGAGTTACAAGGTAGCCAGGAAAGGCCAAAAGAGAGAGCGAAGACAAGCGAGGTGGGGACACAAGAAGTGGTACATGGATAGGGTCAGGGAAAACCCGAATGATTTCTATTGGATAAAGATTAGTGTCAATCAAGGACAGGAGTGGGCAGTTGTGCTTGGAGTCAGTGGTGATAGGGGAAGTGCTAATGAATATTTTTCATTAGAATTCACAAAAACACAATGTTGTTGGCAAAACACTGGCTACGAGACCTGGTGGGATTGAGGATCACAAGGACGAGGTAGGAGAAATTCTAGAAATTGTGGAAATAGGTAACTCCCCTTTGTCTGATGGAAGTTATCCTAGGATTCTCTTGGATTTCACGGAGGAGATTGCAGAGCCTTTGGATTTGAACTTAATCTCGTCATTGTGTATAGCCATAGGACAAGAAGACTGGAGGATAGCAAATGTTGTTCCCTTGTTCAAGATGGGGATTAGAAACAACCCTGGAAATTACGGACCAATGAGCCTTACCTTGGTTGTAGGTAAAGTGTTGAAAAAGGTTCTCGAAGATAGGATTTACAATCATCTCAACAACAAAAAGTCGATTAGGGATAGTCAGCACGGTTTTGTGATAGGTAGCCTCACAAAGCTTATTGACTTCGTTGAGAAGGTGGCCAAACAGGTGGATGAGGGTAAGGCCATTGATGTGGTGTACATGGATTTCAGTAAGGCATTTGATAAGATCCCCCCATGGTCGCCTACTGCACAAAATATGGAGGCATGGGATTAAGGACGATATATGGGTTTGAATCAGAGATTGGCCCTCTGACAAAAGACAGATTGTGGTGTATGATGGGCAATGTTCATCCTGGAGCTCAGCTAATAGTGGTGTACCACAAGGATCTGTTCTGGGTCCACTGCTGTTTGTCATTGTTATGAACGACTTGGATGGGGGTGTAGAAGCATGTGTTAGAGGCAAAAAATGTGTTGCTGGAAAAGCGCAGGAGGTCAGGAAGCATCCAAGGAGCAGGAGAATCGATGTTTCAGGCATAAGCCCTTCTTCCTGAAGAAGGGCGGATGCCCAAAACGTCGATTCTCCTGCTCCTTGGATTCTGCCTGACCTTTTGCTCTTTTCCAGCAACACACTTTTCAGCTCTGATCTCCAGCATCTGCAGTCCTCACTTTCTCCTAGAAGCATGGGTTAGTAAATTTACAGATGACGCCAAGGTCAATCCAGTTGTGGATAGTACCAAACTATGCTGTAAGTTACAGAGGGATATTGATGAGGTGCTAAACTGGGCTGAGAGTTGGAAAATGGAATTTAATGCAGAAAGGGTAAGTTGATTCACTTTGGAAGGAGTAACGGTAATGCAGAGTACTAGGCGAATGGCAAGAGGCTTGGAAGTGTAGATGAACAGAGAAATCTTGGTGTTCATGTACATATATCCCACAAAGTAGCCACCTAGGTTGATAGGATTGTTAAGAAGGCATGCAGGTAACTTCTATTAGTTGATCGATCGAATCTCGGAGACATGAGGTCATGCTACAGCTGTACAAAACTGGTGTGGCTGCACTTAGACGATTGTGCGCAGTTCTGGCCACTGCATTGTCGGAAGGATGTTGAAGGTTTGGAAAGGGTTCCAAAGAGATTTACTGCAGTGTTGCCTGGTGTGGATATAAAGTTTTATGAGGAACAGTTGAGGGACTTGAGGCTGTTTTCATTAGAGAGAAAATGTTTGAGATCGGATAGACAGTGAGAGACTTATCCGCGGATTGATGATGGCTAGCACGACGGGGCATAGCTTCAAAATGAAGGGTGTTAAATATAGGACAGACGTCAGATGTAGTTTCTTTACTCTGAGAGTAGTGTGTACATGGAACACAGTGTCTACGACAGTTGTAGACTCGCCAACTTCACAGACATTTAAGTGGTCATTGGATCGACATAATAGCGAGAATGGAATAGAGAAGGTTGGATGGGCTTCGTATTGGTTTCACAGTGCGTTGAAACATCGAGGGCCGAAGGGCCTGTACTATGCTGTAATGTTCCATGTTCTCGTTGCTGTCTTTGTGTTTCCTGGCGACTATTGTTCAACAGTAAGTTCAATGTAAATTTCCTAATACTTATTATTTTGAAATGCATTTTCCAAGGACACATTCTATTAATTAAGATGAGGAACGAACATAATTACCAAAACTCTCAAGTCAGACTTTACAAATAATTTGCTCATAGGAAGTCGAGCAAAGTTTTCAATTTTCATTTGAGAAGTTCTAATTGTCAACAGCTGCGGTGCACCACAAACACTTTTGTCAAAGAATTCCAATCTGTTATATTCTCCTTATTGGAAGAAACCTTACTGCAGTCAAATTCATCACATGAAGAACTGAACTAAGCTAGCACCAGAATTTGTGATTGATGGTTTGAATGATTACCTGAAATTATTTTGTTCACATGCATTTCTCTCATCAATACTATTCAACAAAGCATTCTGAGAACAGATCAGCTTATCAATAGATAATTACCACTGTTTTTTTTGGAAATTGAGAAAGCAGTTACGAACAAGTTAAAGCCTTCTCATCGTCACAGGGCAAGATAAGTTACAAAGATAAAGTTCAAGATCTCATAAACGTTCTGGTCTACAACAGAAAAGCTCTCCACTTGATGAACGAACAGTACTCTGAAAGTCAGTGCTTCCCGTTAAACATGTTCGACTAGAACATAGCGTGTGATTTTTAACTTTGCACACCCCGTCCAACACCAGCATCTCCAAATCAAAGAATAACAACTTCCTATCCCGTGATTGGCGAACAGAAAAGAAACACAAAGGAGAGATAAATCAGTCTCTTTCGTGTTGGGCATATTTCTAGAGCGAGTTGCTTAAACGATCAGAGCAGGGTCACTTGAATACTTGACCTGGCTCTGAAGCCAACGATATGATTAACATTTTATAGATCACACTCAGAGAATTAAGGAGGTAAGTTGTTACGAGAAGTTAGAGAGTCTGCGAAAGAATAAAGACACATTAGCTGAGTGGCCACAATTCTTTCTTCACATGGCATGTACTATAGGAAAATGTGCATTTATTCACTTTAATGATGGTGGAGGTGGTAGGAGTAGAGTAAAATATGTAAAGGTTTTAAAAATGCGATAGGGAACCATTTGTGCATTCTTCTGCAAGAATCACAACAAAACGTTACAGATCTATCAGGGGATTGGTACATTAGTGGAATTTTTGACTTTTATTGTAAGGAGGACGGAAGTAGGCAAATTTTATTCACAAACAAAAACAGAAGCTGCGTGAAAAGATCATCAGGTCTGAGTGAGGATCAGTGCACCGGAAATATTATCTTTGATTTCCCTTCACTGATGCTACAAGATCTGCTGAACTTTTCCATCAATTTCTGTTTTCCTTTTTTCTAATTCACAGCATGCACACTTTTCATTTATGTTTGGAGAAATTTTACTCTTTGTGTGGAAGTCACAGACAGATAAGAGCCTTTAACAATGTACACAGGCAGCTGGTAGATCAAAGCTCTAATCAGGAGTTGAGTTTCAAATTGGAGGTATTGATGTTGTTTTCAGCTGTTTAAATATTCTCATCGAAGGAATGTCAGTTGCTGAGAACTTTGATGAAAAGAGGTATCATTTGGGTTAATTTGCTCTTCACAGTTCAATCAGATCATAATACTGGAGGATATAGAACAGTTACAGGGACACAGCTCGCCTCGCCTGATCTGGAATTCAATGAAATTTTGGCAGTCTGCTTATCCTCAACTTCAACTGGCTGCCTTATACACATAACCATTGATTCTCTGATTGATTAAAAATCTATCTATCTCGCCTGAATGGCACCCCATTATGGCAGAGTACAGTCTGACAAGTCTTTACTGTAGCTACGATTTTCTGATTTGATTCCACAATCCACGTGGACATTAAAGGAACCCGCAGTTAATGCACATCCTTTGATATGAATTAATTATCTCCTGATTTAATCTCTATCCGAAAAGACAACTACTGTTAGACCCAAAGGTCCGTTGCCACCAATGTCTTTAACCGTGTATTCTTTGCTTACTTGATCAAGGTTCTTTCTGCAACATTCAGTTTATAGTGAAATATTGTTTTCATATTTATTCCAACTTACATGAACTGTACTTTTGCACTAACCCTCACTTCAAACCTTTTTGTTTGAAATGTCACATGCCTCTGCATATTTTATTCCCAGATTTGATCTTTTAGTAACCGTGCCACCAAAATGACTTTAAGTGCAGCCCCATTAACTTAAATTGCCTTAAACACTCTGGTATCTGTTTACCAATTTCCAATTGTAAACTGAAGTGATCAGACATATTAGATCAGTAAAAAATGATAATAAGGGTGCGATTATCACACATAAATATGTATGAGATTAGAAAAGTTAATTGACATGAGAAAGTGATTGAGTTTTCATCTTCCTGACGAAAACGACCTTCTCCTATTGGGTAAAAATGATTAATCAGAATATGTTATTGATAAGGCCAAATTCCTCAAAGTATTTGAAGAACGTTGAGTTGATATTTACTTTTTGTTACTTGCAATTGAATTCCAGCCATCTATAAAGATTCTGTTTGCATTTCCAGCAAATCTAAATGTCAAGATATTGCTGTAATTACCTACCTTATTTATCATAGATAAGGGCAACTGCAACTCCAGGTCGTCTGCCAATTACAACAGCTTTGCCTTGCTCACCTTTGATAAAACTGCCAAAATCACTTCTTCCAAACCAAGAAAGTGACTGAATTATCAATTACTATGCAAAGCACTGTTTTATCTCACCAAATTCAACACCCAAAACAAAAGATGCAAACACCCAGCACTTGCCACCTTTGAGTCCAACTAAGCTCAAGCCAAATTGGAATTACAGAATCATCCCTGACGAGTTCCCAATCTGTTATGGACCCGGATAGACCCTTCACAAAATACTTCAAGAAAGTAACCTGATGCAACTGTTCAAAGCACTCTGCTTGAAGCAAAACATGATTTATGTGAACACTGCAGTTCAAACACGAACAAAAGAAAGCAGCAATTAAAATAGCATATAACATAGAACACTACAGCGTAGAACAGAACCTTCGGCTCTCAAATTTAGGCTAACCTTTGAACAAACATAAGCCTATCCACCAATTCATCCCATCATCATCATCCATATGATTATCGAAGGATTATGTAAATGCCCCGAATGTGGCTGAGTTACACTGGCAGACAGGGCATTCCATGCCCGTACAACTCTCTGAGTAAAGAGGCTCCCTCTGAAATCTGTTTCAAATCTATCACCCCGCAAGTTGCAGCCATGCCCAGTCATAAAAGCCGACGTCAACATCCCAGGAAAAAAAAACACCCTCACTGTCCACCCTACTTAACCCTCTGATAATCTTGAATGTCTCTATTAAAACCCCTCTTAGTCTTCTACACTACAATGAGAACAGACCCAAGTCCCTCAGCCTTTCTTCCCTCCAGACCAGACAACATTTTAGTAAATCTCCTCTGCACCATTTCTAATGCTTCCACATCCTTCCCATTGAAGGTCGAACAGACCTGCACACAACGTTCCAACTCAGGCTGCACTAGTTGTTTTGTACAATTGCATCATGATATCACGGCTCTGGAACGCAATCCCTCCATCAAGAAAACCAAACAAACTATATGCCTTTTTTACAACACTATCTACCTGGGTGGCAACTTTCAGGCATCTATGCACACGGACACCATGATCCCCCTGCACTTGCACGCTAACAAGAGTCTTTCCATTGACCTGATATTCTGCCTATGTGTTATTTTTCCATAAGTGAATCACCTCACATTTATCTGCATTGAACTCCATTTGCCATCTCTCAGCCAAATTCTGCAGTTTATCCAAATCCCCCTGAAATCTAAAATATTCTTCAACACTGCCCACTACTCCAGTGACTTTGGTGTCATCTGCAAACTTCCTAACCTATCCTCCTTTGCCTGCTTCGAAATCATTTATAAAAATGAAACACAGCTGTGGTTACAAAACAGATAATTGTGTAATACCACTCGCAAAAATGACTCCAGGCTGAGTATTTTCTGTCAACCACCACTCGCTGCCTTCTTAAAAAACATTCAGTTTCCAATTCAAACTGCTAAATCATCTTGATCCCCTTCCTCCGCATTTTATCCAACAGCCAACCATGTGAAAAATTATCAAAGGCTTTACTGAAGTCATGTACCCCACATCAACTGCCTTACCATCATCCACATGCTTGGTCACGTTCTCAACAAAACTCAATGACGTTTGTGAAACACGACCTGACCTTGACAAAACCATGTTGACTATCTCTAATCAAATGGTTGCTTGCATGATGTCTAAAAATCCGATGTCTTATGATCATTTCCAAATCTTTTCCTACATCACACGTAAGGTTCACTGGTCTATAATTACATGGGTCATCCCTACTGCCCGTCTTGAACAAGGGTACAAGGTTTCCAATCCTCCAGTCCTCTGGGACGAGCTCTGCAGAAAATGACAATTCAAAGTTCAAGGCGAAAGCCTCCACCAACTCCTCCCTACCTTCCCAGAGAATCTTTGGCTAAATCCTATCCATCCCAGGGAACTTAGTTACTTGCATACCTTCTAGAATTGATAAAACCTCCTCATTTTTAATCTAATAAACCGCATCACAGTCTTCTCCTCTACAATATTCTCCTTTTCCTGAGTGAAAACAGATGAGAAATATTTGTTTCGCATCACTCCGATGTCTCTAGGGTCCACCTCTTCCTCTGACTGGCCCAATTCCTATCCTCGTCACCCTTTTATTGCTCACAAACCTTTCGAAATCTTAAAGGTTCTCCTTCATTCTACCTGCTAAAGACTGCTCATGTTCCCTCCTTGCTCTTCTTAACTTTTTTTAAAATCCTTCCAACTTGTCTGTCCCTCTCCATTGCCTCCTCTGAACCATTTTGTCTTAACACTAGAACAGCATCCCTTTTAACAAAAGGTACAATTTCTTTAGTAAACCACGTTTCCCTTACCTTATCACTTCTTCCCTGCCTCACAGGGACTAGGTGTCAAGAACACGCAATATCTGTTCCTTAAACCAGCTTCGCATTTCGATTTTCACCAATTCCTGCATTTTACTACTACATTCTATGCCTCCGAAGTCATGCCTCATTGCATTATTATTGCCCTTCACCCATCTGTATTTCTTGCCCTGTGGTATGTACCTATCCCTTTCCATCACTAAACTAAAAGTAACCAAACTTTGGTCAGTCGCTTGAAAGTGCTCACCTACCACTAAATCAAGCACCTCCCCTGGTTTATTAAAATGTACCAGATCCAGTGTGGCCTCCCCTCTTTTGGGCCCTTCGACATACTGTGTCAGGAAACTCTTTTGCACATACTGGAAAAAAATCCATCTGATAACTCCATCAGAGTGT
Organism: Chiloscyllium punctatum; assembly: GCF_047496795.1. NCBI lineage: Eukaryota > Metazoa > Chordata > Chondrichthyes > Orectolobiformes > Hemiscylliidae > Chiloscyllium > Chiloscyllium punctatum. The sequence goes on from NC_092784.1 coordinate 31,617,526, forward strand.
TATCGCATTTCCTGTGAATGTTGGGAAAGTTAAATCCCCCATAATGAACACCCTGTTCTTTTCATTCCTACCCAGAATCGTTTTGCCAATTCTCTCCTCCTCACCCCTGGAACTTTGCTGAGGCCTATAAAAATATCCCAGCTGTGTGATCTCTCCCCTCCTGTTTCTAACCTCAGCCCATACTACCTCAGTCGATGAGTCTTTGTCGAAAGTTATTTCACCCACCATTATACTGTCCTTGAACAACAGCCACACCTCCCCCTCTTTTGCAACCTTCCCTGATCTTAATGAAAGATCTAAACCCTGGAATCTGCCACATCCATTCCTGACCGTGCTCTATCTAAGTCTCCAAAATAGCCACAGCATCGAAATTCCAGGTACCTTTCCATGCTGCAAGCTCACCTACCTTATTCTGGATACTCCTGCGTTGAAGTAGACACACTTTAAACCAGTTTTCTATGCTCCAGCATACTCCTGTGGCCATGAAATCCTATCCATGCCTTCATGCTCACATCCTCTGGGCAGTGGAACTCCACCAAAGTCTCCCATCCCCCTGCTAAGCTAGTTTAAATTTTTCGAAACTTGAACCGATCCAATACATAAAAAAACCAATTAACAATTCCAATGCAGTAACATCCTGTTCAAACCCCTCTTGCCAAAAAGGTTGTTACACGTCGGAAGGAACAACATCCAAAGAGAGATATCAGAGAAAGACAGTGGAATCCTTTACTGAAGCTCCAGCACTCAAACAACTCGTGACTACTACAGCAAAAAAAAACTATAAAGCCTGCACTGTGAGAAATGCTCACTCCCCTTTCACCGTTACATGTGCATAACTTTTAAATTAATGACTACAGTGATAAGTCCATAAGTTCAAGAGTGTTTGAACTATAATTCAGACAAAAAAAGTTTTAATGGTTCATGATCAGTACATACAATTGTCTCATCAGTATTGCTGGCAAAAATACTGTTGAAGGTTTGCAGCACCAACACCAAGCTCCAGGACTCGTTCTCAATTGTGGAATATTTATTTTGATAAATATTTAATTTCCTAGACTGAACTTCGTATCTTCTCATCGTCCTCTTGGAAGAAGACATCACTCGCATCGATAGTGAACTTGATTCATTTCATGAAATTAGGCGTTGCTATTACTGGGGAAGTTGTTAACACACCTTTCAGGTTGTTAAATGGCTTCTGACAGTGTGCCATTGACTGAAATATTGTGCACTTCTGCAATAAGTCATTCAGTTGATCAACCACAATGCCAACATTATGTATGACTGTTTGATGAACCCACTCAATAGCAGAAATTGTCATAAGGTTCTGTTTGTCGATGGTTTGACTAACTCTCCAATAAGTAATCAGATATTAATTAAACGTTGTAACTGCATTGCCTTTGTGATCGTACACACATAACCGTGGGGCACCATTGTGCTATCTTTAAATACTCCCATGGGTGAGCTCCAGTTGCTGCAACTAATTTCGACTACACTGTCTTTGAGCATGCATTGAATCTCTTTTGAACCTGTGCCAACTTTAGAGGGTTAAGGATGCTGCACGACTGGAGCAGCATTTTCTGAATCTACATATTCATAATTAGATTTGTACTTCCCAGCATATTTCAACATAACTGTCCATATGATAACTCATTCATGTCATCTCGAATTTCCTCTGGAAGAGAGCTGAACAACTGATTCATTTCCTTTGAGAACTACCTCATTTTTAAAATTTTCATTTGAAGAATGTCCAATTCAAAATCCACTGAACTTGATTCTTCACTCTGTGGTTGTAATCAGGAACACATTCTCCTTTTTGTTTCCTTTCATGTCAAAATATCATTTGAGCACATTCACGTGACACCTTCTGTTACATTTCTTTATATCTCGAGTACTTGTTAAATAATTCAAATGACTCAATTTCCTTTCGAGTTGATAAATTCCACTAAAACTTGTTCTAAAACGGTGCAACTATCACTGAAAATAAATCTGACACTTTTTCTGTATTAGCAAAATTGTGAGTTTCTGATTTATTGTCTGCTTCCTATTTCATCTTATGCTGTGATATTTTATATGCTGTTGACCCTACATCACCACTATATTTAATCATTCAGTAAAATTGGTTACGTAGTCCAAATATATGGCCACTAAATTGTAACTCATTAGTTTATCCTTAAGTAATATCAGTGGTCATCTCACTTCATGCACAAAAGGGATACAAATGGCTTGAAGTTGTTCGAATAATTTTGTGTGCCTCTAATGGTAAAACGTACAACCGTAATCCCTTCATCCCAATCGTCTGGGTAATCTTTGACGATGAGCCCTCAACATAGTTTTAAATTTTGATGCCACCTGTCTAATGGTCCCTCCATTCTGCGTGGTATGCAGTTAATTTGAATTGCCTCATTCCTCAGCAATCGATAACTTCTCTGAATTACTTTGATGTAAAATCTGACCATTGATCTAATTGTATATCTCTGAGTAATTCGTACTGAGCGCAAAATTTGAGTTTCTTATTACAATCTTTTCGTTGCCATACTGTGTAATAGCTTTTTAAAATAGTAACATTGTGGGTGCACTCTGATTTCTTCTACGTGTACGCTTTTCAATACATTTCCTTCAGTTGTTCAGAACACATCTTTCTGCAGTATCTCAGTTAATTTCTCTGAACTTAATATATCCACTTCGTCCTCCACCTGTTCTTGCTATGTTTCGAACATTCGATGAGACATGACCTCTGATAATTCGCCATCAACTCCGTAACTGTATTCTTTGAATTCTCCTCCTGTTTCGATGGATGGCTTGGTGACTTCGTATTCTCACAGTCAAGGAAAGTCTCAGGATACACTTGCTGTAATACCTCAGTTGCCCGTTGTTACACTGGATTTTCAAAAAAAAAGTATTCAACTCTCCGACCTTTGATCCAGCTGTATTGTTACAAATGATAAACTATATTTCTGGACCAGATAGTTTCTCCAGTATTCCTCCCACCACTACTCCACTCTTCACCAAATACTTCAACTTCACTCTCCATAATAGAGCTCTTGTTGTCTCACTATGAATTAAACTTAGCTGCATTTATTTTTTCTGGTGATAGTCTTTCTGAGTTACATGTATCCTCATCTCTCATCATCAAATATTGACATGATCCCGGATCTGCTAATATTGTATCTGCTTTACCTGTTGTTCTTGGCCTCAGTGTATCAGCCTTGTCTTTGGAAGGAAATATTTTCAGAAGATGTGACAGTTCATCTAAACTAATGTCCGATCAGGCAGTACATTCTGGTGGAGCTTTTGAAGTCTCACTGTGCTTTCCTTTACCATTTTAATGAAATTCGCTGGTTTGCAATTCGATAGGTACATGGATAGGTGCTTAAGCTAGGACAAATGTTCAGTACAACATCGTGGGCTGAAGGGCCTGTTCTGTGCAGTATTGTTCTATGTTCTATGTTCTACTCTGTTTTCCTACATTTGCCTTCCCTGTGCCATTTTTCTAAAAGCCAACACCTTGACTTCACGTGACCTACTTTATTTCAGTGAAAACACCTGAGCCTTCTATCTTCTCTTTCTCCTTCATGGATTTTCTTGTTATCCTGAAAAAGCGATCTTTATTATCTTCGCAGTGATCTACTTTTCCCTCACCACCTGTGTATTTCTCTTTTCCCAATTTCTGCCCCATACATATTGAAATTGATACTGGAAGCCAAGGTTTCATCAATCATCAGTAGTTTCAACTGCCAGTCTTACCGTTTTCACTCTTTGCTCTTCCACATGAGTTCTCACTATATCAGGAAGCAACTTTTTTAACTTCTTCAAAATGTCATCTTGTGAACAACGTCATATGTTTAATTTGTGTTCAATACCCCTTTTCACCTATGAAAACTTTTGTGTTATTCTTTCCAACTCAATATTCGTTTGACCAGGTTTCCTCCTGATAGTGATGCAAATACCTCACTCGCACTCACTAGAACGTTTTTCGGATCGCAATACTCACATGATCACTGGCCACTTTATTAGTTTTGCCACAGTCTCAAGTGAGATGAAAACGTCTTCGAAATTCTTGTCATCAAAATATGGTAATGCTTGGATATAAAAAAAAGTTGGATTTGCTTATCATCACTACCTTTCTCACTCAGCCTACTTTCTACCTTGCCTTGTTATGGCCTGGGACGGACCACTCAAAAATGCTTAAGCAGGCAGCCCAGACAATAACTTGATAATTTGTTTCAGCAGATGTACAGTGAAAATTACCTGGAGTAAGTTAGCTGTTTTGACTACCAGGTTTTAAAACAGACAAAAATCTATTCACAAAATTACACAATGAAACACAAAGAACATCATAAAGAACCCCTACAGAACTCAGTTTATGCAAACTGGACTTAATTGCGCTGTTCTGAATGTACAGAACTGTGCCAATAAGCAATTCCCATGAAATCTGAACAGTGGAAATAGAGCAGATGCTTGTAGATTGTAGTTCTAAGACCAGATGGAGAGAGAGAGAGAGACACTTTCGAAGCCTGTTTGCCACAGCTGAAATCCTAACTAGCTCTGGACTGAACTGCTTACATAGAAATATGACCACTCCCCTTTCATTATACAGGTCTCTTCTAAAACATTACCACTTTGGCGACAATTCTAATCTGTTTACATGTAAACAAAAGGTCTCTCAAGATCCTTTTTCATCTCTGTACCAAACTAGACACGTCAGAGCCAGGAGGGTTTAATGATCCCCTGAAAAAATCAACGACGCAGCATCATTGAGAAAAGAACAGCTTTGAGAAATTAAACCGGCTTAATGACATCTCCCCCTTTCAAAAAAAGAATAATCATTATCAAAAATGGCTTCATTTTTAAAACCTTCAACAACAAACTGGTTAGTAATCTAAAACGCACATGTATGCTCTTCTAATAATACACATGCAAACATGTGCCATCACATGCAAATTCAGACCGTGGCACACCCACGATCGAATACCCCCGTATGTCATTCGATTCTCAATAAAATATCAGCAATTCAGCAATCACGTTTTGAAGACCAGCCGCATGCACAATTGTCAAATTGAATGGCTGCAACAAGCTCAATTTAAACAGTCTAGCATTTTTGTTCTTAATTTTTTTCCACAAATGAAGAATTGTTAGTAACAAAAACAGTGAAAAGTTGTAATCACAACATCACGCTTAAAGTCTGTCTCTCCACCGTTGAATATTCCTGTTGATGAATGATCAACTTTCTGGAAAAACATCCGATGAGTCTTTCGATTCACATGCCATCCTCCTGCAGGAGCAGTGCATCGAACTCCGCACCACTGGCGTTGATAACCACTTTAAAAGACTCATGTAATCAGGTGTGGCTAATAATTGGGCAGTGGTGAACACAGTTTTCAGACTGTCAAATGCCTTTTGACAGTCTACTATCCACTGAAACTTCTTGCCCTTAGTTTAACAATTCAGCATGCGGAGCAACCACATTGTTAACATTCAGCACAAACTTCTGGGAAAACCCACTCAATCCCAGGATCCATAGTACGGTGTTTTCTGTCGACGTGTGGAAAATTCCCCAATTACTTTCGTTGAGGCATCCCATGGGGCCATTTGTCCATGTTCAATACCACGACCATAAAGGTGACTTGGGCTTTGGATAATTCACTTTTAGCTCGATTTACCAGCAAGTCTACATTCCGAAGTTGATCCAGCAAGTCTGAAAAATGCCATATATGTAACTACCACGTGATACTAAAAATCACAGGGTCATTTGCCGAGAGGTGCAAGGGAGGAGCGGAGGAATTCTGGGAAGGTGAATCTACCGTTTAAAGGACTTACTTCAGGCGTCGGAGCCTCCATTTGCCAAGAGATGAGAGGGAGGAGCGAAGGAATTCTGGGAAGGTGTGTCTGACCCTTAAAAATAATTTTTTTAAGCGGGTGAGTCAGAAATCGTGGCATATATTGGCACCAATGATATAGCCAGGAAAGGGATTGAGGATCTGAAAAGTGACAACAGAGAGTTAGGTTGAAAGCTGAAGAGCAGGGCGAGGAGAGCAGTGATCTCAGATTTGCTACCAGAGCCATGAAATAGTGAGATGAGCAACAGTCAGCGAACGCAGCTTAACACGAGGCTACGAGGCCGGTGCAGGAGGGAGGGCTTCAGATACGTTGACCATTGGGATGCCTTCAGGGGCAGGTGGACCCTGTACATGAAAGACAGGCTGCACCTGAACTGGAGGGGCACAAATGTCGTGGGTGGGAGATTTGCTTGTGTGATTCGGGAGGGTTTGAACTAATTTGGCAGGGGGTTGAAATCAGAGGCACATGTTAAGAGGGGGTCAGTTGCAGACGGGACAGTGACAGGATTTCTTGAATCTATCAGGAAGTTTTGTCACACGATGAAACAAAGGGATCGGTTAAAGTGTGTCTGCTTTAATGCAAGGAGTCTCCAAAATAGGAGTGACAAACTTACAGCATGGGTCAGTAGTTGGGGCTGTGATGTTGTAGCCATAACAGAGTCGTACGTTTCACAGGGGCAATAATGGTTGCTTGACGTTCCAGGGTTTAGAATGTTTAGAAAGAACATGGAGGGTAGAAAAAATCAGGTGGTGCAGCATTGCTAATCAGAGGGTCCATCACAGCTACAGAAGCGAAGGTTGTTGAGGAAGGTTTGTCTACTGATTCAGTATGGGTGGAAGTTAGGAATAGCAAGCGAACCGCCAACACATTAGGGGTTTTCGACAGACCTCCTAATAGCAATAGAGAGGTTGAAGATCTCATAAGCGAGCAGATTCTTGAAAAATGCAAAAGTAGCAGAGTTGGTGTTGTGGGTGATTTCAACTTGGAGGAGAAAGTGAGGACTGCGGATGCTGGAGATCAGAGTTGAAAATGTGTTGCTGGAAAAGCACAGCAGGTCAGGCAGCATCCAAGGAACAGGAGAATCGACATTTCGGGCATAAGCACTTCTTCCTGTATCTTCCTGAAGAAGGGCTTATGCCCGACAGACCGACGAGGCGAGAGGCAATTTTGGATTTGGTGCTCTGCAATGAGCCAGGACAGGTGTCAGAACTCGCTGTGGGAGAGCACTTTGGTGAAACTGATCACAACTGCCTCACATTTAGCATAACCTTGGAGAGTGAAAGGAGCAGTTACCGAGGGAAGACATTAAGTGGGGGAAAGGAAATTATGACACTATCAGACACGAGTTCGGAAGTACAGACTGGGAGCAAATGATCCACAGGAAGGGCACAGCAGACATGTGGAGGTATTTAAGGAGCAGTTGTTGCGAGTGATGCACACAAGGGTAACAGTAAGGATCCTTGGATGACGAGGACAGAGGAAATTCTCGTCAAAAGGAAGAATGCAGTTTCCGTAAGGTGGAGGAAGCAAGGATCCAACACAGCTTTAGAGGATTACAGGCTAGCTAGAAAGAAACTCAGAATTGGACCGAGGAGAGCTAGGAAGGGGCACGAAAAAGGTTTGGCAAGAAGGATTAGGGAGAACCCAAAGGCATTTTACTCGTACGTGAGGAATAAGAGAATGATCAGGGAGAAGGTAGAACTGATCAGGGATAGCATAGGGAATTTGTGCGTTTAGTCTGTGCAGATAAGGGAAACCCTAAATGAGATTTTTGCTTCGGTTTTCACCAAGGAAAGGGAACTTGTTGTAAATGAAAGCTTAGAGGAGCTGGGATACAGTCTTAACCAGATCAAGGTTGATGAAGTTGATTAGATCGAAATTTTGGAAAACATTAAAATTGCTAAATCTCCAGGGCCAAAACAGATTTATCCTAGGCTGCTCCGTGAAGTGAGAAAGGAGGTTGCTAAGGCGTTGATGAGGATGTTTTCATCCTCACTCTTCACAAGAGTCCTACCGGAGGATTAGAAGGAGGCGAATGTTGTTCCTCTTTTCAAGAAGGGTAATAGGGAAATCCCTGGCAAGTATAGACCAGTCAGTCTTACACTTGTGGTCAGCAAAGTTTTGGAATGAATTCTGAGGGATAGGATTTATGACTATTTGTCAAAGCACAGTGTAATTAAAGGTAGTCTGTTTGGCTTTGTGAGGGGCAGGTCATGCCTTACAAATCTTATTGAGTTCTTTGAGGAGGTGTCAAGACAGGTCGACGACGGTTGAGCAGTAGATGTGGTGCATATGGACTGCAGCAAGGCATTTGATAGGGTTCCTCATGGTAGGCTCATTCAGAAAGTCAGGAAGTACGGGATATAGGGAGATTTGGTTACCAGGATTCAGAATTGGCTGGCTAACAGAAGGCAGAAAATGGTTGTAGATGGAATGTATTCTTCCTGGAGGTCAGTGTTGAGTGGGTCCCGCAGGGCTATATTCTTGGGCCTCTGCTCTTTATAGTTTTTATAAATGACTTGGATGAGGAGGTTGAGGGGTGGGTTAGTAAATTTGCCGATGACCCAAAGGTTGGAAGTGTCATCAATAGTATGGAGGGCTACTGCAATCTGTAGCGTGACATAGACAGAATGCAGAGCTGGGCTTAGAAATGGCAGATGGAGTTCATCCTGGATAAATGCGAAGTCATGCATTTTGGAAGATAGAACTCGAATGCTGAATATAGGATTAAAGACAGGATTCGTGGCAGTGTGGAGGAACAGAGGGATCTCGGTGTGCAAGTAAATAGCTCCCTCAAAGTTGCCACCCAAATGGATAAGATTGTTCAGAAAGCATATGGTGTTTGGCTTTCATTAACAGGGTGATCGAGTTGAAGTGCCACAAGGTTTTGCTGCAGCTCTACAAGTCCCTGATGAGACCACATTTGAATATTGTGTAAAGTTCTGGTCGCCCTACTATAGGAAAGATACAGAGGTTTTGGAGAGGGTGCAAAGAAGGTTTACCATGATGCTGCCTGAACTGGAGGGTTTGCCTTATAAGGAAAGGTTGAATAAGTTGGACTTTTCTCTCTGGAACGAAGGAGGAAGAGAGGAGACCTGATCGACGTACATAAAATAATGAGAGGAATAGATAGACTTAATAGTCAGAGACTTTTCCCCAGGGCAGGATCGACTGGTATGAGAAATCATACTTTGAAGATATTAGAAGGAAAGTATAAGGGAGACGTCAAAGGTAGGTTATTTACGCAGAGAGTTGTGAATGCATGGAATGCTTTGCCAGTTGTGGTGGTGTAAGTGGGGACATTTAAGCGACTGCTGGATATGCACATAGATAACAGTGAATTGAGTGGTGCATAGATTAAGTTACTATAGTTTACATTAGGATTGAATATCCGCAAAACTTAGTGGGTCAAAGGGCCTGTTCTGTGCCGTACTTTTCTATGTTCTATGAATGTAAACAACACAATTGGGTAAGCGGGCAATGACCCTATTAGTCACTCTCTGAAATATGGCTACATACCAAATGACATGACTTTGAACTGATACAGTTCATTTGGCATTACGAAAACTAAAATCATCTTTGCTATCTCTGGCAGGTGCTTGCAAGTATCGCTTGAGCAAGTCCAACTTCGAAAGATTAGTTCCTTTTCCCACTTTTTTGACACAGTCTTCCCACCGTGGAAGTGGATATGCATCAGTCTTTGTAACTGCCTTGACTTTGCGATAGTCCACACATAACCGTTGGGTACCAACTTGGTTTGGCACCGTGACGATGGGTGAGCTCCAGTCAATGTACCTCACTTCGATTATGAATTATTGGAGCATGCCCTCTATATCCTTCTGAACCTGTGGCAATGTTTAGAGGGTTATGCCCTGTAAGAATGTTGCTTAATCCGAAGAACATCTTCTATCTTTACATCATACAGAATTACGTTAGCACTTCTAAGTTTATTTTCACATATCTCCCCTTGTGATGTTAATAACTCTTACAGGTCATTTTGATATTCTTGTGAAATGTACCTCAATAATTTATCCCAATTTTGATAACTTCCTAATTTTACAATTTTATTTAAGGAATGTCCAATTCAGAATCCTCTGAACTTGGTTCTTCCTGCTGTAATCATTAACCCCCTCTCCTCTTGCTTTCCTTCCCTATCAAAATAACTTTTGAGCATATTCGCATGACACACTCTGTGAGATTTATTCCTGTCTGCAGTCATTGTCAAGTAGTTCAACTCACTCAATTTCCTCTCGATGTTATTTTGGCCACAAAACATTGCTTTGAAAGGCTCAACTTTTTCGGGGAGTAACTCCAATACCTTAAGCCCAGCTACAAAATTGGAAATTTTTGATTTCCTCTTCACTTCTTGTTTCATTGTATGCTGTGTTACTTCGAAAGTCTGTCCAGCCAACTCTCCAGCTCTATTTAATCGTTCTATAAAACTTGACACTTATTCCAAATGTGTCTAAATTCTGACTTATTATTTTCTATGTAATAAATTGTAATGGTCCTCTTACTTCATGCCTCAAAATTAATTCAAATCGACTGAATTTGACGATTCATTTAGCGCATTTCTGATCCCTAAAAATGAAACGGAAACCCCTTATACCAATCAGATTTATAATCCAGAACATATGTCCTCAACATGGTCATTAGTGTTTAATGTCATCTCTGTCATGCTCTGTGCGTTCCTGCATGGTACGCAGTAGCCTTGAATAGCTTGAGGCGAATTTTATCCATAATCCCCTTGAATAGTTTGAATGTGAAGTTTGATCCTTGATTTGACTGGGTCCCTATTGATAATCCGTATCCAATCTCAAAAAAAAATTAAGTGACTCCTGTACAACCCTTTTAGCTGTGATGTTGAGCAACAGGATTTACTCTCGAAATCGCATTGACATATCCATCATTATTACTAAAGGCTTATTACCACTTTTTGTGTGATGTCGGGGACCTATACAATCAATCAGGACCCTTGTGAAAGGTTCCTCAAATGCTGGAAAAGGAATGAAAGGTGCAGGATTTATTACAGCATGTGGTTTTCCGATTAGCAGACATGTATGACATGTCAGGCAAAATTCAACTACATTCTCGTGTAGTCCAGGCCAGTCAAGATATCTTTATGATTTATCCAGTGTTTTCCTCACCCCGAATGACCTCTTAGTGGTGACGCATGCTCTACTCGCAGTATCTCCTTTCCCTGCCCTGTTGGCAAAACTAATTTAGAGTCATTGAGATGTACAGCGTGAAAACACAACGTTCGGTCCAACCCATCCATGCCGACCAGATAACCCAACCCAATCTATTCCCACTTGTCTGCACCTGGCCCCTATCCCTCCAAACCCTTCCTATTCATTAACTCATCCAAATGTCTCTTCAATGTTGCAATTGTACAAGCCTCCACCACTTCCTCTGACAACTCATTCCATACACATACCACTCTCAGTTTGAAGAAGTTGTCCCTTAGGTTTCTTTTACATCTTTGCCCTCTCACCCTAAACCTATGCCCTATAGTTCTGGCCTCCCGACCCCAGGGAAAATACTTTGTTTCTTACCCTATCCATGCCCCTCATAATTTTGTAAACCTCTACAAAGTCACCCCTCAGCCTCCGACTCGCCAGGGAAAACAGCCCCAGACTGTTCAGCCTCTCCTTATTGCTCAAATCCTCCAACCCTGGCAACATCCTTGTAAATCTTTTCTGAACCCTTTCAAGTTTCACAACAACTTTCTGATATGAAGGAAATCAGGATTTCAGGCAATATTCTGACAGTGGAATACCCAGTGTCCTGTACAGCCGCAACATGACATCCCAACTTCTGTATTGAATCGTCTGACCAATAAAGGAAAGCATACCAAGCGTCTTCTTCACTATCCTATCTATTTGCGACACCACTTTCAAGGAGCTATAAACCTGCAATCCAAGGTCTCTTTGTTCAGCAACGCACACTCAGAATTTATCATTAAGTGAATAAGGCCTGCTGAGATTTGCTTTCTCAAAATGCAGCACCTCACATTTATCTGAATTAAACGCCATCTGCCACTTCTCAGTCCATTGGCACATCTGGTCAATGTCCTTTTTGCAATCTGAGGTAACTTTCTTTGCTGTCCACTACACCTCCAATTTTGGTGTCATCTGCAGACTTACTAATTGTACCTTGTATGCTCGCATCCAAATCATTTATGTAAATGACAAAAAGTAAAGGACCTAGCACCGATCCTTGTGGCACTTCACTAGTCACAGGCCTCCAGTCTGAAAAACAAACCCTCCACCGTCACCCTCTGTCTTCTACCTTTGAGCCAGTTCTGTGTCAAAATGGTTCGTTCTCCCTGTATTCAGTGAGATCTAACCTTGTTAATCAGTCTCCCATGGGGAACCTTCTCGAACGCCTAACTGAAGTCCATATAGATCACATCACTGCTCTGTCCTCATCACCATCTTTGTTACTTCTTCGAAAAACCCAATCAAGATTGTGAGACATGCTTTCCCACCCAAAAAGACATGTAAACTATCCCTCATCAGTCTTGCCTTTTCAAATGCATGTACTTCCTCTCCCTCAGGATTCCTTCTACCGATTTTCCCAGCACAGACGTCAGGTTCACTGGTCCATAGTTCCCTGACATGTCCTCACCACCCTTCTTAAACAGTGGCACCACGTTAGCCAATCCCCAGCAATTCATATGTGACTTCCAGCACCTCATATGTGACTATCGATGATACAAATATCTCAGCAATATGCCCAGCAATCATTTCTCTAGCTTCCATATAGTTTTAGGGTACACCTGATCAGGTCCTGGGGATTTATCGACCTTTATGTGTTTCAAGAGATAGAGCACTTCCTCCTCTGTAATATGGACATTTTGCAAGGTGTCACTACCTGTTTCCCTACAGTCTATATATTCCATATCCTTTTCCAAGTTAATACTGATGCAAAATACTCGTTGAGTATCTCTCCCATTTTCTCTGGCTCCACACAAAGGCCGCCTTGCTGATTTTAAGGCGCCATTATCTCTCCGTAGTATCCCTTTTGTCCTTAATGTAATTGTGAAAAATATTTTGGATTCGCCTTAACTCTATTTGCCAAACCTATCTGGTGTCCCATTTTTCCTCCTGATTTCCCTCTCTCGTGTATTCCTACTGCCTTTATACTCTTCTAAGGATTTTCTCAACCCTATCCCTATTGCATGCCTTTTTCCTCATTAATTGGGAGATCCCGGTGTTGGACAGGGGTGCACAGAGTTAAAAATCACACAACACCAGGTTATAGTCCAACAAGTTTTATTGGAAACACATTAGCTTTCGAAGCGCCGCTCCTTCATCAGGTAGTTGTGGAGGGCACAATTGTCAAACAGAATTTATAGCAAAAGTTTACAGTGTGATGTAACTGAAAGTATACATTAAGTAATACCTTAACAGTTTTTGAGGCTTTCATCTGTTAGAATACTATGATAGTTTCACTTCTTTCATGTGGAAATCACAAAGCCTTTTTTTTAAGTTGCATTCTCCGGTAAACTGAAACAATGGGTGTAAACTAGACAATATGTTGAAGGTGTTACCGTCCCGTGATCTCTGTCTTTGCCATAATGTTTAGACTGATTGGAAACTAAAAGTCAGATAACAATGTTTTACATGAATTCGTGCAGTTTTTGAGCAAAACACAATGCAACTCTACACGTCCATATTCAACCAACAAACTTACATGTATAAATATATGTGTGCATGTGGATCTTTGTGTGTTTGTGTGTGTGTGTGTGTGTGTGTGTGTGTGTGTGTGTGTGTGTGTGTGTCTGTCTGTCTGTCTGGGGGGTTCTGAGTGAGAGACAGTGCATATGTGTGTGTATGTGAGTTTGGAGTGTCTTAAGTCTGTGAGTCTTGCAAATGCACCCCCTCACAGACTTAAGACACTCGACACTCACATACCCACACATATACACTGTCTCTCACTCAGAACCCCCCAGACACACAAACACACGCGCGCACACACACACACTATACATATACGTTTATGGTGTGAATTTGGACTTGCAGAGTTTCATGGTACTTTGTTCAAAAACTGCATGAATTCATGTAAAACTCTGTTATCTCAAATTTAGTTTGCAATCAGTCTAAACATTATGGCAAAGACAGAGCACATGGGGGTTAATATCTTCAACATATTGTCTAGCTAACACACATTGTTACAGCTAACTAGAGAATGCAACTTTTAAAAAAAATGTTTTGTGATTTAAACATGAAAGAAGTGAAACTATCATAGTATTCTAACAGATGAAAGCCTCACCAACCAATTATGGTATTATTTAATGTATAATTTCAGTTATATCACACTGTAAACATTTGCTATTAATTCTCTGTCTGACAATTGTGCCCTCCAGAACCACCTGATGCAGGAGCGGCACTCCGAAAGCTAATGTGCTTCCAATTAAACTTGTTGGACTATAACCTGGTGCTGTGTGATTTTTAAACTTTCCTCATTGAGACATCATTTATTAAAAATAGCACATATGGATGCATTCACTCTTCTTCACTGCATATGCCTTTTGATACAACTGTTTTAACTTTTCATCTTTCTGCTGTAACTCAATAAGCATAGGAATCCAATCTTCTCTGAACTCTGTATCTTCACTTTACATAATTGAGCACTTTTTGTCTCACCATGAATTTCTGTTACCAATAACTTTTCTGGTAAATATCCGTCAGGTTTGTATTTCCTCTAATCTTTCAACATTAGAGACTGAGATGATCCTATGTCCCTTAATATTGTAACCTCTTTACCTGCTACTCATAACGTTTACCCTGTATATTTTTTAAGTAAATCTGGCACTTCTTGCTTATTCATCCTCTGATCATTTCGTACACCCTGAGGAGGTGTTTAGCTTCCAATGTGCTCTGTGTTACTAATTCAACAAAACTCCTAGGCTTGTCTGGTGTTCCTACCTCTGGCTTTCTCCTCGTCCACCAACACTGATTTTGTGTGGCCTACTTTATTACAATGAAAAAATTGGAGCGTTTTAACTTCTTTATCCCCCTCATGGTTTTCTATTTTACCCTGTGGTAAGTTATCCTTACAATCTTAACTGATATCTACCTTTACCTTGCGAATTTTTCTTTGCCCCCATTTCTATCCATCATGGACTGAAATTGATTCTGGAAACCAAACCGTGTTTTATAGACCAGCTCATAATCATCATCCACTTCAGATGCTAACCTTGCCGTTTTACCTCTCTGCTCCTCCACAGGATTTCCTACTACTTCCTCGAAAAGGATATCTGCAGCCTTTATCTACAGCCTTTTAAGCTAAAATTCCTTTTTAAGTGCCAGTTTCTGAAGTTGAAACGTTCTGTTTTGCTCTCTGTTCTGCTGCTCATTCTTTTCTTTCTCTTCTCCTGCTCTCTCCTTTCCTCTCTTCTGCTTTCAATCATAACTCAAACTATTTCATTTTCCGCTGCCTATTCATTCTCTATCACCTCTAACTCAAGCTGCTTCATTTGCAATTGGATTCTTGCCATCTCTATAGATTCTGATGGTTCTCCAATAAATTTCAATGCTGAGCTACTGTTGCAATTATCTCTCCTTTCCTCAGAAGCAGTCAGATCCAATCCTAGCTGGTCTTCTAATTCCTGCAGCTGGCGTTATTCACCTTCTGCAAACCTTCCTAAGTCACCTCATCCACTTCCAGAAAACTTCTAGCGACTGAAAGAGCCATTACTATCCCAAGCTTCGTCTACACAACCAAACGAACACCCGAAATAAAGACACTAGCACCAACCACTTGCTCATTAAAACACGCAAAGAGCCTCCAATCTGCTATGAACGAGGGCAAACCACTCAAAACATTCTTAAGCAGGCAGCCAAGACCACAACATTGCAATTTGTTTCAATAAGTTGGCAGTGAAGATTACCCAGAGTAATTTAGCTCACTTGACAGCTAAGTTTTAAAACAAACAAAAAAAGTATTCACAAGTTAAGAACCGAAACAGGAAGAACAGAGTAAGGAACGCCTACAGAACTCAGTCTTTCCAAACTAGATGTTATTATGCTGTTCCGAATATACACAACAGTCCCAATAAGCAAACCTCCTTAAAATAAAGAGCAAACATGGAACACATTTTGACAGGTTGAAGTTAGAAGACCAGAAGGGAAAAGTGAGTTTCACAACGTGTTTCAACATTGCCGAAATCCCAACCAGTTCTCGTCTGTACTGCTCAGTTGGAGAGTTGACCACGCTCCTTTCATTATTCGGCTTACTTATAATTCACGACCAGTTTAGCCTGAAGTCTCATATGTTTACATAAAAACAAAAGGTCTATCAAAATCCTTTTCCATCACTGTACCAAACTATTGACTTTGGAGACGGGAAGGTCTTATGACACCTGTGAGAAACAGTCAAAGACACAGTGTCCTTGAGAAAAGGTACAGCTTTGTTAAAAAGGACCGGCTATGTGATAACCTTCGTACATTTAAGTCGGCTTTCCTGTGTAGTAGCCATATTCTGAACTTCACAGTCTTTTTTATCCATTTTTCTCTCTCTATTGTTCCCTTACGTCTGCGAGGACCTTCATCTTTTTTTCTTTGTGTTCTGCCTGGACGATTCTCTCTTTTGTGTATTGTTCCACAATAACAATTATTTCCTTCTCTCTTTGCTGTAATTTTAAACATAACTCAAACTGTTTTATTTCCCTGTCATGGTTATGGTGATTTATCTCCAATTGAATTCTTGCCATTTCCACAGATTCTAATATCATTTCCAGCAAATCTAATTACTGCAATTACTTCACCTATTTCCACAGATAAAGGCACCCCAACTCCAGCTTGTCTGCAATTCACACAGCTTTGCCTTAGTCACATTTTGTAAAAACCGCTCAAGTCACTTCTTCCAACCCCAGAAAATTCTTCAAACCAAATGAATTCAACATCCGAAACAGAAGTTACTAACACCTAACACTTGCCATCTTTGAGTCCAACAATGCTAAACACAACCAAGAATTATAGACTTCTTCTCCTAATCTGATATGGTCCAGGACAGACACCCGACGCTCAAAGAATATCACTTCGACACTAACCTTCCCTTATTTTAAAGACAGATTTGAAATGGGTGCTCCAGCTATGATGAAACTGGTCAAATCACTCAGCTTCAAGCAAAAGGGAATTTATTTAAACACAAAGTTGAAACCCGAGCAAAAGACAGCAGAATTTAGAATGAATTATGTACTGGAAGAAGTAATCTACATAATATAGTGAGTATTAGCAATTAACTGGTAAAATACAGTAATATATTATAAACAGACATCTTGTCAAAAAGGTAAATCCAATCATATACTGTTACAGGGAGGAGGGAACAATATCCAGAGAGAGATTTCAGAGACAGTCAGCCCAAAACTTTACTGAAGTTTGCAATTCATATGGAATCACATACTTTGTGACAGCAGCAGCTAAGAAAAAAAACGTTATGCACCACGAAATGTGAGAACTGGCTACTCCCCTTCCACTGTTACACCTTCTGAGAAAAAAATACAGCTCGTCTCTTCGGTACCTCTGCCTTTGCAACCTCACTTCAAAACACCCACCGGCAAAATAACCTTTTCAAAGTGGCAACATCATCACATTGTATACATCTTGGCTCTCATCATAGAATGACACCATCACAAGTGCAGAAGAAACACTTCTTCCCATTGAGTTGTATAACCAAAACAACGCTAAATAAACTTTCATCACTCTTTCCAAGATGAGATCTCTAACCAAAAAAAACTTGGAGAAAGTTACATCGTCTGTTCAGCGGTGTCCATTTTGCCAGTAGATGTAGCAGTCAGAGGGTCGACAGTGAGAACTAGGGCCCTGCCGAGAAATTAAATTTAAAATTATAGACATTTTCCACGTGTGTTCAACTGCCTTAATTTTGCCAGTAGCAGCAGTAGTGGGAGAAACGTCACCGAGGACGCGAGACTGGCTGGGATGGTAAATGTAAAATTATATCAACTTAACGGGGTTGCTGAGGAAGTCAAGTAATATATTTGGGTGGTTGTGTTACCCAAAACACTACTTAGGTAACATAAGCTCCCCTTCCTTCGCCTCTAACTAAAAATAAGGTTCTGTGTGCCAGATTGGTAAGGGTAACAGGTTTCCTTTATTGTTTATTTTCCTACCATCTGTTTGGGAATTTAGAACAGTGGGAATGTCGGTTTGTGCAGTTGTCTGTTTCTCCTGCAGAATGTGGGAGATAAGGGTGAATACTAGTGTTCCTGATGACTTAATCAGCGAGAAGTGCACAAACTCCTGCTCCTTGAAAAACGCATTAGGTAACGGAAGTTGGAGTGAATGAACTTCGATCATTCGGGAGGTGGAGAAGTTTAATCGGAGCTGCGACAGGGAGGTAGTCAGATTTCAGGTAGAAGGAAAAAGACAGACTCGTTACTATCAGGGAATGGAATGGGAACCAGCAGGCAGTGCATGGATCCACTGAGAACGTTACCCTTAGTGACAAATCCAGTGTTTTTGGACATGATGGGGGGGGGGGGGGCGGGGGGACTTCCCATGGGGTACTGTTCTCTGGCACAGAGTCTGTCGCTGTTGCTCAAAAGGGAAGGGGAGCTGAGTAGAGCATTACAGACTCAATAGTTAGGGGGACAGATGGGAGGTTCAGTGGGAACGAGCGTTACTCACGGTTTGGATGCTGCATCCAGGGTGCCAGGGTTAGTGATATTTTATATTATGTTTCCAGCGTCCTTGAGGGGGACAGCGAGCAGCCCCAAGTCGTGGTCCACATAGGTACTACCGACGAAGGCAGGAAAAGGGAAGTTGTGTGGAATCTTAGTGCTGGAACAAACAGAGTTGTTATCCCTGTTTTTTGCCTGTGCAAGGGAGGCAAGAAATAGGGAGAGAGTGGAGTTGAACACGTGGCTACAGGGGTGGTGCAGGAGGGAGCGTTCCGGATACATGGATAATTCACACTAATTCTAGAGTAGGTGGGACCTCTACAAACAGGATGGACTATACCTGAACCAGAGTGTACCAACAGCCTTGGGGGTAGGGGTTCGATTCTGCTAATCATATTCGGGAGTGTTTAAACTAATTCAGCTTTAGGAATTGTCGTTCCAGTGTTCAAGAAGTTGAGAATTGTGAGGTCAGAACCATAGTTTCTATTTGGCTAGAGCTCACCAGCAAGCAGGAAAGTGTAGAGAATCGTGCCTGCTTCAACGCCAGGAGCATTCAGAATAAGGTTGGTGAACTTGCAGCACGAGGTTGTGGCCATTTCGAAGGTATAGATAGAGTAGGGACAGGAATGATTGCTGCAAGTTCCGGGATTTAGATATTTAAGTAAGAACAAAGGAAATGGTAAAAGAGGTGTGGCATTGTTAGTCAAGGACATTATTACAGTAGGAGAAAGGACATTTCACAATTTGTCTACTGAGGTAGTATGAACTGATGTTAGAAACGGGATACAAGAGTTCATCCTATTTGGAGTTTTCTAGAGGCCTCCAAATCTTTGCATGGATGTAGAGGAAAGGATAGCAAAGACAGTTCTGCTTCGGAGCGAGAGTAACAGGGTAGTTGTGATGGGAGTCTTTAAGCTTCCAAAGTTTGACTGGAAATATAATAGTTCAACTACATTAGATGGATCAGTTTTTGTCAGAAGCGTGCAGGATGGTTTCCTGATACAGTATGAACACAAGCAACAAGAGATGATGCCAAATTAAATTTGTTTCTTAGTAATAAACCTGGCGAAGTGTTAGATTTGGAGGTAAGTGAGCACTTTGGTGATAGTGACCACTATTCAGTTTTGTTTAATTTTGCAATGGAAAGGGATCGAGTTATTCCTGGGGAAAGGCAATTATGATGCGTTTAGGCAAGATTTAGGATGCATAGGATGGAGAATTAAACTTCAGGGATTGGGTACCATTCAAATGTGGAGCTTATTCAAGGAACAGCTACTCACGTCATTGACAACTATGCATCTGTCAGCAGCGAGGAAGTGGTCGAGCAAGGGCGTGTGGTTGACTAATGAAGTTGAATCTTTGTCAATCGAAATAATGCATCCAGGTTTTTATTTCTTCTTGTTCAGCTGGTAGTCACAATTCCAAAGCAGGATGAGATGTGAAGGCTCAGTTAGGGTGCATGACTGTTACACGCTGGACAGGAAAGGCCTCAAAAGAGAGATAAGAAGAGCCAAGAGGGGTCATGAAAAGTCATTGGCAAATAGAATCAACATAACCCCTCAAGTTTTCTATAGGTACGTCAGGAATAAAGTAATGACCGGATAAAGATTATGGCCAATCAAGGATAGTAGTGGGAAGTGGAGTGTGAAGCCCGAGGAAGTAGAGGTAGCACTAAATGAATATTTTTAGTCAGCATTCACACTGGAAAACATATAAATGTTGTCGAGGAGACTGCTGAGATACAGGCTACTAGCCTACACAACATTGAGGTTCACAAAGTGGAGGTGTTAGCAATTCTGCAAAATATGAAAACAGATAAGTGCCTTGGGCCAGATAGGAATAATCCTTATATTCTGTGGGAAGGTAGGGTGCAGATTGCAGAGACTTTTGCTTTGTTCAGTGTGTCGTCATTGTCTACAAGATTAGTGACAGAGACTGTAGGATGGTAAATGTTGTCCCATTTTTAAACAAAGGTAATAGGACGATGTTGGTAATTTTTGACAGTGAGGAGAAAGTGCGGACTGCAGATTCTGGAGATCAGAGCTGAAAATGTGTTGCTGGAAAAGCGCAGCAGGTCAGGCAGCATCCAAGGAACAGGAGAATCGACGTTTCGGACACAAGCCCTTCTTCAGGAATGAGGAAAGTGTGTCCAGCAGGCTAAGATAAAAGGTATGGAGAAGGGACTTGGGGGAGAAGCGTTGGGAATGTGATAGGTGGAGGAGGTCAAGGTCAGGGTGATAGGGCGGAGTGGGGTGGGGGCGGAGAGTTCAGGAAGAAGATTGCAGGTTAGGAATGCGATGCTGAATTCAGTGAGCCTTGCTTTGATTGTGGGTAAGTTCTTGGAAAAAAAGTTATAAGAGATAGGATTTATAATCATCTAGAGAGAGATAACGTGATTAGGTATTGTCAGCATGGTTTTGTGAAAGGTGTGTCGCGACTCACAAGGTTATTGAGTTCTTTGAGATGGTGACCAAACAGGCAGATGAGGGTAAAGTGGTTGATGTGGTGTATATGGATTTTAGTAAGACATGTTACAAGGTTCCTCACAGTAGGTTATTGCAAAAAAATGCACAACAATTTTGATTGAGGGTGATTTCTTAGTTTGGATCAGAAGTTGGCTTGCTGCAAGAAGGCACAGGTTTGTAGTTGATGAGAAATTTTCATCCTCGAGTTCAGTTAACAGTGGTATACTGCAAGGTTTTGTTTTCAGGCCACTGTTGGTTTGTCATCTTTATAAATGACCAAAATGAGGGCGTCGAAGGATAGCTTAGTAAACTTGTGAACGTAATAAAGATCGTTGGAGCTGTGGATAGTGCTGAAGGATGTTGCAGTTGACAAAGAGATATAGATGAGCTGCAGACCTGGGATTAGAGGCGGCAAATAGAGTTTAATGTGAAAACATGTAAGGTGATTCACTGTGGAAAGAGCAACATGAATAAAGAGTACTGGGCTAATGATAACATTCTTGGTAGTGTGGATGAGCAGAGGAAACTCAGTGTCCATGTATATAGATCCTGAAAGTTGTCACCTTGTTTGGCAGGATTGTGAAGAAAGCATATTCTTTTATTGGCTATTATTGAGAGAGGGGTTGAGTTTCGGAGCCACGAGGTCGTGCCTCAGCTGTACAATACTCTCGTGCGGTCAGTGTTGGAGTATTGTATACATTTCTCACCACCATACTTTACGAGGTGTGTGGATGTTTTGGAAAGGGTTGAGTGGAGATTCAGTAGAGTGTTGCCTGGTATGCAGGGAAGGACTTATAAGGAAATGCTGAGGGATTTGAGCTTGTTTCGTTAGAGAGAAGTGATTGAGAAGTGACTTAATTGAGACAATGGTGACAGCTAACAACAGGAGATATATTTTGAAATTGAGGGGTCAGGGGTGATAAATATAGGACAGATATCAGAGCAGTTTCTTTACTCAGAAAGTAGTCAGGGTGTGGAATGAACTGCCTGCAATGGTATTAAACTCGCCAAATTTAAGGGCATTTAAATGTTCATTGGATAAACGTGGAATATTGGAGGAGAAGTGGGCTTCAGATTGGTTCCACAGTTCGGTGCAACATCGAGGGCCATAGGTCCTGCAATGCACTTAATGTTCTTTGTTCTATGGTAACCGTCAATGTTAGGTCATTTTAAGTGCCCATTTGAGCAGTTTCTGAACGTTCTGACCATTCCTGCTTCAATTACCCTCCCCACGCCATTTCGAACGCCACACCACATAGCTTTTCTGCGGGAAGCATTACTGCAATTAACTCTAAACCACCTCCCTCCGACCTGAAAATGTGCTGTTTGGTATGTAACTTCAACTGAAGGCAACAACTGCATTCCCTCCACACTGACATACCCCTGATAATCTTGCACATAGCTATCAGATCACCCCACCATCAAATATCTGCTCCACAGAAAACGATGCTAGCTTATTGAGACTCTGGTCATCGTGTAAGCATTCCATTCCAGGCAACATCCTGCTGAAACCTATCTACATTCCCTCCGTATCATCACATCCTTCATATTATTTGCTTACCAGAACTGCTTAGAGTGTTCCAGCTGTGCCACGGCAGAAGTCCTGCACAACTCCAAAATAACTCCCGTTCTTATCAGATTCCATTCAGCTGACAAAGGTGCGTGCCCTCTATATCCATTACCCTGCCCTGCCACCTTTCGTATATGACCCCGAAGTACCTTCTAACCATTCCTTTTTTTAAACCTCTTGCTATCATCTAGGATTGGGGAGAATCCTGAAGCAAAGGGAACTGGTAGAGTCTTGAAGCCTCTGTCACTCTCGCATGATCTATCTGCATGCCTCCCTCTGTTGATGAATTTGAGGAAAGGTTCCCCAGAAGAAATTGCACACAAGCTTATCAGTTCAAACATGTGCCCATTGCGGTGTTGTTTGAGAGTAAAAGGTTATGGGGAAAGTATTATTGAGATGACTGCTCGAAATGTCAGCGCGCACAACACCACACGCTAAACGCAGTAAACTGGGAGCAGGATAGGTGAATGTTTGATGACGGGCAATAAAAAGATATGTTGACAGCTCTTTTACCATGCTGTAAAAAAAATGACAGTGAGAAACTGAAATGTGGCTAAATGATCACAAACGTAAAGTAAAACGCATTTCCATTTAGTAAAGATCCAACCACAGGCTCAGGATGAAAGTTTTCTCGCTAACCTGGGAGGTTTATTTCCAGACGTTTCATCACTCTACTAGATAACACCTTCAGTGGGCCTCAGGCGAATCAGTATACATGATTGTTGTGGTTCTGTTTGCCGAGCTGGGAATTTGTGTTGCAGACGTTTGGTCCCCTGTCTAGGTGACATCCTCAGTGCTTGGGAACCTCCTGTGAAGCGCTTCTGTGATGTTTCGTCCAGCATTTATCGTGGTTTGTCTCTGCCACTTTCAGTTGTCAGTTCCAGCTGTCCGCTGCAGTGGCCAGTATATGTGGTCCATATCGATGTGTTTGTTGATAGAATCTGTGGATGAGTGCCATGCCTCTAGGAATTCCCTGGCTGTTCTCTGTTTAGCTTGTCCTATAACATAGTGTTGTCCCAATCGATCTCATGTTGCTTGTCATCCGTGTGTGTAGCTACTAAGGATAGCTGGTCGTGTCGTTTTGTGGCTCGTTGGTGTTCATGGATACGGATCGTTAGCTGTCTTCCTGTTTGCCCTACGTAGTGTTTTGTGCAGTCCTTTCATGGGATTTTGTACACGACATTGGATTTACTCATCTGGGTATCGGGTCATTTGTCCTGGTGAGTTGTTGCCTGAGAGTGGCTGTTGGTTGATGTGCTGTTATGAGTCCTCGTGGTCGTAGTAGTCTGGCTGTCAGTTCAGAAATGTTCTTGATGTATGGTAACGTGGCTAGTCCTTTGGGTTGTGGCATGTCCTCATTCCGTTGTCTTTCCCTTAGGCATCTGTTGATGAAATTGCGGCGGTATATGTTTTTGGCACATAAATTGTAGAGGTGTTCTTCTTCCTCTTTTTGCAGTTCTGGTGTGCTGCAGTGTGTTATGGTCCTTTTGAACAGTGTCTTGATGCAACTTCTTTTGTGTGTGTTGGGGTAGTTGCTTTCGTAGATCAGGACTTGGTCTGTGTGTGTGGCTTTCTTGTTTCCCTTTGTGCTGAATTCTCCGTTCGGTGTTTTCTGTACCACACATCGAGGAATGGGAGTTTCTTGTCCTTTTCTTCCTCTCTCGTGAATCTGATTCCTGTAAGTGTGGCGTTGATGATCCGGTGTATGTTTTCTATGTTTGTGTTTTTAATGATTGCAAAGTTGTCATCTACATATCTGACCCAGAATTTGGTTTGAATTTGCGGTTAGATTGTTTGTTCTAATCTTTGCATTCCAGCTTCTGCTATGAGTCCAGAGATGGGTGAGTCCATGGGTGTGCCGTTGATTTGTTTCATATATTTGGTTGTTGAATGTGAAGTGTGTTTTGAGGCACAGGTCCAGTAGTTTGAGTATGCAGTCTTTGTTGATAGGTTCCCCATCTTGTTGTCTGTTCTGTATGTCCTGCAGGTTGGCTGTTGCTTCTCTGGCTTGGGTTTTGTCGATAGAGGTGAACAGTGCATTTACATTGAATGAGACCATAGTTTCTTCCTTGTTTGTATATATACTTCTGATGATATCCTAGAATTCCTGTGTTGTCTGTATAGAGTGTCTGGATCCGCTGATCAGGTGTTTCAGTTTCTGTTGTAGTTCTTTAGACAGTTTGTGTGATGGTATCCCTCGTAGCGATACAATGGGTCTGAGTGCGATGTCTGGTTTGTGCACTTTCGGTAGTCCATCGAATCTAGGGGTGATGCTGTTTTCAGGTTTCCTTCTCTGTAGGTCAGACTTGGTTATCTGTCCGTTTTTGTAGGTTCCTCGGTGTGTTGCTTATTGGTGAGCTGTGGGATGGGGGCAAACTCTCTCATTTTCTAGGTGTTATTGTCTGCAAGTAGTTGTTGCGCTTTCTGGATGTACTCTGCTTTGTCCAGGGTAACCGTCATTCTGCCTTTGTCTGCTTGTAGCATGATTATGTTCTTATCAGTACTTAGTGTTTTTAGTGCTTCCCTCTCCTTGGTGTTGAGGTTGTGTGTTTGTCTTTGCCTTGTCATCAGGGGTGTGATACTTTGTCTCACTGATTGTTGTGTCTTTTCTGTCAGTCCATTGTTTCTGAGTGTGCATTCTAGTGCTGCTCGGAAGTCTGCTGTTTTGGCGTACCTGTCTTTATCGTGGCAAAACCAACGTAGTGTACAAAATCGCATGCAAGGACTGCACAAAACACGATATTGGACAAACAGGAAGACAGCTAACGATCCGTATCCATGAACACCAACTAGCCACGAAACGACACGATCAGCTACCCTTAGTAGCCACACACACGGATGACAAGCAACATGAGTTCGACTGGGACAACACTACTATTATAGGACAAGCCAAACAGAGCTCAACTACGGAATTCCTTGCATGGCACTCATCCACAGATTCTATCAACAAAACATCGATCTGGACCCCATATTCCAGCCACTGGAACTGGAACTGTCAACCGGAAGCAGCAGAGACAAACCACTATAAATGCTGAAGGAAGCATCACAGAAGCGCTTCACAGGAGGCTACCAAGTACTGAGGATGTCACCTAGACAGGGGACGAAACGTCTGCAACACAAATTCCCAGCTCGGCGAACAGAACTACAACAATGAGCACCCGACCTACAAATCTTCTCACAAACTTTGAACACCTACGGGAGAGAGACGCTAAGACAAGGCAGGAAATGGGTATCCTGTGCCAACGACCTAAGCGTCACATACGAACAACTCCAGTTCCTGCACGAAGGCTGAGAGAATCGAATCCTTCCACCATGTGTCGGATAGAGACCACCAGTCAACAACCCACAAGCCAGAGACACAGCCAGACAGAACAGATTCAGACAGACGCACACAACAGACGACACAAATACAGACAAGAAATTGCGCGCCAAAAATCGTAAATGTCAAAAACCACCAATCAGGAATGGACCTGGACCATAGAACAGGCCATCACCAAAGGACAGAACAGGACCACACAGCGCAAAAAAAGGCACTAAAAGAAATAATTGGCTCAACTAATAAACAACAGAGAGGACACCACAACACATACCTGGGTTAGAAACCTCTCCCAAAGACAGCTCACAGACACGGAATGAACGATACTGGCCAAGGGACTCAACTGTATGCACAGGGACGCCAGGACAGCAGACTTCCTAGCAGCACTAGAATGCACACTCAGAAACAATAGATTAACAGAAAAGAAACAACAAAGAGTGAGACAAAGTATCGCACCCCTGATGACAAGGAAAAGACAAACACACAACCTCAACACCAACGGGAGGGAAGCACTAAAAATACTAAGAAATTGGAAGAAAATAATCACACTCCCAGCAGACAAAGGTAGAATGACGGTCCTCCTGCACAAAGCAGAGCACAACCAATTTGATTTGTAAGTAAATTGTTCCAACTGCTGGCTGCTCACAAATTTCTGTATGGCGTTTTTTAATATTTACTGAATCAAGAGAGATGTCCGTTTCATCAGTTGTATCAACATCAAGATCGAGTTGGCTAAATTAAACATTCGGTAGACATATAGCCGTTTTCTGCATATAATCAGCAATTTGTGCATTGGTTTGCTGTTGGCCAGCACGTTTACACGCAGCAATTTCCATGGCTTTTTATTGTCCTCATTGAAGTGTACAATGCACGTATGGGAACAGTAACCAAACTCACTCCACATTTTTTGAGTGTCCAGACTGCAATGTTTCCTTTCACAGCATGTTTAGAAGTATCAAGGACACACTCATGAGTATCATTGCATTTTTCTTACATTTCCAGTAAATTTCTCGTTACTGATGATCCTAATTTGTTTTCTTAAACTGTGGACTGGTCACATATCAGAATACTTCAATGACATGATAACTTCAGTGAAAGTTCTTCTCCTTCCATTATCTTAAAATTAATGTCAATTGAACTAGATTTTGTGTATTGCATATCGGAGAAGCATTGTTTATTTTAGTAGCTTTGTGATTGCAAATACCTAAAATAGGCATTCGAAAATGTATTTAATTTTCTTAGTGGACCAAGAAGTAAATGAATTAGATAAAGAGAGGAGACATACAACCCATAATGATGACAATGCTTTACTTATCACAGAGATATTCCGAAGAATAGAGTAGAGGGAGCTCATTCCAATATCCCAATGGTCCTGTTGTCTTTTGAGTGTTTATAATTTAGTGTTTCATGATATAGTTGTCAACAGTCTTTGTTTTATCCTCGGACTGATGTGGCACAACAACTGACTTTACTGCAGGGTAATGTTGGGTTCCTCTTTCTAGATCGTCTTGTGCCTCCCTCCTTTCCTGTCTGTATTAATGTACCTTATTTCTGGAGCTGGCCATCATTACTCTGTCAATCATCTGTCTAACCCTTCATAGCAAACGGACACCATGGGAACAGATAACTTTCTGTCAAATAACTGTAATCACCTCCTTATCTCTATTTGATGATGAGTTTTCATTTCTTTAAACTAAAGCCTTATTCACTTTTGATCCAGAATGTTGATAATGGAGTTGGTTAGTGCATAAGGGAAAACGTTATTGATTCTTTTAATTTCTCTTTTGTTTTCAGATAGATATTCGTTTGCATTTTGAAAAGGTTCGTTACTAAAGTTGTCACAGGTAGATCAGGGCTCACGCGACACTGGAAATGTCAAATACGATTGCTGCCTTAACACAAGTAGCAAGTTTTGCAGGGTGTGTGCAGTCCACATCTGTAAGGATTATAGTTTAAAATGCACAAACCAGAAGAATAATATGCTTGAAATTCTGACAGAATTATTTAAAGCTGAGTGTTTGGCATTTTTTCTTTGCCAAAAGGCGCTGGAAAGAGACAAAACGGATTTCGAGACTCAGGTTTGAATTGCGCACATTATATACTGATCAGACCAGCTTTTGATCTATTAGATCTACCTTACTATGATAACGTCAGCTGAGAAGATCAAATGACAAAGAAATTACAAAGAAAGTCCTGACTGTCCGATTCATGATACGCAAATTCTAGTTCTTTACCCACGGCATCCTTTGGAATGAACATGGCCTTAACAACAACTTTGGCAAGAAAACTGGAAATTTAGCAAAGACAGTTTGCTTTTTGGAACAATGCAGTAAAACAGCATTATGCAATACGTAAATGAAATGCACAAATAAACTAATGTAAGTGGCAAAGGGTATTTGCCATGGCCTAAAAGACAAATCATGAGAATATGAAGGTGGGCTTTGGTAATTTCAAATTTTGAACAACAAATAGGCTCAATTGATATTTAATTACATTAAATAACTCATCTCTGAATTCCCTCCCAGATCCAACGAAAATAAAATGGTTGATACGGGTGCTTAAGACCTGAAGCATAGGTCCATTTTGCTGGAGGGAGAGCATAGCATTGTGGAAATTTTAAGTTGATGGGCTTAGTCGGTTTTGCAACTCATACATAGAAAGTTGTTACGAGAAGCAGCAAGTATAACAGAATAATGCGCAGGGTGTATAAATTACAGGCTAAGAAATCTTCCACGATAACCATGTCTTAACAATGTTGCCCCAAAGTCTACATGCCACAGATAAGTAGGTAATGCAATAATTACCAGTTCCCTGAATGAATAGACCTCTAATGTTGAAGACCTTTGACATTATGCAGGATAAAGCAGGCTGTTCAACTTCATTCTCGTCTACCACTTTCAACATATATGCTGTTTGCCTCCAATTTTTAGGTGCAACTGAGTGTGCAATCTACATGATTCACTGCGTTTAATTCTCCATATTGTCCACAATGGCACCTTCGAAATCTCCACCACCGACAAATGTAAGAGCATTAAACTCATGGGAATAACGTCATCTTCAATTTCCCCTTGATTTGAAATCAAATTGACTTCGAAATTAATCACAATTCTTTATCTGTCACTGTGGTAAAATGCTAGAACACCATTCCCACAGCATCATCCGTGCCCCGATGCCACAGGGACTACAGAGGTGCAAGAAGATAAATTCCCACTCCTTGTCAAATGTAACGAGAAGTCGTTTTAAATGTTGGCCGAACCAATGGAACACAACTCCAATTCTTGATTTTGGTGAACTGCAGTACATCTGGCACAGAATCAGTGGCTCATGGCATCATGGTTTAATCCATAAAAGTGAATCAGGAGTTCAAAGATTGTGGCTAAAATTTGCAATATGCAGGCAATGATGTTTTGTCCATCGCAGACACCATTAGATTTGGACTCAGTCTTGAACACAGTGCTCACGAGGTCACCCTTTGTAGACCAGTCAGAGGCAGTCCCCTTCAATTTGGGTAAAAGTGATTCACCTGTAAGATAAGAAATTGCGCCATGGAGGAATGGTACATCATGCAAAAAGTGAAAAATTTAAAATGTTTCACAGTATCAGCTGTGTATGTATCTGGGTTAATCCAGGGCAGTCTGCTGAACGAGAATCAAATTCAAAATGGGACATTGCCCCTCGGGTGCGTGAGAGGAACTTAATTGTTTATTTGATTTTATAGTACTCAATGAGATTCATAATCCTCTGTTAGTCATTCTGTGGAAACATAAATTCAAGATACTCCCAGAAATACAATGGCGAAAAAGTAAGTTTGAAATGGTTTTCTTAACATATGTGGATGCATTCTCGACTGTGAGAGAAGAGCAGCTTCACGTGAGGGCGGTGTGGTTATGGATTAATGTAGATCAAATTTCGTAAGCTGTGACATCTCTCAGTCTTCTGTCGTTTCCACCTGAACCACGATTCTTCTGCCCTTTTTTTCAGTTTGTTAACAGTAAACGGTAGATCAGCATGAAGGTTTTCGCGATTCTGGACAAGCATGTGACGAATGCTGCTCTCCATCTATAGTTCATTCAACGGACATTCGCCGTGGCTATTGCTGCATTGATTGCATGAGGGGGCGATTGGAAGTGAGTGGCGGCTTTTGTCTCTGTCTATAATTTAAATCTCCAGAGAAAACAACATTTTGATCTAACATGGATAGAATTATAACAACAATCGCAAACTTAGACATAAGGAGACATAATGATCCAGAGATCTGATCATTGGATCGTTAATCTGGAAACCTCTGTTATATTCTGGAGTCTCATTTTATGGAAATTACTCTGGCAGTGATGTAGTTAACTTACTGTTACAATGTATGCCCGGGGTCATCCTACAGTGCTCCAGTAACTGATAATTGTAATGCATTGTGATAGGTTTGTCAAATCACTGGTAGTTTAGAAAGACAAAGCAAGCCAGCACGATTGGCTATGCTGATATTATCCGAGAAGCATACCACCAACAATTGTATAAACTGAAGGGGAACAAAGGACTTGTGCGGAGTCAGGGAAGACATTTTGCTGGCTCCCACACTTTTGATTTTGTAAGAATAAAGCTTAATTTCGTGAAGGATTGTCTGAAGCTCCTGGTAATATTTTTATAGAACATTGAGTAATTTTTCCACAAATGTCGTCATTACAAGTGCTGAAATTTGAAGTAAATAAAAATCTATACATAAGACTTTAATGATGATTGTGAACATTTCGCTTATCTTCCAGGCAGACACCGACTGATCTATTGACATTCTTCTGTGACTTCCTTGCATGTTCTGTCCTAATAATGACTCAAGAATCAATATGATTGATTCTGACCTACCCTGGAGACAATAAGGGATTGGCAATAAATTCTCACCTCACCAGTGACGTCCATATTCACTAAACTAAACTTTCTGTAAGTAATAGTTGTCACCATATTTTGGACGTTGCTTATCAAATGGCAGGCACAGAAAACTGTTGGAACACAATTTCTGATTGAACATAGTGACTGAAACGATGATTCTAGTTTTCAAATAGTGATTGACACTTCATTACTTTTTGCTGTTGAATTTTTAGTAGGATACCTTTCCCTTCTCCACTTCACAGCAGGCTGAACAGAACCTTCTATTCAACGTTATTCTCTCTGGTATTAGTAATCAATTAAAAGCACTTACATGCAGTCTAACAAAATATCGAAGAAAGTTTCCACATGGATCGTTTTGACCGTGAAGAAACAAGGGATTCTTTCTTTCTTCAAATTATGTGAGTCAAAGTTTAATTCCTGCTCATTCCCTGAGTTTTTTCCACACATGAATCTTTGTCTTGACCAAAAAACAAAAATAATCAGACTTTCCACTTTTGAATTAGATGCCACTTGTTTTTCAGTGTGTTCTGGCTTCAGAATGAATCTCCAAATGGAGGTGATGAAATTGCACAAAGCTGAATGAACAACCTTTCTCACTGTACATGAAAATAGTTTAAAGACTAACCAGGTGATAAACTGAAGTCAACGGAAATCTCTGATTGGACAGACAGCAAGACATTTTTGAAAAGTGTAAAGTTTTCTACCGCTTCAGTCGACAACATTAAGCTGTCATGGAAACTTATCTTGTTTCAGTTCGATCAGTTGGTGATACTGAAGACATGATTTGATGTCTGTTTGAGTATGTTTCTTTTCAGGGTCCAACAGTGCATATGTTTAAAGTCCATGTGGAACGATTTGTGCTGTCGGGAAATTAGCTGACATCATTCATTCTGGTCTTGAAATGAAGAGAATCTTTCACTTATTTCAGGATTGTGTCAATGCTACTTTGTGTTGGTCGAGTAAAGTGAAATTTACCTGCGTTTTCTTCAGTCTGTGCTCGATATTTTGGGAGGTTTGGTTCAGGATCAGAGGACATTGCATTCCAGGCCTGGGCAGAAAGCCTCTGATCGAAGCTGAAGTAGCCACTTTCTGCTTGCAGCGGGGAATTGGCGAGAGCGTGGTCAAATTTCAATTCTAATTCCTACTGGAAATTGCTATGTGGCGAATCTGATGACTATTAAAATCCAGAAACACCATGGCACATGAATGCTCACAAAGAAATTTGCCTGGAGTAATAAACTGGACGAACGCTGCATTTCAATGTCTTGTTCTGTGGAAACAGAATCACGCAGCTAGAGAGAAATATGTCGCAGACAATCCGAACCTCGGAACAATAGATACCACGTGAAAACATAAATTCATTCCACCCACCATGTATGAGATAGATTTTCTTACGTGCATTGCACTCACACACTTCAGGATTGAGTTTCTCAAAAATGTACAAAACCCAGTTCAATCACTTCAATCTCGGTTCTAACTTCAAATTAACTTGTGAGAAAACGAAAAAAATTACAGTTCATATAGGGTACTTTGTTTTAGAGAATGGTGAGATCTCTTCGCAAATAATAAGTTCAGTCAGAACGGACAAAATATTAACTTGACATTTTCGTTGTTCTGTCTGTTTGAATGAATTCATTTGGTGTTTTAAAAAAAACGAGCTAAATTGTTAATTAAAAACCTTGCGTCTGACAACAGATTTCAATACTTCAGTCTTGCCAAGTTGTGTGGAACTTCCTTACAGCCGGGTTATAGAGGTATAAAGATTCAGCTTTTCTTTTCATTGACTACGCCATCCTTGCAACTACCAGCTTTCCAGTCAAAGTGCAGTAGTGAGTTACATTTTAAATAAAATCATCTTTTATTGCATCACTACTGGATATACAAATAGTCTTTCCTCGACTTCCAAGAGGTAATTTATAATTTCTAACTTGTCACTGTTTTATTGGTTCTGTTTGCGTATTTACATTTTTCTTTTGTTTTTAAGCAGACAATTTCAAATACTTCCCATAAATGGTGCAATTTCTCGTCTTTAGTCATCTTTCCTTTAAAAGTCTTTCAGAGTGTATTCTTCACGTTATCAGCAACAACATGTCGTGAGGTTGTGTCTTCTCTGCACTGAAATCACTCCCTCCATCTCATTAGTTACTGAGTTGCGCCTTTTCATTTTAACTGCCAACATACCACGATGCAAATATCATTATATCACTTTGCTGCCACAAATACACTGATACATTATTATCATGATACAAAAATTCTTGCAGTGTCTCATTGATAGTGTTGTTGTTACTAAGGCTTCACTGTTATTGAAATGGTAATCTTATGATAATGTGTTAGCTATAACTATCATTGTTGGTGAATTATCATTCGGTTCGTGAACTGCAAGGTAGTTATATTGCCTTGCTGGATTTGATGATATGAGAGAAAGCAGGGGTTGGTGGTGCAGAGAAGTGATCACATTGATAACTCTGCCTCGATGTAGATATTATACGTTATTGACAATAAATATGTTACTCAGTTATGACAATGGGATCAAAGTAAATAAACAATAGTTTCACACTCTGATTTGCATGGCAAAAACTATTTCACACTAACATTACAGTGATTAAAATCTTGCAGGTATTAAGAGATTTAAACTGACTTTGAGGGGGGTGAGTATTGAAGAGGAATCAATCACGTCGAGCGATGAGCAGAAACATATGCAACATGGAAAAAGATCAAGAAAAATACATACTTTACTCAACATCACAGTCACATTGCAATGGCCTCCAGTTTTGTTTGAACTCAGCTCTCATTATCCGCATTACAGCGACTACACCATGGTCAGATCTTTCTTCTATTCCGCACCCTGGAAAGATTTGGGTCACTTCCTTCCTTCACTCAGATCTGCGTTATCTGAGAACACAAAAATGTTGATAGCTCCTGCACGTGCATGGATTTTTTTTATCTTTGTGAGATTTGTATCTGTTGAAGTTAATTAATAATGATGCCTGAGAAATATTGAGGTCATTGTACATTTCACACTTCCTTATCTGTCATTTCTCGTAATTCCACTCTTTGCTGAACATTCCAGGCGTCTAAACATGATCACACATGAAGATACACAGGTTTTCGTTTTTAGCGACTATCTTGGAAAATCAGCAAATGCTTACTGGCAATTTCCATCGATATTCGTGGTTGCATTTATAGGGATGGAATAATTGTAAAATAGTTCAATTAGTGGCATCACTTTTATTAATTGCTCAGATTTAACAAATGTAGCAAAACATTTTATTTCTTGTGTTGCAAGGAATTTCTGATGCCTCAGTATTACATTCTGCTTTATTTATTATCTTACGTATTAATGTTATTGTTATGTCTTTTAATAAAAACGTTAATCACAGCAAAGAAAAAAGATATGCACACTTGGGATCGGACAAAAAGCTGAAAGTACTGTTCAAATCCTATAGGCTGAATAAATCCATTCTCTAGCAAATCAATAACTTCTCTGGTCATGTAATCGAGGCATAAAGCTGAGTTTCTCTCTTTCTGTGGTGTCTTGATTTCCATACTTCACAACAAACTTAGTAATCGTTGAACTAATATTGAACTGGATTGCTAAAATTTATTTCAACCTAGTGCCATTCTGTGGTCTTTGTGCGTGCTACGTTCTGTATCATGATGTCGCACTGTCTGGTTTCCGACTGCTTTTACTTTTGACACTTTTATAACCATTCACTGTCAGAAACTGAGCAAACATATTGAATTGACGGCGACAAATGTTGCAGGGAACTGTAACGGCTGCTGTTTTGAATCTTATTTTCTGAATTTTATATATGAAACGTGGAGTATAATAAATAATGAAGTCTGACTGTTTAGTGTGTAGGTTAGCTCACTTAGCTGGAGGTTTGATATCCAACGTTTCATTACCTGGCTCGGTAACATTATCAGTGGTGACCTCCATGTGAAGTGAAGCTGTTGTCTCCTGCATTCTATTTATATCTTTGTCCTGGATGGGGTTCCTGGGGTTTGTGGTGATGTCATTTTCTGTTCGTTTTCTGAGGGGTTGATAGATGGTATCGAGATCTATGTGTTTGTTTATGGCGTTGTGGTTGGAGTGCCAGGCCTCTAGGAATTCTCTGGCATGTCTTTGTTTAGCCTGCCCAGGATAGATGTGTTGTTCCAGTCAAAATTGTGTTTTCTTCCCTCCGTGCTTAGTGCTACGAGGTTAGGGTGGAATGTGTTGGTGAAGTTGATGAATTGCTCAACCTCCTCGTGGAAGCACAAGGTGGCATCAATGCAGTCATCAATGTAGTGGAGGAAGAGTTGGGGAGTGGTGCCGGTGTAATTACAGAAGACCAACTGCTCTACGTAGCCAACAAAGAGACAGGCATACCTGGAGCCCATACGTGTGCCCACGGCTACCCCTTTGGTCTGGAGGAAGTGGGAGGATTCAAAGGAGAAATTGTTAAGGGTGAGGACCAGTTCGGCCAAACGAATGAGAGTGTCGGTGGAAGGGTACTATTGGGGACGTCTAGAGAGGAAACAACGGCGGGCTTGGAGACCCTGGTCATGTTGGATGGAGGGGGATGGACGTTCGAGACACCACCCACGCCCTCCACCTCCTCCAAGACTTCCGTTTCCCCGGCCCCCAACGCCTCATCTTCACCATGGATATCCAATCCCTCTACACCTCCATCCGCCTGTGGTGCTAACCTTCCACCCTACCAATCTTCGCATAAACAAAATCATCCGCCGACTTTTCCACCACCTCCAAACAGACCCCACCACCAGGGATATATTTCCCTTTTCACCCCTTATCGCCTTCCGCAAAGACCGTTCTCTCCATGACTAACTGTCAGGCCCATGCCCCCCTACAACCTACCCTCCCATCCTGGCACTTTCCCCTGCCACCGCAGGAACTGCAAAATCTGCGCCCAGACCTCCTCCCTCACCTCTATCCAAGTCCCTAAAGGAACCTTTCACATCCATCAAAGTTTTACTTGCACATCCACTAATACCATTTATTGTATCCGTTGCTCCCGATGCGGTCTCCTCTACATTGGGGAAACTGGGCGCCTCCTAGCAGAGTGCTATAGGGAACATCTCTGGGACACCTGCACGAATCAACCGCACCGCCCCGTGGCCCAACATTTCAACTCCCCCTCCCACTCTGCTGAGGACATGGAGGTCCTGGGCCTCCTTCACAGCCACTCCCTCACCACCAGACGCCTGGAGGAAGAACGCCTCATCTTCCGCCTCGGAACACTTCAACCCCAGGGCATCAATGTGGACTTCAACAGCTTCCTCATTTCGCATTCCCTCACCTCACCTTAGTTCTCAGGTTCCAGCTCAGCACTGTCCCCATGACTTGTATGTACTTGTCCTACCTGCCTATCTCCTTTTCCACTCCACCATCTCCTCCCTGATCCATCACTTTCATCCACTCCCCCACTCACACATTGTACTCTATGCTACTTTCTCCCCACCCCCACCCTCCTCAAGCTTATCTCTCCACGCTTCAGGCTCACTGCTTTTATTCCTGATGAAGGGCTTTTGCCCGAAACGTCGATTTCGAAGCTCCTTGGATTCTGCCTGAACTGCTGTGGTCTTCCAGCACCACTAATCCAGAAACGAGAGGCTTACAGGCAGGCGAGGAAGGAGCTCACCAATGGTCTGAGGAGAGCCAGGAGTTGGCACGAGAACGGCTTGGCAGAACGGATTAGGAATAACACAAAGCCATTTTACACTTAAGTGAGGAGTAAGAGAATGGTAAAATAAAGAGTAGGGCCGATCAGGGATAGCATAGGGAACTTGTGTGTGGAGTCTGAGGAGGTAGGGGAAGCCCTAAAAGAGTTTTTTGCTTCTGTCTTTACGAAAGAAAGAAACTTTGTAGTGATTGAAACCTTTGAAGAGCAGGTGTGCATGCTGGAATGGATCGTGGAAGAGGAAGCTGATATGCTGAAAATTTTATCAAACATTAAAATTGACAAGTCGCCAGTCCAGGACCTGATTTGTCCGCGGCTGCTTTGGGAAACGAGAAATGCAATTGCTTCGCAATTTGCAAAGATCTTTGCATCCTTGTTCTCCACTTGAGTCGTACCTGAGGACTGGAGAGAGGCAAATGTAATTCCTCTCTTCAAGAAAGGAAATAGGGAAACACCCGGCAATTACAGATCAGTAAGTCTCACGTCTGTCGTCTGCACGGTATTAGAAAGGATTCTGAGGGATAGGATTTATGACCATCTGGAAGAGCATGGTTTGATTAAATACAGTCAACACGGCTTTGTGAGGGGCAGGTCATGCTTCACAAACCATATCAGTTTCTTTGAGGATGTGACTAGAAAAGTTGATGAAGGTCGAGCTGTTGATGTGGTGTATATGGATTTCAGCAAGGCATTTGAGAAGGGTCCCCATGGAAGGCTCATTCAGAAGGTTAGGAGGAGTGGGATACAGGGGAACATAGCTGTCTGGATACAGAATTGGCTGGCCAACAGAAGACAGCGACGGGTAGTAGAAGGAAAATATTCTGCCTGGAAGTCAGTGGTGAGTGGTGTTCCACAGGGCTCTGTCCTTGGGCCTATTTGTAATTTTTATCAATGACTTGGGTGAGGGGATTGAAGGATGGGTTATCAAGTTTGCAGTCGACACAAGGGTTGGAGGTGTTGTAAGCTGCAGCGGGACATTGACAGGATGCAGAGATAGGCTGAGAGGTGGCAGATGGAGTTCAACCTGGATAAATGCGAGGTGATGCATTTTGGAAGGTTGAATTTGAACGCTGAGTACAGGATTCAGGATAGGATTCTTGCCAATGTGGAGGAACAGAGGGATCTTGATGTGCAGGTACAGAGATCCCTTAAAATGGCCACCCAAGTGGACAGGGTTGCTAAGCAAGCCGATGTTGTTTTGGCTTTCAATAAAAGGGGAATTGAGTTTAAGAGTCGTGAGATCTTGTTGCAGCTCTATAAAACTTTGGTTAGAACGCACATGGAATATGACATTCAGTTCTGGTCGCCCTATTATAGGAAAGATGTGGATGCTTTGGAGAGGATTCAGAGGAGGTTTACTAGGATGCTGCCTGGACTGGAGGGCTTATCTTATGAAGAGAGGTTGACTGAGCTCGGTCTTTTTTTCATTGGAGAAAAGGAGACGGAGAGGGGACCTAATGGAGTTATACAAGATAATGAGAGGCATAGATAGAATCGATAGCCAGAGACTATTTCCCAGGGCAGAAATGGCTAACACGATGGGTCATAGTTTTCAGCTGGTTGGAGGAAAGTACAGAGGGGATGTCAGAGGCGGGTTGTTTACACAGAGAGTTGTGAGAGCATGGAATGCAGCTGTTGTGGAAGCGGGGTCTTTGGGGACATTTAAGAGACTGCTGAACATGCATATGGTCACAGAAATTTGAGGGTGCATACATGAGGATCAGTGGTCGGCACAACATTGTGGGCTGAAGGGACTGTTTTGTGCTGTACTGTTCTATGTTCTATATTCTATGCAATCTTATGTATATTCCCTGGGGAACCAGCCATCGTAGAACAAAGCCCCAGAATTCTGAAAGGAACCTCATGGCATCAACGTCATTGAGACAACTGAAGAAAATATGAGCATAAAGTATTTCTGATGGCCCAACGTTTTTTCAGAAAGGCAAGATATCATAATTGACCTATGGAATCTTAAGTTGTAAAAAAAAAGTTATAATCATATCGTCTTATCGAATTCGCTCATCCGTTCAATTAAATCATAGCTGATCTGATCAAAGAGAATTAGATTTTCGTGCCATTTCACCTTAAGTCCTAATTCCCTTACTAATTAACAACATGTCTCCACGTTTCCATGGTACAGAATTTTTCAGTTCAACTAGACATTGAGAAAAACTCCCCCTCATCAATATCGTAAATGGACGGTCACTTACTCTGCGTTTATGCTGTGTCGTCTTCACACATCGACGAATGTAAGCAAAAATTCTTTGTCTGTCCTATCATTCCCCTAAGGTACCTGTACATTTAAATCTGCCTCTCCGAATTGATCTAAAATCCAATAAGTATCGCCAAACCCACTCATCCTTTACTCAGTATAAACTCCATCTTGCTCGAAATGAAACAGGCAAAACTTCTTGGAAGTCCATCCAAAACCAGTATGTGTTTCCTTCGATCGAGTAAACAAAATTGTTTACATTAATCGATGTCTAGTCTGATGACAAGTTCATATAATTTTGATATGCCAGCCTAATATTTACTACTCTATTGCCTTTGAAGTAAAGACCAACAATTCATTTGCCTCTCTGTACAGTTCGTTTTCATCTCTGAACTTGCAAGCCACTTTTGTGTGTGTACGTGTGTCTGTGTGCGCGCTCGCGTGCGTGTGTGATTCATGAGCATAGAGCCGCAAATTAGTCTGTGCCGCACATTTCTGCATACTATCTGCACATTACACTTTGCTCCCATCTGTCAATCTTTTCCATGTTGCAGCTTTTTGCTCCTTGACACTTGATTCAATTTCTTTCATCTGTTCCCAATTGCTCAATCTCCTTTACTCCCTCTCTTTGTTTCTTAATCTCTGAGTATCCCAAGTAAGCCATCTTCTATATATATATTCAGTTATTCGTCCGCCTTACTTGCGTTTTCAAAATCTGTATGATCCACTTCAGCTGCTTGTCCAAGGTCATTCAAGACCTATATTACATTCAGTGCAACAAGGTAATATAGAATATTCTTGAATCTTTTCGAAAGAATTTCTCCTCACTGCAGACGACTGATGGCAAGAACAGTTTGGATGAATGGTTGCTCCACGGAAACATTAAGCCCACTGAAGCTGCCAGAACTACTGAGTTTTCCACCAGTTTCCGATTTTACTTCAAACTTGCAGTCCTTGCATTCTTTGTTCTTTGTTGTAATGCATTGCGAATACGAACATGTTCTTTCCAAAATAGCAATTCGCTAATTACCTCAAAGTTTTGGTTTACTTTTTCTGTAATCCTCTGGCAAGGAAGCATGACTCATGTGTAGGCAGCTGGGATGAAGGGGATCTCTGGAGGT
This sequence comes from Chiloscyllium punctatum, assembly GCF_047496795.1. Classification (NCBI taxonomy): domain Eukaryota; kingdom Metazoa; phylum Chordata; class Chondrichthyes; order Orectolobiformes; family Hemiscylliidae; genus Chiloscyllium; species Chiloscyllium punctatum. Next base: position 31,657,259 of record NC_092784.1, read on the forward strand.
TAATGGGGGGATACAGGATTTTACTGAAGAAGGAATGCAGGATGGCATGAGATAGGTTTGGCTGTGAAGAATAGGTTGAATCCGAAGAGATTTTTAAAATAATATTAAAGGAAAACAAGTAATTAGAGAGCGAATAGGACCATGCAAGGACCGAAGGGGACAGGTATCTGTGGAACAGCAGGAAATGTGCGAGGTCCTTAAAGAATATTTCTCCACTGGGTTTACCATGGCGAAAGACATTAAGACTTTGAATTTTGGAGGGTTTCGTGGTGATGCCTTTGGGGCAGTCTATATCAGAGTGTAGGAGATGTTGGATATATTCGAACATATGGAGGTGGTTAAAACTCATGGTTCTGAAAATACACATATGAGAATAATGCAAGAGGCTAGTGAAGAAATTATGGAGATGCTGGCTGTATAATCGTTCGACTTGAGTGAGGCCCCAGAAGCGAATGTTTGACCTTTTTTCACGAAGGCTGCATAAAAGATCCTGAGAACGATCGGATAGTCAAACCAGTATCTGTGGTAGGGAAGTTACTTGAGAACGTTCTGAGAGACAAGACATATTTGCATTTTGAAAGACAGGGAGTTGTCGGCATGTTATTTTCTGCATGGGAGATCATGCCTCACAAATTTAATCGAGTGATTTGATGAAGTGATCAGGAAGGTTGATGAGGGTAGAGCAGATTACGTGTTCTGAAGGATTTCAGCAAGGCCTTTGATAAAGGAACTGCCAAAATGGATAGACAATTGTCTTGATGACAGCGAGCAGAAAGTAATAGTGGAAGGATACTTGCCAGACTGGACGCCTGCGACTCGTGGTGACGCTTAGGGTTCGGTGCTGGGCAGTTTGCTGTTTGTTCTGTTTCTCAATTATGTCGATGAAAATGTATAAGGCATGATTAGTACATTGCAGATGACATTCCAATCGGCAGTTTCATAGGCAGTGAAGAAAGCATTTTCACATTGCAACAAGAACTTGACCAGCTGTAACAAGGCCTGAGAAATAGCAAATGGAGTTTAATACAGATTAAAGTCTTGCATTTTTGAAAGTCAAATCAAGGTAGAAATTTCATGGTGAATAGCAAGCCGTTCAGGAGTATATTGGAACAAGTGACCTTGACGTTCAAATGCATGGTTCTCTGAAATTAGATTCACAAATGGACAGAGCAGTGAAGCTGCCTTTTGGCATACCAGTCTTCATCAGCCAGGGTACTGAGTATACAATTTGGGAAGTTATGTTGACGTTAAGCAGGACGTTGGTGAGGCCTCACCTCTCCAGTTTTCGTCACCTAGCTCTCGGAAGGTGTTATTAAATGGAGAAGAACGCAGAATAAATTTACAAAATGTTGCCAGGTCTCAAGGATTTGAGTTGTTGGGAGAGATTGGAGAATCTGGACATTTTTTTCTTCAATGCATAGGAGCCTGAGGAGGGTCATCATGAAGTGCATAATAACATGAGAGGCATGTATGTGGTGAATGCACTTAATCCTGTTCCTGTGGTTGGGAATTGAGAAAGCGAGGGGATCAGTTTAAGGGAGAATGGGAAAGGCTGAATGGGAATCTAAGGGGCAACCTTTTAACACAGCGAATGATTTGCATATGAAATTACCTGCCAGCAGATGTGGAGAACAATGATGCACAAATATTAGCCACAGACCCCATAATTTATTGTTCAGTCTCTTACAGTCTTCTCAGATTTTTCCAGTCAGGACCAGGATATTTTTCCAACTTCATTCATTCTAATACACCCAACATCTCCTCTACTGCGATATGAACTGTCCCAAAATGTCACCACTAACTGCCCCAAGTTCTCATGTCATCATGTTTTTCTGTATGATAAGCACGGGGAGAAATACTTATTCAGGATCTCGCACATCTCCTGTGGTTCCAAACAATCTGTTAACATTGGACCTTGACAGGTCATGTTCTCTGTCTTATTATTTTTTCACTTATTATACTTAAAAAGTCTCTTTGGAATCATCTGATTCTTCTCTGCCAAACGTTTTTGCCCGAACCCTATCGCTTATGCCCGAAACGTCGATTCTCCTGCTCCTTGGATTTAACTTTTAGCCAAACGGTGTATTTATGGGTTGCGACAAAATTGGAGCAGTTAATTAGAACTAGCCAGTGCACGTATAAATTTGTGAAGTTTTCCAATAGTAGAAAGTGAAGACCGCAGAAGTTGGCCATCAGAGTCGAGATTGTGGTGCTGGATAAGTACAGCAAGTCAAGCAGCGTCTGAGGAGCAGAAGATAATGAAGGGATTATGCCGGAAACGTCGATTTCCCAAGTCCTCGAATGCTGCCTGACCTGCTGTACCTTTCCATACCACCCTTTCGACCAACCTTTCCAATGGTTGTTACCCTAAATGCTCCTTTCTTTTGGTTTGTATCTTAACTATAGTGTTCAAGTAATTTATATTTTGCTTAACTTCAAGTGATATGATTGTTGGTCTCAAAGGCAGCGAGTGGTAGGCGTTAGTCTCTTTTGTTTCGTGTGTTGAATTCAGTTGTTTAAATTGTGTGTGCTTTGTGCTGTAATGGCTCTGTCAGGCACAAGCCGTTTTCTGGAGTTGGATAAAGTGACTTCGGGAGTTTAACAAAAAGTAAGGTAAAGTTGTTGGAAGACAAGCTGGAGTTAGGGTTGCCTGTGTCTGTGATAAACGGAGGGTTAATTATAGGAAAGCTTGGCATTTCAATTTGCTGAAAGTGCCATTGAAATATTTAGAAATGGGTGGAACTCAGTTGGAGATGAAAGAACTTGAACATCAAATGGAGCTGAAACATTTTGAATTAAGATTAAAAACAGATGATAAAGGAAGTAAAGGAATATTCCAAGCAGAACAAAAAGAAAAAGAAAATAATAGCCCTGTGAGAGCAAAAGAATAGTGGTGGAAGGTCCGAGCAGACGAAATGAAAAAAAGAGAGAGAGTTTGAACTTCAGAAATTATCATTTCGGCAGAAAAGTCGACTTAAAAGGATAGAGATGAAGGTCGAATGTAGGCTTAGTGAGGAAGATTGTCCTGATGAAAAAAAAACAGTGTAGCTAAAGGTCTTGTGGGGCGATGTTTAAATATATCCAAGAATTGCATGAATTTGACGAGAAGGATGCAGAAGTTTTTTTTATTTCAGAACGTAGATAAACAAGTGAAGTGACTGGGGGCCTTGTGGGTTTTGTTGATCCAAACAAAATTGGTAAGTAGAGCCTGTGATGTATCTACCTCACTAACAGAGGAGGCACTTGTGTAGTATGAGGTGATGAAGAAACCCATCTAAATTATGTGTCCGTTTGGGCCAAGGCCTATGGACAACACATGAGGAATCTAAGGAGGAAACCAGTTCAAACATATATTGAGGTTGAAAGAATCAAACAACATATTCGAAATTGTGGGAAAGAGAAATTCTCGGCTGGAAAGAGAAATATAGATCCCACTGTAGATAATAAAGGTAGTTTAGCGCAAGTTGAAAAGAAAACCAATGAAACAGAGAGTGAAGTTAAAAATCTCCAGTGTTTTCACTGCAATACAGTAGTCCACATGAGATCACAGTGTGGATGGTTAAGAAAAAGCATTGAGAAGGAGGATGCATTAAAATAGGATAAGGCAGTGAACTTGCTGATGCAGAAAGGGAAAGCACACTGAAGAGTAAGATGCTGCAATAGAATTTACAATTTTTTTGGAGGTTGGTTGGGAAGAAAGTGCCAGATCTTTTTTTAATAAAAATTTATTGTGAGGGAAAGGTTTGCTCCCATGTGTCAGGAATATATAACTAAAATATAATTTTAAGAGTTACAGGAGCATGTCAAACTTTGGTGTTCACACATGAGGAGATCTGTCTTTCAGAAGGACTATTGCCGAAAACAAGTGGCAATATCTGGAATTCATGGTGAGATGAGAAGTGCTCCATTATGTAACGTGAGATTGGAATGTTTGGTGAAAAGTAAGGACATGGTGACAGGAATACTGAAGGATCTCTCGGCTTCAGGAATGTAATTGGTCCTTGGCAATGATACAGCTGGAACACAGGTGGGAGTGTTTAAAAAGCCAGAAAAAAGTCAGGTAACTGAAATATTACAGTAAACATATCCTGGCATTTTTCTTGTATGTGTGATAATCAGTTCATAAAACCATCGGTTGAAGCAGAAGGAGAAATCAAAGAATAAAGATAACGAAATTGATGTAAAATTATCAGAGGCCATGTTTGATCAAGCATTTGATTCAAAAAAAGGAAAAGGTGGAGGACAAAATCGATATCTTTTGATCAAAGAATTGCAGCAAAGATGGAAAACAGGAATCAGACGGGAAATCAAGAAGTTCACAATTTTGCTAATGGAGACAAAGTTTTAGTGTCCCTGGCAGTGATAGATGAACCTATAAACGCATGATTTGGTTATTCCTATCAAACTGACAGGCGATTTGAATTATTTGATATGAACCCCAATTACAACGATATCTCAACGAATGTGCAATGTAAATATGCTGAAAAGGTGTTTTGAGACGGAAGGAAAGCAGAATGAGAATGCGTTATTCGTTATCACACAGAGTGAACACTCAAGTTCGGAGGATACTGAACTGAATCTTCCTCAAATTATATTGGACATTGCAAAAGTTCTCAAAAATTGGGATAAACTGTTGAATTACCTTTCAGAGGAAATTCAAAATGACGTGGAAGAGTTAGTACTATCATATGTGGAGAAGCCAAGAAAAACCAATCAAATTATGCATGATGTAAATATACGAAATTTTGTTCCATTTAACTAAGATCCTTATAGACTTACCCCTTTAAAGCTGGCAATGTTTCAAAAAGAGATTGAATGCATGCTCAGGACAATGTAATCGAATTGTGTTGCAGCGACTGGAACCCACCATATTAATGGTGCTAACACCAGATTGTACCTAACGATTATGTGTGGACTATCACAAGTTCAATGCATTTTTAAAACGTCATTCATATGCTATTCCATGTTTGGAAGACTGCATTGAGAATGTTGAACAAGCACCTTAATTGCTAATTTAGATATTCTCAGAGGGTGCTTGGAGGTGACTTTATCTGAAATTTCCGGTTTTGCGACACAGAATGCACTCTACCAATTTAAAATCATGCCATATGTTATGAAAAATATGCCAGCCTCACCTCAAAGACCAAACAATGAAGTCATTTCTGGTTGAATTAATTGCGGGGTGTACAACAACGGCCTGTTGATTTTTAGTCACACATGGAAATAATATTTGCAATATGCATTGAAATTGTTTGATCGACTTCAGGAAACAGGCTTGGCTATCAATGTGATTAAGAATAAATTTTCCAAAGCCCATGTCATGTTCCTGGGCCATGTTAGGTGACAAGGACCAATTGCCACAATGAATATGGAAGCGAAGGTTATTGTTGTGTTTCCCACTTCATTGGTGAAGAGAGCAGTACTACAATCCCTGGGATCGAATTGGTTTTATCAGAAGTTCGCTGCAATTTTATTTTATCAAAGGCTGTGTTTATGAGATGCTATATTGGAAGTGTTGATGATTAATTGTTAATTTTTTTGTGTATTTCAATAGACTTCTAGTTTTATTTAGGCTGAAGAAAGGGCAGCGCTTGGAAAGCTTGTGATTTCAAATAAACCTGTTGGATTTTAACCTGGTGCCGTGTAACGTCTGTCCTTTGTATTTCAAACGTGCTGAATGAATAAAATGTATTTTGCTTAAAGCCAAATTGTAGAATAATCGAATTGCATCTGGAGCACATCAACACACACTTGCCTTTAAATAAATTAAAAAAAATTAGAATCTAGGCTATCTCCTTATAATAATTTAGGGATGACGTGGTTTGTCGTCGATAACATTTCATTCACATTGTGTGAATCAATTTAATTTATGCTTCTGCAGCACTTATTTATATTGTTACACTTTGCCTTCTGAATGCCTGTTTTTGCAATCCACTCCTAACTTCATTTTTTCACCTTTTTAAAAATTCTTTCTTACCCTGCACAGATATTTAGGTTTGCTGTCAAAACAATTCCTTTAGTTTCGATATGTAGCTTCGATTTTATGCCTTTGATGTTGTATTATTTTTTATACATCCCTGGATTTTCTCCATGATTCCATATATTGCCTTCTGTTTTTTTGAAGTGCTGTACTTTCAGACACTCAAACATATTGCCATAATTGTAGCTGTGGTCAGATCATCTCTATTGTCAGGTGAAAACCATTATAAAACCATATTTCATATTTTCCTAATTTACTTTGACATACCAGCATTTACATGATTCCTAATACTATGCCCTTCAAATGAAGATCTGAATATTTAGGGATATTGTTCAGACTCTAATGAAAATGAGACTAATGCAGTTGCAATGATGTTGGAATTTCAAATTCCCTATCGTTGTAAGAATGATCATCTACCTGTGCAAAACTCTCCACCGCTTTCACCACTAAGTTGATTCTTGTGATGTAGTTTTTACTCTGGATATTATAACACTGCTATAAACAGAACGATTATCATCACTCGTTTACCTCTCCATGTTTTCAAACTGTGTCACAGTCTGCATGCCTAATTCACATGCTATTGCGTTTTCCTTCATACCTTCAGAATCGTTCGTACATTGAGTTCCTTGCAACGTATGTTATGGATCGATCTGTTTAATACAGCATAGGTCTGCTACTCTGTACCAGCTAGAACCCAATAGGTCTGTTAGCCTTTCAGATAGACCATACTTGGGAAAGTTGATAATGTAATGCAAAGCGCTATCGATAACAGCAATCTTAAACAATCAAATTTGGGAAACAAGGAATTATTTATTTCACACAGATACTTAGAAAGCTCTGGAAGGAATATGAATGTACTGAACACTTTTAAAAAGCATTCGACTTGCACTAGAAGTAAATATATTGCGATTTACACCTATATTATATTCCATGTACATGTCAAAGAAATGATGCAGTTTTTATGCAACAAACAGCGTCATCCTGTTTTGCAAATTTCTGTAATTTGATAATTATACAATCTAGATCTGAATAGTGCAGCATTGATCAATAATTGCCCTCTTCAAATTTCTTCTATTGATAACGTTTGCTTCTTTGCTAAACAAGTCACTTATTGCAAGTCGTCAATAGGTTGTGAAGAACATTCGTATATCCTTACGTACTAATCAGTACCAGCAAATGCAATGTTTTTGGTCATTAATTTGTTCCGCATTCATTCAAAATCACCTTTGTTGACTATGGAATTCAATATTATTCAGCAATGATTTTCAACTGTTTTCTCCTGTTTTGGACGTACAAGAAAACATCTTTGTTGTTTCTAGATCATGTTCATTATTATGTTGTGACTACAATGGCATAACCTATGGTATCAATACATGAATAGGATTGACGTATTCCAATATCTTCTAGAGAGTTATATTTAGTCACGAATTTTGCACATTTTCATGTAGGTGCAAATAGTTGTTGTAAGCATTCATGTCTCTTGAACTATGAACACATTATATTGTCTTTTACAAGAGACATTGAAAAATTCCAATGTTTTTTTATAGAACCTCTATTAGATTTTGGTAGACAAAATGTGGAATATTGTTCACAGTGCTGGGCTTGACATTTGAAGTGGAATATGAACGCATTCAAGAGAGTGGAGAAGAGACTTGCGAGAAGATGATAAGCAAATTCATGAAGATAGATTGGAAATATTGGCATTGTTTTCCTTTGAATGAATAAGGCTCAAGTGAGTGTGAAAGGAAGAATACAAAATTATGACGGCTTTGATCAGGGGAGATTGGTTACAAAATGTTCACACGGAAAAATACGAAATAACATGTGTGTCTATTTTCAACGTTTTGTGTGTTTTGTTTATTTGGCTTTGTTTTATGTGAATAAGTGCTATCTGAGAAAAAAAATTTCAAAACTTGTGGTCCATGTTTGGAATACTGCACAGAGTTGCAAAGGGGCAGTTTGAATTGAGCCATTCAAGTGGAAATTAAGTTTTATTTTAATAAATATTCCTTCGTGTAAATGGCAAAAAAGCAATATTCTTGTGCTCAGTCAGCCTCCCCAGAGTGCCAGTGCAGAATCCGGTGTGAAATGGCCTTCTGTGCAGTAATAATTCAGTCGTTCAATGACTTCTTCATGCAAATGATGGTGTAGACACTGATTTTACAGCCCAAATGCTTGAAAATATAATCCACATTTCATTTTCAAAATTAAGACTGACCATCTCAAACTAAGATACCTTGTTATTAAATGTACAAGCGAGTTATGGCTCACGTAATTGCCAGTACACTTCAATGTATGAACACGCACCATCTATTCAAGAATCTCTTCATGGCTGCTCTGATCTTGTGAACACTACCATATAGTCTCGAGTTACAGCTTCAAATATTCAAAGCATCATTTTCACTTCAGAATGGTAGTACACTGTGCATACGTTACTGCATTTTTTCATAGCAGCAGCATTTGTTAAATGTTTGCCGGTCATAAATGAGTGAGGGAATTGGCCATGGAGACCAGAGAATGCCCAGGAAGAAAGTTTTGCTGCAATCCGCAGTGCCTCATGAATGTGCAGTGCTTATCACTGGAACTCTACTAATTCTATACTCAGTAACTTAATGGTAGTTATTCATGACATACTCGTTAAAACCTTATTATGAATCCTTGCACGATATGACACAAGTACGATGTGCTCATCCCTCCTCTCTTTATCATCACAGACACGTGTAGCTATGCTAGGCAACTTATTGACTCGTTCGCCAAGTCGCCCTCCCGATACGTGAAATTAAAGAAGATCAGACAGACAGCGAGGCCATTCATGATTCCAAAATAATGTTCGATTCAATAAAAGTTTCCCATAATCGTTTTTAAAAATTATCCTTTGATCTCATGAATGCTTGGCCAAATCTTTAGTAATAATGAGCTAAAAGGAGAAGTTCTACTTGTTGTATTCGTTCTGAATCCATGAGTTCTGTTATGGAATAGAACATCACCAATCATGAAAACCTATCCACCCACTACCTGCTCGCATCCAAACATTACATTTTGTTTCCTTTTCACCTATGTTCTGACTGCCCTGTTATCAAATCTAATATAATGGTATTGTAATTAGTCTGTAACAGCTCTATCTGTAAGTTTCATTCTGAGAGTGTGTTGATTAGATATTGTAACAATCTGTAAAACAGATTTCATAACATTAGCACCAACATAAAAGTATATCTGGTCAAATTGAAGAAAAGACTTGTCCATAACATATGCCCAATACCTGACTGTTTCACTTGTCAGTTTTATTTTATTGTTTCCTTGCTGGGCCTATGCAGAGTCCATAGAAAAGTAAACCTTTGATGGGCGTTGGCATTCACTCATTGATTCAAAAAAGCAGATGGCTGAAGTGGTTTACCTCTTGAGGACAGCAAACGTTTCTTATAATTCTTCATACAATTCCCTTTGTTGCAATTCTATTTCATGAAAATAAAAGGAAAGGAATGTCTGTAGTATTGAAGTAAACCAGAATTACTTCAATGCTTAGATAAGCATCTCTATTATTTAACGAGAATTTGCATTGATGCAAGTAAATCAGCTGTTTAATGGCAGTAAGTAAAATGAATAGCTATGTGTCGAAATCTGTTTTTTTTCTCAGTTACTGTAAATAACATCAATAGTGAAATCATATACTTCTGTCTCTGGTGGGTTAGTATCAGGTATAATAGGATCCCTTAGAAACTGAATACGATGTATCAGAAACCCCAAATGATTTTTGCGACTTCTCAAAGAAAATGCATGCCCCACCAAGAGGTCCGGCATACGCCATTTACTACACTGCACTTAGTGCTATTGCTATCCCAGGTAACGTGGTGAGATAAATGATTGATTAATGAACTGGGTACTGGCATTTATTCGTAACAGCAATGTAACACAAGCGTTCTGATGAAAACTACATTGGACTCAAAACATTAACTCTGTCTCCACAGAGTTTCTGTCTCCACGAACGCCATACTCAGCGCTGAACTCATGCAGCATTTTATGTTTATATTTCTGTGATGCTGAGAGTTTGAAAGTTGGCAAAGTTGTGAAAACCTTGATCGTACTGTAGCTAAATTATGCTTATGGCACTCATCTGTAATGAATAGAGGAAGATCTTTGGTTTTGGGCGATGTTTTACTCAAGGTTAAATTTATTTATTTTCGTTTCAATGGTTACTGTACGAGATTGTTTTTAAAAAGGGGAGAAGGACTTTATTTAACATGTCAATTTATGCAATGATCTAATTTGGTTACGTTACATAAAAGTGTTGAAATAATTTGATGCTGTAGATGATAGTCTTTGTCACGACAGTGCAGATCAATGGAGGCAGGAATGTATAATTTGAGCTAATATAATTAGAGATTTTGGATGTCGGTGACCTGAAAGGTTCATTTCCAGCCATTCCATTACCTTCCTAGTTAACATCTTCAGTGGATCTCAGGCGAAGCGATGCTGAAATTCTTGCTTTCTATGTATATGTTTGGATTTCTTTGGGTTGTTGATGTCATTTCCTGTGGTGATGTTATTTCTTGTGATGAAGTCGTGTTCCTTTTCTCAGGGGGTGATAGATGGGGTCTAACGCGATATGTTTGTTGATAGATTTTCTGGTTGGAATGCCATGCTTCCAGGAGTTCTCGTTCGTGTCTTTGTTTCGCTTGTCCGAGGACGGATGTATTGTCCCAGTCGAAGTGGTGTCCTTCTTCATCTGTATGTGAGGATACTAGTGAGACAGGGTAATTACTTTTTGTGGCTAGTTGGTGTTCATATATCCTGATGGCTAGTTTTCTGCCTGTTTGTCCAATATAGTGTTTGTTACAGTCCTTGCTCATTGTCTATACAGGGTCTTTCAATTTCATTAGCTGCTGTTTTAGTGCATTGGTGGCTTTGTGAGATGCCCTGATACCAAGGGGTCTGAGTAGTCTGGCAATTATTTCCGAGGTGTCTTTGATGTCGGGAATGTAGGGATTCTGGACATGTTATGTCTGGTTGTTTGGGTTTGTTGCTGAAAAATCGGCGGACTGTTCATTGGGTACCCATTCTTTTTGAATACACAATATAGGTAATTTTCCTCTGCTCTGCCTAGTTCCTCTGTGCTGTAGTGTGTGTTGGCTCGTTGAAATACTGTTCTGATGCAGCTTCGTTTGTGGGTGTTGGGATAATTGCTTCTGTCGTTCAAAATTTGGTCCGTATTTGTTGTTTTCCTGGAGACGCTGGTTTGAAGTTCCCCATCGGCTGTTCACTCTACTGTGACATCTAGGAATGGCAATTTGTTGTTGCTTTCCTCCTTTTTAGTGAGTTCTATGCCAGTGAGGATATTATTGATGGTCTTGAAGGTTTCCTCTAACTTGTTTCATTTAGTGAAGACAAAGGAGTCATCCACGTAGGGGACCAAGCGTTTGGGTTGGATGGTTGGCAGGGCTGTTTGCTCAAGTCTCTGCATTACTGCCTCTGCTAAGAACCCGGATATCGGAGATCCCATGGGTGTTGCATTTGTTTGTCTGTAAGTTTTGTTGTTAAAGGTGAAGTAGGTGGTAAGGCATAGGTCCACTGGCTTGATGTTATTCTCCTTGTTGATGAAGGTAGTGGTGTTTTGTGCATGTGTCTTTGGGTCTTCCAATAGTGTAGACAGTGTTTCCTTGGCCAGATTAGTGTTGATTGAAATAAACAAGGCTGTTACATCAAAGGAGACCATTATTTCATCCTATTCTATCTTAGTGTCGTTGATGGTCCTCAGTCATTCTAAATCGAAGAGACTACTTTGAAAAAGTGAAACGCACTAATTATAGATACCAACACTTACCCACATGTGGCAATAGACCCAACCCCACAATTAGAGAACTGAATCACAGCCCTACTCAAAAAAAACTCAGAAATCTTGACAAATAAATAAGACTAAATTCCAAAAAGTAAAACCAGACGGATCCAACACACCACGCTTCAATGGATTACTCACATTCACAAACCAGGAGCTCCCCTCAGACCCATAGTCTCGCTCCCAGGAACACCAATTTACAGATTGGTGAAGGAGCTACACGAAAGTCGAAGACACTTAGTAGAAGGCTGCATGCCACTCCATCCACTCAAACCAAGAAATCCTGAGGACCATCAAAGACACGAATTTTCAGCATTACTTCGCAGGAAGACCAATGAAAATGTCACCGAGTAAGGTAACTAAACCTTTTATCTCAGTGAGCAAACCATCCAAAACCTCAATCGAAGATACAAATCTTCTCAAAACTCGCTATAATGAGAATAAATTTTTTTGCACGTAAAATGAAATGGTAACAGTAAATTGAACTACAATGATGGTGAACATTTAAATTCGGTGTATATAATTATGGGAAGCTAATATAGAATGGATTGCAATTATCTATTGTCTAAAATGAGAGAGCAGTAATCAGCCCGTATTGTCAAAGTATTACAATGAGTTTTCGGGATGAGCTTGAAGCGAAACAAAATGCCCACACAGAGATTAAATGTAATTTGAAATATTTTGTCTGCAAAAATGACACAGGCAGAAATCTGCATCACATGACATGGACAGTACTTGTGAAGATGTAGATCCCAGGTGGGACCTCTTGGTTTCGAGATCGGTCAATAGGAATGCCAATTCATAACTTGAAGCCATTTTGTTGGGTTAGTTTAAATTTAAAAGCCGCTTTGTTGTTAATAAAAACTAACACATATTTGTTGCTTCTGACCACAGCCAGGATTCAAATTTTGAATCCTCACTTGGACAGACAGAGAGTCAGTTTTCATAATACCAATGCTAAAAGCTGAGAGATTTTTGGACGTAAACGCTTCAGTTACATTAACACTAGTTCATTCTGCCTTGCATTGCATAATATCTAAGAAAACGATTCTGTGAAAAAAATGTTTAAAATGGAGGACAGATCACTCAGATTTAGGGGAACTCGGTGACTCAATGGCTAGCACTGCTGCTTTATAGTGTCAGCATCCCGGGTTCCATCCCACCGTCAGGCGACTGTATTTGTGGAGTTTGCACATTCTCCCCTTATGTGCGTGGGTTTCATCCACGGGCTCCAATTTCTTCTCGAAATCCAAAGTTTTTTGGGTCAGGTGAATAAGTCATGCTAAATTTCCCATAGTGTTAAGTGCATTAGTCGGATAATAATGTGTCTTGTTGGGTTCTTCTTCGGAGAATCAGTGTACACATGTTGGGACAAATGGCCTGTTTCCACACTGAAGGGAATCTAATCTAACTTGTGTTAGACATTGATATCAAGTAACATGGAATGTCACTGAGGATATACAATTCTAAACTCCGAAACATCAGCCAAGTATTTTTTTGGAATATCGCTTATGCCTGTTCCTCAGTCATGTTTCCATTTTTTTCTTTTGCTTGACGATTTTACCAACTTAACTGAAAGGCAGTATATGCATTAATTGAAGGTTGGTGCGAGAGATGATCAAGCAGAGTCGCAATCAAATGTTGGGGGGAAATACAACATAGAAAATGCTAAACTATTTCTGCTCATTGTGAATTGAGCTAATTGGCATAGCCTATAGTTCAGGAGAGAAGATAGGATGAACTTCCCCACAGAGAAGCTGTTCGAGGTTTGGAACTGTCTTCCATAGACTGCAGCAGATGATGGATCAGTTGTTACTTTTGAAGCTAAGATAAACTTGTTGTTCTTGTTGAGCAAATGTAGAAAGTGTTTTCAGCCAAAGACAGCTCTGTGGAGTTCGAGCAGAAATCAGCCTTGCCCTAACGAAAGCTGGAAGAGACTTGAGGATCCGAATGGTATATTCCAGCACCTACTTCCTTAATAGTTCACTCCGGCTATTTTGATCCGATTCACTGCATTGACTGTATGACTGGTTTGAACTCATAATTTGAGGGCAATGTAAAATATCAATCCTTAATAACTCTTCTGAAAATAGTTACACTATTTCCCAGTCGTTTGGTGGCGACATCACATTAATGATCAATGAACTAGAAACTCAGTTATTATTAAGAACTCTTCAAATTTATGTAAGAATATTTAAATTACAATTATCAATTTAAAGAATGTTAGAAAATATCTTAATTTGTCCCAATTGTTATTAAATGTTTAAAATTAATTCCAATAGTTAGTTATTACAATTCTGTGCTGCAGCTGACAACATGGAAACAACAACTCTCTCACTTCAACCAGATAGCTGATGAAGTCCTTCTGACTTGCAGGTGACGCATACACAAACCCTCTAATTTGTTTGTTGTAAGTAAATTTGAAACGAGAGTTCAGTTTTTGAATGAATATTTTACTGTTTCTATTCTAAACACATTTCTTTAGTATATTTCTTTTTGTAATATTAAGCATTTATGCAACTTCCATCAATAAGGGTGTGATTCAATCTCCACTTTGCATTTGGTAAAATTATATTGTAATTTGAATCACGCTTCACTGATCTTTGGATTATCTACATCCTGATATAAACTTCGACTGTTTATCTCTCCCCAGTTGTGACCACTCTCCTTGCAACTTTCCACTGCCCCATTCTGTCTTTTGGAGGTTGTGTTTACGCTATTTTGTAGTTTATCTTCCCTAATGATCATTGAACCGCTAAAGTGTAGGAACAGTAAATTCAGCCCTTCAAGTCATTGCTTTACTCTATTATGCAGCATTTTCCCTGACTCATACACCAAATCTTCACATCTCTTAACACCATGGGCAACTAAGCATGATCAATTCACCTGAACTGTACATCATTGAACGGTGGGAGGAAACCGGAGCACACCAAATAAACCCAAGCAAACACAGAGAGAATGTGCAAACTCCACACAGACAGGGACCCGAGGCTGAAATCGAATGTGGCTCCCTGTTGCGGTGAGGCAGCAGTGCTAACCATTGAGCCATCGTGTCTCTTTATTGCCTACAAACATTTGCTCAAGAAACACATCTAATCTTTTCGGATTAATTTGTTGTTTCCACTTCTATTTTATAATGGTCAAATGTTTTTGGAATACTGTAGAATTAGACTTTTCTTTTCACTTATTATTAAAAAATAAATTTGGGACTGTGGCTACATGAGGCCTTTCAAAAATCTCCCTTACTAAAATTCTTGTATATTTAGAATTGGATGTTTATTGAAATTCGACTAAATTACCTAATGTTTCTTGTCATCTGACCCCTTTAATGACCGCTGCTGGACCTTCCATTTTCTTATCCAGTAACTCTGAATCACATGTCTGTTTATAAACATCTGCTATATATCAACCTCTTTTGACCATCCTGTGTAAGTCAAAAAGCCCCAGGCAGACATTTTGTGAACCTTTGTAATGGGCTGCAATAACAGAGACAACTTTTGTTCAACACTTTGCAGCTTTGATTGCTGTCTCTTTCAATTCGTTATCTTTAATCTGCATGAAAGACGTGCTGATGTACTTAGTTTATAAATCGAACATTAACTCTTTCAATAATATGATAATTTATATTCATTTTGTTTGTATTTCTTTTCCTCAATGTTTGTGTTGTGTTTCATTCTCCTTACGCCTGTAATCTGTTTTAGGTGTACATAATATGTGCAATTCTTTTGTTTCAATTGGCATAGTCTAGACGTTTGGTTTATAAACAGTGAATGTCCTTCAGCCTGCCTGCCTGTTGTGACATTGAGTTAAATGAAAAATTATTTTTAGATATATGGTAGTTACGCACTTGGCAGAATTGATGGTCTGAAAATAAATTCTATGCGACACGTTTTCATTTCCTTTCAGTTAATTTGATTGCGATCGTGATACTGGCCCGTGGAAGGTGTGGCCTTTCGAGCTGTATTACGAGGTACCTTGTGTTTATGGCAGTGACCGATCTCCTGGTAATTATCACTGCAGTGCTATTAAATAGAATTCCAGCTATTTATTTTCCAGGTAGTTTCATGTTCATTACTCCTGTGTGTAGTTTCATAATTGCATTAATTTATGCATGTAGAGACAGTTCTATATGGTTAACTGTGACTTTCACATTTGATAGGCTTGTTGCCATCTGTTTCCAGAAACTGAAAACAAAGTATTGCACTGAGAAAACAGCAAATGTGGTAATAGGAATTGTTTGTGCGGTAGCTTTCTCTATAAATATCCCATGGTATTTTATGCATGAGCCAATTTACGTAACTGACAACATACCGTGGTATTGTCGACAGAAGAATGCACGTTATACTTCACTTCTGTGGACAGTATTTGATTGGTTTGATCGGTTTGTAACTCCTTGCCTTCCATTCTTTCTGATTGTTCTGTTCAACACCGTGACTGTTAGACAAATTCTGGTGGCGAGTAGAGTCCGTCGGAGACTCCATGCCCACAGCAATAGCGAACGTAAGAGTGACCAAGAGATGGAGAGCCGAAGAAAATCTATCATCTTACTCTTTTCAATCTCCGGTACGTTCATCCTGTTGTGGATGACTTATGTTGTGGAGTTCTTTTGCCACAGGTTTATAAAAGGTTATAAAATTACTGGTTTTAATGACCCCAAGTTTATTTTTCAGGAAAGTGGAAACATTCTTCAGCTGTTAAGCTGCTGCACAAACACATTTATTTATGCAGTAACACAACGCAAATTCCGAGAGCAGTTCTATGCTTTGTCGATATATCCATTAAGTCAAATTCTTAAATTAAAAAAAATGAAAATATGCGTTTAGTTTTATTTTCTACAGTCTGAGCTACATGTCAGAAAATAACGCTATTTGTTCAAAACTTGCAAAGTTTATTTCTTTTCTAGACTGTTAAAAATCATAACTTCATTCGCATGAAGCAAAAAAAATCAAAATATTGAATGAATGTTAATCTGTGGCCCAATATAATTACTAAAAACACAGCAATTTTCGTGAAGAATGGCCCTTCTATATGAAAAAGAAGCACCTTTCAATCTACTGTTGTTTTGGTGTACCAATGAGTCAGGCAGGCAAATTTCTGGCAGAGATCCTTCCTGTCTGGGTAAAGCAAACCAGCTGGTGACGCTTCCATGCAGAAGTCAGGATTACAACATTCAAGCATATGTTCTCGTCATTGCTGCAGTGATATATTATTCTCCAAACAATAATCACTTTGTTTCTGAGTAAATAATACCTACTCTGCCTTCAGACGACACAATTAAAGTTGATAATTGAATTAATGCTGCGATTTATTCAAGCATGTTTTTTCCTAGTTTGCATAATCCATTTTTCTAGTTTAGTTTGTTTTTGATTTGTCCAACATGAAATAGTTTAGAATGAAGAAACTGTTTAGTTTTCAAAATAGATTGTTGTGGAGGATTCAAAATTTAAGTATGTCTTCGGTATAAGGATGCACTGACTATGAAAACAAGCTGTTAATGTGAGAGTGAAGATAAGTTTAGTTTGGAATTAAAGTATATTGTGGAAGTGCAAGGTGAAGGGGACAATTGTCCGCCGTGGAGAGGGCATGATACTGAGTATTATTTATAATTTTATACGGTCTTCACTGAAGGAATATGAGTTCAATTAACTCAGAGATAACTGTGAATGAAACGGGTATGAGACATTGGAGATTTATAGATACTGACGTATCGAGAGTGTACTAATTGATGTAGACAGATCAATGACAGTGCAGCATGAGTTGGATCACTAACTGATTAAATGAGACATAGGAGCAACAGATTTTCAACAGATTTTCAAGCATCTATCAACCCAAAGGCACAAATGTAGCAAGACAAAATACGGTTTTGTCCTTAACAAATACTTACATGCTGTTCTGTTGCCTGATTCTTCATCATATGTGATTGAGCCTTCGGCACTTTGTGTAAAATTACACCTGCCAGAACCACTAAATCTAAATATTCTTCATATCATCCCCAATCTAAAGTATTGCATATCTGAAATTTAAGCCAGCCCTGGCATTCTTTCAACATTATTCCCACAGAACACCTGAAGTTCATATCGAGGTCTCTCGAGTCTGCACTGGTGTCCAAGAATATTCCAACAGCATCTCGTAAAACGGTATTTATTGGACCTAATGCAACTAACCTACACGCTACAGGGCAATTTATCATAGCCAACGCACCTAACCTGCACGTCTTTATACTGGGGAAAACAAAACAGAACAACCAGCAGACACCAAACACAGATGGTGAAGAGCATGTAACGCATAGACATGCACCAAGAACATAGACAGTCAACCAAGGGTCACAACGAACCTGACCCACTGAAGCTATGAGGCAGCAGTCCGAATCATTGCCACCTATTAGTTTTGCATATCTAATGTTTTTGGTTCAGTATTTCAGCTGGTCACTCAGTGGACACGAATCTGAATACCACATCAAACACGAACTGGAGTGCAGGAGTGAGGATTGGCAGTTCCGCATGAACTTTTACAAAATACATGAATAATTTTGGGTTATATCCCAATATAAATTAATTATTACCTTCATGTTGAGAGCTCTAAACATTTGTGAACTCTACCCAAAACAACGCTTCATTTATCAGAAATTAAGCTATTGTTATTTTAGCTATTGGTTCTCTTGAGAACAGAAACAGTAGAATAACTGACACAATGATAAAGGAAGATTATTATTGGCTGGCCTATTGTTTTCTGTAGCTGCCTGAGGAGCAAGAATAGGTCTTGGCAAATTGAGAATTCAACTCGATAACAACAAGAAAACAAACTCATTTCATTTTCGTAGAGAAACAAAATAAGGTATGAAGGCAAACTGACCCAAAATATAAAAACGATATTAAAAGCTCTTCCAGCTGTGTGAAGAGAAAAAAAAAATGACAAGCCTCAGATTTGGACCTTGAAGACATAAATGGGTGAAGTTATTATGGAGAACAAGGAAATGGCAGAAGAGTTGAATAGGTACTTTGAACCTGTCTTCACTGGGGAAGGCACAAGCAAACTCCCAGATGGCTCTCGAAATCATGGATGCTTTGGCAATCATTTTCCAATGATCTATAGATTCAGGATTACTTTCTGCAGGTTGGAGGGTGGTTAATGTTGTCCCATTTTTCAAGATAGAAGGAAGCGAGATAACAAGGAATTATAGACAGCTTAGCCTGACGTCAGTGGTGGGAAAGAGGCTGGAGTCAATTATAAAAGATGAAATTACTTCTGATTGGACAGCAGTAACAGGTTAGGTCAGAGTCAGCGTGGATTTATGACAGGGAAATCGTGCTTGACTAGTCTTCTTGAATTTCTGGAGGATATAAGTATGATGATGGACAATGGAGAGCCAGTGGATGTGTACTGGACATTCAGAAAACCTTTGATAAAGTCCCCCATAGGGGAATAGTGTGCAAAACAAAGGAACACGGTATTGGGGGCAAAATACTGACTTGGATTGAAAATTGGCTGGCTGACAGGAGGCAAAATGCAGTGATAAGCGGGTCCCTGTGGGAATGGCAGGCGGTGACCAGTGGGGTACCACGAGATTTGTTGCTGGGACCTCAGCTGTTTACAATATACGTTAACGATATAGATGAATGCATTAACAGTAATATTAGCAAATTTGCTTATGAGACAAAGCTGTTGGCAGAATGAAATGTGAGGAGGATATTGTGAGAATTAAGGATGATTTGGACAGGCTAGGTGAGTGGACGGATGCTTGGCAGTTTAATGTGGATAAATGTGTGGTTATCCATTGTGCTGGCAAGAACCGGAAGGCCGATCTCTATCTAAATAGAGTCAAGTTAGGAAAACGGGAAGTACAACGAGATCTAGGTGTTCTTGTACATCACTCAATGAGAACAAGCATGCAGGTACAGCAGGCAGTGAAGAAGGCTAATGACATGCTGGCCTTTATAACACGAGGAATTGAAAATAAAAGCAAAGAGGTCTTTCTGCAGCTATACATGGCTTTGTCGAGACTGCACCTAGAGTATTGTGTGCAGTTTTGCTCTCCAGATTTGAGGAAAACATTCTGGCTATTGAGGGAGTGCAGTGTAGGATCATGAGACAAGTTGCTGGAATGGTAGGACTACCATAATTCGAAAGATTGGGGCGACTGCGCTTCTATTCTTTTGAGTTTAGAAAGATGAGAGGGAATTTGATTGAGACATATAAGATTATTAATGGGTTGGACACTCTGGAGGCAAGAAGCATGTTTCCACCGATTGGTGAGTCCAGAACCAGAAGACACGTTTTAAAATAAGGGATGGGCCAGTTACAACAGAGTTGAGGAGAAACTTCTTCACCGAGAGTGCGTGGTATATGGAATTCTCTGCCCCAGAAGACAGCAGAGGTCAAGTCTCTGGATACTTGCGAGAAAGAGATGGATAGAGCTCTTAACGACAGTAGAATCAATGGTTATGGGGATAGGACAGGAATAGGATACTGATTGTCTTTAGCCTGCTATCATTTTGGAAATCTGCAATGTATAAAATGGTTTTAAAAAGGGCAATACATGATAGAGATAAATTATTAAATTGTTCAAAGACAGTAAAACAAGCGATAGTCTATGGGAAAGTTACTTGCATTCATTGGAGTAGAGTTTTAAGGATTTTTTAAAATTAAAAATTTTCGAGTTAGTTAGAAAATAAATCAAAAGAAATACCATGGTTTGATCATCTGAATGTAAAGGGAGACTGGGACAAACGAATGACATGCAATATTATTGGAATCAAAACAGAAAACACAACACACTGCAGCACACCAGAACTACAAAAAGAGGAAGAGGAACACCTATACAAGGTATTCGCCAAAAACGGATACCCTCGCAATTTCATCAACAGATGCCTAAGGGAGAGACAACGGAACGAGAACATGCCGCAACCCAAAGGACTAGCCACACTACCAGACATCAGGAGTATTTCTGAACTGACAGCCAGACTACTGCGACCACTAGGACTCATAACAGCACGCAAACCAACAGACACACTCAGACAACAACTCACCAGAACGAAGGACCCGATACCCAACATGAGCAAAACTAATGTAGTGTACAAAATCCCATGCAAGGACTGCACAAAACACTACATATGACAAACAGGAAGACTGTTAACGATCCGCATACACGAACACCAACCAGCCACGAAACGACACGACCAGCTATCCTTAGTCGCCACACCCACAGACGACAAACAACATGAATTCGACTGGCACAACACTACCATTATAGGGCAAGCCAAACAGAGAACAGCCAGGGAATTCTTAGAGGCATGGCACTCATCCACAGACTCTATCAACAAGCACATCGACCTGGACCCAATATACCGACCACTACAGTGGACAGCTGGAACTGACAACCGGAAGCGGCAGAGACAGGCCACGATAAATGCCGGAGGAAACAGCACAGATGTGCTTAACAGGAGGCTTCCAAGCACTGAGAATGTCACCTAGACAGGGGACGAAACGTTTGCAAGACAAATTCCCAGCTCGGCGAACAGAACCACAACAATGAGCACCCGAACTACAATTCTTCTCCTAAACTTAGAAAAAGAAGAGAATGGATAACGTGCCCAACTTACCTAATTAGATAGCGGCAACTGTATGACCTCCGACCATAAAATTCCTGCTATCCAGTAATTCTTTGAAATCCCTTGTGAACACCGTTGAAAATAAAACACTTGATACAAAATGTTGTCGTTATGTTCGAATCCCTTAAAGAAATGCAATCTGTCAGTTAAATGCAGAATGAACCAATTGAGTCAAAGCATAGCTCATGATCAAATTTCTCATTGCTTTGTCATGGCTGGTAATGTCAGTTTTAATGATTCTGAGTTGTTCTTTCTTCATTTTTTCGCGCTCGTTCCCTGAAGCGTGTAGAGCACCTGGTTCAGGTATACCCTCAACACAGAGAACTAATTATATCTCTGCAATAGATGTCCCAACACAGAAATGTTGAACACCAATACACATGGGTTTACATCTCACCAAGTGCATGCCAAGTACTCATATGGCTCGGCCTCTGCTCCAGGGAAAGATGTCCCAAAGCATGGTACATTTTAGAGTCCAAGCAGATGCTACAATAACAGATAAGTGGACAGCGCACAATAATAGACCAACAGCAATGTTCCTTCCCTTTCAGAGAACACTTCAGAGATGAAGGACAGTCAACGTCGGATCTTCAGGTCAACCTTGTCCAAGGTGGATTTTAGGATACACAACAATGCAGTGTTGCAGAACAAAGGCTGAAGGCCAAGTTCTGTACCTATGTGGATGGCTTCAAATAGGGTCGTGGGTTCATGTCACACTGCAGGTGTGATTCAAAGAATCACAAAATCGCCAAACAGACTGAATTGTTGAACGCATAATGCCTGTGCTATCTATTTTCAATGTTACTGACCGCGGTCTTTGAAGCCATTCTTCCAAATTGCACTCATGTTACATGTTTCTCCAATTGCCTTTCCATAGTCACAGAATTCGCATCTACCGTCGGGTTTATGCATTTGATGTCCTAACACTATTTGCAGGCTTTTTTTTCTTTTGCCAATGGAGATAAATCAGTTAATGTTTCGGGTCCAGTGATCCTTCCTCATAAATTCCTCACTTCTGGGAAAAGGTTACTTGACCCGTAATGTTTCATCAGATAACTGTCCATAGATGCTACCCGATCTGCTGAACATTTCCAGCAATTTCTGTTTTTGTTTCTGATTTACAGCATCTGCATTTCTTTAAGTTTTTATTTAGCATTCAATTAGTACTACCCAGTTACGCAATCTTCAAACAATGCCCAGCATTTTTATTCATTGTCAAAAAGTACACAACGCTGGTTAAAATCGAATTGCTTTATTTGAAAATGTAAGATTCCAGAGACTCATTCCTTCTTTCGGTGTTAATGAAAAAGAATATATCACTTCTAGAATTTATAGGTAACACAGTAAGAAGTGAGACAATTGATGTGAATATATTGAACAACACCATATGACTGTTAAGATTTTAATCAGTTAGAAGAGAAGTGCAGATTTCTATTTCTTAATATGTAAAACCCAGAATTTCTTTCAAGTCGCTTCCTCAAGATAACAGTGAGTTATCAGTATAATAGAGGTGATAGCTATGGTCAGGCAATGCATTTTAGATGTGAGGCCTTGTTTAGCATCTGCCCCATTTTAAATTGAAGTTAGTCTGATTTTATTACAAGTTGGAAAGTATAAAATGCACATTAACTGATTGTCCAAAGATTGTGAGCTTTTTGAACAAAATAGAACATGTCTGCCAATACAAACCGCCAAATGCAAATTCACCCTAGAGGTTCATATGTTTGTGTGCATGCGCATCTGTATGTGTATGTGTGTGTGTGTGGGGGGGGGGGGGGAGGGGGGGAGGGGCGTGAGAAAGACAGTGTGTCTGAGCGGGAGAAAGAGTGTGAGAGTGTGTCTGTGAGAGAAAGAGCGACAGATTGTGCTTCTGAGAGTGTCTGTGTGTATGTTTGCATGCTTTTGAGAGAGCGTGAGCGAGTATGAATGAGCATATGCCTGTGAGTGTTCATGTGAGTGTGAGAGTGTGTATGAGAGAGGGTCTTCAGAAGTGTGTGAGTGTGAGTTTTTGAGATAGTATGTGTGTATGTGCGTGTGTGTGCGTGTGAGTGACTGTATAGTGTGGTCACCTGCAGTGTGACATGAACCCACGACCCTATTTGAAGCCATCCACATAGGTACAGAACTTGGCCTTCAGCCTTTGTTCTGCAACACTACATTGTTGTGTATCCGAAAATCCACCTTGGACAATGTTGGCCTGAAGATCCAACATTGACTGTCCTTCATCTCTGAAGTGTTCTCTGAAAGGCAAGGAACATTGCTGTTGGTCTGTTATTGTGTGCTGTCCACTTATCTGTTATTGTAGCATCTGCTTGGACTCTAAAATGTACCATGCTTTGGGACATCCTTCCCTGGAGCAGAGGCCGAGCCATACGAGTATTTGGCATGCACTTGGTGAAATGTAAACCCATGTGTATTGCTATTAAACATTTCGGTGTTGGGACATCTATTGTAGAATCTGGATCTGCTCGCTGAGCTGGGAGGTTCGATTTCAGAAATTTTATCACCATACTAAGTGACATCATCAGTGAGCCTCTGGAAGAAGCACTGGTGGTATGTCCCTAATTTTGTTCATGTGTTTAGGTTTCCTTGGGTAGGTGGCGTCATTTCCTGTGGTAATATCATCTCCAATGGCCTGGTCATTTCCTGATCTTTTTCTCAGTGGTTGGTAAATGGGATCCAAGTCCATGTGTTTGTTGATAGAGTCCCGGTTAGAATGCCTTGCTGCTCGAAACTCTTACACGTGTCTCTGTTTGGCTTGACCTCGGATGAATGTGCTGCCATAGTCAAAGTGGTGTCCTTCCTCATCTGTATATAAAGATACTAATGAGAGTGGGTCATGTCTTTTTGTCGCAAGTTGATGTTCATGTATTCTGGTGGCGAGTTTTTCACCTGTTTGTCCAATGTTCTGTTTATTGCAGTTCTTGCAAGTCATTTTGTAAATGACATTAGTTTTGCTAGATAACCTTTAAAATATATTTTCTCTTTGCATATGCCTTCCAAGATGGATGAATTCAGAATAGTTTTGCTTGTGGTGTTTTCTTGTGTATACAATAATAATGCCTTTTTTAAAAAAATCTTGTCGTTGATTAGAATAATTATCATTGTTCAATCTTTATAGGAAACCTTTGTTTTCAAAAATGTGATCCGTGGACACATGCAGACATCATCAGCACAATTTAAATTAGTTATTTTTCAAAACGTAATAATTAAAGTGGTAACGCGGTATGAGTTTATGCAGCTTGTTAGAATTTACAGAAGACATTGAACCATGTACCATGCAGTAGTCTGTAAAAAAGATGGAAGTTACAACTTCAGATATCCTGGGAAAACTTGCTTCAATGTGAATCTGTTTGACAGCTGCCCACAGGTCTGGTGCTCCGGAGTAAAAAAAGTATTATGATTGTTACATATTAACATTATCAGCTCTGTTGCAGCACTGCAAGAGTTCCTCGGGGAATAGTTCTTGGCCCAAACATCTTCATTCCATTCAGAAATGAACTTGATTCAACCGTATGTTCACACGCTGTATTATTTACTGGCGCCTGAACAATGCTGAAATAACTCCATAGAGGCTGCAAACCAGCCCCAAAGTCACCCCTTATTTACAAGTGGAGAATCCTTGACAATGGTCCATCTTCTTCAGAGCCAGCTCTGAGTGAGCAGATACTCTGACACTTCTGTTTATATTTGTCAGCCATAAACTACTTGTTTATGACAGTTGAACTTCCCCCATTGGTGAACTGATACTTTATAAGGTCGATCTTATTGACCAAGTCACAATCAGTACATCGCTCCCCTCTGAGTCCAAGACCTAGCCCGTCTTTTATGTAGCTCGTCATGGGGAGGTTTAGCACTTGATCATGTTCCTCCAACCTTGTCTCTAATGTCGATGGTGTCTGATGCACAGTAGCTCGCCTCTTGCGCGCCGGTCATCGCAGAAGGAAGGAATTCTCCAGTTTAGCAGCGAAGACATGAGGAAGTGGCATCCACCATTTCCATCTCAGATTTTGAGGTACCTTCAAGGCTTGATGGAGTGGGAGAACCCATGAGTTGATAAAGAGGCAGAAAGTCATTCTATGATTCCTGACGAGCTTTGCTGCCACATCATTTGCTATTTGGAGCTTTCATATGGTCCACGTTGCTTGTTCAGGGCCGACACACTGACTCAAACTTTGTACATCACTGGACCTGATGTCATGTCGACCATTCTCCTTAACCATGCAGGGCCATTCCCGTGTTTGCTTCATACGTGATGTAAACTGTGTCTCTCATTTAATGGAGTCTTCTGTACAGCATTAGCGTTCCTGAGGCTATTACACCCTTTGCCCCAGGTCCAGGAAGATCAGACTTAATCTGTTCTGGAGTCTTCTCCCTATTAGAACTTCTGCTAAAGCTATCCCTGTAGTTACATGGGGTTGCCCAATAACCAAGTAGGAAACCGCTCAGTTTTGTATTTTGTGAAACCACAGGTTGTTTCTTTAAGTTTGCTTTCAAAGTTGTTACTGTTCTTTCTACCAGGCCATTGGATGCTGGATGGGATGGGATTGTCTTTGTAGAATGAATACCATTCGATCTTAAGAAATACTTAAATTTCCTGCTGTTAAATATTGGCCCGTGATCTCTGAACCACACATCTGGTACTCAATGTAATTCAAAATATGCGGGAAGTATTTCTACCATCGTCCCCATGATGACAAATGAATTCTCTTATCGTTCAGTAACATTGAATGGACGTTCACAATGAACAAGAACATTGAGCACATGAAGGGTCCTCCATGATGCACATAAACCGAGGCCAGGTTTGAAGCCAAATATTCACGAAGGACGTGAAGCAGCTTGCAGAAATCTGTGTCTTTGTTGACACTCGAGGCACTGCTTCCACAGGGCAACTTTGTCTGCACCTCCTTCTGGCCAACAGGCATTACTTCTCGCCTGCACGTCCATTTTGCAAAGCCCCGGCTGACCCTGCTAGAGATCAGCTAGTACCTGGTGGCAAACGTTTGTTGGGGCAATTCGTCCTACCCCTCATAACTCTATGCTGTGCTCGATTGTAATCTGGCCTGTTCAGGTCCAAAATTGTTTCAGTACTCGTTGTTATAGCCATTTGGTTTTCCCCATCACCACCAGTTGTTTTGGTGTTTCCAAAACCGGGTTTTTCTGTGCACCAACTGTGATATTGTCAGCTGTGACTCGAACTAGGTCCACAAAACTTAATACCATTTTAGACTGTTCCAGTGGTGGTACCGCCAGTGGTATATGTGCCAGCAGGAGGCAGATGAAGGCATCCACAATTCATATCAGGTTTTTCAGTCGATGTTCCAAGTCGTCTTAGTCTCAGAGCCCACTGTTGCATTTAGCCTGATGTGATAGGGGGCACTGCCTTGTCTTTTTTAAGTAAGATGCGTAGGGATTTGTGGTCTGTTAATTTTAAAAGTATTCATCCATAAAAGCAATGCCCTGACTGCAAATGTGACCACTAATTCTTCCTCCTTTATCTTGGTATAATTCTGCTATGCATTTCCAAAGTCTTCAACGTGTGTGCTTTTGGTCATCTCTTTCTATTGGGCCTCCCTTTAAGTTTTGCTACTCGGATGTCAAACGGGAGGCATTTTGCTCTGATATCACAACTTGTTTGCGGTCATGGTGTGGCAGCATCTTAGAAGATGACAGCTGCTGTTTATTTCTCTGAAGTCTCTGGCTTGATTATGTGACCATTTGCAAGACTAAGTGTTCATCCAAAAGTGCTAGACGGAGGCCAGGTCATGCATAAACCTGCCATAATAGTTCAGCACCCCAGGAAAGATCAAAGCTCATTACTGACGTGAGAGCCTGGGCCCCATTGATCGCCCTCACTCTGTCTTGCAACGTGTGTAATCTGCTGTCCATGTTTTCTACTTGGTATTCCTGGAACATCTTTTTTCACTTCTAAGGTTTACGACTGCCTGAGAGAAACAACTACTGATTGTGTCCAAGTTCTTTAAGTGTCGCTTATTGGTCTTCACTTTTATTAGTAAGTAATTCATGAATGGCAAACTCGGGTATACTCATAAAATGTTCTCTATTGTCCACTGAAAAAACTGCACAGGCTGTCGATACCCCGAATGGCAATCTCATATATTGATCCAAAACCGTACGGTTTTTAATTATAACATACTTCTGGAAATCCTCACTAAACATAACTGTAAGTTTGCATGTTTCATGCCCAGCATCGTTAGGGTCAATCCGTCTTCCAGCTTTGAGTATAATTCCTGGAACCGAAGGATTGGGTCCTTTTCCAGTTGCAATAAGCAGTTTACTATTTGTTTAAACTTCCCATGAAGGTGAAGCCAACATCGAAGCTTCACAAACTGGACTGATTACTTCCCCTTTTATTTGTCTGCTGATTTCTGCCACTACCTTCGACTGAAAGGCAAATGACATTGGACAGGCTTTGCATAGTAGTGGAATGGCATCCTGGTAAATAAGTAAGTTGATCTTGGCTTCTTTGATAATCTATAGTCCTTCCTGAAACATTTCCGAAAATTTTATTTTAACTTCACACAGCCAGCTGTTTTCTAACCGCAAAATATTGAGCAAACTTATGTGAATCTTTCGCAACAAATTTGCCCCAATATGCTTGGGCCTAACCCTTTTACGACATTTAATGCTCGTTGAACCAGCTGCTTCTGGTAACAGACCGGAACAGTAGTTGTTCCCTTCATGTGTAACGTTTCTCATTCTGGTCAATGTGTTAGGCAACTTAATTGTTGGAGTCCAACACTTGTGAAAGACTAATCCTTAGAAGAGTGTAAAGGCAGTAGGAGTATACTTAAGAGGGATGTCAGGAGAGCAAAAATGGGATATGAGATAGCTTTGGCAAATAGAAATAAGGAGAATCCAAAGAGATTTTACAAATACGTTGAGGTCAGAGGGGTAGCTTGTGAGAAAAGACGGCCCCTCAAAGTTCAGCAAGGCGGACTTTGTGTGGAGCCGCAGAAAATTGGGGAGATACTAAACGAGTATGTTGCAAAAGTATTTACTGTGGAAAAGGTCATGGAAGATATATACTGGAAATAGGTGAATGGAAATATAGGGAAATGGATGGTGCCACTTTGCCCATATTACAGAGGAGGAAGTGCTGGGAGTCTTGAAACGCATAAAGGTAGGTAAATCCCTAGGACCTGATCAGGTATACACTAGAACTCAGTGGGAAGCCAGAGAGGTGATTGCTGGATCTCTTCCTGAGATATCTGTATCATCAATAGTCACAGGCGAGGTGCTGGAATACTGGAGGTTAGCTAACGTGGTGCTACTGTTTAAGGAATGTGGTAAGGACAAGCCACGGAACTATAGCCCAGTGAGCCTGACGTTGGTGGTGAGCAAGTTGTTGGACGAATCCTGAGAGACAGGATGCACACGTATTTAGAAAGGCAAGGACTGATTAGGGATAGTCAACATGGCTTTGTGTATGAAATCATGTCTCACAAAGTGGACTGAGTTTTTTGAGGATGTAACAAAGAAGATTAATGAAGGGAGAGCGGTAGATGTGATCTGTACGGATTTCAACAAGGCGTTCGACAAGGTTCCCCATGGGAGACTGAATACAGGGAGAACGAGCCATTTGGATACAGAACTGGCTCAAAGGTTGAAGATCAAGGGTGGTGGTGGAGGGTTATTTTTCAGACTGGAGGTCTGTGACCAGTGGAGTACCACAAGGTTCGGTGCTAGGTCCTCTACTTTCTGTCATTTACACAAATGATTGGTTGCGAGCTAAGAGGGAGAGTTAGTAAGTTTGCAGATGACACGAAAATTGGAGGTGTCGTGGACAGCAAAGAGAGTTACCTCAGATTACAACAGGATCTTGTCCAGATGGGCCAATGGGCAGAGAAGTGGCGGTTGGAGTTTAATTAGGATAAATGCGAGGTGCTGCATTTTGGGAAAGCAAATCTTAGCAGGACATATACACTTGATGGTAACGTTCGTGGGAATGTTGCTGAATAAAAAAAACCTTGGAGTGCAGGTTCATCGCTCCTTGAAAGTGGAGTCGCAGGGAGATAGGATCGCGAAGAAGGCGTTTGTATGCTTTGTATTATTCGTCAGAGTATTGAGTACAGGAGTTGGGAGATCATGTTGCAACTACACAGGACATTGGTTAAGCAATTGTTGGAATATTGTGTGCAATTCTGGTCTCCTTCCTATAGGAAAAATGTTGTGCAACTTGAAAGGGTTCAGAAAAGAAAGGATGTTGCCAGGGTCGGAAGATCTGAGCTATAGGGAGACGCGAACCAGTCTGGGTATGTTTTCCCTGGAGCGTCCGAGGCTGAGGGGGGATTTTATAGTGTTTTACAAGATTATGAGGGGCATGGATAGGGCAAATAGAGAAATGTTTTCCCTGGGGTTGGGGAGTCCACAACTAGAGGGCACAGGTTTAGGGTGAGACGGGAAAGATATAAAAGAGACCTCAGGGGCAACTTTTTAACACAGAGGGTGATATGAGTATGGAATGAGCTGCCAAAGGAAGTGATGGACGCTTGTAGAATTGCAACATTTAAAAGGCATTTGGATGGGGATATGAATAGGAAGGGTTTGGAGGGATATGGACCGGGTGCTGGCAGGTGGGACTAGATTGTGTTGGGATATCTGGTTGGCATGGACGGGTTGGACAGAAGGGTCTGTCTGCATGCTGTACATCTCTATAACTCTATGATCACCGAAACAGCCGCTCTGGTATCGACCTGCATTCGAATTGGGTGACCATTTAACCAGATGCTTACTTTCCTTGGTTATAACTTGAATGCTGCTATGTAATATAACTATTTTAAACCAGACGCGCATTCACATTCCATGATGTGCAATCCCCTGGATGTCAACCTCTGAATTCTCTTAATCAATGTCGGTCTAGTGGGATTCCTTTGGTGTCTTAAGTCCACATTCGGCAGCAACTACTTTGGCTTGCTGGCCGAAACCTGATGATTTTTTTAAG
The DNA here is from genome assembly GCF_047496795.1 of Chiloscyllium punctatum. Classification (NCBI taxonomy): domain Eukaryota; kingdom Metazoa; phylum Chordata; class Chondrichthyes; order Orectolobiformes; family Hemiscylliidae; genus Chiloscyllium; species Chiloscyllium punctatum. The sequence goes on from NC_092784.1 coordinate 31,687,642, forward strand.
CATTTCACACAAGGCTTGCCTCTGCTATGCGTTTTTACTGTCGTGCTGACCTGGGGTTCCTCATTTCTGAGTGGCGCTACACAATTGCCTTCACTCAACTAGTGTTCCCCAAGCACAATCAGACTGGTGTTTGTGTCCACATCTATTAACATACCCTTCATATCATATCTTCCACTTGCCAAATTTTCCAATGATAACAACAGTTGCATTGCTTGTCTGAAGTCCAGGTGGGCTTCAGCTATTAAACACATTTGCATTGGTAGACCATTATTCTTGTTCTTGTTTCGATTGAAATAAGTCCTCAGAGGCCGATTTCCATCATCAGATCACCGTTTATGTATGCATGGAGCGTCATTGATACTGACTCAGCATCGTCGCATCCAGTTCTCAGAGTAAACCCAACCTCTGACACTCCTGTTTCTTTCTTTTAGCGATAGCATCCTCATTAAACCAGATTAACGGCCCTCATCATGGTCTTCATGTTCTGTGATGGCTGATCTCATTACAATCATGACACTTGAGAGATAGTTCTAGTACTCTGAATGACGAACTACTCACACTTTTAGTAAAGGGGTAAACGAAACTATCCCTGAAAAGAGAGTGGGGCCTCATTCTAGTGCCAGTTTCTATTAAATATTCAAACAAAGAACAGAATGCCTACAGTAAGGTTTGACAAACCTAGCCTCCAATAGATGAGGTTTCCATTTAAAACAGCGCTGTATTTGTGTCCGAAACGCAATGATTGCCACTGTTCAAGTAGGCAATACAATGCGTTTCCTTCTCTCGAAAAGAAAAGAAACTCTAAACTACGTTTGCAGCATCAATTTCTGAAAAGAAATATTTCAGCTTGGACATGAATGTGTACAGTTAGATTACTTATATTGTGGAAACAGACCCTTCGGCCCAACACGTCCACACCAACCCGCCGAAGTGCAACCCACCTAAACCTATTTCCCTACAATTAACCCCTTCACCTAATACTACGTTCAATTTAGCATGGCCAATCCACCTAACCTGCGCATTTTTGGACTGTGGGTGGAAACCGGAGCACATCCACGCAGACACAGGGAGAATGTGCAAACTCCACACAGTCAGTTGCCTAAGGCGGGAATTGAACCCGGGTCACTGGTGCTGTGAGGCAACAGTGCTAACCACTGTGCATTGCAAATGCATTTACATTTCAATGACTTTGGACTTCACTCTGAAACAATGTTACCGAGATAAATTGAAAGGATAATTTCAAGCGAATTATCATATCTCAAAACTATGCAATGAGTTGTTGTCAGGCAGACTTTCCTGCTATTCTTCTTCTCCCTCCTGGACTTATTTAGCTTTCATAATGTACAGTAGTACTTTGTTCTTCTCTTCCATCTAAACTGCCCGTGATTGTGGTCCTGTCTCGAAATCATTGTGCTCTCTCCACATGTCTCAGTAATTATCTAATCTCCATGGCGGTGGCAGATCTCTTGGTGATGGCTATCACTGTCGTATTAAGGTGTCTTCCTGGAACTTACTTCGCACCCAGTTTCCTCTCTATCACCACGACGTCCAGGGTCTGGTCTGATATAAAGACTGCAGCATTTGATAGCTCCGCATGGTTAACAGTTGCTTTCACCTTTGATTAAATTGCTTTCATTTGTTGCCAGATGTTTAAAACTAAATATTGAACGGCCAAAGTAGTAGTCCGGGTTGGAGGAATCATTTCACAATGGCCTGTCTGAAAAATTCCAGTGTATATTTCGCACAGATACCTTTATGCAAAATTAACAAAATATCCTCGTTCTGTAACAAAAAATATATAGTTTATACGTCACCAACAGTGGCTGCATGCTCGGTGGATTAGAACCTTTTTTCTTCTTTTACTCCCATTCATTCTAATTTTACTTGTCAATGCTGTAACTGTCAGATACATTCAAGCAGCGAATCGAGTTGCTTCGGAGACTCCATACACCGATCAATGCATTGGACCAAAGTGACCCAGAGAGAGAGAGAGAGAGAAAGACAGAAAGAGAGAAACAGAAGTGGTCCTTCACTGTACTCTTCACCATCTCAGGCAGCTTCATCTTGTTATATCAGTTACACTTTATAATGACACGCTATATAAGAATTCTGAAATATACTAATACTTCAGCTTCTCATTTCAGTGATTCCACATTTTTTTCTCCAGCAGAGCGGATTCATGCTTCTGATATTGAGTTCCTGTATCGTTTATTTACGTTGTAACACAGGTTAAAATCCGATCTCAGTTAACAAATGCGGTAAAATATATACTAAACTAATTTACTAAAGTGCATAATCTTTAAAGATTGGATTCTGAATGATGTCTTGTGCTTCTTATTAGAGCTTAGCTCTTTTCATCCAAATAAATCAATCCTCACTTCCAGCAGCTGGTTATTTTGATACACATTCAATAGTGCACCAGGAATAACACATATCCCCTTGCACGAGCATTGCAAGCTCTCCCCAGTTTGTTTCCAGTTTAGTTTCATTTTTTTGACTAAGGCTTCGTGTATTTTCATCAGCATCGATGGTGGTAGAGTTTGATATACATTTTGAATTTAAAATGTAGAGGGTAAGGATATATGAATAGATCATTTAAATCTTTTTTTCTTTTGTCAAGTAATTCATGAGTTACAAACGGTAGCAATATTCGTTAGCAAAGTGAAATTCCCCATCTACAGTTGGAAACAGAACTTCACTTTTGAACTTAATGGGCACCATAATTCTTCACGTACATGGGAGCTGGAGGTTCTTTTTTCCCAGATGCTAGAAAACGTCTAAACTCTGTGACAGAATACTCAGACACCTCCAAAGTACTGTGCTGTAAAGGTGAGTATTGTTTCCTAATATTGATTTGGTGAGAAGACGACGGCCAATTATTCTCTTCCATTGTTGAGCTTATTCGGAATTTGCTCGCTGGTAAGTGGCCATTTGCTGCACTAGTGCCCCCAGTAAACAAAGTAATTGTGGATAATAAGAACTGTAGATGGAAGAAATCAGAATCGACAAAATGTAGAGCTGGAAAAGTACAGAAGATCAGACAGCGCCGGGGGAAGCTAAGTTGACGTTTCGGTTCAGAATGCTTCATCTTGGAAGTTTGCTAGGCAGAGTTTGAAATACCAACGACCAGAAATGTTTTACATATTCTCGGACAGTTGAGCACAATCTTTACATTTCACTGCTCTTGTTTATACCCTTTGGGAGAAAAAAAGAGCATTAAGCAAGAAACATTTATTCCTCATTGGTCGTCTTTTGAAGCCGAACTGATTTGTAGTCAGCATTCTGGCTGAAACATCATCTTCATCTCACCAATAGAATAACTTATTGCACTCCATTTCTCCACTTCAATTTGCATGCACGCACTTGCGAATTGTAAGAGCACCATGTCTCCTCCACTGCTTGACAATATTTTGAGATTTCATTTCTCTTTTCCTGCGAAAGAAAATAAATACTTTATTCACCACTCATCATCAAAGATGCTCAAGAATCTAGGATTCCTGCGAACTATCTTCCCATCAGTGTGCCACATGTCTGTGTAGGATTCACGCAGTGCTTTTGTAGAGAGGCTAGCACGTCCCTGAGACTGATTCTGGGTGTATGTGCAATGCATTATTGTGCAACTTCACATGAAAATTCACACTTAATGCTGATAGCTGCATAATAAACTGTAACAGAACGCTCAGATTAATGCACAACATAGCCAGGAAGGTAGCCTTCTCTGTTCTGTCAGCACTGGTGTCTTTGAAGATAATTCTAGCCTGCATTTTCATATTCGTGCAGCCATTTTGGCACAAGCAACGCTGCACCCACGCTTTGCAACTGACCAGATCCCCCAATAGTCAGTAATTATGCAAACGGCCTTAGTTGTCCCAACTCCTCCCTGAGATGCTTTGATGTAAATAATCACTTGACATTTGTATTTTCTGATGACTGTTGAACTTCCAACGAATTTCAGTCGAAAATGATAGTAAAAATGTGTGTTTTTAGAGAATTCCAGTTCGTTTTCAGAATAGGTTTAAAGAAGTCCCCTGATTGGTCCACGTCAGGATGAATGCATTTGCTTGACAGGTGTTCTTGAAGCAATACTGGAAGCTCTTTAAAATGTCCTCACTCCATGTGTCAAGACAGACAAGTAGCTGTTTGGCAATCTCCCTCTCCCATAGTTATAGATGTTTATTCCCATCATCCCCATACTGGTCCATGTAAACCACATATTAACATTGTTGGCTGCATCTGGCATTTCAAGTGCTTACTCATGTTAAAGCCAAACAGAGGTGGAACTATTCTCCACTCCATTCTGCGACGAGTGTTTATCCTGCGATTCCTTGCTGCACGTGAACCACAGCCCAAATATTTCCACGGAGTTGTACACATGACACCACAATGCATGGAATATCAGCAACAGGTACTTTATTCGAAGCTGAAATAAACAAACAACTACAACATCGGGGGAACGTTCACATGCCCATTAATTGGAATGTACTTCATTCACTTTCCCTCACAGTGAGCTCTTGGCATTTATTTGTTACACTCATAATTCAAAGGGAAGATGTATGTTTACATATGCAACATAATGTCAAGTTTGACTTGCCTTTCAGCTGATGGATTTTATTGGGGGATATGACCTGAATTTCAACAAATGCATTTTCTTCTGCTGTAAAATTAATGTACTAAAAGGTTTATAGGCCTAATTTTCTATAATAATTATTGATTAAAATTAATCTTCACACTGAATATAATGTGATTATTTCTGAAAGGAACATAAATAGTGATCAATCTGATTTATTGGTTGATCTATTGTTTCATGTACCAAAGCACAGTGAAGGATCTTGTTCACGAGCAGTACAGGGAGATCATAGTTAGCAAGGATATATAGATAAAAGGGAGGGAAGAAAAACTTAGATGGGGCATACAAGTTACACCACACAGTGTGTGTGCTAGGCAAGAATATTAAGTTTGGTGCACTTAAGAAGCATAAGGCCTTGGAGAACAAATATTTACTGTTTAACATTAAACATACACTGGGGATTCTCATTTGACACGATTCGTTAATGCCTGCATGAATGAATGTTAAAGACACCAATGAGAATATGTATTTGCTGTATCGACTGGAAACTTTGGAAGAACCAATAAACTGCACAAATTGAGAAAAGTTTCACTTTTTATTAACCTGCACGAAAGATTCTGCAATGCAATCATCCTTCTAAAAAAGTGACACTGCCAGCACATGTGGGATTTTCAGAGCAAAATGTGACTGTTATTCTAACATGCCAATTAAATGGAGGATATTCAATACCATAATTAAGAACTTCGAAAACTGTAACCGATGGAAAAACAACAGGACATTAAAAAGATTATATCTTACGTTTACCCAAAAATCTGTGTTTTCAAAAGTAATATTATACTGTTGGTAACGAACAGAGATAAAATATCAGTTAAAGGAAAATGCACTTCACTTCTTTCAGGTTAAAATAAGTAAAATAGTTATTAGAGCCAATAGACAGTACTCAGTTCATTTCTAATGAAATCATGCAATGTTTATATCCTTTTCAATTTTGACAACTAACAAGCAACGTAAGTATTCAAAGGTATGTAGTTAAAAAATCACACAACACCAATTTATAATCCAACAGGTTTATTTGGCAGTACTAGCTTTTCGGGCGCTGCTCCTTTATCAGGGGATAGAGCAGCGCAACGAAAACTAGGGCTTCCAAATACACGTATGGCATAGAACAATACAGCGCAGAACATGTCCCTCAGCTCTCGACGTTGCGCTGAACTGTGAACTAATGTAAACCCATCACCCCAGACTATCCTAGCATCGTCCAAATTCTTATTCAAGGATTGTTTAAATGCCGCTAATGTGGCAGAGTTAACTATATTGCTAGCCAGGGTATTCGACGTCATTACCACTCTCTGACTAGAGAATCTGCCTCGAACATCTATCTTGAATCAATCACTCTCAACTTTCAGCTATGTTCCCTTGTACAAGCAGATGGCGTCATCTTAGGAAAAAGATTCTCACTTTCCACCCTACCTAATCCTCCGATCATCTTGTATATCTCTATTAAATCGCCTCTGAGCTTTCTTTACTCCAGTGAGAATAGACACAAGACACTCAGCCTTCCCTCATCGGACCTTTGATTCAGACTGGGCAACATCATGGTAAATCTCCTCTGCACCTTTTCCAAGGCTTTCACATCCTTCCTGCAATGAAGCAACCAGAACTGCGCACAATAGTCCAAGTGAGACTGCACCAGCATTTTGTACATTTGCAGAATGACATCATGGTTCCAGAACTCACTCCCTCTACCAATAAGACCTAACACACTGTACAATTTCTTAACAGAACTATCAACCTTGGTGACAACTTTCAGGGATCTATGTACATGTTCACCAAGATCCTTCTGCACATCCACACTACCAAGAATCTTTTCATTGACACAGTATTCTGCCTTCCTGTTATTCTTACCAAAGTTAGTCACCTCACAATTATCTGCATTTAACAGATTTGTCACGTTTCAACCCAGTCCTGCACTTTATCCAACATTCCAACATTCTTCCTCACTATCCACCACTCCACTGAGTTTAGTATCATCGGCCAACTTACTAACCCATCCACTTATGCCTGCGTCCAAGTCAGTTATAGAAATAACAAACAGCAATGGTTTTAAAACAGATCCTTGTGGTAAACCAATAGCAACTGGACCGCAGGCTGAATGTTTTCCATTAAACACGACTTGTTGCCTTCTTGCCGAAAGCCAGTTTCTAATCCAAACTGTTAAATCACTTTCAATCCCATGCCTTCACGTTTTCGCCTGTAGCCTACAATGTGATATCTTATCAAAGGCTTTGCTGAAGTCCATGTACACCACGTCAAATGCCTTTTCTTCATCCACATTCTTGGTCATCCTCTCAAAAAACCTCAATGAGTTTTGTGAGACATTACCTCACTTAATGAATCCATTTTGACTATTTCCAGTCAAATTGTTGCTTGATGGATGATTATAAATCCTATCTCTTACAATCCTTCTCAAAACCTTTCCTCAACAGACATAAGGCTCACTGGTTTATAATTACCTCAGTTATCTCTACAACCCTTCCTGAACAAGGGCGCAAAATTTGCAATCAGCCAGTCCTCTGGTATGAAATCTGTCGACAATGACGACTCAAAACTCCAATCCAAAGGCTCGGATTTCTCCTTCCTAAATTCGAAGAGAATTCTTGGATAAACCCTGCCAAAATGGCTTTCACACCTTCTAGAATTGATGCTAGTTCCTCCTTACTAACCTCAACCCTTTAAAGTCTAATAGCTCTGTTGGACAATAACCTGCTGTTGTGTGATTTTTAAATTTGTGTGCCACAGTCCAACACCGGCACCTTCAAAATATCGAATGTATGTGAACATTTCTTGCACATTGTTCATCACTATTTATGACACAAGCTGCACGAATCATATACAGTCAGGTTCATATTTCTTAATGCAAATACTGATGTGGTTTCATGCCTGTGTATTTCTGTTTGTGTTTATACTGTAATTACTTAACCCTGTATGGATGAATATGTTGGCTCATATATTCGTTAGTATAGCCTGATGAGCTCTCTTTTATTCTGTTCTACTCTGTCCCCGAAGCCACAACATGTTAGCCATAACACTGGAACACAACTAAATCGTTCAGCCCTTCGAGGCAGCTCCTCCAATCTCTACTTTTATGCCGTTTCCCAGTAACGTGTGATTCCCCTTCTGATCAAAAATGAAATATCTCAGCCTTAAAGGTACACAAGAACTGTTGCCCCAAGATCTATGCAGTAATTGTTTCTTGTTCATTAATTCACATGATGAGGACATCGCCGGCTAGGCAGAATTTATTGCCCATCGCTGATTTCCCAGATGACAGTTAAGAGAAAACCACATTGTTGTGGGTCTGAAGTCACTTGTAGGCTCGACCGAGTAAGGGTAAATGTGGTAGATTTGTTCCCTAAAGTACATGAGTGAGGCTGATGGGATTTACCAATAATCGACAAAGAATTAATGGTCATCATTAATTTCTTAATTCCAGATATTTATTGAATTCAAATTTCACCATCTGCCATCGCAGGATTCTGACTTAAATCCCCAAACGTTATTTGGATCTCTGGATGAACAGCTCAGCGCCAATGTAGCTAGACATTTTCCAATGTCCTCCCAAAAGCTCACAAACCTCTGAGAGAGCGCATTCAATCGTAAATTGGCTCCTCGTGTTTTTGAGCTCCTTCTTTTCTCTAGTTGCAGACTCTTCGATGAACTTCTCAGCATTTTGCTCCTCAAATGCATCAAGAAACAGATGCATTTCAAAGAGATACCTGTCATTGTCCTGAAGTGTAATGAGTAGAATTTCACATCCCTCAAACTTTAGTCAGAAGACAATCCCCCCATATGATAGATTATCCTCGTGAAAGATCTCAGAGCAGTCTTCAATGAAATAATGTACTTCTGATCATAAAGGGACAAAAACAGCTCACAGCACTCCATACCTTTATGTCGATTCTCAGAAGGCCTCCTCATCTTTTTTTTTCACCAAAATATCTCCTTAACTTCTTTGGTTAGCTATTGTTCATTTAACGCTTGCTAGAAGCTGTCCACCTCACGGGGATGCATTATCACTGAGATTCGTAAAGTACTTTCTTCAGCTTGAGGATATTTATAACTTTCTCTGTGGGGATCATTTTCTCCAGTGATGCCACTGCCAACAATAAAAAAAGATTCAATCAATATTTGTGAAAATTGTTTTGCCAGAATATGATTGACATTAATTATCAACAATATAACATATCTCCTCCAACAGTTGATGCACCAACTAGCACTCGATTGCTTTTGTTCATCCTCTTCGAGAGAAAATAATAACATTAAGTAAGAAGCATTTATTACTGCCTGATCGTCATTTTGAGGCCAAACTGATGATTAGGAATCACAAAATAGTATATTTTGTGCTGTCTAGTAGGTCACAACGCCCATTCTGATCATTACCATTTTTACTGGTACAGTCTTCATCGCACCAGTAAAATCACTTAATGAATCCAATGCCTCCTACCTCAATCTTCACATACGCACTTGAGGATGGAAAGTACATAACGTCTCATCTGCTGCTTTACAATTTGCTGCTTTTCCATCTATCCACGTCACTCTTACGGCCAGGAGAATTGTTGTCTTTAACCACATGTGTTTATCTAATATTATATTATTAATGATCGTGATGGTACTTAATTCCGCCCCTATATTCTTTAGCATTAATGGATTTCTGAAGTATCTTCCACCATAAAGACTGATGACAAGTATCTGCTTAACTCCACTTCCATTGTTTTTAAAAATAATCTTCCAGGTTCATTTTTTGGAGTTGTTTGGTGGCTAAGTTCATTTTGACCTCTCTCTTCATTATTTGTTCCGATATTTTAAAAGCTGTTATTATTAGTTCTTCTATTCATCATCATTTTGCCCTGGGAGCATGTTTTGCCTATATTTCGTTATCTTTTTACTCCGTTTTTGCTGGATTTCTAATTTAACCCATCCTTAATGGTGTTCCTCGTAAGGCTTACTTCTTCACTTTTTCTTTCACCGAAATATTCTCCTTAATGTAGTTGGTTACCAATTGTGTATTTGTCTGTCTCTTAGAATATTTCCTCCTTATGGTAATATACTTTCACTGATTTCACAAACCACTTTCTGAAATGAATGCTACTGTCACTCCTGCTAATCTAGCTTCCCATTTCATTTTATATAAATCTGTCATCATTTGATTGTAATACCTTTACATGAAAGTTTTTACTTCAAAAACAGTTGCCTTCAGCTCGATCTACTCACTTTCGTACTGAATATTAAATTCTATCATGCTATATTGAAGATTTCTTGACAATGACTTTTTTCATTTAATGATAAAATTGTATCATTACCCATTACCAGATCCAAGATAGCCAGCTTCCTTGTTGGTTCCAGGGCACATTGTTCTAAGAAAAATAAGACTCAATAAATGTTCGTTGAACATTCTATACTTCACTTGTATACTGCTCTTGACGATGCTGTTATTTTTTTAAACTGTCCTTTTTTCTGAAGATAGATTGTAAAGGCAGATGTGTTGAAGAGTCTAAGGAGTTTGCTCGTTTCACCATGAACACGTTGTGGCCAGTTCTCACAGTTCAGTTTTTTCTCCTTCTTTGCTGCAACAGCCACGAGATTTTGAAGTCCTGGAGCTTTGCAAAACTTCAGCAAAGGATTCTTCTACTATCACTGATATCTCTCTCTGGATGTTGTTCCCTCCTGCCTGTGTTAGAATTTCCCTTTTCACCGAAGGGTGTGTTTATAGGATTTTACTGTATTGGAAAAGCTGATTGATAGTAGTTACTCTATTGGTTCGGGTAAGGCTTCCAATAGTTGAGATATTCTAACTTCTGTTTTTCTTTTGTTCACGTTTCTACTATAGTGTTGAAATAAATTCTGTTTTGCTCTAAGCCGAGTTCTTTGACGAATTGCATCACAACTGGAAAACCCATTTCAAGTGTGCCTTTAAAATACGAGAACTTTAGAATCCGGGCTGCATCCTTGAACTATTTTTTAGGGGTCTATAACAGCTTGGGAGCTCGTCCAGGATGATTTTATAATTCTAATTTGGTTGTACAGTTGTTGGAATCAAAGGCAATAAATAATAGATAGTGGTGTTTACAGCTCTGGGTTTTCAATTCGGTTCGTTTAAACAGTGTTACTTGTGGTAGTGGCTCTTTCAGTCCCTTACAGTTTTCTGGGATTGCGAGAAGTGGCTTTGAAGGTTTTACAAAAGTTGAGCAAGGCAAAGCTTTTGAATTGGCAGACAATCTGGAGTTGTGTTTGTCTTTAACTGTAGAAAAAGAAAAGCAATTACATAAATAGCTTAACATTTAGGTTTGCTGGAAATGGCATTAGATTATTTCGAAATTACTTGAATGCAATTGAAAATAGTAAAAAAAAATGTTAGCCACGAGGCTACCTTCACAAAGTTTTTTGAGGGGTCTAGTCTTGGCCATAGCATACTCTGACTGACGTGGTTATCTAATAAGACAATATAATTATAACTGGCAAGACTAAAACTCAATCACATTTCACAGCTTAAAGAATGCATTTGATCTCCAATATTTTTATGAATCATAATTCCGCCCTCATCACCAGCCTCTTTTAAGATGTGTGGTACAAACAAGCTTTGAGACACTTCTTTTCAAACAATCTTCTGCAGAACTTTACAACATTTTGTATAGATCTCCATTCTCATTAACTTGTGATTTTTGTTTGCTCGAAATAGGCCCTTTTACCTTCAGATAACTCCTTCTCAAAGTTACCAAAGTGCAAACTTATGGCATTGCTTTATTGCTGGAACAGGCAATTTAATTCTGTTACTGCAGCCATATATATGCCATATGGGCGACCATATTACACCATTCTGATCAGGGGCTACTTCAACATTTGCTTCGTTGTAGATGTTTTAAAAAGCAGGTTTACACAGTGGAACGTGAAGTCCATTGCCAATATTCTGAAGTGATGATTTATATGTTAGTTCCACAAACTTGTAGTTTATTTTTACTGATCTAATAAGTCTGACAATGAAAATAGATAGCAGAATGTAAGGGTATTTGCTTTTTTAAGGGGTGCACATTTAAAGTCATTTGGGAGACAAGGTTATGCAATCAAATCTGCGAATTGAATATTCAGATGCATGTGACTTTTCGAATACAAAGTTTTCAAGTGAGGGTTGTTGCAATAGCATTGTTTGCACAAATAGGATGATAACAATGAATGGATCTTTGATCGGGTAATGTTTAAGGAATCTTGGTGAAGGAAGGAAAGAATAGAAGACATTGATGGCAATAGACTATTGGTTCTAACAATACTTGTTCTATTGGATAGAGATGTTGATCGAGGGACAATTAGTACATTTCAAATGATGTACATTAACTGTGAGTTTCTTTAATATTCATATTGATTGTGGAAGCATTCTTCAAAGCTGTTCTCTATCTGTCACTTCCACACAAACAATAAAATTTCCTGAAACAAAAACCGAAAGAACTGTGAATGCTGTGAATCAGAAAAAAAGAAGTTTCTCGCGAAGCTTAGCATGCCTAACAGCATGGGTGAACAGAACCAAATTTAACGTTTCCATTCCAATGACTTATACTCAGACCTTTTCTAGCAACTTCTGCTTTTGTCTGTGAATAATTTTTTTCTACTTCCGTCTTCCTTACAATACAAGGCAACATTACTATTAAGTTCCTAATCCCCTGATCGATCTGTAACTTCGTGTTGTGGTTGTTCACAACAGAACGTGCAGATGGTTTCCTACTGCGTTTTTGAACAGTATAACTACTACACTAACCCAATCCCCCGCGCCCCAAAGTGAAAAAATGCAAAATTTTTAACATTAGAGGCCACAAGAAAAACATTGTGCCTATTGGTCTAATCTGACTTTTTACATTTTCGGGCTCTATAACTTCTCTTAACAACTTAACTGCTTCATTGTCTTGATGTGTTTGATAAAATTAGTTACCAAATCCTTGGCTTCATCATTTATGTGACACAGCTCTGATATTTGATCAACTCACTGTTTCAAGATATCCAACATGGAAGAAAATGATTTATCTCTCCTTTCTGCTTTATATATGCGAGCCAATCACAAGGAAGGAAGATGTCATTCTTTCAAACTGTTTTGCATCACAACTTCTATGAGATTTGAGCCTCATATGTGACAATCGTCCCACCCTGTGACGATGGAAAGAGCTGACGTTGTTAGTAACTGTTTTCTCAATTCGCAAACAGGTGGCAGTTCTCTAATTAAAAGATAATCCGTTCTTATAATGCTTACTTTAGTATTAGTCTTCATAGCAATGCCTATAAACAAAAGGATATCAAGTAGTGATTCAAACAATCAATCACAAATTGCATTGTTAAAAGGAACACAAACAGGAGGCAGGAAGTAGGACAGAAGGCACAGAACCTACAACAAAATATTACAGTAATGCAATGATACATTGTACAAACCTAGATTGTAAGATGAAAGACTGAACAGCTTGGTTTACTCAAGGTATTGTCGCGAAGTTAGTCTGTTTTTTTTTAAAAGCTGTTCCTTGCCTCAAGGGTACTCTGTCCTTGACACTTTCAGAGAGTCGTAAGTCGGCCGGGCTCGAATCAGTCTGGTATAGTACAGAGATGAAAAGGATTTTGAGAGGCGTTTTGCTTACATGTCAACAGATGAGACTTCAGGCCAAAATGGTCGTGTTTTACAATTGACCTGTACAATGAAAGGGTTGTGGTCAGCTTTCGAGCTGAGCAGAATTAGTTCAGTCTGACTTAGTTAGAAGTTCAAGGCAGCTGTGTGGAAACTCTCTCTTTGTGGCCTTCAGCTTCAACCTGTATACTTACCGAAACAAATTGCAAAGTTATGGTCTGAGCTGACTGCTTAAGAATGTTTTGCAAGGACAATTTCATTCTCCTCCTTTTCTCTTTCCTTTACTTTTAGCCATAATTCAAGCTGTTTCAATTCATTTTCAGATTCCAGCAGTTGCATTTCAAATGAATTCCAGCCATTTCCAAAGATTCCGATGACATTTCCTGGAAATCTAGTTGCTGTAATGCCCTCTCATTTCCTCACAAATTAAGACAAACACAACTCCAACTTCTCTGCCAAATTCAACAGCGTTGCCTTATTCACGTTTTGCAAAATCTCCGAAGTTACTTCTTCCAACTCCAGAAAACTCTTCGTGGCTGAATGAGTCCGTATGATATAAAACACTGTTTAAAGGAACCGAATTCAATACCGAAAACAAAAGACACGAAAAGCTATCACTGGCGACCTTTGATTCGAAGCCAAATTTGAATTATAAAATCATCCTGGACGAGCTCCCAAACTGCTTTGAACAAGGACAGCACCCCACAACCTCACCCTCCCCCAACGAATTACTTCCAGAAGATAGCCTGAACCGTAAATTTTCCTTATTTTAAAGGCAGTCTTGAAGTGGGTGCTCAAAGTGTAACACAACTGGTGAAAGCTCTTGGCGTTGAAGAAAACAGAATCGATTCAAACACTACAGTTCAAACAGAAATAAGAGGAAGCAGAATTTTGAATAACTTAACTATTGGAAAACTTAAGCGATCCGACACACTAATTATGGTTAGTTAACTACTTCAATACTGTAACAGCTTACAAACAGAACCCTTGGCAAAAACGTAAATCCAAACAATGATTCTTACGGGCAGGAAGGAACAACATCCAGAAAGAGATTTCAGGGATACTCAGATAAATCCTTTATTGAAGTTTACATCGTCTGAACTGTGAGAACTGCCTACTCCCCTTCCATCGTGAAACATTTTGATGCAACACCGAAATTCCCCATAAACCAAGATTCTTCTGTGCATCTGCCTTTAGACTATCCCTTGAAAAACAACCCAAGGACAAATTAACCTTCTTTAAGTGACAACATCATTACACAAAATAAATCTACACACGAATTGTAGAACCATACCATGATACTATACAAAAGAGGCCCTTTAGCTCATTAAATCTGTACAGCCAAATCAACGCTAAATCTACATTCAGAATTCTTTCCAGGTCTGGACATGTAGCATTCAACATTATGAAGTGTCAAGTGTTTATCCAAGGAGTTTCTGAATATTGTGAGCTTCCCTGCGTCCATTCCTCTCAGGCCTTCTGGAACACCTTCACACCCTCACACATTTCAGTGGATACGATTCCTCAAGAAAATATCCAAATCACCTTCCTCCGACCTGAAAATGTGTTCCTTCATATGAAGATTCATCACAAAGCAACATCAGCAGTGTGTCCACACGGACATATTCCTGCTAACCTCATTCATTTCTGTCAGATCACCCCCACCTTCAAATGCCTGTTCCAAAGAAAGCAACATAAGCTTAATGATTCTCTCTTCTTTGTGTACTCAGTCCTTTCCAGGCAATACCCTGGTGAAATTTATCTGCACTCACTCCATACCATCCCGTTCTTCTACTTTTGTGGTGACGAGAACTGCACATAATGTTCCAGTTGAGGCTTGGCAAAACTCCTGCACAGCTCCAAAATACCTACCTGCTCGAATCAGATATGCCTTGCCTGAGTAAGACAAGTGCCCTGTATACCTTTCTCGGTGCGTGATTAACCTGACCTGCCACCACTAATGTGTTTTAGGGAAGTAGGCAAAGATATTTCATTTTATCTGACCTTCCTAGTTCACCAGAATTCATGAATTTTTCCATGTACTGTAACTTATTCCAATGGGTGTCACGTCACTTTTATCTGCCACTGATGTACCCTCGAATCACTCTGTTTATAATCTCCTGTAACGGCAGGGGATGGGGACTTACTCTGAAGCACAGGGAGAAGTTATAATTGTGAGATCTCTATCCCTCTCGAAGTATCTGTCTGAACGTCTCCTGCTATATGAACAATGAGGATACGTTCCCCAAGGGGATGATATACACGTTCATCAAATCAAACTTGACCCCTAGTCGTTGTGTCATTTGAGAGTAAAATGTTACATGGAAAACGATTGAAATGAACATTTGAAACGATGGAGCGCACAAAACAACAGGTTAAACGCTGTAAACTTGGAGTAGAACAGATGATTTTTTTGATGATATGCAATGACACAATAAGATGAATTCCCGTTTACCATGCTGCTGAAACAAGATGACAGGACGAGACTGATTATTGGCATAAATGATAACAGATGAAAAGGCAAAAGCACTGTTATAAAGGAATAATATAAGCATAGCCTGGTGGTCAAGTGGTGTGGATTTTGCATTTTCACTGCCATGGCCCGGGTTCAGTTTCCAGTGCAGTATTGTACGTTTATGTATTCTGATAATTTGACAGGATGTTCGAATTTCTAGCTAGTTTCAAGAACAGGAAACAAGATAACGAGATGTGACAAGAACCTTAAGCATATCAAATTCTATGCAGATTAATGTAAAAGAAAGAATTATGGATAATGGAAATCTGAAACAAAACTGCTGTGAAGCTCAGTAGACCTAGTTGTGGATCGGTGGAGAAAAATCAGAGTTAATATTTCGGATCTAGTGAGTCATTATTCAGAATTTGGTTAGTTACGAAATTCCACATGAAATTGCTGGGGGGAGCATCAGCATTTGTATTAAACTGTCGCTCATTACATTACGACAGTCAACAGTATAAGTTTCAAAATACATTTTTGGCCTCTTGCTCTCACCTGCGATAGGGTTAGGGTTAGGGTTAGGTTTAGGGTTAGGGTTAGGGATAGGCTCGTGACTGTATCTGAGTCTCCCCCCACCCTTCCTTTCACTGCCATCCATCACATGCTGTTGCTTATGTGAATTCTTCATCGCTTATATATCTCTCCAACCGATCCACTCGATCTGATAAGAGTCGCATCCAACAGCATTTATGGCAGATATAATTCGCGGTAACCCTTAAACTCTCTTTAAACACCCACATCTGACAGGAAGCACATATCACTGCAAAGGCCATTTTTGCTTCTTCACAATCTTTCGATCCAGAAAATAGTACCGTCTTATTCGTCTACAAACACTGACCCTGGTTAAATTAATAGCTATGCCTTATATTTTAAATTTAATCAAGAGACTTATCTCCAAAAACATATAATCAAGAAAAAATCCACGAGACTCACTGCTGCAGCCTTTCTCTTGGACAGACTTAAAACAACAATTAACTTATTTCATTATGTGCTGTGAACTTCGCCCTACAGTTCCTCCAAGATTAGTTGTGAATTTCACTGTTTGTTAATTTTCCCAAATGTACTCCACACCATCTGGGTCTGTGACATGAACAACAAATGGAGCAGAGGCTGCAGAGAGGGGAAGCTCTGAAACCACGGAGTGAGTGTGTGTGGGGAAATGGATCTGCTGTATGTGTTTGTGGTTTCGCCTGGACAAGCACACCCTCACACTCTCCCCGTTACATACACTGATACACCACTCTTCTGATCAGCTTCTCACACACACTCACACTCCCCCTCTCTCACATTCCACACACGCACTCCACTCTGTTACACACGCATGCACACACAGCCTCTCTCTTTCCCTCCCGCACTGACACACACATTCCACCTCACTCTCTCTCACATATGCAGTGTCTGTATCTCCCCTTCACACAGACTGTTTCCCTCACTCACACATACGCCCACACACACACATGTACGCACATATAAATCTGCAGGGTGAATTTGCATTTGCCCATTTGCATTTGGTGGTACATTTTATTTTGTTCCAAATACATGCAATTTGAAGACAGTCAGTCAATGTGATATTTTACAAACACCTACTTTGTAAATAAAACCAGTCTGACTCCAGATGAAGACACAGTGTCCGAACAAGGTCTCTATCTTAGAATACATTGTCTGACCGCAAGTGTTATTTCATTTTCCTGAAGGAATCTCCAGGTAATGACTTGAAATAAATTCTGCGATTTGCCTATTAATCAATCAAACTTGCACCTCCATTTTAACTGATAAAGCATTTAAGAGCCATCTTCGGAGTGTGCAATTCATGTGCATAAGTTGTATAATCCTTTGATCCTTTCTGAAAATTTCTGTGTTTAAGGTCTTTCTCTCTCTTACACCTGATGAAGGAGCAGAGCAATGAAACATTGTGTTTATAAATAAACCCATTGGACTCTAACGTGTTGTCGTTTAATTTTTGATCATGTCCAACCCAGTCCAAAACCAGCGGCTCTATATCATGGCTTTTACTGGTTAGCTAACACTCTCCCCTAGCAAGTAAATTGTTCCTAAACCCATGTGTTCTTGCCTTACATATTAATCTTTTGTGAGGCAGGTTATGCACTGATGTCTGGCAGACAAGATATAATACATCTATATGTTCCCCATTATCCACTTTGCTTGTTACGTTTTATTTAAATAAAGTTAGTCAAATCATTCAAACATGATTTATCCTTCATAAAACTATGTTGACTGTGCTGGATTGTGGCTTGACTTTGGAAATCTCCTGGTATTAATTCCTTCTTAACGGATTCTAATAATTTGTCTTCAATCCAAAAAGTTTTCTCAATACTTTTCATACCCCAGTGAAGCTGATTATACGAAGTCCGTCCCTTTCTATAAACTCTATGTTTCCTTTCACAATTCCTGTGTAACAGGCACAAGGCTGTAAAAGATCTGCTCCAATTGCTGTGTAAGAGGTATTAATATCTGATTGGACTCATTCTGTTCCTGCTTTACACACTCGCTGGGCTGAATGTCCTCCTCGTATTCTTACACTGTAGTCTCGATACACTTGCCTGTCCTTCACCTGTTCCTGACCAAGCCTCACAAGAACTCAATGTCCATCTCCTGTCGCTCAGTCATGAAAAATGCCAGGTTGCAAGATTGGTTGGGGTGGGTGGTGGGATAAGATGGGATGGTCTTCGGAGGATCAGTGTGGAGTGGATGGGTCAAATAGACTGTTTCCGCGCTGCAGGAACTTTATGATTAACACCTACGTTGCAGAAATCAGCTGAGGGAACAATCTTTGAGTTCATTCCAACATCCTTTCCTCAGTGAGGAGTTTAAATCTGTGTGCACTACTCCAGATGTGATCTCACTAAGATGCTGTACAGCAGCAGCAACACTTTACCAGCCTACTATAAGGTTCCCCCCCAGGTTAGAGCAGTCTCACTTGTCTGGGGAATACACAGCATTGCTGAAAGATCATTGTCCTTCTCTACTCCACCAGCATAGCGGGAGATCTGGAGAAAATCTCACAATGACGCTTGCGAAGAACGGGTAAGATGTGGTGAGATAATAACCATGTTGAAATATGCCTCGCCAAACATCTTGCCTGTATCTGCTATTACCCTCGCCACAGCCCACGTCACTGAGATCCCACAGAATCTGGTGAGGTGGATTTTAGAAACAGCAAGGTGAAGCAAACATTCATGAGAGTTATATATCAAAGTGAAGGCTGCAATACAAATGCTGGGCATGTTATAAAACAGGAAATTAGACATACAGATTTGTGGGTACTGCAGTACTAATGGACAGCTTCAAGTTACATCTAACCAGTGTTTACCCAAGTGAATGGTAATGTTGAGTGTATATGAGCCGGGTTGCTTTAGTAGTTTGTTGAGCACCGAGCTGTTCATCAGTCAATTTTCGAACTGGTGTTGTGTGATCAGAAGAGCAAATCGAAGACTTGCAGAGGAGCTTTGTGGAATAGTGATCTTGATATATTGAATTTTACATGACGTCTAAATACAAGCAGTTTTTTTTTCTTATGTTACCGGCATATACCTGAATCATGCAAGCCATTAAGATATGAGAATAAACTTGGCATTAGTGAATTTGAAAATTACATTATAGAGACTTAATGAAAGACAGGGAATGTCTGTTATTTACAGAAGCACTGTAAGGTCTTCAATATACATATATTGGTCCAAGGCATAAATCGCAAAAGTGAAAGGTGAATCAACGATGGTGAACAAAAGAAGTTAAAATTGCATTAGATCGAAGAAAGTGCATTAGAGAAGGGTCATATGTTGTGGAGTCATTGAAATTGTGGACGCAACAAAAGGGGACTGATAAATTGATAAGTAAATTTTTAAGAGAATAGCAATACAAACTAACCCGAAACAAAAATACTGAGCATAAACCTCTATTAATATTTGAAAGGAAAATAAAAGCAAGGTCTAAGGTGGAAGAGTGAATATGTAGAAAGGATAATTTATTGTGGAGAACAGAAAAATGATAGGGAAACTAAACATTTACATTATATCTGTCTTCACGGAGGAAGGTCCAGAAAATCTCCCAGAAATACCAAGTGGCCATGGGACTTGTGCAACTAAAGACTAAAATCATTCACATCAGTGACAGTTTGAAAACATAGCTGGATTGAGCATTGATAAGTCTGACAGACCAAATGTACTTCACACCAGAATTTCAGGGAAAGCAGAAATGGACATAATAATTGCGTTGGGAATCATTGTAATTTTCCGGATTCAATTTGGAAGGATTTACAAAGGATTTACAAAGTGAAGAAGAGGGAGAATGGTGAACAACAGGCCACTTAACGTATTGTTCACAGTGGGGAATCTGTCTGAATTTATGATAAAGAATGCGATATTGGACAGTTGGAAAGGTATAGCAAACGTCTAGAGAATGATACTATATTTCTGAAAGGGAAGGCAACATTTCCAAACCTTTTGCTTGAAGATGTACCCTGCCGATATAAACAATGGAGAACAAGAAGATAGGGTATGGTTGGATATCAGGAGGATTTTTAAAGAGCCCATGCAGTAAGTTAGCCCTACAACAATAAAACAAATTGTATTGGGAGGAACATACGCAAATGAGGGAAGATTAACTTAAGTTTACCTTGCTTTGAAGGGAATCAGGATAAAGACAATGTGCCCTCTCTCCATGGATGATGTCTGAGTCACTGTGATCACTGTGATCTCCAGCATGTGTTGGTTTCAGTACAGATTCCAGCTTCTGCTGCACACACTCATCACCCCACCCTCCCTCCACACTCGCATCTACATCATTTGTAAATACTACAAATAATAAGGGACACAGCACTGGTCCCTGTGATATGCCAAGGGAGACTGGTCTCCAATCACACAAACTGCTTTCTACCAGTATTCTCTGTCTCCTGCCAAAGCACAAAGATTTTCCGGGTGGTTGGCAGTGAGGAGAAAGGTTTTATGTTACAGGAAGATACAGATGGAATGATCAGATGGGTAGAGCAATGGCAGATGGAATGTAAGCTTGATAACTATGAGGTGATGCATTTTAGAAGAAGGAACCAGACAGGGGAGTACTCAATGAGTGGTAGCACACTCGGAATCTCAGAGGCTTCTCCACACCTCCCTGAATGTCACTGAGCAGGGTAATCGGTTAGTTCAGAAGTTACGTGCGACTGTCGGCATAGTGTTTAATTATTTGGCATAGGTTGTAAGAGTTATACAAAATTTTGATTCGGCCACAGGTGGAATACTGTGTGGAGTTCTGGGAGTCACACTGGAGGGGGTGCAGTGGAGATTCGCTAGAATGTTCCCTGGGATGGAGAATATCAGCTACGGAGAGAGGCTGGATAAGCTCGAGTTGTTTACACTGGAGCAGAGAAGGCTGAGGGGGACTTGATTCAGACAGATAAGACTACGAGGGGCATGGACAGGGTGGCTATGCAGCAGCTGCTTCTTTTAGTCAAAGGGGCAAGAACAAGGGAGAATACTTTTAAAGTGAAGGGGTTGAGGTTTAGAGAAGATACGAGGATTGTTTTTTCACCCAGAGGGCATTGGAGGCAGGATTAAACTTCCTGAGAGGAGAATTGTGATGGATAATCTCAAAACCATTGAAACGTACTTGAAGTAACATAATATTTATGGCTACAGACCTCATGTAAGAAAGTGGGACTAATGGAGATCATACTGCTTTTTTTGACAGTACAGCGTAAATGCTTCTGTGATTGTTTGATTATGGACGGTGAAAGTAGTTCAGAAGATTAGATTACTTACAGTGTGGAAACAGGCCCTTCGGCCCAACAAGTCCACACTGCCCCGCCGAAGCGCAACCCACCCATACCCCTACCTAACACTATGGGTAATTTAGAATGGCCAATTCACCTGGCCTGCACATCTTTGGACTGTGGGAGGAAACCAGAGCACCCGGAGGAAACCCACGCAGACACGGGGAGAATGTGCAAACTCCACACAGACAGTCGCCTGAGGTGGGAATTGAACCCAGGTCTCTGGCGCTGGGAGGCAGCAGTGCTAACCACTGTGCCACCGTGCCGCCTAAAATAGTGGTGCGTTGACCATCATTTCAGGGGAATTTGAGTCCAGGACTAAGGGCGTCTTACTGTCGCTGTACAGGGCCTTGTTGAGACCCCATCTCGAACATTGTGCAGTATTGTGTGCAGTTTTGGTCTCCTTACCTAATAAAGGACAAATCTGACATTGAGGGAGAGCAGTGAAGGATGACCAGACTGATCTCTGGGATGACAGGCTTGTTGAGGGAGCAGAGTTTGGGGTGACTGGACCTCTATTCCATGAGCTGTAGGAAAATGAGTGAAATATATTAAACTCTGATGGGGGAGACAGCATGGAAGCAGGGATGATGAATCCCCAGTCTGGGACGTCTAAAACAAGAGCCCAAAGTATTACATACAGGCAGATCACACTGCATTGAGATGAGAATAAATGTCTACTCTCAGAGACTGGTGAACCTGAGGAATTCTCTCCCAGATCAGGCTGTGGAAGACAAGGCACTGAATATAAATGATGATTGTTAGATACGACGGAGATGGGAAGAGAGCTGGAATATGGTGTGGTGATAAAAGATCAGCAATCATTACAGGTTGTTCTCTGATAACGCGGCAGCTGTGATCCTGTGGAATACTATTATAGAAAGAGGTGCAATATAAATTAAGGGGGCTATGGGAAAAAGTGGGTAAGGGGCGAAGATCCAATAATATCAGGAAAAATCAATACCTAAAAATTTGTCTGCCTGACACAAACAACAGCACAGTCTATGTAAATTTTTAAACCATATATTGTAATGTCATATTGCTTTAAATGTACCACTTTCAAACTACAGTTACTGAATACAGCACTGTACCTTTCACCAAGCTCTTCACCAGAAAGCACGTGAACGGACTGACCACATGACAGTACTGCGGGATTCCAGTTGCAGTAGATTCCCGACAGTAAGGAAAGATGCCCTTCAGCAAAACAAGTCCACACCACCCTCTGAAGAGTAACCCACACAGACCCATTCCCCAACCCTGACTAACACACCGAACAATATAGCCAATTTAGCATGGCCAATTCACCTGACGAGCACATATTTGGACTGTGGGAGGAAACTGGAGCACCTGGACGAAACCCATGCAGACACAGGGAGAATGTGCAAGTCCATACATAAATTAACCCAATGTGGAAATTGAAACCGGGTCCCTGGTGCTAACCACTGAGCCACTCTGCCGTCCCGAGATTCTTGCCCTGGTTTGAAAGAAAGTTTCTTCTAGATGTCGACTACAATTCCCAGTTCTGGATGTAGGTTTGCTCGCTGAGCTGGAAGGTTAATACATCCATAATCTTAACCTGAGCTACAAATCTTCTCAGACCTCACTAACAATTCCCAGTTTCAGGCTAAGTTTCAAGACGTGCAGAGCGGATTACATTCCTGGTTTAGCTGAACACATTGAGGGTGCATTTTGCGGACAGAGGACCCTGAGGCTGGGTTTTGCTGTTCAGCCTCAGCCTGAAGCTGAGGGATTGAATCATGTCACGGTGAACGGGAGCTTGTTTTATAGAGAAAGGTGCACAATTCATGAATGTGTTGAAGCCAAGTTGTGTTTAAGAAGCACCCATTATTAGAGAACTGCCTGTATATTTAATGGAGGAGCAAAATGGAGGGCCGAAGGGACTACACTAGTTTTTATTTTATATGTCCCGATGTTTAAACATACTGAGGGATATGAACCTTGTGTGGGGAAAACTGCATTGAGGAGGTTTTCTCCATGAACTAGAATGGTGAAGGCTCAATATGTCTAAAGACCTCTGCCTTTCCCAATGTTTACGTGCAGTCTGTGGGAAAGCTCAGTAAATGTTGTCACAAGCTCTCAGATGTAAGGAAGGAGATCACTGCATGGTGACAGAACTGTGTTTTCAATTCCCTTTTCCAATGCCGGCACTGGTGCTGGGTGTTCTGTCCGGGATTATCCTTTAAGACCTCGGAGCAGTTTGATACAATTGAGGGTCTTGGCTGTTTCCGAGACCATTGAAGAGTTTATCACACGCCTGTGTGTCTGTTGTCACTTTTAGCCCAGACCAGGAAAGCACGGGAGATTCACTTCTTGAAAGTATATTGGGGAAGCAAACTGGTGTTTACAATCGACATTGGCTTTAAGGTTACTGTTACTGACGCCAGATTTTACATCTTGATATTTCATTAATTATTATTAACTTCCACCAGCTGCCAAACCATTAGCCTGGTCTGGATTAGTAATCCAGTGACATTTTCACAACGCACCATCTTCACGTGGGGACCTATTGGAAACCACACTGAGCAGGTTATTTCTGTGTTGCTTGATAGCTCTTTCAACAAGAACTCCCACCAATGTGACTATCGCAATGGGAGTGAGGGCGTAGTAAATGGTCAGAATGGAATCATTGCCTTGTTATGGGACAGACTATGTAGCTGTACAGGACATTGGGTATGCCACTGTTGGAATATTGCGTGCAATTCTGTTCTCCTTCCTATCGGAAAGATGTTGTGAAACTTGAAAGGGTTCAGAAAAGATTCACAGTGATGCTGCCAGGGTTGGACGATTTGAGCTATAGGGAGAGGCGAAACAGGATGGGGCTGTTTTCTCTGGAGGCTGAGGGGTGACCTTATAGAGGTTTACAAAATTATGAGGGGCATGGATAGGATAAATGGACAAAGTATTTTTTTTCTGGGATCGTGGAGTTCAGAACTAGAGGGCATAGGTTTAGGGTGAGAGGGTAAAAACAAGGACTGCAGATACTGGACACCAGAGATTAGATTAGAGTGGTGCTGGAAACGCACAACACTTCAGCCAGCATCCGAGGAGCAGCAAAATCGACGTTTCAGGCAAAGGCCCTTCATCAGGAATATAGGCAGA
Organism: Chiloscyllium punctatum; assembly: GCF_047496795.1. Classification (NCBI taxonomy): domain Eukaryota; kingdom Metazoa; phylum Chordata; class Chondrichthyes; order Orectolobiformes; family Hemiscylliidae; genus Chiloscyllium; species Chiloscyllium punctatum. Next base: position 31,712,282 of record NC_092784.1, read on the forward strand.
GAGCCTGAAGGGTGGAGGACAACGATAAAAAGAGACCTAAGGGCCAACTTTTTCATGCAGAGGGTGGTACGTGTATGGAGTGAGGTGCCAGATGATGTGGTGGAAGCTGGTACAATTGCAACATTGTAGAGGCATTTGGATGGGTTTCTGAATAGGAAGGGTTTGGAGGAATATGGGCCGGGCAAGCAGATGGGACTAGAGTAGGTTGGGATATCTGGCTGGCATGGACAGGTTAGACCGAAGGGTCTGTTACCATGCTGTACATCTCAATGACTCCATGACTCTATGGATATACCTGAGTAACTTTCCATGTGGCTCGACAGATGTCAGAGTTGGAGCTGGAATGAAACAGCTTCACCTGGGGCACGGCTTGTTGTGCAGCACATGTCTTCAGTCCTATTACAGGAATGGGGCCAGAGCCCATTGCCTTTGTCATATCTACTGTGTTCAGCTGTTTCTACATGTCACGTGCAGCGAATCAATTTGGTTGAAGACTGGCATCTTTGAAGCTGTGAACATCATGAGGAGGGTGGGGTGGATTATCAACTCAACACTTCTGGCTGAGGATAGTGCAGATACAGCATCCTTGGCTGGTACACTCTTGTTCAGGGCTGTTCCGTTCTTTAGGATGAGGATATTTGTGGAGTCCTTTCCTCGAGTAAGTTGTTTGATAGTCCATCGACATTGATGACTGAATGAGGGAAGAATGCAGAGCTTCGATCTTATCTGTTAGCCTTGGACTGAATTCCCCCCCCCCCCCATCAGATGGTAGTTCTGCTGTTTGGAATGTAACCAGTCAAGTGCGGTAGCTTCAATGGGTTGTCATCAGGTTTAGATGCACATGGTTCTGTTTCTGGTATGTTCACCTACACTCGTCACTGAACCATCTCACGGCTTGATGATAATGGTAGACTGATGGATTTTCCTGGGGGAAAAAAAGAAATGGATTATGATTGAATGCAATTCTGCTGCGACTGCTGCTGAGATCTACAGCATCACAAGATGAGCTGCAATATCTGCAAATCAAGTCGACTGATTTTCCACCAGTTCATACCGAGACCCATTCACCCATCAGCCCTGTTCTCAGTGACATAACCTGGCTTCTGATGTACGAGCATATCCAGTTTCATATTTTCATTCTGATGAGGGCCGCTCCCTGATGTCACAGCTGCAATTTTTTGCATTAATCAGATACTTTAACACAATCATCTGAATTTTTTTCTTTCCAGTAATACAATCTTCTGAGTTTGAAGTGAATGTTTTGTCCTCTGTATTTTTTCTCCCTGACGATGATTCAAACGACTGTTGTGGCAGTGAGGCCAGCCTTATGTCGTTTCAGAACCAATGAACTTGTGCACTTTGCATTATCGCTTACTTCCCAATGTACCGCGCTCCGTGCTGGCCAGTGCATTTGAGCAGATTTGATGCATGCCTTTGGAACTTGTTCAAAAAAAGAAATTGCAGAAGAAACTAAGCAGGTCTGGCTGAATCTTGACGCTTGAAAGGAGAGTTCATCTTTCGGATCCAGTGACTCTTCGCAGTTTTTCCAGAAATATTTGTGTTTTTATTTCTAGTATCCATAGTTATTTGTTTAATTGAAAATTTGTTCACTGCCTATTCATTTCTGGAGAAACTCAGCAGGTCTGGCAGCATTTGCAGAGATAGAGAAAAATAGTTAGCGTTTCAAGCCCAGTGTAACACTTCATCAGAACTGAAAACGATTGGAAAATGGGGAATTTAGTCTCTTGGCAGAGGTGGGATATAGGTGACAGAAAAAAGAGGGTGTGAGAACAGATAAACAGGCTTTTAACAGTGGTGAACCAGAAAATGATATAACACGAGTTTAAATTAAGATGTGACTGGGGGAAAGATAAAGAAGACACAACCTCACAAGGTCATAGGGAGGCCAAGAGGGACATGTTGAACATGTGGTAATATATAGATCTGGCCAGAGATACATTTTCATTGTAGAGATCATCACCGCCATCAGACAAAGGAACACAGGTGCTTGACGTCTTATTGGCACTCGTAAAACTTTCATGCTGCCTTAGTATTGTAACATAAAGACAAAACAAATAACAGAATGAAGTTTTGACTGACTGCTGTTTGCCAGTCGCTTTTAATATTGTTTCAAATTTGCAGTGCTTCTTTTTAAATGCTTGTTCTTGAAGTTAGTATCAGATGGGGTTTAGGAGATAGACGGGTGAAATTGTATAAATTTATAAAATCATGGGAGGTATGGGTAGGATGAAAAGTCAAGATCTTTTCCACAGGATAGGAAAATTAAATTATAGAGTGCATAGTCTAAGAGGGCAGTTTTAAAAGGGAGGAAGAGCGAACGTTTTTACACAGAGGGTGATGTTTATGGAATGAGCTGCCAGAGGAAGACTGGCAGATGCAAATATAGCTCCAACACTTAAAAGAAATTTGGACAAAGACGTTTTGAGGCATATGGGTCAAATGCAAGCAGATTGGTCAAGTTTCTATTGAAAAACGTGGCTGACAGGAACAAGTTGGACCAAAGATTGCGTTTGTGCGCGATAAAACTGTATGAATATAGAAAGCAAAGTAAAGGAAAGAAAAGACGTGATGTAAACAAATTGGCAAGAAATGTAAAAACAAGCAGCACGAGCTTTTCCATTTATATAAGAATAGTTCAAGAGGTGTGTGTGATATTTGGTAGAAAGAAAGTCAGGAAAGTTTTATTGAGGACATTTGGGGAACAGGCAACAGCGCACAGACAGGTAATTTCCACCAGTATTTTACATCGTTCCTCACAGGTGAAGGTGCTGTAAATATTTCAATGACTTAAACAAAATGATAATAGGAAGTAAGTTCTTGAACTGTATCTAAAAAAAGGAACAGATAAGACCAAAGGTAAACAGATCATAAGTAATTTATAGCTGGTTTTGAAATAAGTTGTCACAGAGTGGCTGGTGGCTCTGTATGAAATATTCCATAACTCACTGGTTTAAAAGATTGTTCCAGTGAAACTGGAGACCCTCCAATGTGGCGCCTGTCTTCAAAAAAGGAGTGAGACTGAAAGAAGGAACCATTTCGCCTCAACATTATTCCTGGGAATCTGTAAGAGTCTGTTATTAAGGAAAGATCTGCAGGGCATTTAGAAAAACATCACACAGAGTCAGCATAGTTTTGTTAAAGGTAAACTAAAGGTAAACTAGACAAGGAAGTCAATGACAGCATGAGGGCAAAACCTAGGGCATATCATACTGCACACGTTAATCACGTTCCGGGGGTTGGGTAAATAAGTGCATTATAGCAGAACCATTCATCGAGAGACCCTGGTAATGTTCTGGGGAGCTGAGTTCGAATCCTGCCATGGCAGATGGTGGAATTTGAATTCAAATTTGGGAAGAACAAACTGATATTGATCATGAATAGATTGTCAGGAGAAGCTCACCTGTTTCACTAATGTCCTATGGGGAAGGAAATTGCCATCCTTAGCTGGTCTGACCGATATGTGACGCCAGACCCACATCAATGTACGATCATACTGCAGGTGCACAAAACTCCGGTGTGGCCGCATTTGGAGGACTGCATAAATTTCTGCTTAATTCATTACAGGAAGGACGTGGAGGGTTTGGAAAGGGTTTAAAAGAGATTTACGAGGATGTTGCCTGATTTGGAGGGAAGCTTAAAATATGTTGCTGGAAAAGCGGAGCAGGTCAGGCAGCATCCAAGGAGCCGGAGAATCGACGTTTCGGGCGTAATCCCTGCTTCAGGAATTGGATTTGGAGGGAAGGACTTGTAAGGAACGTCTGAGGTAGTTGACGCTTTTTTCGTTCGAGAGAAGAAGGTTGATAGGTGTTTGAAATCTCCATATAAGATAATCTATATATGATAATCAGAGGGTTAGATAGAGTGGACAGTGTTATGAATGTTTAAGTGTACTATACCGTCAAGAGAGTTGAAAGGCTGGACAAGGGTTCAACAAGCGCACAGAGTACTGGAAAAATTAAAAATGTAATATTTGGTCAAACAGCTAGCTGTATCTGGGTTGTTGTGGTTCCAATCGCCAAGCTGGGAATTTATGTTGCAGATGTTTCGTTCCCTGTCTAGGTGACATCCTCAGTGTTTGGGAGCCTCCCGTGAAGCGCTTCTGTGTTGTTTCCTCCGGCATTTATTGTGATTTGTCTCTGCCGCGTCCTGCTGTCAGTTCCAGCTGTCCGCTGTCGTGGCCAGTATTTTGGGTCCAGGTCCATGTGTTTGTTGTTAGAATCTGATGATGAGTGCCATGCCTCGAGGAATTCCCTGGCTGTTCTCTGTTTGGTTTGTTCTAGAATAGTAGTGTTGTCCCAGAGAACAGCCAGGGAATTTTGGGCAAAACCATGATGACCTTGGAAAAGGTAAGGTATTTTTCCGTGATTAAACAGAAGAACGAATGTCTGTGGGTAAGCAGTTTGCAGGTGCCCAAATTGAAAGAATGGATCAAACCCGTTCAGTTATCAGGCCCAAGCAGCATTTGTTAACCAGGCAAAAGTTCACATGCTGCCAGCACTTGGAGATTAAGGATCCATTTTAGTGTTAGCAATATAAAACCAATCATATAAGAAAAATTTCTTGTGTCAAGGAGGTTTATATAACAGAGAGGCAATTAGACAGATGGGGAGAGTCAACTGCGATCTGATAAAATAATGACTGGGAAGTTTCATCCGTGAAAGAAATATTGGAGTCTCACATGCTCTGCCAAAAACGCTCTATCCATCAATAAAAGCACACAACACGCTGAGCAAATATTCTTGAAAACAGAAAACAACTGAGAAGGCATTTCAGACAGAGAAAGACGAGGGAATAAGATGCAGAAATTTCAAGTGAGTCCATTCTCTTTGAACTTTGAGGAACAAAGTTTTAATTTTGTTCTTACTAATAATGGATTTATAAGTGGAATCCGCATTAGTGAAACCGCATATCAGGAAAATCTTGTTTTATTCCATAATAATTAATTCGTTACAGAGTGATTGTTCAGTTTCTTAGTGATGTCTTCACTGTTAAAGTTAGAATCACAGAATACCTAGAGTAGGGAAACAGGCCCTTCAGACAAACAAGGACCACACTGACCCTCCAAAGAGTAAACCACTCAGATGCATTGCACTCCCATATTGACTATGTTTACTCCTGACTAACTTATACATCCGTGAACACTACGGGCAATTTAGCATGCCCAATTCAAGTTACCTGCACATCTCTGGATTGTGAGAGGAAACAGGAGTACGTGTTTGAAACCCACGCAGGCACAAGTAGAATGTGATAACTCTACATAGACAGTTGCCCGAGGCTGGAATTGAACCTGGGTTTCTGGCGCTGTGAGGCAGCAGTACTTGCCCCTGAGCCATGGTGTCACCCCTGGACAGGCAAATGCTATTTGTCAATTACAGAGTGCATGAAAGGATTCCATTTCATTGGACCACTCCTTCATAACAACTGTGTGTCAAAAAGGAGGTGGGTTCCATCAGATGTCACACTCCCTAACCATATTAAAAGGCGAGAAAATCTTCACTGAGTAGCATTGCTTTTAATTTTCAGATGGATTTTGACCTCAACTTCATAATATTATAGAGAGTTCGAATTGGTCAAATGAATGATATATTGGTATATGTGGCATAGTAGGAAAAATGTGTTTGAATAGATTGGTGGTTTGAATGGAAAAACAGTGCATTAATCCAATGGAGATTTTGCAAAGCTGAGGCACAGAGAAATCATGCACGTGGATCCCAAAAAAAACGTTGCGAGCAAATCATAGAGAGGCAATATAAATTTTCAAATCTTTTGAAAGAGAATACATTCAGGAGTAGGGAAGATTTCCGACGGCTTTGCAGGGTATGGTGAGACCAATTCAGGAGAGCTGAGGGCCCAATGACATGAAAATCTGTCCAGAGAAGATTCACTCAACTGATTCCTGTGAGGAGCATTTATCTTTGGAGGAAACTTTGTCAGACTGGACTTGGATCAGTTGGAGTTTAGGCAAATGACGCATGATCTCGTTTAAACCCATAATATTCTGAGCAGTCTATACAAGTTGAATGCTGAAACAATATTTCAATTTGTGCAAGAGATTTCCAGAAATGGATGGACTCCTGGAAACTGGAGAATATCCCAGTGAAGGAGTTGGTGATGGTTTGAACCATCTCAAAGGGTTTTGCGTAGGTGGTAACTTCCCTTCCAGAAGTTGATGGAAGGTAAGACATTGAATATTCTTCAGACGCAGGCAGACAGTTTATCGGCTATGAATTATGAATTAAGGTTGTAGGTCATAGCAGGAATGTGTGTTTCTGTCCACAATCAGATCATCTATGATCTTATCACATGGCAGACTTGGTTCAAGTTGTCCAGTCACTTACTCCTGATCTTAGATTCTTCGTTGCTGTTGCCTTTAGATACTGACAAATAGTGGGCGGCACGGTGGCACAGTGGTTAGCACTGCTGTCTCGCAGCGCCGGAGACCCGGGTTCAATTCCCGCCTCAGGCGACTGACTGTGTGGAGTTTGCACGTTCTCCCCGTGTCTGCGTGGGTTTCCTCCGGGTGCTCCAGTTTCCTCCCACAGTCCAAAGATGTGCAGGTCAGGTGAATTGGCCATGCTAAATTGCCTGTAGTGTTAGGTAAGGGGTAGATGTAGGGGTATGGGTGGGTTACGCTTCGGCGGGGCGGTGTGGACTTGTTGGGCCGAAGGGCCTGTTTCCACACTGTAAGTAATCTAATCTAATCTAATCTAAAAAAATAATGAAAGCGTTCCCAAGCGCACAAAGGCTCTCCCTTTCTGAATGATGAGCACAACTTATAAATGTGATTATTAATTAGCACTGCGAAAGCACTCGTGGAAGGTTCATGGAATTATAGAAAGGTCAGATGCTTAGGTCAAAGTAAAAGCCTCAGTAAAACTGCGTTAGAAATCAGATAGGTTAGAATTGATGCCTTTAATAGAGCAGATTCCTGTCAGTTATTCTTGTAAGGTGAATTCCGTTAGCAAGACCAGCATTTATTGCCTATGTCTAATTTCCGTTCAGAATATGGTGGTGAACCCCCATGATCCTCGTAGTACAGGGACACTAACTGATATGTTTCAACGAGAGCCACAGGATTATGAACAAGTGACAGTGAAGGGACAATGATGTTGATTCAAGCCAGGAGGCTGTGTAACCTTGGAGATTGTATTCCTCACCACATGATGCTCACAGCGATGGAAATAGTGGAACAGTCTCATGCTTTTATTATTTTTGGGGAATTTACTGAGTGATGTAGTTAAGGTCTTTTATGAGGGAGCCAGGAATAGCATTTTAAACACAGAGCTGAACTCTCCTTTTACGGACGCTCTGCCACCTCTGCAAGTTTTATTTATAAAACTTGTGAATAATTTAGGATGACCCAGGATTTGACAACTTGCACTGGAACATTTGTACTTTCCGTGACACTGAAGTATGTCCTTTGTAACATTCCCAAAAATCGTCAGAGCTAAAAGCAAACTGCAGAATTTACGGATTCATTCATTGTTTGTTTGTAAGAGTCATTGTGATGAGGATAATGATTCAATTAAATTGCCCGTAATGGACATGGAGTTCAAAATCATATTCCCACGTTTTCCTTGAATTGGAAGCAAATTATTAGAACAAACGCCCATTGTTGCACATACTGTAAAATAAATGTTCAAGAAATGTTGAGGCGCCACGCTTGGCAAGAAAATACATGCCGTCTGCACTTGATGGAGATATAGAAACTCAGAAAAGCTGAACAATCTGAACAAGAATCATGTGATAGAAAAAAAACCATATAACAAGTCTTTTCTTAGACCATAATCCCCACCATGGCACATCAGGCCATTGCATCAAATGCAATAACTGAGCTAATTTCTCCTGGTGATCCACTGACTCCACACTGCCCTCTCAAACACCAGCCGATGGCACCAAGCTGATGGCCCTCTGATAGCACAGGTCGTTTCCATCTCCTCCAGACATCCACAAACAGGATAGCCCAGGCAGACACATTGCTTCAGTCTGCACCTGCTGCAAACAAGTCATCTCTTCCTACTTTTAGTGAGTAATCCATCCTGGTCCAGTCCCTGCCCACGTGCATCCGTGATTCATCTGGCACTTTACACCAATTTAGAATTTCCATATTGCTGGTTCCAACCACCTCCTCTTTCCCATGGACGTACCATCCCATTACACATCCACCAACACCCTACCCACCCCCACACCCATTAGGATGGTCTCAGCAATCTCTGCTTCTTCCTGGAACAAAGGTCGGAACTGCACCCAAACACCACCACCATCCTCCAACTGGCTGAGTCTTTCCTCACTCTCAACAACCTTTCTTTTTAATATCCCCATGATCACTCTAACTTTGCCTTTCGTACACATGTTTTCTCTCTTCTGGTGTATCTTGTGTCCCAGCTCCTGACTACTGTTTTGAGGCCTGTATAAGACTCCAATTATGTTTTTTTTTCACATTTCGATACCTCAATTCTACCCACACAGAATCCCCATCATCTGAGCCTACTTAATTTCTTACTATTGATTTAGTTTTATTTCTTACCAATAAAGCAACCCCATCTCCTCTGCCCACCTGCCTATCTTTACAATAAAATGTATAGCCTTGAATATTCAGCTCCCAATCCTGATACCATTGCAGCCATGTCTCCGTGATGCCCGCCAGGTCATACCTGCCAATTCTGATCTGCGCCACAAGCTCATTTACTCAATTCCTTCCACTGCATACATTCAGATATAACGATGTCAGTCCGGTATTAACCCTTCCTCTTCACGTTGTCATTCGTTTGTCCAGTGTGCTTGAAGTTTGATTGCTAACACTTTCCATACACTCTGTGATATTTATGTCTGTGTGGGATATTTTACTAACTTCTCCAGAGTTCAGCAGTCTTACCTCCTCCTTTAACTCGGGTTTTCTAATTCCGCCAATATCTGACCTTGCCCACCCTCGCCCTATTTAGTTTAAAGCCTTGTCTACAGCCCTGGATGTGCGATCCCCTAGTCCTATGGTCCAAACACGGTTTGGATGAATACCACGCCATTGGGTGCCATTCAGCCGATTTTCGCTGCTTTTCTGTTCAACTGAATTGTCGTTATTGTGTTCCTTTCAATGGCAGGGTCTTTACCCAGTATCCCTAGTGGGTCACAAAGTGCCGAGTGTCTTTGGGTACACAGTCCTACTTTGGGAGCATCCAATGCCAGGCGATGAGTTCAGAGGAGTGTCAGGAGTGGTTCGAGGAATGGCTGCATGCAGTAATGGATGGACTGAGGGACTGAGAGGGATAGCTTGGGAGCCAGTGAAACTGCACTCACAAAAGTGGCCAGGCAAGTCTCCTGAACGCCCAGGGCAGCCTGAACACGAGGGGTCTCTTTTACGAAAACCGGTTGCATTTGCCGCATTTCTTCATCGACCTGAAGTAGAAATACTGCCGATGGCATAAACACGGAGATAGACAGTGGAGAGATGAAAAGAGTTAATGCCCCTAATGCAAACATGGGGAGATTATACAAACGCCACACAGATAGGTTCCAGAGATTGGAATTGAACCCGAGTCCCTAGAACTGTGAGGCACCAAAGTTGTGTCATCATGCCACCCAATGATGGCTAAATGGATTAACCTAGTTACATGTTGCCTTCTGCAGTCAATTCCCTGGAATGCTCTTCCTCAGTCTCGATAAGGCTGGGAAGCCTTTCTATAGCAGCAGAGGATAATTCAAAATAAACAATAAGGTGGAGAATATGGAACGTATAAGCTCGCTCCCCATAGGAAAGGAGACTGCAAGTGTTTAGGCAAGATAAGAAGAGATGCAAGAGTGAACAGTGGGCAACTTGAAAACGAGGCCAGCCACAGAGAAACGGAGAAGAAAAGAATTGGAAAATGAAATGAATAGCTGATTTGCATCAGTCCTCACAATGGTTGACAACTAGCAGCATTCCAGAACTTCAAGACAGTCAAGGGCAAGAGATGAGTGTAGTGATCGGTGCTGATGAGAATGTGCTGTGGAAGTGGCAATGTTTGAAGATGGATAACTCACACAGACTGGAAGGATAACAAGCAAATTTCTGAAGGAAATAGAGGAGAAGATTGTGGAGGACTGCTGGTGGATTTTCAGAAATAAATGTCCTCAGGAAGCGTCACAGCGAACTGGAAAATCGGAATGTAAAATCTCTGTGCAAGGAAAGAAGGGAGGCAACAGACAAGAAATCATAAGGCAGTTGGCCTGGCATCGGTCATTAATTGGGTTTTCCAGCCCACTGTTAACAATGAGGGTGCAGAGTAGAGTCATAGAGATGTACAGCACGGAAACAAATCCTTCAGTAGATCTCGTCCACGCCGAACCAGAAATCCCAATCTCAAATTGTCCCATTTGCCAGCATCCAACCCATATCCCTCAAAACCCTTTTTAATCATATACCAATCCAGATGCATTTTAAACTTTGCAATTTTACCAGCTTCATTAGCCATGGTTGATTTACCTCTTCAGTTAGATATTTATGCATTTGAAGAATGTACATGTGTTATAAATGATGAATCTTTTCAAATTCTAGCTATTTCCTGTCTCCTGACAAAGCTTTTAGTGATTCAGAGGACTCCTCGTTCCCAGTTAATAAACTCACACTTAAGTATTTATTATCAAGTCTGTCCATTTTTAAAGAAAAATGTCTTGCCGGAGTTGTGCTGAAATGGTATTTACATTTTGGTGTGACGAGACTATTCCATGTGCCAATGAGGTTAGGAATAGGATGGTAGTAGAGTTAAATACATGGACAGAGAACTGGTAGAGGAGGCAGCACTTCCAATATGTATATCATTGGGATTCCCGCGTTCCTCTCTCAAAGAAATCTCTTTAATCTGAACATAACAGTAATATATACTCACCCAAGCTCCAAGTTCATCCGTCTTGCCTGTCATACTCCTCACATTATAATCAGCGCACTTCAGACTGTCATGCCCATTGTGTTCAGTAACCTCGGTCTGTTTGTTGTTGGTCTTAGCTGTACTGGGATTAGTCGCCAACCCCGACACAGTCGTGTACTTGTGGACCTACTGCTCTGGTTCCCAATGTGCCGCCCTCCACCCAACGAACACACTAGTTTAAACCCACCTGAGTGACAACAGCAAACCTACCTGCCAGGAGATTGCTGCCAGTTCAGGTCCATCCTGTCCTTCTTGCCTACATCCTATCGACCTGCAAATCCCAATGATCCACATATCGGAGATTGCTACCAATTAAGGTCCATCCCGTCCTTCTCGTGGATATCCTATCGACTCGGGAACTGATGGCATTGGGCTGAAGTGTGTTTATGTCAAAGCAATGATTATTATGGGTAATTCAGATGAGCTTACAGCCTGATTCAATACATGGGACCATGATGTTGCAGCCATTAAAGGCACTTAGTTTGGAGAAGGACAGGACTGGGCATTCACCGTTCCAGGGTTTTGTTGTGTTAGACGAGATACAGAGGAAAGTAAAATAGGTGGAGGAGCTGTATTACTAAACAGGGATAATGTTGCATTTGCACTCAGAGAGGTCGTACAGGAGGGGTCATCCACTGAGGCAATATGAGTACAGTACAAAAATAAGATTGATGCAATTATTGTGTTCGGATTATATTACAGTCCTTTCAACAGCTCGCGAGACTTTGAGAACAAATGCGTGGGCCAGTTATGGGAAGGTGTAATCAAAACAGAATTGACATTGTGAGTGACTTCAACGTCCCCAACATTGATTGGGACTCCCTTAGAGCAAGTGTCTTAGACGGGGCAGAATTTGTTTTGTTTTCTTGAAACGATTTGTGGATAATCCACGACAGTAAGGGCCATACTGGAACTCGGATTGGCTAATGAGCCTGGACAGGTGACTGACATTTCAGGGGGACAGCATTGTGGAATCATTGTGGAAACTCGTTCAGTTTTAAGATAGCTAAGACCATGGATAGGTCAGGACCTTTTGAGAAGCTATGGAATTGGAGTAATGCAATTTACGTCAGTATCAGGCTAGGGAGTGTTAATTGGGAGGAGTACCTATCAAACAAATCCACATTTTGTGTGTGGCAACTGTTTATTAAATCCTGATTGCAATATCATCTGGAGAGCGTCCTCCCGACTGTTCAAATTTCAATCTGGGTGTCTGTGTGTATGTGAGTGTGTGTCCGTGTGTGTTGGAGCATCTGTGTGTGTGTGTGTGTGTGTGTGTGTGTGTGTGTGTGTGTGTGTGTGTGTGTATAGTGCAATAGTGATCACCTGTAATGTGACATGAACCCAAGGTCCAAGTTGAGGTCCTCCCTATGGGTACCGAACTTAGCTATCAGCCTCTTCTCAGCCACCTTTCTCTGCTGCCAGTCCCGAAGTCCACCTTGGAGGATGATCACCCGAAGGTCCGAGGCTGAATGTCCTAGACCACGGAAGTGTTCCTCAACTGGGAGGGAACCCTCCTGTCCGTTGATTGTTGTGCAGTTCCCATTCTTCCGTTGCCATACCTTTTCCACGGTTTCCCCAATGTGCCATGCCTCCGGGCATCCTTGCTGCAACTAATAAGATAGCCAAAGTTGGCTGAGACACACGAGTATCTGCCATGTACAAGGTGGGAGGTGTCCCCACGCGTAATGGTGGTATCCATGTCCAATCTCTGATCCGTCTTGAAGCGTCTACCATGACAGGGTTTTATGAAGTTGTCCTGAGAGCCGGGCAGCTTGCTACGAACAACGATCTGTTTGAGGTTTGGCAGCGTTTAGAGGCATGTAGTGGAGGTCTGGGGAACGTCTTGGTGAGGTGCTCATCCTCATTGATAATGTGTTGCAGGTCACAAAGAACATGACGTAATTTTTCAGTTCCTGGGAAGTACTGAACAACGAAGGGTACCCTGTCAGTTGCCGCGCGTGCTTGTCTCCTGAGGACGTCATTACGGTTCCTTGCTGTGGCACATCGGAACTGGCAGTCGATGAGTTGAGCATCGTACCCCGTTTTGTGAGAGCATACTTGAGTCCTTCCAGGTGTCCGTCATGTTCGTCCTCATCTGAGCAGATCCGGTGTATGTGTAGGACCTGTCCATAGGGGATGGCTGTTTTAATATATTTTGGATGCAAGCTGGAGAAGTGATGCATTGTGAGGTTGTCTGTGGGTTTGTGGTAGATGTTCTGATGGGACAGCCTTTATCGGATCAATGCTGGGACCAGAGTCCGAATGAATTGCTTAACTAGGGTGATAGACAGGGATGTAAATGGAATAGGAGTGGGTGAACGGAATCAGTTACGGGGTAATTAGAAAGCTGAATTAAAAGAGGAGGTAAAAGTGCAGAATTCAGGATAGATTATTAAAATCTCCATCATACACATAACTAGGATAGAGTATCTAGAAATAATTTACAAACAAATTTTGAGCACACTGGAAAACGAATGACATTGAGAGGAGGGATGGTTAATACAGGATTGACAGTGTTATGCCTGAAAACATGCAGTATAAGGAATAGGGTAAATTAATTCGTGACCCAGATCGAAATTGGCAGGTATGACGTGATGGGCATCACGCCAACATGACTGCAAGGGGATCAGGATTGGGAGCTAAATAGTCAAGGATATGCGCCCTGTCCAAATGATAGGCAGGTGGGCTGACGAGGGGAGGTTTCCTTATTAGGAAGAAATGAAATTAAATCAATAGCAAGAAATAACATAGTGTCAGATGGTGTAGAATCTGCATGGGTAAAATTGAGGAAGCAACCACAGTTGGAGTCTTATATAGGCCGACAAACAGTAGTGAGGAGCTCAGCCATCAGTTACATCAGAAGGTAGAAAGGATGTGTAGGAAAGGCAAAGTTACAGTGATCATGGGCGATTTCAATACGCAGGGGGACTGGGAAAATCTGATTGGTAGTGGATTATAAGAAAAGCAATTCATGGAATGTCGAATAGATTTTTTTTAGTCGCGTGTGGTGCAGTCCAAGTGGGAACAGGCAATACTGGTTTTAGTGTTGTGCAAAGAGGCAGACCACATAAGGGAGCTTAAACTGAAGGAAGCCGTCAGAAGCAGCCAACATAACATGGTTGAATTTATCCTGCAATTTGAGAGGAAGAAGATAGAATCAGAGGCAACGGTACTTCAGCTGAATAAGGGCAACTGCAGAGGCATAAGGGAGAAGCTGGGTAGAATTGACGGGGACAGTAGCCGAGCAGAAAAGACAGTAGAGCAGCAATGGCAGGAGGCTCTAAGAGTAACTTAGGAGGCACAGCAGAGATTCATTGCAAGGAGAAAGAGGCATGGTACAACGAGGATGAAGAAACTATGGCTGAAGAGTGAAGTCAGGGATAGCGTCAAAGCAAAAGAGAGAAATATATCAAGTAGTGAAGGACAGTGTGAAACCAAAGTCTTGGGAAGCTGACAAAGATCAACAGAGGACAACAAAAATGAATAAGGATGAAAAAAATTAAATAAGTGGGCAAGCTAGCCACTGAGATATATAAAGTGCAAAAGAGAGACAAAAGTAGATAATGGAAATGATGCCAGAGACATAGTGGCAGGGAACAAAGGAATGACTGAGGAACTTTGCATCAGTCTTCACAGTGGAAGACACGATTAATTTCCCAAAAATTCAACAGAGTGAGGGTAAGAACGGAGTATGGTGGTCATCACGAAAGAGAACGAGTTAGAAAACTAAATGGCCAGAATGCAGATAAATTATCTGGACCAGATGGACGACACTCAAGCCTTGTAAGGGAGATCGCTGAAGGTGTAGTACAAGCGTTAGTTGTGATCTTTCAGGAATTACTAGAATCAGGAAAGGGCAAAGTGGACTGGTAAATCGATAACGTGACACCCCACTTAACAAAGGATTAAGGCAGAAGACAGAAAATTACAGACTGATGAACCTAACTTCAGTTGTGGGTAAGATCCTGAAATCTATCATGAGGAATGAGATTTCTGAATTCTTGGATGTAGATGGTAAAATAGGGCAGAGTCAGCATGGTTTCATCAAGGGTCGGTCAGGCCTGACACACCCGCTAGAATGTTTTGAGGAAGTACTGAGCAGATTAGCAGAACCAATGGATATTATCTTCCTAAACCTCAAGATGTCCTTTGACAAATTGCTACCTTGGAGGTTATTGACAAAGGGGACCCATGGTGTCAGAGGCAACGTGCTAGCATCGCTACAAGCGAGCAGAGATTAAGGCTAGAATGTGCCTTCGCACGATGGCAGTCAGTGACAAGCATTGTTCCACAAGGCTCTGTGTTGGGAGCACCAAATTTCACATTATACTGTTAACGATCTAGATGAAGGAACTGAGGGCACTTTGGATAATAATTAGTATTAAAATCACCAGAGTGTGGAAACAGGCTTTTTGGCAAAATAAGTTCACACCAACCCTCCGAAGAGTAACCCAAGCAGACCAATAACGTAATTTATGATCAATTTAGCATACCCATTTCACCTAATCTGCGTATGTTTGGACTGCAGGAGGAAACCAGAACACCAGCAGGGAACCCATGCAGATATGGGGAGAATGTGCAAACGCCAAACTGGAAGTCATCCGAAGTGGGAATCGAACCTGCTTCCCTGGCATTGTACTAACCACTAAGCTACCGTGCCAACCACAGCCCGAGTTCAGACAGTGCAAAACATGAAGAGTGTCAGAGAGCATTGAAGAGGAGGAGAGCTTGCAGAAAGGTGCTCCAAAGATTCTCCTCAATGGATCAAGGGTTATTTGGAGAAAGCAGGAGAGTGATGTTGAGAAGCTTAACAGCTATGATCAAATCGCGGAGCAGACTCAATGGGCTGAAAGGCCAAATTTCTGCTCCTATGTCTTCTGGTCTTAGGGTTAAAGTTGGTTGTCCTCATCCCTTACTATAGATGCGTCATGAGTCTGACCTTATGATTTATAAAGAGGCCCGTTCCAATACTGATGACAGGCAATATCATTATCTCTCCCTCCAATTAGATGAACCAATTAGCTGAGGAGTGGCAGATTGAGTTTAATTTAGATAAATGTGAGGTGCTGCAGTTTGGGAAAGCAAATCTTAGCAGGACTTATACACTTAATGTAAGATCGTCGGGAGTGTTGCTGAGCAAAGAGAACTTGGAGTGCAGGTTCATAGATCCTTGAAAGTAGAGTCGCAAGTAGATAGGATAGCGAAGAAGGCATTTGTTATGCTTTCCTGAGTACCGGGGTTGGGATGTCATGTTCGGCCGCAAAGGACATTGGTTAGGCCATTTATGGAATATTGCATACAATTCTGGTATCCTTCCTATCGGAAGGATGTTGTGAAACTTGAAAGGGTTCAGAAAATATTTACAAGGATGTTGCCAGGTATGGAGGATTTGGTGTATTGGGAGAAGGTGAATACGCTGGGGCTGTTTTCTCTGGAGTGCCAGAGGCTGAGGGTTGAACTTAAAGAGGTTTATAAAATCATGTGTGGCATGCATAGGGTAAATAGACAAGGTATTTTCACCGGGAGAAAGTGGGGACTGCAGATACTGGAGATCAGAGCTGAAAAATGTGTTGCTGGAAAAGCGCAGCAGGTCAGGCTGCATCCAAGGAGCAGGAAAATCGACGTTTCGGGCATAAGCCCTTCTTCAGGAATGAGGAGGGTGTGCCATGCAGGCTAAGATAAAAGGTAGGGAGGAGGGATTCCTGCAGCACCTGGCGAAAGCGGTACAATAAATCAACTCTCCCCACCTTTTCAAGCAGGGCAGGCAATATGCAGTGGCTGGCCAGTGGCACTCGCATCCAATTTTTACAGTCCATCACACCCTCTGACTGATGCAATGTTCCCTCATTTCCACTTTAAACCTTCCCTCTACCATCCTAAAATTGTGCCTCTGTTATTGATCCATTAACTAACGGGACATGAGCTTGATATTCTCCCTGACGATGGCCCTCAAAATCTCATTCTCTCGTATTCGAATCCCCCTCCCGAAACTTCTCTGCTCCAAAGATAACAACTGGTGCTTATCGACCCTCTCTTCATCAATGAAATGATCTATCCCAGGCAACAACCTTGTGAATCTTTTCTCCACTCCCTTCATTGCAATCACATCCTTTATACAGTGTGGAGACTGGAAAATGGCCTCACCAAAGTCCTATAAAACTCCACCATCATCTCCCTGCTCTTATAATCCATGCCATAACTGATAAAGATGTGTTCCATTTGCCGCTTAATTACACTCATAATCTTTCTTGCTGTGAACGAAGACTTCAACATTGCTCTTATTCTCTGAGATTTCTAGTCTCCTTCCATTCATTGAGCGTTGTCTTGTCGTTTCTCTTCTTCCAAAGTGTGTCGACACATATTTATCAGAGGTAAATTCCATCTGCTACTAATTCTTCTTTGGATCAGTGATTTGCCTTACTGACAGGGAGAGAGGGTAGGTCAGAGAATGGCAGACACTGTGTTGAAGTCGAATACTGTCATTCTGGGATGGTAATGATTTGCAAAACTCATGGGCCCAGGTTGATCTGTCACCTTTGCTGGGGACATACCAAGGTAAAAAATCACACAACATCAGTTTACAATCCAACAGGTTTATTTGGAATCACGAGCATTTGAAGTGGTGTTTCTCCACCTGATGAAGGAGCAGTGGTCCAAAAGCTCGTGCTTTCAAATAAATCTGTTGGACTATAAACTGGCATTGTTTGATTTTTAACATTGTACGCCCGAGTCCAACACCAGCACCTCCACATCATCACTTCCTGGGAATGGCCCTGTCTCACTGATAGAACAGACCTACTGTAGGGAGACAGCATCCTTTGTACTGCTGAGACTGGGAAAGTACTGAGCTTGATTCCAGTCTCAACCTCAGTGTTTCAGCTCAAACACGGAAAATGGGAGCATTTGACAGAGATTGTACTCTCGCTAGTCCATCCCCATCACATGATGCAATGTTCAGTTCCAATAGGCGCACTGAGACACATAATGTCAAATGACTGTACATCAAGACTACAGTCATAATGATCCACAGCACAGAAAAAATAGGCATTTGGACCTTTGAATTTGTGACTGTCAGAAACAAGGACCTTACTATTGATTTATTCAACCGCGGGATTTGGCATCACTGGATGGGTCAGCATTTACTGCCTTCCGTAATTGTACATCAACCACATCACAGAGGGTTTGGAGTCACATGAATTGAAGATTTCAGTCAAGGGGAGCAGTGAACCTGTTGGATATTTTAACGAAGCGACATCAGTTCCGAGATCACAATTAGACTCTTCATTCCGAATCTTTTACTGTGAATACCAGTTGTACCAATAGCTAAGCTCCAAATGGAACATAGTTCTCCAGAATGCCACCTGTGCCTCTCTATGAATAATCTAGGAATGCTACCGCTGGGCCATCAACAATTGAATCCAATTCTAACCCCATTTTCCAGCACTTGGCTAATTGCCTTGAATGCCTCTGTTTCATAAGAGCAGATGAAGTTGTGGATGACCAAATCAACCATGATTTTATTGAATGATTGAGCTCTGTCGATGAGCATTCCATCTTTAGCGAGAAAATCCTGTATGAGTAAGGGAGGCCAAACCAATACACAATTCTCCAGCAATTCTCGGCCCTCCTAGCCTGAGCTGATCTAAATCCACAGTCTAAACCTGCCTCCCAATTCCTAAGCATCTGTATCCCTCTACTCTCCACTTACTCAGGCATTTGTCCAGACACATCTTGAATGAATCTACCTTGCTTGCCTCTACCACCTCGGCTGGCAACGCATTCCAGGCACCTACCACCTTCTGTGTAAAGTACTTGCCGCGTGAACCCCCCTTAAACTTTTCACCTTTCACTTTGAAAGCGTGACCTCTCGGTATTGATTCCTTTACCCTGGGAAAAAGCTTATCTCTATCTACCTGATAAATCCTTCCTGATTTTGTAGACCTCAGTCAGGTCCCCTTCAATCTCTTTATTTTTCCCTAATGAAAACAATACTAACCTACACAACCTCTCTTCATAGCTAGCACCTTCCAAACCAGGCAACATCCTTGTAAACCTTCTCTGCATCCTCACCAAAGCTTCCACATCCTTTTAGTAATTTGGCGACCAGAACTGTACACAGTATTCTAAATGCGGCCGAACCAATGTCTTGCACAGTATTAACAGAACCTGCCAGATCTTATCGTCATTACCCTGTCCAATGAAGGCAAGCATACCATATGCCTTCTTGACAACTCTAAACAGTAGTGCAGCCACCTTCGGAGTACAATGGACCTGAACTCCCAGCTATCCCTGCCCATTACTATTTCCCAAGGTTCTTCTGTTTACTGTATAATTCGTTCGAGAATTAGACTTCCCAAAATGTATCAACAAACGTTTGCCTGGATTGGACTCCATCTGTCACGTCTCCACCCAACTCTCAAGTTCATCGATGTTCTCGTGTATTTTTTGAGAGTCCCCTGTGGGAATCAAAATGAAATGAAACTCATATCTCTAATCTCGACAGTCATCGTGTCCCTCTCCTCGGTGAGCACAGATGCAAAGTAATCATTCAGAATGTCACACATTTTCGCAGGTTCGACACATAGCCTTCCTTTCTTATCCTTCAGTGGACCAATCCTTTCTCTAGGAGAAAGTGAGGACTGCAGATGCTGGAGATCAGAGCTGAAAATGTGTTGCTGGAAAAGCGAAGCAGGTCAAGCAGCATCCAAGGAGCAGGAGAATCGACGTTTCGGGCATAAGCCCGACTTCAGGAATGAGGAATATGTGTCCAGCAGGTTAAGATAAAAGGTAGGGAGGAGGGACTTGCGGGAGGGGCGTTGAGAATGCAATAGGTGGAGCGAGGTCAAGGTGAGGGTGATAGGCCGGAGTGGGGTGGGGGCGGAGAGGTCAGGAATAAGATTGCAGGTTAGGAAGGCGGTGCTGAGTTCGAGGGATTTGACCGAGGCAAGGTGGGGGGAGGAGAAATGAGGAAACTGGAGAAATCTGAGTTCATCCCTTGTGGTTGGAGGGTTCATAGGCGGAAGATGAGGCGCTCTTCCTCCAACCGTCGTTTTGCTATGGTCTGGCGATGGAGGAGTCCAAGGACCTGCATGTCCTTGGTGGAGTGAGAGGGGGAGTTGAAGTGTTGGGCTACGGGGTGGTTGGCTTGGTTGGTCCGGGTGTCCCAGAGGTGTTCTCTAAAATGTTCCATAAGTTGGCGGCCTGTCTCCCCAATATAGAGGAGGCCACTTTGGGTGCAGCGGATGCAATAGATGATGTTTGTAGAAGTGCAGGTGAATTTGTGCCGGATATGGAAGTGTCCCTTGGAGCCTTGGAGGGAGGTAAGGGGGGAGGAGTGGGAGCAAGTTTTGCATTTCTTGAGGTTGCAGGGGAAGGTGCCGGGAGTGGAGGTTGGGTTGGTGGGGGGTGGGGACCTGATGACGAAGTTACAGAGGGAGTGGTCTTTTCGGAAGGCTGATAGGGGAGGGGAGGGAATTATGTCCCTGGTGGTGGGGTCCATATGGAAGTGGCGGAAATGGCGGAATACGCTGGACATGGAGGTTGGTGGGGTGGTAGGTGAGGACAAGTGGGGTTCTGTCCTGGTGGCGTTTGGAGGGGCCGGACTCAAGGGCAGAGGTGCGGGAAGTGGAAGAGATGCGGTGGAGGGCATCGTCGACTACGTCTGGGGGGAAATTGCGGTCCTTGAAGAAGGAGGTCATCTGCGTGGTATGGTTTTGGAACTGGTCCTCCCCGGAGCAGATGCGGCGGAGATGAAGGAATTGGGAATATGGGATGCCATTTTTACAGGGGGCAGGGTGGGAGGAGGTGTTGTCTAGGTAGCTGTGCAAGTCCGTCGGTTTATCGTAAATGTCCGTGTCGATTCGGTCACCCGAATGGAAATGGAAAGGTCTCGGAAGGCGAGGGAGGAGTCTGAGAAGGTCCAGGTGAATTTGAGGTCAGGGTGGAAAGTGTTGGGTAAAGTGGATGAACTGTTCAACTTCCTCGTGGGAGCACAAGGCAGCGCCGATACAGTCACCGATGTAGCGGAGGAAAAGGTGAGGGGTGAGGCCAGTGTAGCTGCGGAAGATGGACTGTTCCACATATCCTACGAATAGGCAGGCATAGCTGGGGCCCACACGGGTGCCCATGGCTACTCCTTTGGTTTGGAGGAAGTCGGATGATTGGAAAGAGAAGTTGTTCAGGCTGAGGACCAGTTCAGTCAGTCGAAGGACGGTGTCGGTAGAAGGGTACTAGTTGGTACAACCGGAAAGGAAGAAGCGGAGGGCTTTATGTCTTTCGTGATGGGGATGAAGGAGTACAGGAACTGGATGTCCATGGTGAAGATAAGGCGTTGGGGATCGGGGAAGCGAAAATCATGGAGGAGGTGGAGGGCGTGGGTGGTGTCCCGAACGTAGGTGGGGAGTTCTTGGACTAAGAGGACAGGACCGTGTCAAGGTATGCAGAGATGACTTCGGTGGGGCAGGAGCAGGCTGAGACAATGGGTCGGCCGCGGCAGTCAGGTTTTTTGGATTTTGGGCAGGAGATAGAAATGGGCGGTACGGGGTTGTGGGACTATGAGGTTGGAGGTGGTGGATGGGAGATCCCCTGAGCTGATGAGGTTCTTCATGGTCTGGGAGATGATGGCTTGGTGGTGAGAGGTGGGTTCACGGTCAAGGGGGCAGTAGGAGGAGGTCTACGAGCTGGCGTTTAGCGTCAGCGGTTTAAACGTCGGTGACCAAACTCCTACTGCGCCTCCCTTGTCTGCTGGTTTGATGGTGAGGTTGGGGTTAGAACGGAGGGAGTGGAGGGCTGCACGTTCCGAGGGTGAGAGGTTGGAGTGAGTGAGAGGGGTGGAGAAGTTGAGGCTGTTAATGTCGTGGTGGAAAATCCTTTGTCTAGCTTCCCGCTTGCTTCTTATATAAGAGTAAAAGTTTTAGCGATTCTCCTTAATTCTGTTCGCGAAAGGTATTCCAGGATCGGATTTCGCCCCCTTGATTCCTCGTTTAAGGCTGGTCTTACTCTCCCAATATTCCTCCAGGGCCGTTCTGTTGTTAGATGCCTGGACCTTATGTATGCTTCCCTTCTCTGCTTGGCTTGTTGCACGATTTCTCCTGTCATCCACAGTTCACGAATCTTTACTTTCAAAGAAAGTCAGGACTTTCTTTGTAATGTCTTTGTAATATGAGTTTCGCAGCTGATGTTATTATTGTAACATAGATCTAATAGATCGAAAGCTGGTCTGACAGGTATATATTGTGTGCAATTCAAATCCGAGCCTTGAAATTCATTTTGTGTCCTCCCAGAGTTTTCTTGCAAAGAAGACAAAACGCCAAACACTATCAGCTTTAAATAATCCTGCCAGAATTTCAAGCATATTATTCTTCTTGTTTGGGCATTTTAAACTATGCTCCTCACAGTTGAGAACTGCACACACTCTGCAAAACAAACTTGTGTTAAGTCAACAATTGTATTTGACATTTCCACTTTAGCGTGAACCCTTGTCGACCTGTGACAACCTTAATAATTAACCTTTTCCAATTGTAAACGAATATCTATATGAAAACAAAGGATGTATTAAAGGAATCACTATCGCCTTCCCTTATGCACTAACCAACTCTATTATCAATACTGGATCAAAAGTGAAAAGTGCTTTAGTTTAAAGAAATGAAAACTCATCTTCAAATAGAGATAAGGAGGTGATTACAGTTATTTGAGGGAAGAGTATCTGTCCCCATGGTGTCTGTTTGCTATGAAGATAATTGACAGTGTGATGATGGCCAGCTCCAAATATAAGGTACATTAATACAGTCAGGAAGGGAGGGAGACACAAAACAATGTAGAAAGAGGAGTCAAACATTACCCTGCAGTTAGGTAAGCTGTTGTGCCACATCAGTCCGAGGACAAAACGAAGACTTTTGACAACGATACCATGAAACACTAAAAAGTTAAGCTCAAAAGACAACAGGATCATTGGGATATTGGAATGAGCTTCCTCTACTCCATTCTTCAGAATATCTCTGTGATCAGTAAAGCATTGTCATCATTACGGGGTGCATATCTCCTCTCTTTATCTAATTAACTTACTTCTAGGTCAACTAACAAAATTAAATAAAATTTCGAATGCCTCTTTGAGGTATTGGCAATCACAAAGCCACTAAAATAAACAATGCTTCTCCGATATGGGATACACAAAAACTAGTTCAATTGACATTAATTTTGAGACAATAAAAGAAGAACTTTCACTGAAATTATCATGCCATTGGAGTACTCTGAAATGTGACCAGTCTACAGTTTAAAAAAACAAATTAGGATCATCAATAACGACAAGTGTACTGGAAATGTAAGAAGTATGCAATGTTACTCATGAGTGAGTCCTTGATACTTCGAAAGAAGCTATGAAAGGAAACATTGAAGTGTGGACACTCGAAAAAATGTGGAACGAGTTTTGTTACTGTGCCCATAGGTTCATTGTAGATTTCAGTGTGGAGAATAAAAAGCCATGGAAATTACTGCGGGTAAAAGTAATGGCCAACAGCAAACCAATGCACAAATTGCGGATAATATGCAGAAAATGGCTATAATTCTACCGAATGTTCGATTTAGCCAACTAGGTCTTGATGTTAATATGATTGATGAAACAGACATCTCCCTTGATTCAGCAAATATCAAAATACGATATACAGAAATCAGTGAGCAGCCAGTTGGAACAATTTTCTCACAAATCTAAATTGTTGTGAGAATGCAATTGCAGGACTTGCCCTCCTTTTTTTTCCATTTCAATTTTGCGAGAGAAGGCAAGTGTGTGATATTGCTGTGGAGGCAGAATGGTTATTTGAAGATTGTTCACCCCAAGCACATTTATGGAAGAATTCCATCCCTTACCCCGAATCGGTGAGGTTAAAGATGACCCTGTGTAAACTGGATTGCCTTCAGGCTTGCCATACCAGTTACAAGAAGAACATATTGTCATTCGACTGAATTCAGAGCTAAAACACAGTGCATTCGAATGCCAACATAGATTAAAGACTTTCAAATCTTATTTCAAGAAAGGTTGAAGAAGTTTCAACCTGCTATGGAAAAGAAAACATATTAAAAGGCAGAAACCTAATGTAGCTTCTCCTCAAAACGTTGGCAGCCTATTTGGAAGGGGGTTCATCTCGGAGCTTGTCAGCTGTTAGTTAGTACTGTTTCATGTTGGTTGCACTGTTTTTCTTATTCCTTTTTCACAACGAAATTCAGAATTATCGGTTCATTAATTGCATCCTCCAGTTTGAACTCAGATTGAAAACATTGGTCATTATACCTGGTATTTCCACATGTTTCACTGTGTCTAAATCCTGAAAAGCCCACCCGAATGGCAGCAAGGCCGTAACAATGGCCAAAAGCCAAAGAATTTAAGTGTTCAACAAAGTAACTCATCACGTGCAACTCCATGGTAAATATGGATAGGTAATGCATCAGATACTAATGAGTGACGTCCATCTCACAGGAATACGTTTTTAAGAGTTGCAGTTCCTAATCAGAGACCTGCAATCAATCGGGAACAAGTTTAGAATCGGAACAAAGGATTGAAAACAAAAGTGAAAAACAATGACGACTGAGAGACATGTGTCAAGAAGTAAGTGATGATCTCCTCGTGCAAAGGGCAGTGGGGATCCTAAAGGGTCAGATTTTATTGTTTATACTGGTTCACACATCACTCGTGAACAATTAACCACAATGACCTCGTTCTTCTTATGACGTTGCCACTGTATGCATGAAGGCTGTAAATGAGTCCCAAGAGTAAGAATTTCCTCCCTTTGTCCAATGAGGTTAGTGGGTGAAATAATAGTTTGAACTCAATTCAAGAAGGGATTGTCTCTTTCAGTGCATTTTCAGTGGCGAATGTTCAGCTATGAGCTGAGTGATTTTACAACAGCAGAAGGTGACTAAAATTCTCAGTGAACAGCACTGAAGCAGAAAAAAAACCGACTTAGTGTGCTTGAATGATTAACGAAATGGGTAAATGAATTGGGCTAAATCAAGGCTTTCGTGGCACTAAGGACTAGATGGTGAAAGGACCTGTATTGTGAACAGCAGGTTCTGAATTCAAACCTGATCGGTGTCTCCACTTTACATTAAACATCCCTAATTTAAACTTCTCCCATAGGCCATGTTATTGATCCAAACGCTGTGATGTGGATGGAGACAACGGTTGACTGAATATGCTTCTTTTGTTTGAACTGTACATATAATTTTTCGGTCCTCTCAGTACTATCGATCGGATTTCATCCCCAACTGGAAATTTTGTTTCTAGAAATTTTGTGAACTGTAATGATCAATTGATCCTGTAATTTCTCTCCGCAGCTCCACAAACACTTCTCCTACTCCCCTTCTTTTATTCTTATTCTTCATTCCCAGTTTTGTTGGAATAATGAGAACAGGCAGTTTAAAGTGCAGTGGGACTAGTGAATATTGTAGTCATGGGACAGATAGAACGAGTTGATTGCCACCATTCCTTGCTGTGACCATTCAGTAATTTTACACGAACAGTCAAGACGTCACTGAAAAGTCTGTGACTGTAGTGGAATTGAGTTAATAATGAACTAGGAATTGTATTTAGAATTCTAATGATTTACAGTTCTTTGAGTGAGGAAATATCTCCTTACCTCTGTCATAAGTGACAGTTACATGGTCTGGAGAATGTGAGTCTCGTTCTAAATATTGCAGTTGGGATGGGGTGGGGAATACCTCTCAGATGCTCCTCTCGGATGCTGTTTTCCACTTTCAGACATTACAAGGAACAGAAATGGGAAATGAGAGAAATAGATGGACAGACAGACCGAGAAAGTGGAAGAGGCTGAGATGGATACACAGTGGCCAAAAGAGACAGGAGGCGATTCATAGTAAGGTAGACATTGTGAGGACTAATTCACAATTCGATATGCGTTTTGACTGACAGAAGGAAAAATAAATGAACCATTTAGGGAGAGATTTTCAGGCCAATAGAGGAGCATGAGAGCCAATCATATGCTTTTAAAATTATTATGTTGACGGTTGTAATGTAATGATCAATAGTTTGATACAAATGCTGATTCGACAGATAAGCCTAATATCACCCACAGCATTATAATGTAGAAATAGATAATTTACCTAATTCTGAAGAAGGATCGTTCGATTCAAAAGAATGATTTTCATTTTTCTTCACAGATGCTGTCAAACTTTCTGAGTTACTGCAGCAAATTCTGTTTTTCTTTCAGAGTTTCAGCATCCATAGTTCTTTGTTTTATATTAACCTGAATAAAGTTTAGTCCGTTAAAGGCTCTCATGACGTCTCGACGTCTTATTTCCTGGTTATTGAGAAATTCGACCGTCCTGTTAAGTTATCAGTATACGTACACTTGCATTGCTGGACTGGAAATTGAACCCATACCATGTTAGTGAAAATTCCAAGTACAAGCCACTAGAACACTAGGGAACACTTATGCTTGTAGCCAGTTTTCAAAAGATAGGTAGCTCAGTTTGAGATTTTGGATGTAGGCTTGCTTGCTGAGATGGGAGGTTCATTTCCAGACGTTTTGTCACCCTACTAGGTCACATCTTCAGTGGGCCTCAGGCGAAGCAATGCACATGATTCCTGCTTTCTATGTATATGTTACCCAAGGATACCCAAACACATAAACAGAAAGCAGGAATCATGTATACTGCTTCACCTGAGGCCCACTGAAGATGTTACCTAGTAGGGTGACGAAAAGTCTGGAAATGAGCCTCATTTTAGCGAGCAAACTTTAATTCCGAGCCTGTGCTTTTATCTTCACTTAATGAAAGTGCATTTTACTTTATGTCTGTGATCATTTAGCCACGTTTCAGTTTCTCACAGTCATTTTTTTTAACAGCATGGCAAAAGAGCTTTCAACATATCTTGTTTTTGCGCATCATCAAACATTCACCTATTCTGCTACAAATTTACAGCATTTCCACTGTGGTTTTGTGCGCTCTGACATTTCGAGCAGTCATCTCAAAAATACTTTCCCCATAACCTTGTACTCTCAAACAACACCACAAATAGGACTCATGTTTGAACTGGTACGTCTGTGTGCACATCCCGCTGGGGAACTTATCCTCATTTTCATCAACAGAAGGAGGCATATAGAAAGATCGCACGAGAGTGACAGAGGCCTCAGGATTCTACCAGTTCCTTGTTTGCAAGGTTTGTGAAGTTTTGTAGCTCAGGTTGAACTTTAGTGTGTAGGTTTGCTCGCTGAGCTGGAGGTTTGATCTCCAGACGTTTCATTACCTGGCTAGGTAACATCATCAGTGGAGACAGTCCACAGGTCCCTCAAGAACAAACCACGACAAGCAGACCAAACACAACCAGAAACCATAACCACCTTACCATATCTCAAATAAGCTTCAGAATTGACATCCAGACTACTAAGACCCCTCGGAATCCTAGTAGCACACAAACCCACCAATGCTCTCAAACAAAAACTAACAATCTTAAAAAACCCAGTACAACCCATGGACAAGAGTAATGTCGTCTACAAAATTCCATGCAAGGACTGCCACAAACACTACGTAGGACAAACAGGAAGAAAGTTAGCCATCAGGATACACAAACACCAGCTAGCCACAAAAAGACACGACCCTCTCTCCCTCGTATCCCTTTACACGGAGGGAAAATAACACCATTTCGACTAGGACAAAACATTTATCCTGGGACAGGCTAAGCAAAGACATGCCAGAGAATTCCTAGAGGCCTGGCACTCCAACCGTAACGCCATAAACAAACACAAAGATCGAGATACCATCGATCAACCCCTCAGAAAACGAACAGGAAATTACATCACGACCAACCCCAGGAACTTCATCCAGGAGAAAGAGATAAATAGAAAGCAGGAGACAGCAGCTTCGCTTCACTTGGAGGTCGACACTGATGATGTTACCTAGCCAGGTAATGAAGCGTCTGGAAATCAAACCTACAGCTCAGCGAGCAAACCTACACCCTAAACCCCTCTACAAGTTCCCTTTGCCTCAGGATTGCCACCCATTCCGAGATGATTAGAAACGGAATGTTTAGAGAATACATCGGAACATATACTGAAGGTGGCAGAACAGGATAACGGATGTAGAGGGCACTCAACTTATTCAGATGAGGGGAATCTGATAAGAACAGGGAGTTATTTTGGAGTTGTGCAGAACTTCGATCATAAAACAGCTGGAACACTCTGTGCAGTTCTGGTAATCGGATAATATGAAGGATGGAATGATATGGAGGGAATGTAGAAAAATGTAAGCAGGATGTTGCCTGGAATGGAATGTTTGCACGATGAACTGAGTCTCAATAAGTTAGCATTATTTGCTTTGGAACAGATATTTGAGGGTGGGGTGACCTGCTAGATATGTGCAAGATTATCAGGGGTATGTCAGTGTGGAGGAAATGTGGTTGTTGCCTTCAGGTGGAGTTCCATATCAAGTAGCACATTTTCAGGTCGGAGGGAGGTGGTTTAGAAGTAATTTCAGGGATGATTCCTGCAGAAAATGTATGTGGTGTGTTGTTCCAAATGGCGTGGGGAGGGTAATTGAGGCAGGAAAGCTCAGAACATTCGGAAACTGCTTAGATGGGTGCTTAAAATGACTTAACATTGACGGTTACCATAGAACATGGAACATCAAGTGCATTGCAGGATCAACGGCCCTTGATTTTGTGCTGAATTGCGGAAGCAATCCGAAGCCCACGTCTCCTCCAATATTCCACGTATCATGCAATGAACATTTCAATACACTTATATTTAGCGAGTTTACGACCATTGCAGGCAGTTAATTCCATGCCCAGACTACTTTCTGAGTAAAGAAACTACTCTGATATCTGTCCTATATCTATCATCCATGACCCCTCAATTGAAATCTATATCCCCTCGTGGTAGCCATCACCAATGTCTCAATTAATTCACCTCTCAAACTCTTGTCTCAAACGAAATCAAGCTTAAATCCCTCAGCCTTTCCTGCTAAGAACTCCCCACCCCCCATACCAGGCAACAGTCTACTAAATCTCCACTCAACCCCTTCCAAAGCGTCCACATATTTTCTATAATGTGGTTTTGAGAAATGTATGCACAACTCCAAAACTGACCGCACCGGAGATTGTGAAGCATGACCACGTGGCTACCGAAAGTCAATCGCTCTCCCAATAAAAGCCAACAAACCGTATGCTTTCTTAACAACCCTCTCAAACAGGGTGACAACTTTCAGGCATCCATATACATTGTTATTGAGTGTTTCTGCTCTTCCACACTACCAAGAATCTTACCAATAGCCAAGTACTCTTTATTCCTGTTGCTCCTTCCAAAATGAATCACCTTACACTTTTGCGCATTACACTCAATTTGCCACCTCTACGCCCAGCTCTTCAGCTCATCTATGTCTCTTTGTAAACTGTAACATCCTTCAGCACTATTCACAACTCCAACGACCCTTGTGTCATCAACAAGTTTACTAACCCATCCTTCGAAGCCCTTATCCTGGTAATTTATAAAGATGACAAAAGAACAGTGGCCCCAAAACAGAACATTGCAGTATACGACTATTAACTGAATTCGAGGATGAAAATTTCCCATCAACTACCAACCTCTGTCTTCTTTCAGTAAGACAACTTCTCATCCAAACTGAGAAATAACATTCAATCAAAATTCTTGTGTATTTTTTGCAATAACCTACGGTGTCGAACCTTGTAAAATGTCTTACTAAAATCCATATACCACACCAATCGCTTTACCCTCATCTGCCTGTTTGGTCACCATCTCAAGTAACTCAATAAGGTCGTGATTTGCGACCTACCGTTCACAAAACCGTGTTAACGATACCTAATCACGGTTTTTCTCTCTCGATGATCATCAATCCTAACTCTTATTACGTTTTCCAATAACGTACCCACAACCAAAGCAAGGCTTATTGTCAATAGTTGCCAGCGTTGTCTCTACTCCCTTTCTTTAAAAATGGGGCAACATTTGCAATACTCCAGTCCCCTGTCACTATTCTTAAAGATAATGACGACACACTGAACAAAACAAAAGGATCTGCAATCTGCTCCCTGCCTTCCCAGAGAATCATAGGATAATTCCTATCTGGCCCAGGGCTCTTATCTGTTTTCATATTTTGCCGAATTGCTAACACCTCCTCCTTCTGAACCTCAAAGCCATGTAGGTTAGTAGCCTTATCTCAGTATTCTCCTCGACAACATTATATTTTTTCCAGTGTGAATACTGACTAAAAATATTCATTTAGTGCTCCTCTACTTCCTCGGGTTTCACACTCCACTTCCAAATGCTACCCTTGATCGGCCATAATCTTTCCCAGTCATTCTTTTATTCCTGATGTACCGATAGAAAACTTCAAGATTTTTCTTGATTCTATTTTCCAATGACTTTTAATTACCCTTCTTGGCTCTTCTTATCTCTCTTTGTAGGCCTTTCCTGGCTAATGTGTAACTCTCAAGCGCCCTAACTGAGCCTCCACATCTCATCCTAACACAAACCTTCTTATTTCTCTTGACAAGCAATTCACATTCATTATTAAACCACAGCTCCATCTCTCGACTACTTCCTCCCTGCTGACAGATACATACTTGTCAATGACACGAGTAGCTATTCCTTGAATAAGCTTCACATTTCAATGGTGCCCAATCCCTGAAGTTTCATTCTTCATCCTTTGCATCCTAAGTCTTGCCTAATCGCATCATAATTGCCTTTCACCGGGATAATTTGATCCCTTTCCGTTGCTAAATTAAACATAACAGAATTGCAGTCGCTATCACCAAAGTGTTCACTAAGCTCCAAATCTACTTGGCCAGGTTTATTACCCAAAAACAAAACTAATTTCGCATCACCTCTTGTTGCTTGTTTTCACACTATATCAGGAAACCATCCTGCAAACTTCAGACAAATACTGGTCCATCTAATGTACTTGAACTATCACATTTCAAGACAATTTTTGGAAATTTAAAGACCCCCTGTTACTTTCGCTCCTATGCAGAATTGTCTTTGCTATCCTGTCCAAAACATCGCTGCATGCATTCTGAGGCCTCTAGAAAACTCCCAACAGGGTGACCTCTCGTGTCCTGTTTCTAACATCAGCTCATACCACCTCAGTAGACGAATCGTCAAATGCCCTTTCTCCTTCCGTAATAGTGTCCTTGACTAACAACGCTACACCTCCCCCTCTTTTACCACTTCCTCTGTTCTTACTGAATCATCTAAATCCCGAACTTACAGCAACTATTCCTGTCCTTACTCTATCCATACCTACGTGATGGCAACAACATCGAAGAAAATGTTACCAACCCATGCTGCAATTTCACCCACCTTATTCCAGAAGCTCCTGGCATTGAAGCAGACACAATTCTAAACACTGTCCTGCTTGCCAGTGAGCTCCTGCCACCTGGAAACCATGTTTCTAACCTCACAACTCTCAACCTCCTGAACACTGGAATGACAATTTACATTTGCACCCTCTGCTGAATTAGTTTAACACTCCGGAACATTATTAGCAGATTCTAACTCCTACCTCGAGGATATTGGTACACTCTGGTTCAGCTGTAGATCATCCTGTTTGTAGAGGTCCCACCTACCCTAGAATTAGTGCCAATTATCCAGTTATCCGAAACTCTCCCTTCTGCACCATCCTTGCAGCCACGTATTCAACTCGATTCACTCCCTATTTCTTGCCACCCTGGCACGTGGCAAAGGCAACAAACCATGGATTACAACTCTATTTGTTCCAACACTAAGCTTCCATCTAACATTCCTTTTCCTGCCTAGGTCAGTAGCAATTACGTGGACGACGACCTGGGACTGCTCGCTGTCCCCCTCAAGGACGCCAATAACATGAAATGAAACATCACCAACTCTGGCACCCTGGATGCAGCATCCAATCCGTGAGTCGCTCTCGTCCCCACAGAACCTCCTATCTGTCTCCCTAACTATGGAGTCTGCAATGCACTGCTCACCTCCCCCCACCACCACCCTCCTTTTTGAGCAACAGGGACAGACGCTCTGCCAGAGAACAGTACCCCATGGTAAGTCGTTCCCCACATCAGTGTCCACAACAGTCGACTTGTCACTGAGGGTAACGTCCTCAGTGGATCCATGCGCTGCCTGCTGGTTCCCTTTCCATTCCCTGATAGTAACCTGTCTGTCTTTCCCTTCCACTTGAAATCTGACTACCTCCCTGTAATACCTCTTAATAAACCTCTCCACCTCCCAAATGATCGATGTTCATTCATTGCAGGTCCCGTTCCCTCATGCAGTTTTTGAGGAGCCGGAGTTGGTGCACTTCTCACAGATGAAGCCAGTAGGAACACGAGCATTCACGCTTATCTCCCACATACTGCAGAAGAAACAGTTAGCTGCACAAACCGCAATTCCGACTGTTCTAAATTCCCAAACAGACTGTAGAACAATAAAGAATAAAGAAAATCTGGTTCCCTTACCAATCCGGCACACAGAAACCTTATTTTTCAGTTAGAGACGAAGGATGGGTGGGAGATACTACCAAAGTAGTGTATTGGTAATACAACCACCCAAATATATTACTCTACTCCCTCAGCAGCCCCGATAAGTTGATATTATTTTACATTTACCTTCCCAGCAGGTCTAGGGTGCTCGCAGTTGCTCCTCCCACTACTGCTGCGACTGGCAAAGTTGACAGTTGAACAAACGAAGTATGTTTCTATAATTTTAAATTTACTTTCTCGGCATGTCCCGACTTCTCGCTGTTGCCCCTCCCACTGCGACTGCAACTGGCAAAATGGAGACCACTGAACACACGAGGTAAGTTTCTCTAATTGTTTATTGGTTATAGATCTCGTCCTGGAAAGAGTGACGAAAGTATAGTTAGCATTGTTTTATGCTGTACGACTCAATGGGCCCTAGGGCTTCTTCTGCACTTGTGTGATTCGGTGATTAGAGCCCAGATGTATTCAATGTGATGATGTTGTCAATTTGAAAAGGTTACATTGCTGGGGATCTTTTGAAGTGAGTTTGCAAAGACATACGTTCTGAAGAGACTAGCTTTACAAGGCCTTTGATTTTTTTTTCTCAAAAGGTTTAACAGTGGAAGGGGAGTAGACAGTTCTCACATTTCAGGGTGCATAACGTTTTATTTTTCTGAGCTGCAGCTGTCACAAAGTATGTGAATCCAAATGAGTTGCAACGTTCAGTAAAAGATTGTGCTGACTGCCTCTGAAATCGTTTTCAGGATATTGTTCCCTCCTCCCTGTAACAAATTATGATTGGATTTACCTTTTTGACAAGATGTCTGATTATAACACGTTACTGTATTCTACCAGTTAATTGCTAATATTTGCTATATCATGTCGATTCCGTCTTCCAAGACACAATTCATTCTAAATTCTGATTTCTTTCGCTCGTGTTTCAACTGTAGTGTTTAAATAAATTCCATTTTGGTTGAAGCCCAGTGCTTTGACCAGTTGCGTCACAGCTGGTGCACCCATTTCAAATCTACCTTTAAAATAAGGAAAAGTTATGGTCGAATTGACATTCTTGAAACATTTTGTCGGTTGTCTGTCCTGGTTCTTACCAGATTGGGAGCTTGTATAGAATGAGTCTATAATTCTAATTTGTGTTTAGCATTGTTGTACTCAAAGGCGGCAAGTGTTAGGTGTTAGTATCTTCTGTTTCGGATGTTGAATTCATTTGGTTTGAAGAGTGCTTTGTGTTGTAATGGCACATTCACTCACGAAGAATTTTCTGGAGTTGGAAGAAGTGATTTGAGGGGGATTTATATAAGTTGATTAAAGCAAAACTGTTGGAATTGGCAGACAAGCTGGAGTTGGTGTTGCCTTTATCTGTGAAAATAGGTGAGGTAATTGCAGTAATTAGATTGGCTGGATATGATATTAGCATCTGTGGAAATGGCAAGAATTCAATTGGAGATTAATCACCTTGACCATGACAGGGAATTAAAACAGTTTGAGTTATGTTTAAAAGTACACCAAAGAGAGCAGGAAAGAATTATTATTCTTGTTACAGAACAAAAGACAAAAGAGAGAATCGTCCAGGCAGAATACAAAGAAAAAGAGATGAAGGTCTTTGCAGAAGTAAGGGAACAAGACAGAGAGAAACAAAACCGGATAAATCGAAAGACTTTGAAGTTCAGAATGTGGCTACTGCACAGGAAAGCCGATTTAAAAGTTATGGAGGTTGTCACATAGCTGGTCCTTTTTCACAAAGCTGTTCCTTTTCTCAAGGATACTGTGTCTTTGACTGTTTCTCACAGGTGTCATAAAACCTTCCCATCTCTGAAGTCACTGGTTTGGTACAGAGAAGGAAGAGGATTTTGAGAGGCGTTTTGTTTTTATGTAAACAGATGAGACTTCAGGCTAAACTGGTCATGTTTTTGAAGTGACCTGTATAATGAAAGGGGAGTGGTCAACTCGCTAGCTGAGAAGTTCAGACCAATACTAGTTGGGATTTTGGCTATGTTGAAACAGGCTGCGAAACTCACTTTTTCCTTCTGCTCTTCTAACTTCAACCTATCAACATTTGTTCTATGTTTACTGTACTTTTTTAAGGGGGGTTCCTTATTGGGATTGTTGTGCATATTCGGAACAGCATAATTACGTCTAGTTTGAATAGACTGAGTTCTGTGGGCGTTCTTTATTCTGTTCTTTCTGTTTCAGTCCTTATTTTGCGAATACTGTTTTTGTTTCTTTTGAAACCTCGCAGTCAATTGAGCGAAATTACTCTGGGTAATTTTCACTGTCAACTTATTGAAACAAATTGCAATGTTGTGATCTGGGCTGCCTGCTTGAGAATGTTTTGGGTGGTCTGGCCTCGTCCAATACAGATCTGGGGCTCTTTGCGGAATTTAAAACAGCACGTGGTAGGTGCGAGTGTCTTTATTTTGAGTGTTGGTTTGGTTGGGTAGACAAAGCCTGAGATAAAAATGGCTCTTCCAGTCGCCCAAAACATTCTGGAAGTGGATGAGGTGACTTTGGAATGTTGCAGAAGGTGAATAAGACCAAGCTGCAGGAATTAGAACACCAGCTGAGATTGGACCTGACTACTTCTGTGAGGCAAGGAGAGATAATTGAGACAGTAGCTTGTGCGAGATAAGTGGCTATCCAGCCCCATCTACGGCACTTTTTTATTTCCCTTCCCAGGAACAAAGACACGGAGGAGTCTGTCCAAAACTTTTTCATTCAACTTTGCAAAGTCGGGTGCTGTTCCCAAAGGTACACACACACAAGCATAGTAATCTCCACACATTATATACATGTATATGTGGGCTGGGTTTACTACTGCTGCCTTGACCAACGAGTGCTCGGATTCCCCACTGTTTTCCTTATTTGGGTTCTGGTGCCTGCGATTCTTTTATCATTCACTTGGCCAATCAGTGTTCGAGCTCCCCGTTCTTTCCTTATATGGATGATGTTGTACAACTGTGGTTAAGGGCGGCCTCTCAACTATCGAGGAAAGCTGTTACAACTGTTTCATTCATATAAACGTGGGGGAGGTCCGGCAACAGTTGAGTGTCTGCTTGTGTTTACTATGAGGTAGAAAAGACTAAAAGGCAGCTAACCGTTTAAAAATTACACTACCCCCTACAAATCCCCCGTGTCTTTTCTTACGGCCTGTAATTTTTCAACTGTAAGTTTCTTCTCCAGGGCATTTAATAACTCCCGAGCTTGTTCATCAAACTGCCCTTCTCTAATACTACCCCCGCCCAAGAGGGATTCACGTTGTTCCATCTCGAGATTTATTCATTCAACCTGCCCATAGGGAACATCCTTCTTAGTAAGGGCGGTTTCGATCAGTCGTTGAGTTAATCCCCGGACACAGGGAATAACGCAACACCCAAGGGCAGTGAGTACCCCTGCCACCACTATACATGAGACAAGAAAGCGAACGACCACCCCCGTCCATTTACCGAACCAAGCTTCCAACCAGTCCGTGAGGCCAGAGTCGATGCCCGAGTTTTCGGCCAGTTCGTCCGCCAATGTGGTGAGTCCATCCAGGGCGCGGGTGATGGACCCATCAGGGGCTGTGTTGTTGGGGATGAACGTGCAGCACTGAGTGCCTATCATGACACAAACACCCCCCTTCTCTGCCAACATCATGTCTAAAGCCAACCTATTTTCCCACGCCATCCTACTAGTGGCGTCCAGTTGTTCTGCTATTCCTTTCACTGCAGCCCGGGTATAATTAATGAACCTCTGCTGTTTGTAGTAAATATAATTAATCCAATCCAAAATCTTATTGATAGTCACCCACCAGAACAGTGACGACTCAAAACCCGCCGCTATCTGGTTCCTAGCCTTGTATTCGTCAGGAACACCCCTGGGGACCCCTATGGCATCTAAATATATGTTATCATCGAAAGAGGTCTCCAAAGCGCTCTCAGTTCTTCCACTAGAACGGGGTTGCTCTTGTTTTTCGAATGCCAGGGTGAATGGGATGGCCAATTGAACGATCGCACAAGTGCCCGTCCATTTTTGGGGCAGGGTCGGTCGCAGAACCCTCCCACCACAGTACCACCAGAGGTCTGCCCTAGGTACATGAATGTGGGAGTAATTCCCGCCCCCGGTAGTTTCATTGACCAGCCGGATTGATCCGCTGCACTTGTCAAATGTCCCCACATCGTCGTCCCACTGTAGTCCCGTCCGAGAGACGCAGGCCTGGTGTGTACCCGTTACCCCTGAGAATGATGGCGGGCGGGGCGCCCCCTCAGACCTGACGGGGGGAAACTTCAAACTCAAGGGTCGACAAGTGGGGTCGTTCCAGGCCTCTCGGTCCTGGTACAGCCTTATCATGCAGTCCATGGCTCGTGGGTGTTTCTCCCATCCCAGCGGGAATGGGACCACCTGAGGGTTAGGGCGGGCACTCGTGCATGCGTAGCAATCACTCTTTTTCATGCTCCTCACAGTATATTTGACCCATTCCATCCAGGCATTCGCCTCCCCGTATCCCGTTTCTATTTCAAAGGTCTTTTCCAAATCCGTTGTCTCAATTATTCGAATCTTTTCCTGCTTAACAGTGGTGGATGAGCCCCCAGACTCAGCTTCAATGACCGTGATATACGTGCAGCACAGCTGCATTCCCCCCCCCATCCTGCCTGGTCCCCAACTCTAATACCCAGTATTGTTCTATTAAGTCTCGCCTCGTTCTTTTCCAAGTTCTTTATGGTCAGATAAAGCGGATTGCACCGATTATGCCCACAATCTCGTCCAGGGGTGATGGGATCACGGACAACTGACACCATAGCCTGGACCCCGGGGGCTGGAAGCCTACTTAGGCCTTCCCTACCATACAATTGTAATACTAACGTCTGACCCTGGAATCCCCTTTCTCTCTCTAGATTCTGCTTAGTTTGATTCAGTTGACTTTTAGTCCTACAGGGCACCAACTCACATAGGTCTAAGCTAAGTGTCTGTGTTGATTGGTTGGCAAGCACGGAGATGGTGAACCACTGACGGTCCTCTATTTGTTTCATCCGGAGGCCAAATTGGGTAACACGCACACTATGACCCCGCCCAAGGAGAATGGCATAGCAAGTTAACAATACGATTGACCGCATTTTGTCGCGACACCCATAGCCCGAGGGCACAGTTTCTTTAGACTCGCCAAAGTCCGATTAGTTCGTTCTCAGAGTCTCTGTTCCTTCGATGCCTTTGTCAGAGAGGTTCGTTCGTCCTCCGTCGTTGTGGCACTGGTCCCTTGACTCGAGTGTAATGTGTCCAGCCCTTTTCGGCCGTACGGACAGCCGTTTCGGTCGTCAAAAGTACCAGGAAGGGACCGTCCCAAGTTGGTTCGAGAGTACGTTGCTTCCAGCTTTTAATCAGGACCCACTGACCCGGCTTGACGGTGTGCACCGCAAACTCGAGGGGCGGCGTCTGTGCCAAAAGTCCCTGTTGGCGTAAACGCGATAGAGCAGACCCCAGAGCCACCACATATTTTTGCACAAACATATCCCGAGACTCAAATACAGGAGGTTCCCCCTTCGGCCCATGGAACGGGAGGCCAAATAACATTTCGAAAGGGGAGACGCCCAAATCCCGCCTTGGCTGGGTGCTAATTTGCAACAGGGCAAGGGGTAGGCATTTGGTCCAAGGCAGGCCGATTTCACTAGTGAGCTTGGTTAGCTGCTTTTTGATGGTCTGGTTCATTCTTTCGACCTTGCCCGAGGAGGAGGGATGCCCGGGGGTGTGCAAATCCCAGTCAATCCCCATTGCTTGCACTACATTCTGGAGGACGGTCGAGGTGAAGTGGCTCCCCTAGTCAGAGTCAATAGCGCGGGGTAGCCCAAATCGTGGGATGATTTGCTCGAGTAGAATCTTGCTAACCTGAGTTGCCGTTGCCGTGGTAGTGGGGAAAGCTTCCACCCATCCTGTCAGGTGATCTACCACTACTAATAGATACTTCAGACGACCTATGGGGGGAGCTCAGTGTAATCTACCTGAACATACTCAAACGGCCTATAGGCCGGACTCCTACCCCCTTGTCCTGCATGCTGCCGCAGCCCCCTTTTGTTAATCTTTCGACATGTTATACAATTTCCTGTGACCTGCTTGGCTACCGTGTACAGACCAGGGTGAGCATATCGGCGCAGGAAGGCATCACACAGTGCCTGGGAGCCCCAGTGACCCCCTTGGTGTAAACGGGCAATAATGCCCCGCGTCAACGGTCGATTTAGTAGCTGGCGGCCATCGGGTAAGGTCCACTTGCCTTCCCTATCCTTTGTACCGCCCAGAGACGCGAGAAGAGTTTCTTCTTTGTCAGTAAACGTGGGCACTTCGGTAATTTCGGATATCTGTGGAATCCTTACCAGGCAGTTTATTACTTCTTTCCCCATCCCAGCCAATTTTGCCTGTTCATCTGCCAATTGTTTCCCCAGGGTCTCTATTTTATCGTCTTTCTGGTGTCCTTTCACGTGTACTACAGCAATCTCTTGTGGCAGCAACAAATCCTCCAAGATCATGGCTACTAGTTCCTCGTGGACCAACTCCTTTCCTCTACTATTTATCATTCCCCTTTCTTTCCAGATCTTCCCAAAGGTGTGTACTACCCCAAAGGCATACTTAGAGTCAGTGTAGATTGTCCCGGCTATTCCCTTTAAATTCCTCAGAGCCTGGTGCAAGGCGTACAATTCGCACGTTTGTGCGGACCAGGCATTCGGTAGCCGTCCACTTTCCACTAATTCCCAACCAGTCTCACTAATGACTGCATAACCGTTGTGTCTCTTCCCATCTATCACTCGAGAGGACCCATCAATGTACCACCGCCTACCTGCATGTAAGGGGGTATCCATCAGATCTTCCCTCACTTTACTCTGGTACTCTATTATGTCTGAACAGCAGTGTTCCAGTTCCTCCTCCCCTTCCCCTTTCCAAAGAAAGTCCGCCGGGTTCTGGCAGCCCCCGACTTCTATTCGGAGGTCTTCTCGGTCTAACAATATGGCTTCATATTTCAGAAATCTCGAGTCAGTCAGCCACCTCCCGGCCTTCTGATTCAGGATAGTTCTAACCTGGTGGGGAGTAGTGACTGTCAAGGGGGCCCCGAAAGTCAACTTCCTGCTTTCCTCTACCAGCTTTGCCGTGGCTGCCACCGCTTGGACACACTCCGGCCACCCTCGGGAGACTGGATCCAGAATTTTTGACAGGAAAGCCACGGGCTTCCTTTTACCCCCCCAGTCCTGGGTCAATACTCCAAGAGCGGTTCCCTTTCTGGAGTTCACAAAGAGGCGAAATGTCTTACTAAAATCCGGCAAGCTTAAAACAGGTGCGGCCATCAATTTTCCTTTTAGGATTTCAATTAACTTTTTCTCCTCCTTCTCCCATTTTATTCTGTTGGGTGCCTCCTCAATGAGTTTTAGGTACAAGTCTTTAGTAAGGGGGGCATAGTCGTCTATCCATAACCGACAATAGCCTAAGAGTCCCAAGAACTTCCGCAACTCCCTCTTGGTCGTTGGGAGGCCTCGTTCGATTATTGCCCGCACTCTTTCCGGACTTATTCGTTTCTCTCCCTGGCTTATCAAGTGTCCTAGGTACTTAACCTCTTTCTCGACATATTGGAGCTTCTTCTGACTCACTCTTAACCCCTTCTCAGCTAGGTAATTTAATAGGGCATTAGTCCCAAGTAGGACGTCCTCCTCCGCCGGTCCGGATAAAAGGAGATCGTCCACGTATTGTATAAGCTTAAGGGCCGGGGACAAGGTTCGTCCCTCCAATAATTGTTCCAGAATCTGCCCAAACAGAGTCGGGGACTCAGTGAATTCTTGGGGGAGTACGGTCCACCTGTACTGTTGTTTTCTGCCAGTATCAGGATCCTCCCATTCAAAAGCAAAAAGATCCCTACTGTCCTTGTCCAGGGGACACGCCCAGAAGGCATCCTTTAAGTCTATAACACTAAACCAGCCGTGGTCCGGGGCGATTCGCCCCAGAATAGTGTATGGGTTCGGTACCACAGGGTGCCGTAATTGGACAATTTTATTTACTTCCCTTAGGTCTTGGACCATTCGGTAGCTCCCATCCGACTTCCGGACCGGCAGGATGGGGGAATTGTATCGTGACATACAGGGCTCTACCAATCCATCTTTTATTAGGTCTTCCATAACTGTGTTCAGGCCCTGCCTCCCTTCCCAAGAGATGGGGTATTGGCGCACTCTGACGTCGGGGCTCTGGGGCTTTAATTTTACCTCCACAGGTCGAATTGCGAGTCCCCCCCGGTTCCCTTTGGCGACCCAAACCCTTGGGTCTATCTCTGTCAATCGGGACTCACTAAGGTATGACATGGTAACGGCTAATTCTTCCTCTCTCACTTCTGCCCCGTCTCGCTTCTCTCCCTCTCCAACTTTTCTTCGACGTTCCTCTTTCCACCCCATAATCTCCCTCCCCCATTCCGGTGGACTTACAAGCTTCCCGTATGGCTGCCACCATCATTTTTGTCTTATGTTTCTCCCTTATTACATCCCTCTGAACGTACACCTTCTGTGCTTCCCGTAATAATTCTGCAACATCCTTTTCAGCCCAATCCTCCACTTTCTGTAATTTCTTCTGAATGTCAGGCCATGACTTAGTCACAAAGTGCACCTTAAGCATGCTCTTGCCTATTTCCCCATCGGGGTCTAAACCTGAATACTTTCGCATGGACTCCCGCAAACGGTCGAAAAACTCACTCGGGGATTCATCCTTTTTCTGTCCAACTTCAAATGCTTTTGCTAAATTCCGCTGTTTGGGCACGCAGGTTTGGATTCCCCTGATTATAAGGCTTCTGAGGTCTGTCATATTGGCCCTTCCCCCCGCGTCGTTATGATCCCACCGGGGGTCCTCTAAGGGGTACTTCTGCTCTCCACGCTGAGGGCCGTCCTGATGCTCCCTATCCCAAATGGCCATTGCACTATTCCGGATCATAACAATTTCATCGTAATTAAATAGTATTCTCATCATGGCCTGCAGTTCAGCCCATGTGTATATACTGGGCCCCAGAAATTGGTCCAGTTGTATTCCCACACTGACGGGGTCGTCCAGTAGACGGGGTAGTTCATTACGGAGTTGCCGGATATCCCCATAATTTAAAGGTTGTACTACGAACCCGGTCCGTTCGTTCCCAAACAGCAGCTCTCGTAAGGGGTTCAGCTGTTCAATATTGTCACTCCTCCCAGCTCTCAATCCCTCTTCTCGACCTCTCCGCATCTCGAGTCGAACTGATTTCCTAGTGCCTGGGGTGAGTTCTGTGCCCCCTCCTGTGCCCCCCACCAGCAGTCCCTTCCTCACTGGTCGTAGCCTGCTGGGACTCGGAATTATCCGTCGCAGGAGGGAGGTCCGCGCTGGACGCCTGGTCGTGCGCGGGTGGTATATACGGGGGTGGGGAAGACGGTGGCAAACCGTCGGTGAGGATGTCCCAAGACTTCTGGGGCTTCCTCGGGTCTGTTTGGGGAATCAGAGGATAGAGACGCGTGGGACTCTCGCCGTCTCCCGCCAACCAGGCGGCGGCATATTTGCTCTCCTCTGGGTCAAACGGTTGTTTTCTGTTAGCATATACATTTAGGATTTGACACACCCAGTCTTCATCAGACCCATACTCGGGCCAAACTACCGAGGGGGCGCGGATAGGTTCTTTGGTCCATATAAAACAACAATATTTTATCATGGTCTCTTTCTTTAAGTCCTTCGTTCTACTACTGTCCGTCCATAGACTTAACTTCCGACCTAATGGACTATCGGGGGGTATTTCTTTCCCATTTGCAGTCTTCCCTGACTTTTCCTTAGTAAATCTAGAAGTCTGATTTCCCATGGTTTATCTTCGGTCCTGGTCTTAAACGCCCAAAGCGTTTTCACAGATGACCGTCAAAACCACAATTTCCCGTGGTTTATCTTCAGTCCTGGTCTTAAACGCCCAAAGCGTTTTCACAGATGACCGTCAAAACCACGCGGCCAACAAGGAAGAACAAAAGAATCTCTTACCTTGATCCGTGCACGGAGTTGTCTGGCCTTTTTAAATGTGTGTACCCCGTGTATAGTCACTAACCGGTCGTCCCAGCACTCGTCCGTGTGTTCCTTTTCCAGGATTCAAAATTATTTTTAAATGAGCCGGGTCACATCGTCTCTTGGCCGACGGCCAACGGACCAAGCCGATAAGTGAGAAGTATAAATATTTACTAGACGCGTCTTTGTTGTAATCAGGCTTGATCCGTGAGCCGAAGAGACTGCCCCCCCGGCAATAATTATTTCATCCCGGAGGAGCCCCCAATTGTGCGAGATAAGTGGCTATCCAGCCCCATCTACGGCACTTTTTTATTTCCCTTCCCAGGAACAAAGACACGGAGGAGTCTGTCTAAAACTTTTTCATTCAACTTTGCAAAGTCGGGTGCTGTTCCCAAAGGTACACACACACAAGCATAGTAATCTCCACACATTATATACATGTATATGTGGGCTGGGTTTACTACTGCTGCCTTGACCAACGAGTGCTCGGATTCCCCACTGTTTTCCTTATTTGGGTTCTGGTGCCTGCGATTCTTTTATCATTCACTTGGCCAATCAGTGTTTGAGCTTCCCGTTCTTTCCTTATATGGATGATGTTGTACAACTGTGGTTAAGGGCGGCCTCTCAACTATCGAGGAAAGCTGTTACAACTGTTTCATTCATATAAACGTGGGGGAGGTCCGGCAACAGTTGAGTGTCTGCTTGTGTTTACTATGAGGTAGAAAAGACTAAAAGGCAGCTAACCGTTTAAAAATTACACTACCCCCTACAAGCTCAGTGTTGAAATTTGTTGGAGAAAACATCAGATTCTATAGAGATGGCACGAATCCAATTGCAAATGCAGCAGTTTGAGTTAGAGGTGAGAGATAATGAAAGGACAGCGGAAATGAAACAGTTTGAGTTATGATTGAAAGCAGAAGACAGGAAAAAGGATAGAACAGCAGAAGTGAGAGAATAAGAGAGAGCAGCACAAGAAAATGAATAGAGTAAGCAGCAGAACAGAGAACAAAACAGAGCATTTAAACTTCCGAAAGTGGCACTTAAAAAGGAATTTTAGCTTAAAAGGCTGGAGATAAAGGCTGCAGATATCCTTTTCGAGGAAGTAGTAAGAAATCATATGGAAGAGCAGAGAGTTAAAACGGCAAGGTTAGCAGCTGAAGTAGCTGATAATTATGAGCTGGTCTATAAAACACGGTTTGGTTTCCAGAATCAATATCAGTCCATGATGGATAGAAATGGGGGCAAAGAGAAATCCAAAAGTGGAAAGGTAAAGGAAGTTATCAGTTAAGATTGGAAGGATAACTTACCACAGGGTAAAAAAGAAAACCGTGAGGGTGTCAAAGAAGTTAAAAAGCTCTGGTGTTTTCATTTTAATAAAGTGGGCAACACAAAATCAGTGTTGGTAGACTAGGAGAAATCCAGAGGTAGGAACACCGGACAAGTCTAGAAGTT
This sequence comes from Chiloscyllium punctatum, assembly GCF_047496795.1. Lineage (NCBI taxonomy): Eukaryota > Metazoa > Chordata > Chondrichthyes > Orectolobiformes > Hemiscylliidae > Chiloscyllium > Chiloscyllium punctatum. The sequence goes on from NC_092784.1 coordinate 31,756,118, forward strand.
TTGTTGAATTAATAACAAAGAGCAGAGCGGAAGCTAGACAAAAGCCTCAGAGTGTACGAAATGATCAGAGGATGATTAAGGAGGAAGTGCCAGGTTTGCTTAAAAAGTCTACTGGTGCATGCAATGGTAAAGTTTAGGAGTCACAGGTAAAGAGGTTACAATATTAAGGGATCATCTCAGTCTCTAATGTTGAAGGACGAGGGGACATACACTCCTGAGGGACATTCACCAGAAAATGTTATTGGTAACAGAAATTCATGGTGAGGCAAAAAAGTGCTCAATTATGTAAAATGAGGCGACAGAAAACAGAGAAAATTGGACTTCGATCTTATTGATTTACAGCAGAAAAAATGAAAAGTTAAAACAGTTGGATCAAAATGCAAACACAGAGAAGAAGAGTGACTGCATCCCTGTGTGTTATTTTTAACAAATTATGTCTTAATGAGGAGGTGGAGACTTGCAATAGGGTTAGTGTTGAGTGATTCATTAGGAGAGTATAAAGGCAGTAGAAATATTCTTAAGAGGAAAAGCAGGAGGACAAAAAGGGGACACGAGACAGCTTTGGCAAATAGAGTTAAGGAGAATCCAAAGGATATTTACAAATACATTAAGACAAATGGGTAACTGGGGAGAGAATAGGGCCCTTCAACGATCAGCAAGGTGGCCTTTGTGTGGAGCCGCAAAAAATGGGAGAGATACTAAATGAGTATTTTGCATCAGTATTTACTATGGAAAAGGATATGGAAGATATAAACTGTAGGGAAACAGATGGTGACATCTTGCAAAATGCCCAAATTAGTGAAGAGGAAGTGCTGGATGTGTGAAACGATTTAAGATGGATAAACCCCAGAGCCTGATCAGGTGTACCTGAGGACTCTGTGGGAAGCTAGAGAAGTGATTGCTGGGCCTCTTGCTGAGATATTTGCATCATTGATAGTCACATGTGAGGTTCTGGAAGGCTGGAGGTTGGCTAATGTGGTGTCACACTTTAAGAAGAATGTAAGGACTAGCCAGGGAACTACAGACCAGTGAGCCTGACGTCGGTGGTGGGCAAATTTTGGAGGGAATCCTGAGGGACAGGATGTACATGTATTTGGAAAGGCAAGGACTGATTCGGGATAGTCAACATGGCTTTGTGCGTGGGAAATCATGTCTCACAAACTTGATTGAGTTTTATGAAGAAGTAACAAAGAGGATTGATGCGTACAGAGCAGGAGATATGATCGAGATGAACTTCAATAGGGTATTCGACAAGGTTCCACATTGGAGACTGATTAGCAAGGTTAGATGTCACGGAATGAAAGAGAACTAGCCATTTGTATACAGAACTGGCTCAAAGGTAGAAGACAGAGGGTGGTGGTGGAGGATTGTTTTTCAGACTGGAGGCCTGTGACCAGTGGAGTGCCACAAGGATCGGTGCTGGGTCCTCTAATTTTTGTCATTTACATAAATGATTTGGATGCAAGCATAAGAGGTACAGCTAGTAAGTTTGCAGATGACACCAAAATTGTAGGTGTAGTGGATAGCCAAGAGGGATACCTCAGATTACAAAAGGATCTTGACGAGTTGGCAAAAGGGCTGAGAAGTGGCAGATGGCCTTGAAGGCCACCTTAATTCAGATAAATACGAGGTGCTGCATTTTTTGAAAGCAAATCTTAGCAGGACGTATATACTTAATGTTAAGGTCCTTGGAAGTGTTGCTGAACAAAGAGACCTTGGAGTGCAGGTTCATAGTTCCTTGAAAGTGGCGTCGCAGCTCGATAGGAGAGTAAATAAGGTGTTTGGTATGCTTTCCTTTATTGGTTATATCATTTGAGTACAGGACTTGGGAGGTCATGTTGCGGCTGTCCAGGACATTGGTTAGACCACTGTTGGAATATTACGTGCAATTCTGGTCCCCTTCCTATTGGAAAGATGTTGTGAAACTTGAAAGGGTTCAGAAAAAAATTACAAGGATGTTGCTAGGGTTGGAGAATTTGAGCTATAAGGAGAGGCTGAACAGACTGGGGCTGTTTTCCCTGGAGCGTCGGAGGCAGAGGGGTGACCTTATAGAGGTTTACAAAATTATGAGGGGCAAGGATGGGGTAAATAGACAAAGTCATTTCCCTGGTTTCGGGGAGTCCAGAACTAGAGGGCATAGATTTAGGGTGAGAGGGGAAAGATATATAAGTGACCTAAGGGGCAACTGTTTCACACAGAGGGTAGTACATGTATGGAATGAGCTGCCAGAGGAAGTGGTGGAGGTTGGTACATTTGCAATATTTAAGAGGCATTTGGATGGGTACATGAATAGGAAGGGTTTGGAATGATATGGACCGGTTGCCAGCAGGTGGGACTAGGTTGGTTTCGGATATTTGGTTGGCATGGACGGGTTTGACCGAAGTGTCTGTTTCCATGCTGTACATCTCTATGACTCTAAATAGTTTTGCCGATAGGGCATTGAAAGAAGGTGCTGCGAATGGTGCATGTGTCACCACTTGGAGGTCAATTAGGGGAAAACACTAGCTAAAATACTAATCTGTTTTGACTGGCCTGGACTACACAAGAACGTAATTGAATTTTGCTTGACCTGTCATGCGTGTTTGCTAATCGAAAATCCATATGCAGTAATAAAACCCTCATCTTTAATACATATTCCGGCATTTGTGGAACCTTTCACAAGAGTCCTGATTGATTGCATTGGTCCCCTGTATCAAACAAGAAGTGGTAATAATTATTTATTAACAATGGTGGATGTATCAATGAGATTTTCAGAGTCAATCCTGTTGCTCAACATCACAGTTAAATGGATTGTAAAAGAGTCACTTTATTAATACAGATTACCAATAGAGATCCAGTCAAATCAAGGATCAAACGTCACATCCAAACTATCCAAGGAGATTATAGATAACATGCGCCTAAAGGTATTCAAATCGACTGCTTACCATGCAGAATCGCAGAGTGCATAACAGAAATGGCATCAAACACGAATGACCACGTTGAAGGCATAGGTTCTGGATTATGACGATGATTGTTATAAGGGGGTTCCGTTTCATTTTTTTTGCGATCAGAGATACGCCAAATTAATTGCCAAATTCGGTCCATTTGAAGTAATCTTGGGCATGAGGTTAGAGGACTATTAAAATTTATTACAGAGAAAATGATAAGTCAGAATTCAGACACATTTGGAATAAGTGTCAAGTTTTATAGAACGATTGAACAGAGCTGGAGCGTTGGATGGACATAATTTTGAAGTATCACAGCATACAATGAAACAGCAAGTGGAGAGGAAACCAGAAATTCCCAGTTTTGTAGTTGGTCTTAAGTTATTGGTGTTACTTCCAGAAACAGGTGAGCTTTTAAAAGCAATGTTTCGTTGCCAAAATAAAATCGAGAGGAAATTGAGTGACGTGAACTACTTAACAATGACCCCAGACAGGAAGAAATCTCACTGAGTGTGCCATGTGAATATGCTCAAAAACTATTTTGAAAGTGAAGGAAAGCAAGAGGAGATGAGGTAAATGCTTACAGCACAGAAGGAAGAACCAACTTCAGAGGATTCTGAATTGGACATACCTCAAATAAAATTGGGCAATGAGGAAGTTGTCAAAATTGGGATAAACTATTGAGTTCCATTTCAGAAGAAAATCAAAATGACCTGAAAGAGATATGTGGAAATAAACTTAAAAGTATTTCCGTCATTTTGTATGCTGTAGAGATCGAAGATGATGTTCAGATTAAGCAATATTCTTTCTGGGCATAACCGTTTAAACTTTCGCACAGGTCCAGAAGGAGATAGAGGGAATGCTCCCAGAATGCAGAATCGAAGTGTGGTACAGTGATTGGAGCTCACCCATAGTCATGGTGCGAAATCAAGTTGCTGCCCAATGGTTACATGTGGACTATCACAAAGTCAAGACAATTTCACAGGCAGATGCATATTTAATTTCCCGGTTGGAAGACTGTGTCAAAACCGTGGAACAAGCAATTAACCTTTCTAAGTTAGACTTGCTCATACGATACTGGCAAGTACCTGCCAGAGACAGCAAAGGCGATTTTGGTTTTCGGATAGCCAAATGAACTGTATCAGTTCAAAGTCATGGCATTTGGTCCGTAAACCGTTCCAGCTATATTTCAGAGACTGACTAATAAGGTCATTGCCTGGTGACCCCATTGTGTTATTTACAGTCATGACCCGGTGATTTTTAGTATCTTGAGAAAGGTACATTTACATCATTTGTCGAACTTGCTCGATCGACTTCGGAAGGCAGACTTGCTGGTAAATCTAGCTAAAAGTGAATTAGCCAAAGCTCAAGTCACCTTTCTGGATCATGGTATTGGACATGGACAAATGGCCCCAAGGGATGCCTAAACTAATGTAATTGCGGAATTTCCTACACAGTCGCAGAAAAACACAATATTACGGTTCCTGGGATTGTGTGGGGTTTTCCCAGAAGTTTGTACTGAATGTTGACATTGGCTGGTCTGCTCAGTGAATTGTTAAAATAAGGGCATGAAGTTTCAGTGGACAGCGAACTGTCAGAACGCATTTGACAATCTGAACAATGTGTTAACCACTGCCCAATTATTAAGCCACTCCTGATGACATGAAGCCTTTCAAAGTGGCTATCAATGCCAGTGATGTAGGTGTCGATGCGGTGCTCCTGCAGGAGGATGACATGGGGTTAGAAAGACTCATCGGGTATTTTTCCAGAAAGTTGATCATTCATCAACAGGAATATTCAACTGTGGAGAGACATACTTTAATAGTGATGATGCGATTATGACATTTCACTGTTTATGTTACCAGCAATTCTTCATTTTTGGGAAATATTTAAGAACAAAAATGCCAGACTGTGAAATGGTGAGCTTGTTGCGGCCATACAATTTGACAATTGTGCATATGGCAGTTTTGGAAAATGTGATTGCTGGTGTGTTACTGAGACTCAAATGAGATACGGGAGCATTTGGTGGCAGGTGTGCCACGGCCTGAATTCGCATGTGATTGTGCATGTTTGCATGTGTATCGTTAATAGAGCGTACATGTGCGTTTTAGATTACTAACCATTTTGTTTTTAAAGGTTTTAAAAATGAAGCCATTTTTTGATATTGGTTGTTCTTTTTTTGAAGAGGGGAGATGTCGCTAAGCCGGTCTAAATTGTCAAAGCTGTTCTTCTCTCAAGGACACTGCGTGGTTGACTTTTTCAGGGGTTAATTAAACCTTCCTGTCTCTGACGTGTTTAGTTTGGCACAGAGATTAAAAAAGGATTTTGAGAGACCTTTTGTTTATATGCAGATAGACTAGACTTCTAGCCAAAGTGGTCATGTTTTAGCAGAGACCTGTATAATGAAAGGGATGTGGTCATTTTTCTATGTTAGCAATTCTGTTCAGAGCTAGTTAGGATGTCAGCTGTGTGGAAACAGGTTGTGAAAGTCTCTCTGTCTCTCCAGCTAGTCTTCGAAATTCAATCTAGAAAAATTTGTTCTATTTTCAAAGTTTATTTTCACAGGATTTACTTATTGGCAATGTTCTATAGATTGAGAACAGCAGAATTAAGTTCACTTTGCATAAATCCAGTTCTGTAGGGGTTCTTTATTCTGTTCTTCGTGTTTCATTTTGTGACTTTGTGAATAGAGTTTTGTCCGTTTTAAAACCTGGTAGTCAAAACAGCTAACTTACTCCAGGTAATTTTCACTGCACATCTGCCGAAACAATTTATCAAGTTATTCTCTGGGGTGCCTGCTTATGCATTATTCAAGTGGTTCGGCCCAGTCCATAACAAGGCAAATATAGAAAGTAGGCTGATTGAGAAAGATAGTGATGATGGGCAAATCCAACTTTTTAAATATATCCAAAAATTGCCTTATTTTGATGACAAAAATTTCGAAGACGTTTCGAAGACAGTTGCTAAATGAATAAAGTGTCCAGTGATCATGTGAGTATTGCGATCCGACAAACGTGGTAGTTAGTGCGATTGAGGTATTTGCATCACTATCAGGAGGAAACTTGGTCAAACGAATATTGAGTTTGAAAGAATAAAACAAACGTTTTCATTGGCAGAAAAGGGTATTGAAGACAAATTAAACGTATGACATTGTTCACAAGATGATATTTTGGAGGAGTTCAAAAATTCGCTTCCTGAGATAATGAGAACTCATGTGGAAGAGCAGAGAGTGAAACCGGTTAGACTGGCAGTTGAAATTACTGATGACTGATGAAATTTTGCCTTCCAATATCAATTTCAATGTTTATTGGGCAGAAATTGGGAATTGAAAAATTACAGGTAGTGAGGGAAAAGTAGATCACAGTGAAGATAATAAAGATCACTTGCAACAGGGTAACAAGAAAACTCATAAAGGCGAAAGAGAAGATAAAGGCTCAGGTGGTTTCACTGAAATAAAGTAGGCCACATGAAGTCAAGGTGTTGGCTTTAAGAAAAATGGCACAGGGAAGACAAATGTAAGAAAACAGGATAAACCAGTGAATTTCATTAAAATCGTAAAGGAATCACAGTGGGAGTTCAACAGCTCCACCAGAATGTACTGCCTGATCGGAGGCTGGTTCAGGTGAAGTGTCATACCTTCTGAAAACATTTCTTTCCGAAGGTAAGGCTTATACACTGAGGTGAAGAGCAACAGGTCAAGAAGATACAATATTAACAGATCCTGGATCATGTCAATATTTGATGATGACAGATGAGGACACATTTAACTCAGAAAGAGTATCAGCAGAAAAAATAAATGCAGCTAAGTTTAATTCATATCTGCTCCAGGAATATAGTTTATATTTTGTAACAATATAGCTAGATCAAAAGTCGGAGTGCTGAATACGATGTTTGAAAATCCAGTGTAACAACGGGCAACTGAGGTATTACAGGAAGTGTATCCTGAGACTTTCCTTGACTGTGAGAATACGAAGTCACCAAGCCATCCATCGAAACAGGACGATAATTCAAAGCATGCAGTTACAGAGTTGATTGAGAATTATCAGAGGTCATGTCTAATCGAATGTTTGAAACATAGCAAGAAAAATTGGAGGATAAAGTGGGATATATTTAGTTCAGAGCAATTGACTGAGATAAAGCAGAAAGATGCGTTCTGAACAACTGAAGGAAATGTACTGAAAAGCATACATGTAGGGGAAATCTGAGTGCAACCCACAAATTTACTATCTTAAAAAGCAGCGAAAAGGATTGTAAATTAGCAACTCAAATTATGTGCTCAATGCGAACTACTGAACTACGAACCCAGAAATACACTGAGATCAAGGGTCAGATTTTACATCAAAGAAATTCAGATAAGTTTTCGATTGCTGAGGAATGAAACAATTCAAATTAAATGCATACCGCACGGAATGGCAGGGACCATTAGACAGGTGATATCAAAATTTAAAACTATGTTGATAGTTCATAGTCAAAGATTATCCAGATGATTGGGATGAAGGGATTCCATTTGTGCGTTTTACCATTAGAGGGGCACCGACTGTATCAAGCAACTTCAAGCCATTTGTATTTCTTTTGTGCATGAGGTGAGATGACCACAGAAATTCATTAAGGATAACATAATGAGTTAGAATTAAGAGACCATATATTTGGACGACGGAACCAATTTTAGAGAATGATTAAATATAGTGGTCAAGTAGGGTCGACAGAACTTAAAATATCATAGCAGAAGGTGAAATAGGAAGCAGACAAGCAATCAGAAACTTGCAATTTTGCTAATAAAGAAAAAGTGTCAGATTTATTTCCAGTGATAGGTACACCGTTTTAGAACAAGTTTTAGTGGACTTTATCAAGTCTAACGGAAATTGAGTCATTTGAATTATTTGACAAGTACTCGAGATATAAAGAAATGTTACAGAGCGTATCATGTGAAGATGCTCAAATGATAGTTAGACATGAAAGGAAACGAAAAGGAGAACGTATTCCTGATTGCAACCACAGAGTGAAGAACCAAATTCAGAGGATTTTGAATTGGACATTCCTCAAATTAAAATTTTAAAAATCTGTAGTTCTCAATAAAAATATTCAGTTGTTCAGCTATTTTCCCGAGGAAAATCGAAATGACATGCACGAGTTATCATATGGGAAGTTATGTAGAAATATGCTGGGAAGTACAAATCTAATTATAAATACGTCGATGCAGGAAATGCTACTTCAGTTATGCACCATTCTTATCCGTCTAAAGTTGGCACAGGTTCAGACGGGATTGAATGCATGTTCAAAGACAGTATAGTCGAATCTGGTTGCAACAACTGAAGATCACCCATGGAGGTAGTTTTAAAAAAGCACAACGGTACCCCACGGTTATGTGTACACAAACAAAAAAGGCAATCCAGTTTCAAAGTTTAATTAATATCAGATTACTTATTGGAAAGTTAGACAGACAATCGACGAACAGAACCTTACGACAATTTCTGCAATTGAGTGGGTTTATCAAATAGTCACATTTAATGTTAGCATTGTGACTAATCGACTGAATGACTTATTGCAGAAGTGCACAATATTTCAGTGAATGGCACACTGTCAGAAGTCATTTCACAACCTGAAAGGTGTGTTAACAACTGCCCCAGTAATAGCCACACGTAATTTCATGAAGTGATTCAAGATCGCTATTGAGGCGAGTGATGCATTCTTGAGAAGATATAAAGTTCTGTCTAGGAAATTAAATATTCATCAACAAAAACATTCCACAACTGAGAACGAGTCCTCCAATTTGGTGCTGGTGCTGCAAAGTTTTAACAGTATTTTTGCCAGCAATACTGATGAGACAATTGTACGCACTCATCATGAAACATTAACATTTATTTTGTCTTAATTTTAGTTCAAAAACTCTTGAACTTAGGATCTTATCACTGCAGTCATTAAATACAAAATTATGCACATGTCGTGATGAGAAATTGGAAATGCTGAAATGTTGTCAAGACCGGGATGAAAAAAATGCAGAGGTGTTTCTTGGCAGAAGTAGACAGACTGAAATACAATATCATGTGAACTGTTTGGAATCATGCAATAGTTATGAATGGTCGTGCTTTAATAGTGTGAGACTGAGGGTTTTGAAATGAAGCCATTTTTAAATGCTGAATGCTGTTCGTTTTAAGGGGGAAGGTGTGACAATGGTGTCACTGGAAAAGGCAACTTTGTCATTTTTCGTACGAGAGGTTGCACAGTCAGAGATATCGAAGAGTTTCTGTTTTTTACCGGTTTCAAGGTGAAAGGGGAGTGAGCATTTCTCACAGTGCAGGACTTATAGATTTTGTTTTGCTGGAGTAGTCACGAGATGTTTGAGTGCTGGAGCTTCAGTAAAGGATTCCACTGTCTTTTTCTGAAATCTGTCTTTGGATGTTGTTCCTTCATACGTGTAACAACGTGTGATTGAGTTTACCTTTTTGACAAGAGGGGGAGTTAACGGGATGTTACTGCATTGGAATTGTTAATTAGTAATTTTTAATGTATCGGGTCGGTTAAATTTTCGAAATTATTCAACCAGCTTAGCAGGGGGAATGGGAAACTTCGGTGTAATTCCACTCCCCAAGGGATGTGAGTACAGAGGACATGGACAGGATTTCATGGTCACAGGAGTGTGCTGGCAGATAGCAAACTGGTTTGAAGTGTGTCTACTTCAACGCAGGATTATCCGGAATAAGGTCGGTGAGCTTGCAGAATTAATAGGTACCTGGGATTTCTATGCTGTGGGCATTTTGGAGACTTGGATAGAGCAGGGTCTGGAATGGATGTTGCAGAATTCAGGATTTAGATCTTTCATTATGGGGGATTTAACTTGCCACAACATTCACAGGAAGTGCAATAACTCTCGTGCATCATATGGAAGCTTTCTTTTGTCCAATACGTATAAGAGGGTTTCCTGACACAGTAGATCGAAGGGCGCACAAGAGGGGAGGTCACACTGGATCTGGTAATTTGTAATAAACCAGGCTAGGTGTTTGATTTAGTAGGTGAGCACTTTCAAGCAACTGACTTTAAACTGGTTATATCTAGTTCAGTGACAGAAAGGGGTAGTTACACGCCACAGAGAAAGAAATGTAGACGGGGGAATAATAATTATAATGCAATTAGGCAAGACTTAGGAGGCATAGAATGGGGTAGCAAAATGCAGAGAATGGGGACAATCGATTTGCGAAATTGGCTGAAGGAACAGACATTGCATGTCCCTGTCAGACAAGGAGGAAGTGATAAGGTAAGGGAAACGTGGTTTACTAAAGAAATTGTACCTTTTATTAAAAGGGAGGTTTATCGAGCATGAAGATAAAATGGTTCAGAGGAGGCAATGGAGAGTTACAGACTGGTTGGAAGGATTTTTAAAGAGTTAAGAAGAGCAAAGAGGGAACATGAGCAGTCTTTAGCAGGTACAATAAATTGGAACTATAAAGTTTTCTAAAGGTTTGTGAGAAATAGAATGATGACAATGATAGGAATTGGAAGCGCACAGCAGTTCAGGCACAATCGGAGGAGCAGTAAAATCGACGTTTCGGGCAAAAGCCCTTCATCAGGAATACAAGCGGAGAGCCTGAAGGGTGGAGAGAGAAGTGAGAGGAGGGTGGGTTGGGGAGAAAGTAGCATAGAGTACAATAGGTGAGTTGGGGAGGGGATGAAGGTGATAGTTTGGGGGCGGGGGGAGGGTGGAGTGGATAGGTGGAAACGAAGATAGGCAGGAAGGACAATTCAGAACAAATCATGGGGACAGTGCTGAGCTGGAAGTTTGGAACTGGGGTGAGGTGGGGGAAGGGGAAATGAGGAAACTGTTGAAGTCCACATTGATGCCTTGGGGTTGAAGTGTTCCGAGGTGAAAAATGAGGCATTCTTCCTCCAGGTGTTTGGTGGTGAGGGAGCGGTGGTGAAAGAGGCCCAGGACCTCCATGTCTTCGGCAGAGTGGGAGGGAGAGATGAAATGTTGGGCCATCGGGCAGCGTGGTTGATAGGTGCGGGTGTCCCGGAGATGTTCCCTAAAGCGCTCTGCTAGGAGACGTCCAGTCTCCACAATGTAGAGGAGACTGCATCGGGAGCAATGGATACAATTACTGATATTGGTGGATGTGCAGGTAAAGCTTTGATGGATGTGGAAGGCTCCTTTCGTGCCTTGGATGAAGGTGAGGGTGGAGGTGTGGGCGCAGGTTTTGCAATTACTACCCTGCTCATGACTCCACCCCCAATCCCCTGCCACCACACCCACTCCAGTTCCAGGCTCCACACTCACACCAGAAATCAGCTCCCAACCCTGCCGTGTTTTCACCATCCCTCCAGACCTTCCCCTCACTGAGGACGATCGATCAGTCCTCAGTAAAGGACTCACATCCCCCTCCATCCACGCATCAATGAATTTAATACACACCGTGATGCTGAACAATTCTTCTGCCGCCTCCGCCTACATACTGACTTTCACAATCAGGACTCCCGCCCACCTTCTGAAGACCCCTTCACCCACCTCCAACACACTGCATCCACTTGGACACCCCGTGATGGCCTATTACCTGCCCTCGAACTCTTCATTTCCAACTACCACTGGGACACCACCCACGCCCTCCACCTCCTCCAAGACTTCCGTTTCCCCGGCCTCCAAAACCTCATCTTCAGCATGGATATCCAATCCCTCTACACCTCCTTGTTGTGGTTCTGTTCGCCGAGCTGGGAATTTGTCTTGCAAACGTTCCGTCCCCTGTCTAGGTGACATCCTC